>NC_087439.1:36320000-36943750 GCF_036321535.1 Camelus dromedarius
TGGAATTTCAACTTCTTCCCCAAGCAGACTTATCAGAAAGTTCTTTTCAAATAAGTACTTACTGTAACTATATTTTGGTAAAGAAAAGTTAAAATGAAAAATTTTCATATAGTTACAAATATGCATATATGCACCTCATTTGTATAGTGTTTTGGAGTTGGCCATGTACTTTTATGAGCATAATCTGATTTGATCTTGCCAAGAACCATAGGAGGCAGGCAGGATCATCAAGCCTCCAAGTTATAAATGCAGAAACTGAGGCCCAGAGAGATTGAGTGTGGCCCAGAGTTAGAGGTGACCAATCAAGAAAACCGAGATCCACTCCAAGTCTGCTCCTTGTTCTCCTGCTCTCTGTGGTCCAGGCAATTAGCCGAACACCATCAGTGGCCACCATTTTAGCTTTCAATTGTGTGTGGCATCTGGAGCTGACCCTAGAGTACCAAAACTGCGTCCCGGCCCTCAATAGATAGTTCAGTGAGAAAGGCAGAATTTAGTACGAAGTGGCACGTGCCAGTCACCAGTTATACCCTACAGGCAGCAGATACAGCAGGCAAAGTGTCCTATGCTTTGTACCATGTGAGCAGGCAGGACCTACACAGTATAGGACTGACAACCTGGCAGGACCTGTGAAAGGAGCTGGAGAAATCCAAGACCCTCTAGAAAAGGATTAGCTCCTATGAATGGTCTGAACCATTAGACACTGACTGAGCTGGTCTCAGCCAATTGTTTTGTTTGGCATGACTAGACTTGGGACTTTCCCACCCTTTTCTATGATAGACTCCAACAGTGACTCACCTCCTTTTCCAAATCTTGCCACCATCTCAGGTGTGCTGACAAACCTGGGCTAGAGCCTCAGATGTCCTTGCTCTCAATTCTGCCCTCCATACACCCGTCCATAGTTCCTCCTCTTCCTCTGGAATTACTGCTCAGTCTTTACTGGAATATTGGTGTCCCACCTGTCCATGTAATTTAAGAGAGAGAAAAATCTTTGGACAAATTCTAGCCAAAGACTATTTCAGCCAACAAGCATCTATTTAGCAAGACATTTAGCAAAATAGATGCAAAGCATTTATGACCTTGAGTTTGAGCAATCAGTAACCATTAATCACATTAATAATTAACCAAACAGGCATTTACATCTGTGATTTACCCTCCGTGTGGGTGGAGTAGGTGGCCAGTGGAAATTGCCAAAGGCTTGCCCAAATTATCTTTCTGTCAGATCACCTAACTTGGAACTTGCAGGGAAATCTAGAAGCCTGACACACCTAATTGCTACCATTAAAGAGACTCTTGTTGATTCTTTCTGGACCTATTAGCAGTATTGTGATATTAGCTGAGAGGTCTCAGAGGGACACTGGAGGGTATATTTTTATGGGGGCAGAGAAAATGGAAAGTCTGAAGCATAAAGCATTGACCAATCAAGGCTGGCCTGTGGAGCAAACAACGCTGAGTGGCCTTGGACGACCTAGCATCAGGGGAAGGCAAACAAGTGGAAGGAGAGGCGCCAGAGATGGGGTGGCCTTCTCCACAGTTTGGCCCTGGACAGCCCTGAACAGAGCTAAGGGAAGCCTGTGGAAAAAGGGGTGCTGCCTCTCGATGCCTCCCAAGCTAGCCTCTGCCTGGGAGGGAGCAGAGGGGGAGTGCCAAGGCACAAGCATGGCCTCCTATCCTATGTCAGTTCCAAGACTGGAGAGGCCTCTTCTTTGGAGGCTCTCAGCCTAACACTTCTCTGAGCCATCCATTCTGCAAAGAGGACAAGGCCGTCACACTTTGAGATGCCACAGCCCCTTGGAATCTTCTGAGTAGAATGGGATCCTGCTCCAGTTTTCTAGTCCATCCAATTCATTGGCCAAATTATTTTGTGCATAACATTAAGTCTGTGACCAGCCCGCCTTTGGTGGGCTGCCATATTGTTAATGTGCCAGAAAACAGCTGAGATTAAAGCTTAATGGAGCTAAGGGAAATACTCTGTAATGAGTATTAATAAGCACCAAGTGTGAAACTATTACGTGGGATTGTTGCTGGAATAAATCACCTTTTTAAATGGCCTGGGATACTTTGTGGTCCACAGACTACAGCCCTCTGTTCTTGATACTCCATCAAATCCAGGAAAGCATTCAGTATTTCTCCTAGACATTCTTCCTCTGTAGCTACTGGAAACCAAAACTGTCTCTATGGTGGGAATTTTAAGGACAAAATTTAGAGCTGTTGCAACCATAAATGTGATGTTTTATAACTGGTTAATTTTCCATAACTTTGTGGGTTTTTTTTTTTTTTGTACTTGTAAATATATGAATGAGTGGACTGGGAACTCGTTATAATTTAATATTAGAATTTCAAGAACTTTTCTTGAGACGTACAAACTGTAATTTCCACTTTTTTACTGCGGGGATGTGTACTGTGTGAAGTTGGTTTAGCTAGAACTGCTTTTTCCAGCATCCCCTTGTGGTTCAGAGATAGAATTGGCCAAAAGAGGAATCTGTGTAAGGTTTGGAAGGCGGGAGGAGAGCAGTAGCTGTTGTTCTCCGCTGGTGACGGACACAGAGGTGCAGGCAAGTTTTCCTCACTCTCTCCTGCTCTGGGTCCAGCTCTTCCCAACTGTAGGCACTACTGACCAACAGCCCCCATGCCCCTCAACAGAAGCTTGGCTGCAGACTTTCAGAAGCAAGTCATGTAGAAATCACACTTTTCACTGGGTCCCCTTCGTGGTCCTACTCTGGCAACTGGAGTATCTGGTTTCCCAGAGAGATTCCCCTGCAAGTTCCTCATGGCTCACCATACCCATCCTTGAGGGGCAGATTCATGACTTTCTCTGATCCCCCAGCTCCTCCTACCATGCCCGCCCTTCTCCAGCATCTCCCACGCTTGTGTGATGAATCCCTTCCTCCCTAATACACCTAGTTCTGCTTCCCTGATGAAACCCTGACTGAGTCCCTCACTTCACCATGTTAGAAGCAATCAATCAGCCAAAGAGATTTCACAGAGTTGAGTTGCCTCCACACTCATTTCTGTAGAAAGGTGAATGAGGCTAAACTCAGTATCTATTACTAATTCTCAGCAGAAATTAACACGGATCATCTAAGGTGGTAGTCTATGTGCATCCTCTTTCTTGTGATCTAAAACAAAGACCTGGCCTTCTTAAAGGCACTAAGAAGGTTCAAGTTTTAAATTGTCCTTTGTGGATTTCAAAGATAGTGTTAAGTAGGGTGAGCATCAGCTTTCTGCAAATCTTTAGGCCCCAGTTTTACCTGCGAGTTCACACTAGTGCACAGAGGAAAAGGGAATTGGAAGCTGTGGTTTTTATGTTGTTTAGAAAAACGTTAAAAAAAATCTTTATTCTCAAAAATGTTAGGATACTTTGCTCTTGAAGTTGAGAAGTTGGGGGAAAAAATCCTCTTTAATCTAGAGGAAGAAGCAGGAGTAGAAGACAAGTCACAAGCTGCCTTTTTCCACTTTGTAAGTCCACCCAGTTAATCTGCTTGACATAACTGGAGAAAGAAAAATAAAAACACATGGAGGGAAGTGGCTTCACCAAAGCTCAGCAGGGCAGTCGAGAATATCCAGCATCGCTGGGATGTCCCCCCGGGCATCCCGGGTTGTTTGCTCAGCTGGGCCCCTTGACCATGTTTCTCTGGGCGTCGTGGTGTGAGCTCCACCAGTCTTCAGTGATGCAGGGTATCTGCTTTACCTGTCCCCTTCCTTGCCATCCTCTGTCACTCGGTGTCTGCACTTGAGCTAGACTCTCGACAGAGCTCCCTCCTGAAAGCCTCTCTAGAATTCTCACCCTTGTAACCTTCCCTTCTGTTGTTCCTCGTGTCATCAACTTCATTCTCTCAGCGTCACGGTCGTCCTCACTCCTCATATCTCCTGCCTCTCAGCTAAGATGTGAAATAAACACATTTTTATCAGAAAAGAACACCCACTGGTCAGCCCTCCCTTCATCCAAGGGTACTAACTACATCTTGATCCCATGTCAATGTGGCGGCAGAAGGCAGACTCTTCACTGAGTATCCCGGGAACCCCACGACTCCGAGCACGCTGACTTGGTGTTCCTGGCCTGTACTGAAGCTTTGTGGGTCACAGAGAGCGGTCAAGCCAAGCAGCACGTGAGGTACTTCTCGTCTCCAGGAGCACTGGAGCGGTTTTCTCTCCAGGGTTTCCCCGTACGTACGGCTGCCACCCCTCTGGCTTCTCCCTCCTTGATTCTCCTTCCCTGCTCCCTACTCCTTTTTCTCTCTAGAGCATTTGAGCTCTGCTCCAGCTTTGAGCTCATTTTTGCAGAGCCTGTCTCTGCAGACTCACACTCTCCAAGGTGCTTAACCAAACAAAGACCTGTCAGTTGACAGAAACCCTCTTTGGAAGGCAGTTTATCCACTCCCTCTTGTCACCTGACTTTGCCCCTTGGGGCCTCACCTTTTCTCTCAAGCTTATCATGCGTATTTCTAACGAACAAATATAATGCCCTTCTCAAGGGGAAATCTAACAGCAGCTAAGAGAATAAAACGCCTCTTATGTGCTTCTGCCCTATGGATTTCCATGGAACCACTAATCTTATCTGGGTATATCCTCAATTACCAATTTATTTTATGGTTTGTCAATTGCATAGTCTCATTGAAAAGAATGCAGTCCTTTCCCTTTTGCTTTGTTTTTTCTTAAAGTTGCTGTTCATGGTGAGCCGTTTCGCACAGGCACTGGAAGCCAGGTAGGCATCGTCCTTCTAGAAGTGTACTTCCTCTTAGGTTTCAGTATTTGCTTGAAAGGAAACTAAATGGACATCTAGCAGAATGGGAATTACTGACTTTATCTTGAGAAATGCAAAATAGGACCAAGGTTTTTCTGAGTCTGACCCTTAGCTCTGGGCCTTAAACTAGACGTACTTCCCAGCAGATTGATTTACCTCTGTAGCATAAGCAAAAGGCATAATCCCTCAGCAGGGCACATGGGTAGGAAGACCATTTCATTTGCCGAGGACAGTCCTGGCATAATTATAAATAGAAGCCCTTTTCATTTTCAAAAATGTCCTGTTTGGGACAATACTCCATATGGTCACCCTGGGGGAGGCACCTACAGCCTGGAGCCTAGTGCAGTGACTGCCTGCAGCGGAGGGGGTGCCTGGAGGGCTTACGAATGTGGGCTCTGTGGTCCAACCATCATGTTCTGGCTTCCTTACCAGAGTGCCCAAATCAGTTAGGGTTGTTAGCTATGGGGTGGCTCATCCAACATTGCCAGAAAAGCTGGAGAGCCATGCTTAGAGGCCCGGCATTTGGAGCAAGATCCAAAATCCCAGAGCATAAGTGGTCTGGCAGGGGAAGCTGCTGCTCTGCCCTTGAGCACCATGATGCATCCTCTCGCCGCCAGCTAGCCTCACTGCAAGCCCTAGGACGTGACCTTGCTGCAGACGGCACTGCCCTGAGAGGGCTCTCCACGCCCTGTGTCTTCAGATGGCAGGATGGTCACCCAGTGGAGCTCCAGGTGACCCCTCCTTTAGGTCATGTGCACATACCTCTTGAATATTCACTTTGGCTTTGCTCCTGTGGAGTCTCATCTACGTTGGAGCCCCTGGGTCTCTGATTTTACTATCTGGGAATATTCTATTCCGATGTTTGTATGAACATATAAGTGAGTGAGCACGAAACAGGCTGTTCTGTAAAGCTATAGACCATCACTATAGATAGAGAAGAAAAGGGTCATGTAAAAATCCTCTGTTTAATCTAGAATTATTAGAGGGACATGCTCAGACTTTATGGAGAAAGGCAGTACATACTGACAAAAAAAAAAATCATTCATCTACCCCTAAACCTATCCCCACAGTAGGCTCTGCAATACCTTGGCTTTTTTATGGCTCATAATGAGCAATTTTTTACAGATACTGTCCAGCTCCTCAGGACAATGCCCAACCTGGGATTTACACGAGAGCCACTGACCTTGCTACATCAGCAGGTCGTTGTCTCAGAGTCCTGTGCCTTTGAGCTCTTTGGAGAGGTCACGGGCAGGGAAACGCTCTCTAGGCCCAGTCACATTAACCCTCCCGGTCTGGCAAAGACACCCAGGCAGACGAATCTATGGGAAGACAGAGCACAGAGTCGGCACTAAACGGAGAGGCAGATGCTGTGCAGGCTGGTGTCTCCGAAGCTGGCATTCCCATCCCCAGCCAGCAACCGAAATACTGTCCGTGCTTGCCAACCTCCACATTAGAGAGCTCAGCCTGGCTGCTGTCGTCCAACGAGACTAATGGACAGTGACGAGATCTGAAGGTGATTCAGATGTGTTCAGCACTCAGTCATGCTCTTGGGAGAGGACGTTCTCACTGTGGTAGACAGAATTTTCTGTTTTAATTACAAATCACTAGTGAACTCTATTTGAAATTTTGCAAATAATAAGCGAGTCCAGGTCTCAACTTGGATTTTACAACTGGATGCTGTGAGAAAATAGGGTAATCACTGTTGCTTCCAGATTTTCATATGCTGAGCCTCTGAGGTGCTCGTGAAACCAGAAAGGACAGGAAGGCAGGAAGCCCAGCTCAGTCACCTATCTGGATCCTAATTCATCTGAGACGTGGTGTAGGTTTGTTATGTTTCCTTCCTCTGAACCTTGAAATTTTACAGAAAATCGATTTGGGGCTGATCATAAAAATGATGACAGTGAGGCTATTTCTGCTAAAAGAAAGGCTAAGCCTATTTTTAAGATCAAAACAGACAACATAGTTTATTTGTGAATGAGTACAGAATGAATTGGAAAAAAATAAAATCTATGTTCAGAATAGATAATGTCCATGAATAAGTCAGAAGCTGACCTCATGGGACTTCGGCTAGCTTGTAGAGCAACTTGTGCAAGTTAGAAAAAGGCAGCTCCTTTTGGGGGGTTGAAACCTTGGGGAACATGGCTGTGCAATGAGGCAAAAGAAGGCACACCAGGGTGCCTGGTGCAGGGGAGGTCCTGGTGGGACTCGGTGAGGGTCATCCCAGAGCCTCAGGTTCGGGTCAGTTTCTTGATGGGTCCTTCTGATCTTGCACTAAAAGCAGAGTGTGGAGGTATAAAGGCAATAGAACTATAATGGGTTGAGTTATGTCTCATCCTGCAAAAGATGTAGACATTCTAACCCCCAGTACCTGTGAATGTGACCTTATTTGAAAATAGAGTCTTTACCAAAAATCAAGTAAACATAAAGTCATTGGGGTGGGCCTCTGTCCAATGTGACTGTATCCTTATTAAACGGGGGAAATTTGGACACAGAGACAGACACCTAGAGGGAAACCAACGTGAAGACACTGGAAGAGAAGGTCATCTACATGCCACGAACGTCCGAGGCTACCACATCTAGGAGAGAGGCCCAGAGCAGGTCATCCGCTCTTACCTTCAGAGAGGCAGAGCATGGCCCTTCTGACATCTTGACTTTGGACTTCTGGCCACGGGCATTGTGACATGATAAATCTCTGTTGTTTAAGCCATCAAGTGTGTGGCACCTTGTTATAGCAAGACTAGGAACCATATAGAAACCAACAGTAAGAAAGCAAAGCCTCCGAGTGTGGCCTGGACCAAGAGGTCTGGATTCATCTGAGCCCACCACTCACCCAATTGTCTCCCAGGGGTGTGAAAACCATGGAGCTGAGGCCAAAATGAGACTCAGGATGGGATGTGGAATTGCAAACTACAGGGGAGGGAGGAAGGCCGACTCTGGAGGAAGATGGAGGGGGCAACGCAAGCCTGGTCGGAGTCAGGGCTGCACTGGGGGCCCCTGGGGAGAACGTCCAGCAGATGTCTCGCCAGTAGCACAGGGACTGCACAGACAGAAGGGTCGAGCCTCAAGTCTGCAGAATAAAGATAAGGCTGTGAGGTCAGAAAAGCAAATTTGAAGCCAAGAGGCTTGAGCCATTTGGGGATGAAGAAAGAAGTTCCTGACCAGAGTCAAAGCAACTGGGCTGAAGGAAAACAGGAACAAACAGTTCTTCAAAAATAAAAACGTGTTAATGATATGTTGATTTCACTTCCATAAAAATAAACAAAAAGATACAAAATAAAAGTGTGTGAATTATTCATTATTGGTCGGTCTATTTTCCTTAATACGCACAGAAACCAAGAGGACACTGAAGGTTACTGGGGGATTTTCAGCTCTGGCCAGAGACGGATACGCCTCGTCAGGATGATTACATCACACCAAAAATGTAATTGGCTCCTTTAGGCCACATTTCTGAGTGTTTTCTATTTCCCACAGATAAACATCAAACCATAAATCACAGGTTTGATCCAAGGGAAATACTAAAGCAGTTGCCAGTTGAGAAAGGATAAAGTCTGATGGCCTAGGAGGCAATTTACTGAGTCTCACGTTACATTTGCAAAACACCTGGAACTGAACTGAGCCTTCAAGGAAAAGGCAAGTCAGTGTTTCGGAACAAAAATAGAATAATGCATGAACTCCACGCACTCTTGACCACATCTGAGGGAGGCAGAGGCGCTGGGTTTCCTTTCTGTTCGCCGTTCTTGTCTCACTCACACATGAGTAACTACCTCCCTGAGGTCAAATCATACTGTCCCAAATGGGTCCATTTTCCTAGACGGTCTCAAACCATTTCATAACCACATTCAGTTTAAATCTGCTTTCCTTGCAACCCATAAAAGGGATGTCACATTCCTCTGCCACACAAAATATGAACATTTTCCACATCTCCAAATGAGCGAAAGACTGCCCAGATGTTTGTTATCCAGAGTCCTTCAATTCAGAGAAGGCCTGGGAACCTTTTTTCTTCTAAAGAAAACTGTCTCATAGAAAACAAACTTATGGTTACTTAGGGGAAAGGGGGATATATTGGGAGTTTGGGATTTGCAGATACTAACTACTATATATAAAATAGATGAACAACAATGTCCTGCTTTATAGCACAGGAAACTATATTCAATATCTTGTAATAGACTATAATGAAAAAGAATAGGAAAAGGAATATAAATATATGTGTATAAATGAATCACCATGCTGTACACCAGAAATTAACATAACATTGTAAAAGGACTATATTTCAATAATAAAAAAAAAAAACTAGCTCCAACTTTTAGAAGATAGGACCATAAGTATATCACATATTCACAACAAAACATATCTATAAAAATCTTTGGGAATACAAATAATGATAGGAAAGCTGTTTTTCGGCTTTGTTTGCCAGAGCAGCTGAGATTAACATGTATGTATGTGGCATTTACTTCACATCATATGACAGCAGTGAGATGCTTCCGTGTGATGCCAAGCAAATAATCTCTGAAAGTGCTACCTGGAACTTTAATTTTGTTATCTTTGAGGAGATCTTTGAGGGAGTCAAAGGTCATTTATTAGATACCATTAGATACAATTTTACCAGATTAAATAGAGCTTTATAAAAAATGTAATAATTATATAAGTTTATCCAGTTGGGGAACACTTTAATCAGTAACTAAACTCAACCATGAATCAGTCTAATCTTAGTGATAAAAATGATCAAGAATACTTAATTGAGCATTTTTTAATCTGCTGTGTTCTATTGTATGAAGACACTGAAAGATACACACATGCAAACCACACAACCTAACCAGTGAAATGATTGCGCTCGAATCATTTGCTGTAATAGGAATTGCAGTAGTAAAGTGGCAACTGTCACTCTCTCTCGGGGGGTCTATTACGTCCTGGGGGTGGTGCTTAGGATCCACCTGTACTGTTTCCTTTATCCTCATAACTCTTTGAAGCAGAAGTTTTTCTCTCCATTTTAAGAGGAGAGGAAAGAAAACTGAGGCATAGGGAAATACTTTCCAAACATCTCACTGTCAAGAACCATGAAAGATTTTGAGATTTTACCCTACTTGCCAGCTAATGACTTAGCCTGCCCCCTTTTCATGCATGCTGGTGGAAAGACACGAAACTACCGAGTCGGAGACAAAGGACTTTACTTTCCTGGCGTGGTGGACAACATAAGCTTCCTATACGTGTGGATTTCCTAGTTCAAGTGGCCAGCCATCCCACTTTCCCCAGGACTGTTTCAGTCTGAGCACCGAAAGTCCTGGGCAAATCAGGGCACTTGGTCACTCTAGTTCCCATTGTCCTCTGAGTCTTACAAAGGGACTGGGGAGCAGCCCAGATGTGGTGACCACACAGCTGAGGAACCCCAAACTTAGGAGACCCCCACTTTTATAAGGAAGTTGCTAATAAACTTGCCCAAATTTTGCCCCCAAACGTGACATTATTTTTATTATCTTGGATAGCAAACAAATCTGTCCAGTGCCCCAGAGGGCACTTCTATATCTTCTAAGACTGTTCACTATACAAATGACTTTGAAAAGATTATCTGATACAAAAGCTGTAACAATGTACAGAAATGTGAGAGACTAGCGAACTATTTCCCAACTCCTACAGCTGTTAAGTGGGGAATACAATGTTCAAATCCAAGTTCTTCAGATGTCAAAGCCCACGTGCTATCCTGCTCCTAAATTATCATGCTCAGATCTACAGAGTTAAGGTCAAAAGAGAGTGAGCTTTTCTTTCAGTTGAGGCTTGGAACTCTTAGTCACATTTAAAAAAAAAAATACATGATATTTTCAATCTTGTATGAACTTGTGGAATAGAAATTTGGGGGTATTGCAGAAATGACACTGTAATCCAAAATAAAGTTAAATGAGTTGGTTAAGCTACTTGACACTACTTGACTTCCAGGGCTCTTCCTGCCCTGAGAGTCTGTGATTCTCCTTCCACATTCTTACTACCTGCTATTTTCTTTCCTCTCCTTGTGATGAATACTTAATATGAAAGTATATTCTTCTGCCTCATCTTGAATCCAGGCAGAATTTCAGCCAATAAGCTGCAGTGTATGTTTTGATACCAGAGTAATTAAAAAACAAGTTCCGTTATACAAAGAAAAGCAAAGAAGATTACAACTCAGGCTTTCACTTTTTTTAAAAAAACAAGTTTTCATTAATTGTACAATGGTAACCACAGTATCATATAGGTGTGACTCTTTTTAGGCAGAGTTTAAAGCATACTATTTTCTCTAAGATTCAGATCAAATTTCCTTTTTCTTTTTGTTAACCCGAGGTGCTAGCAGGGGAGGATATTACTGTATGTTTTAAAAGGTTATTTTGATTTCCTTTCTGTGTAACACTGGTGCTCCTCTCTACTGCCCTCTAAAGATCAAAGAAAGATGAAAAGAAACAAATAAGCCAACAGAGAACAAAAGATCTGTGATAACAGAGTTTCTTCTATATTGCCTGAGTGAGCATTTGCAAAGAGGTTAAGCAAGGTATGAAAAAGTTGATAAATCAACTCATTCTTCTAAGAGGTAGCTGGTGATTAAGGTACCCTCAGGCCATGGTCACTCAGATTAGCTTGTAGGAACAATTATGGATCCCATTCTGGGATCTCCAGGCTGCTTAGGGACTGTAAAGATGAGGAGTCAGGGTTCAGAGCTATTTTCAGTGAAGGCAAATTACACACTCTTCCAGCAGGGGCTTTCAAGAGCTGGACCACCCATCCAAATGCATGAAGCAGGAGCAACACCATGGGGAATGGTGTAGCCTTCGGCAGACTAGAGAGCACTTGTCCCATCTAAAAATGCTCAAATTCAATTTTAGTAGAACTTCCCCAATAGACCCTGAGTTATCTGGGGGCAGTCAGAGGGCCAGACTGCAACTCTGCCTCCCAGGCTTACGCAGACACCGTTTGCTGGAATTTCAGCGGCAGTGAGGAAATGCCCATAAAAAAATGCCCACACATTTGATAAAGCAGGAACGTGACTTGCTTATCAGATGCTGTCTGACTGATGAAATGTCTCAGAAGCTGGAGTCCATGAGAGAGAGAACCATGAATAGGGTGCTTAGAATGGAGTTGGTTTTCTCTCCAAATGTAGCAGAATCTGGCGTGCTCCGAAAGAAACCAGAATGCATTTGGATTATGAATAAATATTTAATAAAATTTGTTTTCAGTAGGCTTATTTTTAAAAGAAATACTTTTTTGAGACCTAAGGGCTCTGTTTTCTATGCCCCAACACAAAGCATGAAGATGCCCTGCTTGGGAAGCACACACGTACAGACCTTACTGATATCTCCACTGCCAAACTGAGTGGCGTCCAGCCCTAGTCCTGCTTTTCTGAAGCATTTCCTGCTGGGTTAACAACACAGGATGCTGTGGGCCTTTTACCCATTTGGCTTTATTTTCCTGTCCCTCTGTACATCTGTCTGGTCACTCCTGTCTGTCGATCTGTTCCTGGGAAGCTCGTCACTACAGGCCCTGCACCTTCTTAGTCTGTCCCATACTATTATCCATAAACTGATCTCATTAAAAACACAGAATGCTGGCATGTAAGTAGGGCCCAGTGATCTTCATGGCTTTGCTCTTGAAACCAGCTCCCCTCCTCCTCCTGACTCCAACACACAACTGCCGCTTTTTACAAGGTGTTCTTTGTGTCTTTGTTTTTACTTTCTTCCCTCTCTTGTGCCCAATTTTTTTGAGAGTCAACATTTATGTTTTATTGAAGTATAGTCGGTTTACAATGTTGTGTTAATTTCTGGTGTACAGCACAGTGATTCAGTTACATACATACTCCTCTTCATGTTCTTTTTCATTGTAGGCTACTACAAGGTATTGAATGATAGTCCCCTGTGCTCTACAGTAGGCCCTTGTTGTTTATTTATTTTATATATGGTAGTTAGCATCTGCAAATCCCAAACTCCCAATTTATCCCTCCACCCCCTACCTATCCCCCCAGTAACCATCAGTTTGTTTTCTGTATCTGTGAGTCTGTTTCTGTTTCGTAAATAAATTCATTTCTTCTGCCCAATTCTTGACATTTCCATTCTTCACCTGCCACCTTGGCTGTTTCTGACCTTTTCACAGTTCACAGGCTTAAGATTCTCTTCTTGTCATTTCTGTTTCCATGGAATACACAGTGCTTGCAGAGGAGCACCCTAAAAGTTACTATTTATCACAACTGTTTATTGTATTGTCTCCCAAGTACATCAGTAAGATTCTTCGGTGACCTGGACTGGTGGCCCTCCCTTTCTGAAGTGGAATTCTGGAAGTTGGAGCAGCCAGCTTCCCTACTGACTGTTACTGGGACCACACAATTAAGATCAAAACACCTCTCACCATTGTGCTTCCTGGTATAGCAGATGCCCCTTATCCACAGGGAGACTTTCCACGACCTCCAGTGGATGCCTGAAACCACAGACATTACTGAACCCTATGTATACCATGTTTTTTCCTATATGTACATACTTATGATAAAGTTTAATTGATAAATTGGGCACAGTAAGAGATTAACAACAATAATAAAATAGAACAATTATAGCAATATACTGTAAAATAAGTTATGTGAATGCGGTTTCTCTCTCTCAAATATCTTATTGCACTGTACTCACCCTTCTTGTGATGATGCGAGATGATAACCCGCCTGTGTGATGAGATGAAGTAGGTGAATGACGGGGATGATGTGGATGATGTGACGTAGTGTTGGGCTACTAAAGACCTTCTGACCATCCATCAGAAGGAGGATCATCTGCTTCCAGTGATCCTGTATCAGCAAGCCCTGACCCCATCAGTGGCTGGAGATCCTGGGTGGAACCGAGAGGGATGGGTGAGATTTCATCATGCCAGTCTATGAACTGTTTATTTCTGGAATTTTCTATTTAATATTTCCAGACCACGGTTGACTACATGTAACTAAAACCACAGAAAGTGAAACTGCAGATAAGGAGGAACTACTATATGTTGAGCATCAATAACATGCATTTGTTTTGTGCCAACCACATGCCGGGAGATCTGCATAACAAACAGACTCCATTCTCCTAATCCCTGTCCCACCCTCTTCCAAGTGCATGCGCATGCAAAGATAAAAATGCTGATGTTGCTAGTTAGCCTGTGTTAAAATACATCCAGGGGCTGAAGAGACCCAGAATCCAAAGTCAAGATTCTTGTCCTAACTGTTCTGCATCTTAAAATCCATGACTTTGTATTTCTCACAACTACACTCAGATACAGGATTTCAAATCGTATATAATCCAAGCAAAGCAAAGCAAACTAAGAAACTTTTCTTAAAATCTCTGTTTCATTGTGGTCATGTAAGAAAAAAGGAACTGTTTTTGTCGTTATCTGCCTTGAAAAGATATTTTATTCAGAAATCAGATTTTTAGCTGATATAATTCACTAAACTTATTAATGATATAATATAAAAAGTTTAGTATGTACATATGTGTTTTATTGTTTTAATCACCAGCCAAAGCTCTTAAAGAGAAGATGATTTTTCAGAAAGTGGGTATTTTCTCACAATTTGTCTTCAGCAACAGTTGAAATCAAATTCTATAAGGCCTGTCAGTGTCTTCAAATTTTCATTTATTTTTCAACTTCTAAAGCACATCAATCAGCACATACACCCACTGCACAGTGTAAGAGAGAACAGAGCACATGTGCCTCCTTTCCTAGCCTGCCCACACCCCGACCCACACAGCACACATCCTTACTGAAGATGGATTATTGCAGCTGCTCTCATACCCATAGGGAAGGGAAGGCCCAATGTAGGGGCATCTGTGGAAATCTTTCAAAAAGACTTTGCTTGTAATTTCATCATTCTATCATGTTTTATAACAGGATTACCATAAGATATGTTTAGGAAAGTCATTTTTTATGGTTCAAATGGGATTAGCTAATAGGTTTGAGAGAACTATAAAACCATTCAGAAAATAAGATTATTCACTGTTGTGTTTCTATTTCTTTATTTGAATGATAGAGAATTATCTCTTATCTAAGATAACCATGAAGTTGATACTCCTTTCACCAAAGCCTGTGAGCATTTAGAAACATAATATCTGAAAAAAAAGATACAAATGAACTTATTTACAAAACAGAAGTAGACTAACAAACATATAAAACAAACTTATAGCTACCAAAGGGGAAAGGGTGGGGAGAGATGATTGGGAATTTAGGATTAATAGATATATGCTACTTTATATAAAATAGATAAACAACAAAGACCTACTGTATAGCACAGGGAACTGTATTCAACATCTTATAACAGCCTATAATGGAAAGGAATCTGAAAAAGAATATGTGTGTGTGTGTGTATACATATAACTGAATCACTTTGCTGTACACTTGAAACATTGTAAATCAGCTTTACTTAAAAAAAAAAGTTGCAGATATTGTAGAATGGCTTGGGAAAAGTCATTTTCCATTGAGAAACCACATGGCCTAATTGTCTTTGACGAAATGCAGTTTTAAAAGTAGCACAGTCTATTTTTAGTTTTTTGAGGAATCTCCATACTGTTTTTCATAACAGCTGCACCAAACTACATTCTCACCAACAGTGTAGGAGGGGTCCCTTTTCTCCACAGCCTCTCCAGCATTTATTGTTTGTGGACTTTTGAATGATGGCCATTCTGACTGGCGTGAGGTGGTACCTCATTGTAGTTTTGATTTGCATTTCTCTGATAATTAGTGATACTGAGCATTTTTTCATGTGTCTATTGGCCATTTGTGTGTCATCATTAGAGAATCGCTTGTTTAGGTCTTCTGCCCATTTTTGGATTGGGTTGTTTGTTTTTTTCTTGCTAAGTTGTATGAGTTGTTTATATATTCTGGAGATTAAGCCCCTGTCTATCTCATCTTTTGCAAATATTTTCTCCCATTCTGTAGGTTGTCTTTTTGTTCTTATGGTTTCCTTTGCTGTGCAAAAGCTTATATGTTTAATTAGGTCCCATTTGTTTATTTCTGCTTTTATTTCTATTGCTTGGGTTGACTGCCCTAGGAGAACATTGCTGAGATATATGATGGATAAGTTTTGCCTATGGTTTCTTCTAGGAGGTTTATAGTGTCTCGTCTTATATTTAAGTCTTTAAGCCATTTTGACTTTTTTTGTGTATGTGGTGTGAGGGAGTGTTCTAACTTCACTGATTTACATGCAGCTGTCCAGTTTTCCCAGCACCGTTTGCTGAAGAGATTGTCTTTACTCCATTGTATGTTCTTGCCTCCTTTGTCAAAGATTAATTGACCAAAAATTTGTGGGTTTATTTCTGGGCTCTCTATTCCATTACATTGATCCATTTGTCTGTTTTTGTACCAATACCATGCTGTTTTGATTACTGTAGCTCTGTAGTGTTGTCTGAATCCCACTGCTGGGCATATATCCAGAGGAAATCTTAATTCAAAAAGACACCAATGTTCATAGCAGCGCTATTTACAATAGCCAAGACATGGAAACAACTTAAATATCCATTGACAGATGACTGGATAAAGAAGCTGTGGTATATTTATACAATGGAATACTACTCAGCCATAAAAAATAATAAAATAATACCATTTGCAGAAACATGGATGGACCTGGAGAAGGTCATTATAAGTGAAATAAGCCAGAAAGAGAAAGAAAAATACCATATGATACCCCTTTACCTGGAATTTTAAAAAAAGACAGACAGACTTATTTATAAAACAGAAACAGACTCATAGACATAGAAAACGAACTTATGGTTACTGGGATGGGAGGGAGTAGGAAGGGATAAATTGGGAGTTCTAGATTTCCAGATACTAACTAATATACATGAAATAGATATACAACAAGTTTATACCATATAGCACAGGGAACTATATTCAATAGCTTATAGTAACTTATGGTGAAAAAGAATATGAACATGAACATATGCATGTTCCTATATGACTGAAGTATTGTGCTGTACACCAGAAATTGACACAACATTGTAAACTGACTATAGTTAAATAAAAATAAAAAATAAATAAAATAAAATAATTTTTTTTAAAAAGTAGCACAAAGCAAAGAAACCTGATTGCCTTTAAACAAGTACTTCCTGAGGACCTATATTTTGGTTCAAATCCAGGATACTATGAAATTTCATTCATCAACTCCACAAAGCATTATGAATGGGGAGAGTGGGATGATTGCAGGAGTATCTCACAGACTGAGGTCACGGGAGGCTGGGGGTCAACCGCAGCAGGGGGCTGTAGAGAGAGAGGGAAGTGAAAGCTCAGGGGCGGGGAAGACAGAGTGAGCAGCAGGCACTTAGAAACCCAACAGCACTGTGACCACAGCGGAGACTTCTGCCATCGAGAGCTCCTGGAAAGACATTTTCCAAGGCCCCTAAACTTTCACTAACATTTTAGAGGCAGCTGGCAGAAGCATCCTTAAAAGTTAGACATAATAAGTAAGATGAAGACATTTTTATTCCAAGTCAAATGAGAAAGAAAAGAAGGTAGAAAAATGACTGGAACTCAAACATATTTCAACACTGCAAGCCAGCCTATACGTCCCACAAATATCGGAATTTAGGACCAATGGGAACTTGAACCAAAAGAACAGTTTTGTTCTGAGCCTTTCACAGTGTTAAACATGAAAGTCTGCTCCCCAAATCATGTATTCTCTCCTCCCCAGATGAAGATGTAGGTTTCTCCTTTGGCACTTCATTTTCTATGGAGAGACAAGTTTTGTTTTCAGTGTCTAATAACGTTCTTTAAAAGCAGAATGTCAGCTAAACTGACGGGCCAACCTCAGCATCACACAAAGAGGGACAACAATGTGCCTCTTGACATGATTCAGCAGGACGTGCACAATAACCCCCATGAAGTATACTTGCCAAAAAAAATAATAAATCAAACCTGAATCGGATCAAGCCTCTAGAGCTAAACACCAGTTTGCAGGAAATAACAGTCAGCAGGAAAACAGCAATATGACAAAGCCAACAAAACTCAGAGTGTGGCAAGTCCTGCAGGGCTACAGACCAGATTCTTCAATAGATAAGAAAAAGGAAAAAAAAAAATCAAGATTTAAAAAAGACTTAACAGACACACATCAACCAAATGCAATCTGTGCAGTGGTTTGGATTCCAGGGTGAGCAAACCATGTGTATCAAAAAACTTACGAGACAATCAGGCAAACGTGAATACTGACCAAATATCTGACGATTTTAAAGAATGACTATTAATTTTGCTTGCGTGACATAATAGTCATATTTTAAAACAACAGAATCATTATGGTGAAATTATATAACACCAGAGATTTTGTATCTAAGTAGTCCAAGGGGCTGGGGAGTTGAGGGGTGGGCAGGGTGCAGCTGGGAGGTGGTTACAGTTCAGACAAGATTGGCCGTGTGGATAATTGCTGAAGCTGGGTAACGGGAGCATGGTCCTTTGTTGTGCTGTTCTTGCTTCTTCTGCATATGTTTGAAAATATATGTTTGAAAAAGGGTTTGTTTAATGAATATTTAAAAATTAAAAAAAATTTCTCTAGAGGAGACTTTTGACATGTATGTTAATAATCTACATGTATTTTCTAATTTATACAAGAAAATTATCAAAGTGTTGCTTGTCATACTGACAACAGCATCTAAAAACTTCTAAAAAGCAATAACAAAAATGACCAAAATACCAACAAACCAATAGAAGACACAGCATAATTTATGAATCAACAATTCACAACAAAGAAAACACCAATCAGTCTTAAACATTAAAAGATGTTCAAGCTCACTCATGCTAATGATTAAAGATAAAATAAAATATTATTTTTCACCCCTCAGCTTCATAAAGGTCAAAAGTTGGCATATTGGCAAGATGTGGCGGGAGAAGTCACTCATGTATTTCTGGTGGAAAACGCCCTCCAACTTTATGGAGGGCAATTTGACAATATCAGTATTACAAGTGCACGTATCCTTTGATACAGCAATCTACTTCTAGGAATTTATCTTGCGGGTAAACTGGCACACACAGGCAAGGGTGCATTTGTGCAAGATTATTCACTGTAATATTATTTGGCATAGTATATGGACAGAAACAAATCTTCAGCAGCAAGGTACTAGTAAAATAAATTCTGATCCATCCAAAAAGTAGAAGGCTATAAAATCACTAAATAATAACAAAGCTTTTATGTCTAATTAGGAAATTATCTTCAAGATATACTGTAAGTGAAAAATGTTAGGTACCCAATAATGTATGTATGTATTAACAATATGTGGTATTAAAAGCTATTATATATGAATTTCTTCTAAATGTATGAAATATCTTAGGAAAACTGATAACCTTGGTTGCCCACAGAGAGACCTGGAAGTTGGAGAAGGGAGGCAGGGATCAGGGACAGAAAAGCATATAGATTCACTATATACCCTTTTGTATTTTTTGAGCTTTGAATTATAGGAATGTGTTATTTGTTCAGTAAGTAAAATGTAAAAGACTTTGGAGATGTTAAGTTAGGTGACTAATTTGTAGGAGACCCAAGACAGGGCTTTGTCGGCAAAGAGACACAATAAATACTTGGTGGGTTGTCCTAATGGTGGAATGGGACTTACAGAGCAAAGGGGGTCCTCACATGACTGCAGGGTCTCAGAATTCATGTGAAGGGATCCCCAGGCTCAGAAACCCACTCCCTACCCAATGTGGCACCAAGAGAAGACCCCCACAGGCAAGTGTGTCTTAGCCCTTTAAGCCAAAGGACCAAGTGTACGTTTTCTCTGTAGAGTCACCCCCATACCCCACATCTCACCTAGAACACATTTAATGGGGAAACAGCAGAGAAAATACTGAATGAGAAATACTGAAAGAGAAAACAAAGCACTAAAACTGATCCAGATTAAAGAAAAAAATTACAATGGATGTCTATGAATTTCCAGCTATGGTTTTTCCCTCTGACAGGAAAGGCAGGGAGGGCCTCAGGCAGGAGGAGAGGGAAGCCATCTGCAGAGCAGATACAGTCAAACACTGGTCCACAGAAGCCCGGTGGCTGGCCACCCTTCAAGGTATCTCCTTCCCACGGCCTGTCTGGCCATGGTTAGAACTTCTCTCAGGATCTTTGGTCCCTGGAGCTTTCTAACACGTGGAAGGGCCACTCATCCCTGTGACGTATAACCTCATCTCAGCACCTGCTGCCGGGAGAGTAATACTGCTCTCGGGCTGTTTTCTTGTCAGTGTGTGGAACAGATTCCCAGCAGGACTTTTCAGAGGCGTGCTGGTCGTGTCCAGCACCAGGACAACAGTAATGACCAGGCCGACAATAGATCAATAGCAGCTGCCAATCATTTCTCTGCCACTGTGTCGTGTTTAACAACTCAGCTGCCTCTCCTTTTCTCCTTGCATGGCCTTTCCCCACCTATCAGATGGGCTTACTGCATTTTCACCTTTTTGGAGTTGGGAAAGATCAGGGGTTGCAGAGATGGGTGTTTTCACTTACCATCTCAAGTGAACTTCTGTGAACAAGTGACTGATTATCTTCTAGTGAAGACTGCCTGCCTCTCTGCTCTAACACCCCGCACCAAAACTTCAAGGTCCAAGGCAAGAGGAAGTGTCCCTTTCACTGTTTACCTTACTAGCAAGGTTGACTAACAGCCAGACTGTGTCTCTCTGCCATCCTGCACCCAGCATCCAGACTTGTTTTGGTTGCTGGGGAAATCCTCAGGCTGCAGAGGTGTGTGTCTGGGTGACAACTCAGAAGAAAGATCCCTACGTACAGCTCAGGATTATTAACGGAGCCTTTGTTTTGGGTCCTGCAAATGGAGAGAGGCGCCAGCACAAGTTGGCTGCTGAAGAACACCAGGGATTAAAAATGTCCCCAGAGAAAAGGAAAAGCCCAGTGTTTTGGAGAGAGAGGGGGGAGGAAGGCCTGCTACTTCTTAAAGACAGACAAAGGAAGCTGGTGAGCCCAGGTGGGCACTGGCATCTCAGACACCTTGCAAAACAGAGGACAGGGCCCCTGGAAGGGAGCTGCCCTTGAAACCATACCACCACGTGAAAGTCACTGCCCCCTGGTTAGCTTTCTGGCCCGTCACTCCTGACATCGCATTCTCACACTTTCAGAACTGGGGATTCAATGCAGGATGTAACTAACATTAAAAGAGAAAAGGTAAAGTATAAAAATGAGACACAGACTGCACACCTGCAGGTGCATGAAGAAGGTAATGATGGCTCCCCACACACACATTAAAAGAAGAAAGTACTATGATGAAAGAGTCATATAATTTGAAAATGTTATTAATGTCTTTAATGTTACATTGTCCTTTCATTTTAAAGACAAAAAGCTCTCTGGCCACCTCAATGTCGTGAGAAGCTATTTTACTAGGCTTTTAGCATTACTAAGCTCATTCCCCAGTACTTTGGTCCTAGCGAGAACTATACTCTCCCTGCAGTTAACGAGACAAAAGTCTCTCTTAAAATGAGGCTTATAAGCCCATTTAAAGGGTAATAACATATTGCTTTCCTTGGATGAGACTTTGATCCTGATGGAGGCTCTAGGATAGCCCCAAAGTAAATAATCTGGGGTCCACTCACCTCACAGCTTGCAAAACAGGCCTGGCTTTGAGTGAGTAATAGAAGACAGCAGGGAAAACCTCTCCACCCCGAGAGGTGCGCGCCCACCAAGGGAGTCAGAATTGGAACTCCGGGCCTCTTGTTCCTGTGGAAGCAGGTGATGACAGCGTGGGGAGGAACATACTGGAAGAGGCCTCCCAGAAGGAAAAACGCAGTGGCCTCATTTTTCCTTCTCCTCCTCCTCTCTTGATGCTTCTACAGTAAAACAGGTTGTCTTGTTGTAGGTCTTGCTGCTCTGTTATAGATTCCCATTTATAGTCCTGTTACTAACTTAGAGATATTTTCCATGTTGGGGTAAAAGGAAAAACAAAAGTCAGCATGGCACCTGTTCTACTACGAGGCTCATGTTAAATGTGTAGGGTTGGGAGGAGGCTAAAGAAGATGCCCTGTGGAGTCTTAAGTAATTTTTCATGTTCCATTGGTTATTTCTCTTTCACCATCGCTTCCTGAACACCCTCAACTCCCATCACCACAGATCAGAGTTTTCCTACTTGGATTTCAAGAGCACAGACTCTAAGGGGTTTTATTCAGAGCCATAAGAACAAAGGTTTCATAATGAAAACAGCTTTGAAAATGTTGCCTACTAACTCCCCCAGGGAGGTTCACAACATACAACCACTACTGAAGGCTTTGCACGTGAATGTGGGGAAAAGGAAACCTATTCACTATGACTTCCTGGTAAAATAAGGCAGCATTTGCTCAGAAGTCTTCCTCACTTGGGCATGCATTATATTCTAGCCCAGTCAGCTAGGCGGTTCTTGGGACAGACTCTCCTAAGGAGCGGTTGCCCTTCGATGTCCCCCTTGCCTTCTGCAACTTGTGGATACAGAGGTAATCCAGGAGATCTGGGCAACAATCTCACGTCTAGGTTTTTTATGCTACAGACCTGTGCCGTTCTAAATGGTAGCCACAAGCCACATGTAGCTATTTATATTTCAATCAATTAAAATTCTTTAATGTTAATTCAGATTCAAAATTCAGTTCCTGAGTTGCACCAGCCACATTTCAAGTGCTCAAGTCCCATGTGCCTGTGACTACCATTTTGGTCAGAACAGATACAAGTATTTCTATTGAAGTTTGCTGCCAGAGACTTTGTCAATCATAGAAGGAATCCTCTTAACCTTCTCATCTCATCTTCTACAGCCCTCATGAGACAGGGAGATTCTCTGAAAGCAAGGATGGGGTTGTGTGACCTCTGAAACCCAGATCACAGTCCAGGGCACTGCAGAAAAGACCACTCACAAAATATTAGCCAATGATACAGGTGGCCCCTTCTCTTCGTTCTCATAGCATGTACCTACCTTGGTCACAACACTATAGCACAATTTTCTCTCCCCTCCTAAAAAAATTATTGGCTTTTATTGGTTTAAAAAAGTAATACAGAAAAGCTGAGAAAAGATAATAAAAATCAACAGGTAATACTCTCACCTACAGACAATCACTCAACATTCTGGAATATTTTCATTCATTTCTTTAACAAATAGATATTTTTATTTACTAAGTTATAATTACAGTAAAACTCACCATTTTTATGTGATATGCATATGATGTATGATGTAATCACCACTACCGTCAAGATATAGAACATTTCTATCAACCTTCAAAGTCCTCTCCAGCTTCTTTATGGTCAAACTTCTCTCCCCAACCCCTCCTCTGGCAGTCACTGGTCTGATTTCTGTTCTATAATTTTGACTTTTCAAGGATGTCATATAAACAGAGTTGTATAGTAAGTGGCTTTTTTAGTCTCATTTCTTTCATTCGGCATAATGCTTTTGCAATTCACCCATGCTGTTGCAAATATGTGCTCACTCCTTTTCATTGCTGAGTAGTGTTCTATTATATGAGTAACCTGCTGTCTGTTTATCCATTCTACAGCTGATGGACTTTGGGGTTGTTCTAACTTAGGGCAATGATACAATAGTCATAGAATAGAGCTGTTATGAACATTGGCACATGGGTTTTTTTGTGTATATGTTTTCATTTCTCTTGGGAAAATTCCTAGGAATTGGATTGTTAGTCATGTAGTAAGTATGTGCTTAATTTTATAAGAAACACCAAACTGACGTCCAGAGTGGCTTTACTAATTTGCATTTTCACCAGCCATGTATGAGAGTTCCAGTTGCTCCAAATCCTCACCAGCATGTTGTAGTTTCCTTTTTTCTTTTTTTTATTTAAGTCTAATACATACGTGGTGTATCTCAAGTTTTTAACTTGCATTTCCCTAATAGTTAATGATGTTGAGTATCTTTTTATGTACTTATTTGTTGTCAATATCTCTATTTATGGAGTTTCTGTTTGAATCTTTTTCCCATTTTTAGTTTTTTAAATTGGGTTGTTTGTTTTCTTATTACTGAGTTGTAAGGATTCTTTATACATTCTAGATGCCAGTACTTGTCAGAAATGTGTTCTACCAATATTTTCTCCCAACTGGGGGCTGGTCTTCATTTTCTAAACAATGCAGAACTTTCTAATTGTATTGAAGAACAAAGAGACATTCTGAGTACCTGCCATATGCTGACCTTTGATCAGCAATGGAGACACAGTAATACCTAAGCATAAATTTGCACCTTTTCTGTTTAACAAAATAGGCATCTGTTGGTTTACAGCTTACTTTTTCACTATCTTATCATGAGTATTTTCCACATCATTAAGTGTTATTTCAAAACACAATTTGTAATATTTTCATAGTATTCTCAGAATTATCTTTAACTATCCCTCTCTATTTGGGGATGTTTATTTTTATTTCAATTCATACTTAAAAAAAGAGAGAGAGAAATATACAGTTGCCATCCTTTGCAGAAATCTCTGTACACATCCCCAATTATTTTCTTAGTATAAATATTTACAGTTGCAAAGACTGAAATAAAGGCATAACACTTTGTTTCATAATTGTCTCTTCAGAAAGATTACTGATGTCTTGAAGCAAAGATCTTATCTTGCCTTCATTGTCATGCCTGTAAATGACAAAGAGCCTGTCACATTGAAGGTGCACCATACATACTTGACGGGTAAATGGTTGGAGAGAAAAAGAATCCCACTGAGCTTAATCCTTTCCCCTTCCTCCTGTGAAAGAGTTCCCTTAGCCGTCTACCTTGACTTACCAGATGAAGGGAATAAGAAGTTTTCTTTTAAGAGAAAACTTGCCAAGGAGATGTAGGTTCCCAGAAAAGCTCGATGACAAGCCCTGCTGCTGCTCAGCAAAGCCCTGAAGGGGCCCCGCCCCCAGGCCGTGTGAAGCCATAAAGCCCGTGCGATGGGGCAGCGGCAGCTGGCACTCAGCCTCCCGAGCACCGGCGCGCACTCGCACTGGCCCGCGCTATGGCAAATGGAGCGCAAGCCCCGCTCTCCGCACTGAAAGGGGGGCATCCTCCCGCAGGTAGGCTGCCCACCTGCCCTCCGTCCTGCGCACAGCAAGGCCGCACTGCTGCTGCTGCCGCCGCCCCTCCTTCCATTGACTCCTTCGACAGAGGCGCCCAGCAGAGCAGAGGCTCTCTCCTCTAATTGTTACTTTAACTTCATGCAACCTGCTTTCCTCCTTTATCTCTGATCCTTTTACGCTTGTGTATAAAAACCACCCGGAAATTTGTCAGGCTCCGGTTGAATTAAAACGTAATTATACCTGGGAGTACGGAGATTCCGTGCTTGTGGGGAAGAGTAGGTGAGGAGCTTGGACCCTCCCTCCCTGGCTGTAGGTTAGCAGGGACACATCCTCACCTGGAAGGTGATTTATTGCCATGGAAACATTCCTCCCTAGAGGTTCCAGCTTTCAGACTCAGTCTCTCCAAAATGCCTGTACATCGTCTGACTTCGTACCCAGGCAAACCAGCTCCACACGGAGAGCAACCCAGTTTCTCCCTCCCTCCTCAGGCACTGGGGTTGGTCAGTGTTATCAGTGATGTCTTTTGCCTGTCCCCAAGCTGAGGGCTGAGGAGCACTTTCCAGTAAGGATTCAAGCATGGGAGGGGCTGACTAGAAAATGTAGCTATCAAGGTACTTTGCAAAGCATCCACAGTTCTTTCTTTCTTTTTTAACGTATGCTATTTATATCAACTTTCTGGAATATGGAAATTAGTTTTATTGTACTTAACCATATGTTCATATAGATTGGCTGAGGCATGCAGGCCTATTTTTAGCCGGTTTTATGTTCTTTCAACTGCCTTTCTTCTTTCTTTAAGAAAGATCTCAAAAGCTTGACTGCTTTGTTCTTGCCTTTCTCCATTATCAAAATTTATTTATTGGTATAATTCTCTGGCTCCTCTAAGCTGAGGTTATTTCAGTCATCTTTGCTGCAGAGGGTGATGGGCAGGTGTAAGCTTCACAAAGCATCAGAAACTGACAAAAGTTTCAGTAGCTTTCTGGTGGGCAGCCCAGCTGAAAAGAGTCAGAATTTTTACTACTAATTCTGAGTTTCCAGTTCTCAGCACGGTGCCCTGATCTCCTGTGGCAGGCTCCTGACATTTTATATTTGTAACTGGATTTAGTAATATTTAATGTTCTCCATATATAAAGTTAATGATGCTAACTAATGATCAAGAACCATCGATGCAAATTATTAGAAGAGAAGTTTATACATAAAGACAAAACAAAACACTGTTCTCTTCCCGCCACTTCCACCCCAATCCCTCATTAAATAGTTCCACTAACACCTGATTTGCTAAATGACATTTATACACAGAGATAAACTTAACCAA
Source organism: Camelus dromedarius (assembly GCF_036321535.1). NCBI lineage: Eukaryota > Metazoa > Chordata > Mammalia > Artiodactyla > Camelidae > Camelus > Camelus dromedarius. Next base: position 36,345,993 of record NC_087439.1, read on the forward strand.
ATGAAAGTTTGAATGAAACCACCAGGAACTTTCTGTCCCCACCACTAATGATTGCTAATTACTCTGTGTACACAGCACACCAGGACTCCATCAGGCATGTCACAATGCCTCTGGCATGACAATTAATTATTATGAACTGTGACACTACAGATAAGAGGTTTGGGATAATTAGAATGGAGATGAAGGCAGACTTTTTCCTCCCCACAGAGAATAAGGGAACAAAGAAGCCTCATCCTTCAACTTGCCTTGATACATATTTTAAGTCTAAACCAGATTGCTACAGTACCAAATTTTATTTATGGAACAAAAAGAATTCAGGGCCAGAATTCCATTAAATTTCACCTGATTTTTACAGGCGATAGACAGATCCCTGAACATGGGACGCAGACATGATGTGATGGGAAAGTTCTGACATGGCCTTTGGAATCAGACAGACCTAGATTTAAACCCTGCTTCCCTCCCATGTCTCCCAGTCTCAGTTTTCTCATTTATGAAACAGGGGGCAATAAATAACATCGACATTGTAAGGTTGTTATGACTGTGAAAGGAGATAGCCTATGTAAGGTACCCAGCACATGAATGTTAATCCCTGTAAAATGCAGGCCTCGTAAAACACATAGCTGTCAGAAGAAGTTATTCTCCCCAACTGCAAGACCTCTGGATGTTTGAGGGTTGCAGGAGGCAGTACCTGCGGTTGTCAGAACAGAAGGAAATTGCGGTAGATCCATGTGCCTGCCCCATCATAGTTAAAAATGAAACCACTCAAAAGTCAGCCGGCTGTAACTCTTTCCCACCTATGGGTGGAGTGCTTAGTGGTTTATCTTTCATGTATATTATATAATATATTGCACCTCTGTGAGCTGTGGTTATAAATTTATGCTGCGAAACAGGACTACATTAAACATGAGGAGGCCTGGGCTCTAGGAAGCTTAGCTTTGGGTTTTCTGCAGTTTTGATTTGCTTTGCTCTCAGTTTTATAAGAGCTCCATTATATCAACGACCAAAAACGTGTGACTAGAAGGGAATCCAAGGAAGCTAAGCACATACACTATGAACCAGAAAGAGCAGTGGTTTGTGAGTATTTCCCATATTCATTGCACTTTTTAATTTAGTTCAAGGCAAATGAATCAGAGCCATTGGAGGGGTCACCAGTGAACCCCCAGAGAGAATCAGTTTTCTGGCTCATTAAAGAGAGGGAAGCTGGGGGAGTGTATCCCTAAGTGTGGAACTAATGCTGAAAATGGTGATGAAGGCGGGAACCATAGTTGCAGAAGGACCAGTATCATTTGTTAAAAAGCAAACACCAAAGGCTTAATTCTCTCAACTCCAGTCCGCTCATGTCACCTTATGGGAGTCGATCAGTGAGGTCCAAAAGAGAGGTTGCGAGACCCACTACCCCACACATCACAGGGGCAGAAATTTGATGACTGCAAAAATGGCTGCTCTTCACCCATCCCTGTGTGCCTGGCACTGCACAGAGCCTTCTAGACACGGCAACAGCCCTGCAGACTGATGATATACCATCGTCCTTGTTTCACAGAGGAGCAAACTGAAAGTCAGCAAGGTTGATGGACCTACCCAATGCCACATAGCTGGTGAGCAGTAGGGCAGAGATTTGACAATGAAGTGTGCCCCTGCCAAGCCCTCTCTCCTTGCTTCACAAATGTTTCCGGGGGGAGGTGGGGGTGGCAGGTAGTAGAGAGCATGCTTAGCATGCCGGAGGCTTGGGTCCTGGGAGTTCCCGTACCTCTATTAAAAACAAAACAAAACCTAGTTTTTCCTGATGAGGGTCTTTTGGGTCTTGACTGGCTGCTTAGAATTTGTACCCCCAAAATCAACTGCAAATGCAAAGGAAGTGTTTTGCAAACATGCTAACCTTTTAATTAAAATCTTTAAATGGAAGTTGGAAGTCACAGGCAGAGTTTGCACAAAACTTTGTGGAGTTCAGCTTTTTCACATACATCTTCCACTGATGAGTGAAGGAAAGACGCTCCGTTGTTCTTACAGGCTTTGTCTTTCTTTATCTTGACTCCTCTCTAGCAAACACTGTGCAAAATGCCTGGAAAATCTTAACTGGAAAATTACTATCCAGTGTTCTAAACTCAAGGGTCTACTTTTGAAAAGTTAGAAACACTTACTCAGCCATAGGAAAGCAAAGTTTCATTTTCACCACATCAACTAAGGTTTTTTTAATGAAATTATCTAAAAGAGCACCTCTCTCTTACATTTTTTAAAATTTCTATTTCATTTTGCTTATTGAAAGGACCTAAAATCTTACCATGTGCATCTGTATTCAAAGTCCTGTTAAAAAGATAAATCAGCTCATTTTGTACTTTGCCCAATTCCAGTTGATCCTACTACAGAGTGTCAAAGGCAGTATAGTCTCAAACATGGAATTATGTAAATGATTACAAATTTAAATGAACTAATTTAGTTACTGTGAAACCGAAAAGATCCCATGAGTCAGACTGTCTGGTGTAAGCAAAATGGGCAAGAATCCGATTGTGTTGGGTTGCAAATGTTTATTTACAATGGGTTGTCTAGATCCAGGGAGATAAGTGTGACCAGTATACCCAGAGAGCTTTGAAGATGACCCTCCCACAAACTGGTTCCATCTGGTTCAATCACCCCGGTGTAGTGAGAGCCTTAATCTCTGTCTCAGTGTATCCATCTGTAGTATGGGGAGAGTCTCTTCTGATTCTTTCTACTGTACATGGCTGACCAAGTGAGATTAACTCCCAGAACAAGTTTGGTACAAGAACTATGCTCTGAAAATCTGAGGTATGGTTTCCTTATGCTTCCTAAATCACTCAGAGCCCACAGCCCTGGGTGGATTCAAGGTCTCCTGGATGGAAGTATGAATCTTATGGGAGGATTTTTAATTCCCTGTCAGATGTCTCTGTTTTATTATTCTTAAGAATGAAGAACTCCCATGTTTGCATTCTGTTAAAATTTCTCCTGGCATTTGTTTCTCTAAGTGCCCTATATTCTTTCGAAAAGGAGGGAAGTGATGGATTTTCTTTAGTAGGTAGATGGAAAGAGTCAGAATCACAGCAAAGACTTTATAATAAAAATCATCTAGGTCAACTTCTACCAAATTCCCCAAAACCCCTCTGAAATATTCATGGCAGATAGACTTCTTTTCTTTAATACCAGAGGGGCCAAGGACATATTATTGTACTGGGCAACCTACTTCACTTTGAGTAACACAGTTATATGTAGCCACACTCTGCCTTTCTGGAACTCTCATTCTTTGGTTTTCATTCTCTCCTCTGGAAAAACAGAAATATAAATAATAATAACTACTAATTATTAAGTGCCTACCATGTACCAGGTGATTACATCACCTCTGTTCTCAAGAACAACATAAACAATCAGTATTATTCCCTTTTTTAACATGATATATCTCTTTACTTATTTAGATTGGACAGAGTGTTGCAAAGTTCTTTCTTATCCTGAGATCCATTTAGATTTTCTTTTTTTTTAATTAAAAAATTTTTTTAACATTTTTAATTGAAGTACAATCAATTATAATGTGTCAGTTTCTGGTGTACAGCACAATGTCCCAGTCATGCATATACATGCACATCTTTGTTTTCATTTCTTTTTCATTAAAGATTATTACAAGATATTGAACATAGTTCCCTGTGCTATACAGAAGAAACTTTTTAGCATTATTCCCTTTTGAAGGATGCAGAAACTGAGCCTCAGAAGAGTTTAAGTATCTTGCCCAAGGTCACAGAGCTTAGGAGGGGTAGAATTCTCTGACCCTGCATAACATTTCCTCACCAGGAAACCATTCCTCCTCCATATGATGGCCCCTCAGGTTCTTGAAGGTGGCCCCACACGTTCCCTTGAGTCTTTGCTTCCTCAGAAGTGATCTTTCCAGATTCTCCAGTTCCTAGTGTGACAAGGTTCCCTCTCCACTCTGGTCATCCTCCTCTGGACATTCTCTAGATGGTCCATGACCTTTCAAATGAGTAGCACAGAACTCAACATCCCAAAGTCCTTCTCGTTTTTAACTATTGCTTGTTTTAACTCTAACAAGCTTGCTTCCACAGTAGGCGATAATACTTCATGGAAAAAAATGTGTAAAAACAATAGCACCAGAGACAACGGAAGGAGCGCTAACAAGACAACACTCACAGCACTCCGTGTTCTAAAAGCTCTGTCATGGGGAGGACAAAAGACGCTGCTGGAGGGTCCTGGAGGCCCCAGCTCGGTCCAGAGATACTGTGACTTGATTCCTCTTGGTAGAAGATTAACAGTGCTCTGAATACCACCCCCACCTATAACAGAGGCACCCCCTCCTCAAGCAGCCTTCCAGAAAAAGCCATCCCTTGGTTTGTTTCACTTCTGTATTCCATGGCTGTTCAGAAGATATTTCCACACCATTTCACTTCTGTTGCTGATTATTTTGTATGCCTTTTTTCCGTGTGTGTGTGTGTGTATGTGGGAGTTTAAAACAGCCTATGTATGAAAAATAGCATTTTTTTCCTGGACTGCATCTAATCTTACAAAATTCTAGTGAGATGCCTTTATAATCAATAAAAAAAAAAAACAACTTGGTGATTCAAAATGACCAAGTAGAGTTTATCCTATGAATACAAGAATGGTTTGATAGTAAAATATCCATTAATACATCTTTAAGCCTTTTACATCTATTAATATAATTAACCACATTAAAGAGAAAAATCATATGATCATATATACAAATGCTAAAATTGATTTGATAAAATTCAGCATGTATTTGTAATTTTTTAAACCCAATGAAATAGTAATGGAAGGATATTTCCTTAACATGATGAAAGAAATATATACGAATATATATATGGAAAATAAATATGTGTGTATACATCCAATTAAGTATACATCATACTTTATGGAAAAACACTAAAAGCAATCCCTTAAAAATGAGGATGACAAAGATGTCCACTATCACCACTGAGGAAGTAACATTACAATTATTTGCAGATTGTATCTTTTTTTTTTAACCTGGAAAACCTAAGAGAATCAACAAAAATATTATAAATAAGAGAATTCAATTAAGATCTGGTTATAAAAATTAATAACATTTATATAAGAACAACCATCTGTCTATTAGAGCTATAATGGAAGAACAGATCCTAGTTCAACAGCAACAACAAAGATAAAGTGCTTAGGGAATAAACCTAATAATAAATGTGTAAGAGTTACATGAACAAGTTACTGAGGGATCCAAAAGAAGATGTAAACAATGGAAAAGCATACCATGTTCTTGAATAGAGAGCCACCAGGAATATACAGACATGAATTTTCCCTTTTAAAAAGAAAATCTGTAAATCTAGAGCAAGACCTTTAAAAAACTACCAACAGGATTTTTTGGAAGGAATTGACAAACTAATTCTAAAGTTCATGTGGAACAATAAATATGTAAGAACAGTTAGTAAAATTCTGCACAGAAAATGTAGCTAGGACTATTGAAATTAAAATATATTGTAATGCTACAATCATTACAGTAGGGTTGCAATAGTGTATAAACAGACAAGAGAGAACAGAAGTCCAACAGGAAAAATGGGCCAAAAATTTGAACAGTTTATAAAAAGAAAATACAACTGGCTTCTGAAACACAGAAACAGGCTCGACTTTTAATAAAATGTAAGAAATGGAAATTACCTTTTTTTTTTTTACTTATTGTCTGACAAAACCAAAACCTTCTTTAGCTCGCATTGCTGCGATAAGGAAACAATCACTGTCACTATAGCTGGTAAGATTGTAAACCGGTGCCACCTCTGAAGTTCAGGTTGGCAAGATTTAACAAAATTCCAAATGCACGTACTCTTAAGAATAAACAAGATCACTACTAGGAATTTATCCCATGGATGTATTTCTGCTTATACAAAATCATGTATGTAAAAAGATATTCATTGCAGCATTGTTTGTGATAGTAATGGAATAGAAATGTCTAAAATGTCCAACATTTGGGAATTGGTTAAGTAAACACAATGTTCATAGAATGAGATTTTAAAGTAGATGTTAAAAAGAAAGGTATTCTCTCTGTATACATTGAGAAATTACTCCAAAATACATGGCTGAATGAAAAATATAAACAAGGTGTAGAACAATGTGCATCTTATGCTGCCATTTAAAATAATAATAGTAATAATACATAGATATATGTATAGAGTATCTGTGGATAAATATAGAGGAAACATAACATTAGTGGTATCTAGGGAGATGAACTGGAGGCTTAAAAACAATGGTAGAAGAGAGACTGCGGACCTTTTCATGCCTTTTGAACTGTGTGTTTTATGCATGTACTATTATGTAATCAAAAATTAATTAAATCATAATTTAAAAAAAATGATGAAGACAATTCACAAGGGCATTGAGAAATAGAGTAAGTTTTCCTATTTTTCACTTTATTGGAACTAGTTTTAGAAAATTGCCAATCTGATATTTCCAGAAAAAGAATTAACAGGTTCAGACAAACCAGTGTTCATTTAGCTTTTTCTCATTTGAGTTTGTCAGATTTCAGATGTGCAAATTTCCTGGGAATAGAAAAGAGTATTTGCTTTGACTTGCACTCTGAAATGGGTTGTTCCTTTTCAAAAGTTGATTTCATCTGACATTGTTAAACACTTGAATTGCTGTTAGGTCATCTGTAGCCTAATTAACACTAATTGATCTCTTGAATGGCAGGATTATTAATGCAATTTAATTACTTATTAGGACATCTGAGCTCCTCCAACATCGGAGGTTTGGGGTCTGGGATGGAAGGTGGGTATCTGGTGGGATCAGAGCATCTCTTCTGAATTAAATGCCTGTTATCACTGCATGCCCTGACTTTTGGCTCATTCTCCAATCTAGTTTTTGAAAGCTCTGGTTGGGAAAATAAAAAAATGCAAGCCTTGCACAAACTTTAATCTTGTGGGAAAACAGGAGGGTCATATTGTAATTGTCAGTTGCTATCATGAAGAATGTAATTGGTTTGATAATAAGAAAAAATGTTTTTCAGTGAAATGCCTAAGGGTATATGTTGTTATCTCCTCCCCAAATCAAAGGTGTAAACTCCCTTGCTTTTTTAACCTCAGTTCCCCATCTCTGAACACAAACAAGCAAACCACAGTCCTTCTCTCCATCCCACCTTGTTTGCCTGAAATATTTTTTCTTCTATTATGCTAGTGCAGGGTAACTTTTTACTGTGTTGTTTTAGATAGATAAAAGTTTAGCTCTTCAAAAAAATAAGTTCTGAAATTCTTCCAATCTAACTTCATACCTTGAATAACAAAGCAAACTTCTTGCTGCTCTAACCATGACTCCCTGTTGATGCTTATTTGTTTACAGTAAAAGCTGGAGGAAAGCGAATTTCCAAAAAACAAGAAATTGGCATCTTGGAGAGACACACCAAAAAAACAGGATTAGAGAAAACCAGGTAAGGGATTGCTTGCCTTCTTCCTCTCGAGGAGTTTCAAGTGCCTCTACTTCCAGGAATCAGAGGCTTTGCTGTATCTAGGACAAACCAAGGCTCCCTAGGCATTTGCTAACCAGAGTCAGAAGCAGCATGGTTAGGGTGCAGTGATGAGGGGACAAGATGGATGATGATGGAGGAGGGGAGGTGGGGAGGGGGGTGGTGGCCAGCAGGTGAGAGGCACCCTTAGGGGAAAGGAAACTATAGTCTGGAGGGCTCTCTCTGCCCATCCTCCTCCTCTCTGCAGCCAGCCCAGCTGCCTCCTACTTAAAAAGCACGGTCCTGAATGTCCCTGAACCTGACTCACATCCCTGTATCTTATAACTTGCACATTAGCCTTTAAAGTACTGTCCCTACGCTGGCCCTGTTTTTAAAACATACTTTCTGCTGAAGCAAATCTCCTGAATTAAAAATAAATGCTTTTTTGTTTGTTTCTTTTACATTCATCACTTAATTATTTAGAAAATAATGGCCACTATATTTGGCATAGCCGGAAGGCATCTAGATACCGAGGTTGTTTTCAACCAGCTCCTTCACCATGACCTTGATATATTGCGCTGCTCTCAGAGCTAAGCAGAGAGCTGTGAGCTGGATCCCTCGCACAAATGGCCATGCCACTCTATGCCTTGGGAAGGGAAACAGTGCATTCAAAAAGAAATAAACATGGGAAAGAGCCTCCTCCAAGTGATGTAATGAGGGGCACTTCAGAGACTATTAATTTCAGGATGGTTTCCATAGATGAGTTGATGAATGATCAAAAGGAGTGAATTGGAGGATGTGCAGGCATGTCCGTGAGTTAAAATGGTAACAGTCTCAGAAAGAAAATGTGGACAGAACAGGCTGTGGAATTTCTCTGATATTTTGTTTTGTTTTTTTCATACAAAATTACTTTTTAGATTACTTTTAAAGTTTTCATCCTGATTTCTGGGATGGAAATTTTTTGAGGATTTTTCTACTTTAAAATGAAATATGTTGGGGGAGGGTATAGCTCAGTGGTAGAGTGCCTACCTAGCATGCATGAGATCCTGGGTTCAATCCCCAGTGCGTCCATCAAAATAAATAAATAAACCTAACTACCTTCCCTGAAAAAAAAAAGTAAAATAAAATAAATGAAATGAAATACTCTGACCATTATATGTAAAGAGTTCATACAATTCAGTAGCAAAAAAGCAAAGAAGCCAATTTAAAAAGAGGCAGAAGATCTAAATAGACATTTTTCCAAAGAAGACGTAGGACATACAGATGGCCAACAGGTACATGAAAAGATGCTCAACATTATTAATCATCAGGGAGATGCAAATCAAAACTATATGAAATATCACTGTACACCTCTCAGAATGGCTATTATCAAAAAGTTAAGAAATAACAAATGCTGGCAAGTATGTAGAGAAAAGAGAACCCTTGTGCACTGTTGGTTTCAAATATAAATTGGTGCAGCCACTGTGGAAAACAGTATGGAGTTTCTTCAAAAAATTAAAAATGGAACTACCATATGGTTCAGCAGTTCCACTCCTGAGTATTTAACTAAAGAAAATGAAAATACTAACTTGAAAAGATATATGCATCTCCACTTTCACTGCAGTATCATTGTAGTAGCCGAGATAACAGAAGCAACCCAATTGTTCATCGACAGATGAATGAATAAAACAATGTGATACACACACACACACACAGAGGAGTATTGTTCAGCCATAAAAAGAAGGAAATGCTGCCATTTGTGACAACATGCATGGAACCTGAGGGCATTATGCTAAGTGAAATAAGTCAGACGGAGGAAGACAGATACTATATGACCCCTCTTACATGTAGAATCTAAAAAAGAAAAAACAGGACAACGACAACAACAACAACTCGAGCTCATAGACTCAGAGCCGATTGGTGGCTGCCAAAGCTGGGCTGAGGGGTTTGGGGCTGGGGTATAAAATGGATGAAAAGGATCAAGAGATACAGACTTCCAGTTACAAAATAAGTAAGTCCTGGGGATGTAATGTACAGCATGGTGATGGTAGTTAATAATACTGTGTTGTATATTTGTAAGTTGCTAAGAGAATAAATTTTGGAACTTCTCATTACAAGAAAAAAGGTTTGTAACTGTGTACGGTGAGGGATGTTAACTGGACTTATTGTGATCGTTTTGCAATATATACAAATATCAAGTCATCACGCTGTACACCTGAAACTAATGTAATAAGTCAATCACACCTCAATTTTAAAAAATTTGCCCCTTTGGTGTGAAGTTTTTGTTTCTTCTGAATCAGAAAATAATCATCACATGTTGAAAGCAAAGCTCTTAAGTCCTCAAGGGTAGGGGTGACATGTATCTCTCCTGACCCAGCGGCTAGGACAGTTCCTAGAGTAGAGAAAGCACCCCTAAGTGACACCAGGCTTTCGCTGAATTGCCAGCTGGTTATCTCACTGCTAAAGTCTGACTCGGCATAAGGCCTGTTTATTGTGACACCAGTTAACAACCCTGGACCAAGGGCTCAGGAACTAAAGACTCATAGCTGGAAATGACCTCCTCTTTGGTCCCCAGGGGACAAGTCATTCATTTCCCTGCACCTCTACCACTGGGACTTACTATTAACTCTAATATCAGGTGAACAGTGCGGGGAGAGGAGTTGCCTGGAAAGTCATAAACTGGCAGTTGGAATCCTCTTTAAAAATTCAATTGTTTTCTAATTAAAAGTTATTGAAGATGGGAGTTGGACTGTTACAGACCTTAAATAGCAAGAAATAGTTCACTCCTGCCCTATTTACCTGGGACAGATACAGAAATGTGGGACCTGAAGCTTATAGAATTATGGGGCTATTTTAAGGAAAAATAATAAAAAAAAATCACAAATATGAAATGGCTATGGCCCCTCCCAGGGCCTTGGAAGGAGACTGTGCAGTGAGAGGCCCTGATAAATCCACCTCTGCTCTTTACGTTGGCTTTGTGTCTATGTGGATATCACTGCCTCGATTTCATGGACACACAACTCTCCTTATATCTTCTAGGAGAATAGCTTTTGAAAAAGATATCATAGAAAGTAAATTTCTAAGCATCATCAATCTATGTCCATTTCCTGATAACTTCTGCTCACCAACACAAACCGTCCAGAAAAAAAATCTGCCAAGTGCAGAGTTCCCTTCAAGAAACTGCTCTGTAGACTCAGCCCTGATGGAAACTCTCCTACAAAATAACTTGGCCTGAGACAAGAAACCAGGCACAAGAAAGTATACACTGGATAGTGCATTTTATGAAGTATAAATAAAGTCAGAACTAATGTATGGAGCTATAACAGGTTAGTAATTATCCTTGGGGGCAACTAGTTTAACTAGTGTTACAAGTTTGTGAATATTCACCAACCTTAATGTTGGTAATATGTGTACTTTTCTACATGGATACTGTACTTCGATGAAAAGTTTTAAAATATTAATTATGTTTGGCCTAGCACATGGGCACACAGAACAAGATTTTTATTTGTTTGTTTTTGTTTTCTAGGAGTAGCCAAGCAGAGTGAAAGCTTAAAGGCCAATTAGAAAACACTCTGTACAAATCATTTAGTCTCTTTCGTGGGAAAGTTTCTGTTTCTATATGAAGTCTCTTTTCATCTTCACAGTGCCATTGCAAATGTCGCCAAAATACAGACGATGGATGCCCTGAGTGACACGCTGGAAAAGGTGAGCTGTGGGTGAGGCACGTCACGTGACTGATGCTCCCAGCCAGTATTTGCTCAGTGGATTCGACTGCATGGGTGACTGAGCTGATGACCACTGAGGTTTTTTCTAACTCAGAGGTTTGATCTCCTTGCAAAAGAATCTACTCTCAGTTCAAGGAACATGAAGTGGTTTTAATGAGAAAAGCTGATTCTCCCAAATTCCTGATGTCTAACAAATCATTTCCAAAAAGTAAGGCAGAAAATAAAGCAAGAATCATGATGCCAAATTGGCAGAACTTTGCTTTGCCATCCCAAATAGTTCTTGGGAATGTTGGCATGTTGTTATAAGAAAGACAGCCTGTGTATTGGGAATTCAGCACTTTTTGACCTCACTCCCCACCACTGCATTCCCACAAAGAAATGTTTGATTTGAGGCCAGGATGGGTGGTGGAGGTTTGCCCAGTTTAGGGCTGGAGGAAGGCTGGGCACTGGCTGGCTTTATCTAATAGTCTATTTATAAAGGTAGTTGACCGTTGCTATTTTTATTTCTATATCTTGAATTCTTTTGAAGTAGCTCAAGAAACTCAGAAAGTTCTTCCTGCATACACAATTGTTTAGTTTTGGATTCAGTAGTTTGTTTTTCAATGTAATTGAGTGAGCTGAGTGAGAGTCCTTATTCTGCTTCTAGATGGCAGATACGTTGAATTCAGGCATTGAAGAACCACTCTTTCTGCTGCCCCCACATTTACTGAAGGGACAGTTACTGGGCATCCTTGGTAGAAGGAAGACTTGCTGTTATTGCCAAAATCAGAGGTCTGAAAAAGATTAGAGTAGAAGTGTTGCAGCTAGACTTCTGGGACCCCTATTTGGCACTGGCGTCTCCACTCACTTTCTCTAAGACCTGGAGCAAGTTAGTTAGCTTGTGCCTCAGATTCATCATTTGTAAAATAAAGATAAGGAAGAGTATGTACTTCAGATGATTGTTGTGTGGAACAAATAAGGTTCTCAAACAGGGCGCTCTTGGAACAGTGCCCAACACAGAGTGACCTGTCTGAGCTCTCTGATCTGATTAGTAGCGTTGGTTTTACGGCAGCCAAATGAGAAGGTATGTCTGAAGTCCAGAAGGCAGGTAGAACCAGGCGAGATGTTGACCACAGACAATAGCTACAGAGCCTTCTCTTGTGGGGGCTCTGTTCTCTCATCAGATAGATTTGAGGTGACAGCATGTGACTCTTTGACTTCTGGGTTTAGACGGAGGGCAGGGATGGATGATGACCTGCCAGGGCAACACCGGCTGCTCCCTCCTGCTTCTCGCATTCTCTTGGTCCTCCACTAAATGCCCCTTCCTCGGGGGCAAGGTTGTAAGTAGAACTAAATGGGGTAGACACATTCCTGTAGAATACGTGTTAACCTGAACTAAAATGTTTAAAGAGAGTGGTCAGTAAAGGTTGACTATGTACATTAGGTATGGTGCCAGAGTCGGTGTTGATTTTATAGACATATGTGCATATGTCTATGACAAAAAGGGTTCTTTCCCTTTCAGTTAAAAATATCACTTCTGGGTTTCAAAGATAAAAAGAAGAATCAAATAACAATAACAATAATAAGTTGTATTTAGAAAACATGGAGCTGATGTGCTGTTACAAATATTTTTAACAGCAATTATATCTGTTTTAAAGCCCTTTAACACTTAGCTCAATGCCCACTGGTGTACGGCTGTTGGTAAGACCGCAGAGACAACTGGCTCAAACAGGTTTCGGCATCAGAGGTTGGGGGCTTGGGTCCTATGCTGGCTCTGTCATTTGCTAGCTGTGTGTCCTTGGGCAGGTCTCTTCACTTTTCTGTACTTCTGTTTCATCATCTGGAAATGGGAATGTGACTATAGTATCCACTTCACAGAGATGTTGTGAAAATTAAGTGAAGTTATATAACATGTGCAAAGGACTCAGCACAGAACCGGACCACATTAGCCTTCAGTAAGCATTATCATCTATTCCCAGGGAGATATCCTAGGGGCATCTCTTGGAATCCAGGCAAAGGATAAGTGGCCAGCAATAAAATCAATTCCCAAGGTTACCATAAGTGACTATCTTGAGTATGGAAGTTGGTGGGATCCACATGTTTCCTTACAGCTAAGAAAAATCCTCCCTGAATCTATAATTCTACCTGAAGTGTAATAGGATTTCATAATAAAGGTCAACCTGGGGTGGAAAGACCAATGCCTTTTAAAAAATAGATCCGCTGTGATCAGTGGTTGCCACAGGTTGGGAGGAGGAGGTGACCACAAAGTGACAGGAGGGAAATTTGAGGGGTGAAAGAACAGTTCTCTATCTTGATTCTGGTGGGGGGCCACAAACCACACATGTGTGAAAACCCATAGAACTGAACACTAAAGAGGGCATATGTTTTACTCTAGATAGATTATACCTTAATTTTTTAATGAAAAAAAAAAGGATAACTATATAGCCTCATACAAAAAAATTTTAATGTATATAAATAGAGATATACATATGTGCTGATAAACATTCACCTGCATTACAAATGATTCTCCCAACAATATATATTGTCATGAAGATCTAACAATATACGATTGGCTAAAAGAAATACAGTAGCAGAAATGAGGGTCATAGCCTCTGCATTTATTAATATTCATTCATGCCCTCAGCTAGAATTATGTCTAGTTCCTAGAACACATGTTAATTCTCATGCCAATTTAAGAACTTAGAAACAGAGAGAGGACAGCCCTAGTCAGAAGGCCTCATCAACCATTGAACCATGGCAAGAAATTTCTATCTATTTGCTATTTATGTCTGGTTTCCCTACTTTAAAACCAACCTGGGGTTTAAGATTTGGGAGATTGAAAAACAATTCCCCAAAGGTTGGGATTGTACAACTCTAAGTGGCAAGCAGCCTAAAATTTTCCCTCCCACTCTCTCTCACTCCTCCCCACACAGACCTCGCTCCTGACTCCCTTTCTCCTACCCTACCCTCCTCTTCCAGCCCCAAATAATGAGAATTCTTGTTGCCCAGTGATGGGCCGCATGTGTTTATTCCTGCAGAGAGGAGTTATGTAACCCAAAGCTCTCTCAGCTAAAAATCTGGGAAACCTGGTCTTAGACTGAGTTCCACCTACTCCTTAGAGGTTGTTTGACCTTTTAGAAGTCACGTAGCTCCTCTGAGATTTCTGATTGCTCATTTACTTGTTTTTTTTTTTTTTTTTTATAGCAGGCAGTGAGAAAGAATGATGCTGCCAAATATATTAATTCTCTTGTGAAGGAAAAACCGGGCTGGTCTAACAAGATAACTCGCAAGTCTAGGAATGTGAAGGAGAGGCTGGGCTGGGCTAACAAGATAACTCACAAATCTAAGTATTGGAATACTGATCTGAGTTCTGCTAGACTAACTTGTAAATCTAGGTTAATTAGTGTTGGTTTGCTGTTCATGTTTTTTGCTAGCCAGCTGGGTTTTCAAAGGTACATATCTGGCTTTGGAATGTTGGTTTGCTGACTCCCTGCCTCCACCTTTGTGATGATAATGCTGCTAAAGCTGTTCCATGCCTATTGGCCGAATACCCCAAGCTTGTACTTTACCCTATAAAACCTCATGTGCACATCTTGGAGGTGCTCAGAGCTTCGGAGCAGAAGCCCCTCTGAGCCCGCTGGCGTAATACATCTGAGTACTCCAACCCTCCGAGTGGTGCTTGTTTCTTGACTGGCCTGTCATTTCCGTAACACTGTGGATAGTTACAGATGTTAAATTTGGCAATAGTTGGTAAGTGTCTCTGAACATAAAAGCATAGTTCAAACATTAGTAACGGGGTTGGGTTATGGTGTGGAGTGGGGTGGAGTGTTCAAGCCTAGTTAGGTTGGGGCCACTTTTCAAGCTGCCAGCTGTGTCCCCATGGCCAAAGTTAGTGAGATGTGAATGAAATTGGATCCTGGGGGAGAGGAAACCAGCAAAAGCATCTGCAAATCTAAAAAGGTTTCTCTTGTTCTGTAAATTAACATCACCGTAGGAGTAGCCGTGAATTTCATTGACTCAAGCTGAATGTTTTGTTTTTAAGCACTTTGCTTAAAGGGGTGTGGAAATCTAAGTGCCAGCATTCAAGTTGGAAGATGAATGGAAGAGCTATCCGTCTGCTAACACCACCTAACTTCAGGCACTAAAACAAAACCTGCCGCTGATTTTCTTGCATCTAGAATTTCTTTCATAGCTCTAATCATAAAGACTTTTATCATACTTCTTTGACTTTTTCTCTGAAACTAAAAATGTTGGTTCTGAAGTCACAGCTACCTAAGGTGATGGTAAATTCTCAATGTGGAAGTTTCTATTGATCTGCTTTTCAGGTTCAATATTTTGCCCCTTTCGGGATGGAACCACAGCAAGGCAAAATCCTTACACATATGCTGGCCTCTAATTCTTTTTTTGTGGGGTTACCCTAGATTCTTTTCCTAATGAGTCAGACAAACACCTTTCATTCTACAAACCCTGTCATTTTACAGACGAATAATGAAAACTGCAAAGTGTCCCCAAAGTTAAAATGCCAGACTAAAGCACACCTGGTTGCAAGCTGGACTCTGGAAAGCTGTTCCTATTTATTTCTAGTTCAGACTTAAAAATAAAATACTCCTGTCTCCAATGATACAAAATCTACAAAAAAAAAATTAGGGTATTTAAGGGTTGACTATTTTATTCATAGTTTCATCGATTCTGAAGGTAGACCCTTTATAGACTCTCTGCTCACAGCCCCCAAGTCCTTCTACATTAGGATGCTCCTGACTGAAGGTGTGGGGTATATGAAAAAGAGAACTTGGCTCTCTTGTTGTATTTTCATGAGTTGCTTTGAAGCCTTGACACTCCAAAGTCTGTACACTTGTAATGTAATAATCATGGACAGTTTCTCTAAGGCTATTATCCTTGCTAGAATTATTTCCACTTTTTTCTCAATCCTGCTGATTTTCTTTTTTCCCCCTAAACTTTCCCGGACCAGTTCACAGATGGCCAACAACTCCCAGGGACAGTCTCCCATTCTTTCTGATCTGTGGCATTCCCCTCTTGAAAAGCAGTTGAGCAGACCTTTTAGAACCTCAGTTAAATCCTTTAGTTCCACTGGAACCCCTTGTGCACTATTGCTGGGAATGTAAAATGGTGCAGCCACTATGAAAAATAATATGGTAGTTCCTCAAAAAATAAATATATAGAATTACCATTCGTTGTAACAGTTTAACTTCTGCATATATATACCCAAAACTACTGAAAGTAGAGACTTGAACAATTTCTGTGCAACAGTGGTCATAGCAGCATTGTTCACAACAGTTAAAAGGCGGACACCACCCAAGTGTCCATCAACATACGAATGGATATGCAAAATGCGGTCTCTCACTCTGTATATAAAATGGTATATTATTCAACCTTAAAAAGGAAGGAAATTCTGACACATACTACAACATGCATAAACCTTAAAGATATTATGGTGAATGAAATAGGCCAGACACAAAAGGACAAATATTGCGTGATTCCACAATGATAAGGTACCTGGAGTAGTCAAATTCATGGGGACATAAAGTAGAATGGCAGTTATCAGAGGCTGGGGGAGGAGGGAACAAGGAGTTATTCTTTAATGGGCACAGAACTTCATTTTGGTATGATGAGAAGTTTCTGGAGATGAAGGGTAGTGATGACTGTGCAACAATGTAGGTGTACTTCATGCCACTATATCCTTAAAAATGGTTGAAATGGTAAATTTTGTATGTATTTTACTATAATTTTTAAATGACTAAAAAGAAAAATGTAGCCCCTGAATTGTGGAGATAACTTTGGAAATGACCAAATAATGAGTTAATGCCAAATTAAGCAATGTATGTCCTCACAGTTTTCCTCTCCCCTTTCCTTTCCCACCTCCACCCATCGTCACTCTGACTTCTTAAGAACAGCAGTCAACATTGTGGCTTTCTCTCTCTCTGTCTCAACTTGTCATCTTGCCCCATCCTACCTTGGCTAATTGCCCAGATTTCTGTTACATAAGAATTACTTGTTTGTTTCCTTTCTCACCACCACCCCCTTTACCTTACATTTGACTTTAAGTAACTTGCCAGGTTGTTCTTCCTACCTGTAATCTCTGGAATGTGATTTAGAGCTAACCTGAAATAATCCATGTGTTTTAGTTGACACTAAAGACACCTGGTCTGGAAGAAAACTTCTGAAATCAGTGACCTCTTAAGATTCTTCCTGGTTCTAATGTTAAAAGAAAAGCAAAACAAAACACTTTGCCCTGACCACACTATAAAACACATGTTATGTGGTATGATAATTGATCTGACAAAAAAAATCACTAGCTCTTTTTTTTTAGATTCTAAAGCAACATTTATGACCAATACCTCAATTATGTTTCTTCCTTTCTACTAGAATACCAGCTTAGACCATCCTTGCGTTTAATTATTATATAACTTTTACACCTTCTCACTGTAAAAGAAAACCTTTAGAAAAACAAAAGCAAAGTAAAGAAAAAGACCAGGAATTGCTCATATTTCTACTCCTTAGAGATAATCGTTAACACATCAATGTATGTTCTTCGAGCATGTTTAATTTTTTAAGACCAAGAAGAAAGAACTTTCTGGAGTCAAGTTTCACATGAAAGAAAATGCTGTGTGCCTAGAGGTCAGGGACATTTGAGAAGAGATGTAAGGCACATATATTTTCCCTGGCTTAGAAGAGCCCAAACAAACCATAAACAGTGTGATGTTGGGGGTCATGAACAGTTTATCTCCCCTTTTATTTGATTTGAGTGTCAGGGCAAGGGCATCTAAGTTCAACAGTGATAAATTAAATTCCTAGTGAGCTGAAGCATCCCCTCCTTGCTGGCCAAGAAAGATGTCCTTAGATACATTTATGTTGAATCCATGGGCTTAAAAACCCAGAACTGGAATGGACCCAAAAGACCACTGGGTCCAAATTCTCCTCCTAGGAAAACCATCTGAAAGACTCAGGGCATTGGGCAGCCTTTCTTTAGCTGCCCTTAATGTAAATTCCATAAGGTCTCTTGGTTCCATATGAAATTCCTCTTATTGTCAAAATCTGTGTTATTTTAAATCTACTTAAGCTTATTTCCTCATAGATGTCTTCTGCAGAGATGGCTAGTGAGAACTTTTGTTACCTGAAGCTAACAAGTCATCCTCAGCCTTCTCTTTACCAGGCTGTTGAGACTGAACCATTAAAAATGGCCACTATTAGACCATTTTTTACCTACAAAAATAGCAATTTCACATGCTTCAACCTAAAAAATAACCCTAACTCTTTCTAACTTCTTTCAGAGGTTCTTTACTTTGGATCTTTTGACATCTGAGAGGTTCCCCCTCCTCACCCCGGACCTTCTCCAGAGTCCCCGTTCCTTCTTAGCATGTATTGTTCCACGTATGCATAGTAGTGGGAGAACAACTGCTAACATTAGAGGACTGATGAGGGTACAGTTAACCATTTTTGCCTTTAAAATGTCACTTCAAAACATATATAAATGCACATTTATTTTTCACATATATTATCACATATAATCTATTTTATAATTTTAAAAGTTAGAAACATGCTCTGCAGGAAAACTCGGGTTAACACATACACCCTTGGGTCCAGAGGTGGAAGTGGCATGGAAAAAAGAGATACTGTCAAAGAAGAAAACAAAATTGTGAAATTCCCCCTGACCAACTGTATTGCTTTCTACTACTTTAATACTTTATGACCCAAAAGATCCAATAAGCTTATTTTTTTCTTTCCTTCTCACCTTTAGCTCAGCCATAAATTTCCAGCAATAGTGCACATGGCACATCAAAAACCCAGACCTGCTCTGCAGAAGGTCACTCCACTGAAAAGGATCTACATTATTCAACAGCCTTGAAAATGTTAAGCTGGAACGTAAAACACAGCCGTCTAGCCAACTGCCTCAAATATCTGAGAGCTTAGCAAAAAAGGAGCAAAACATTCCATAGGCCTAGTGAACTTGCTTGATAAATAAAACAGCTTTTGTATCTTTTCTTTTGACTTTAGGTAATAAAGCATCCAAAGTTGTAAATCCAGTGCATTTGGGGGCCTCATTTTGGTCCTGGTCAGGCTCACATTGATGCTGATGTGTGTAATTTTGTTAGGTAAGTGGAGAACCTAGAACATGGGACTACTCCACTCCACCTTCCTGGATAAGCTCTTTTCTCCTGGATGCTGACCTGAGTTGCCCCACCCACAGCAAGCTCTCCCTGGAGACAAAGGTTAAAAGGAGTACACTGAGGTTTTCAAAGGCCACCATCCTATGCAGACATGAGGAATGGTTCTTCTGGGTGTGTTTGTCTTAAGATGCTCGAGTTTTCACATGAGGTGAAATGTGTTTTACAGTTTCCCACATAAATATATAGTTTGTTTTGAAGGTTTGGTCAGGAAAAAATGAAAATATTGGATTTACTATAGACATATTCTCTTTTGCAAAGCAATCAAGGTCAGAAGGTAGGATTCTAGTTACAGTGGGAGGTTTGCTCAGGGCCTCCCACAGAGTTCATGCTCTAGAACTGAGTGGGTCCTAATGCTACAGGACATTGTGGTTGGGGTGTACACGTTGGTTTTAACTGGAGGTGGAGCTGAGAGGGAAAGTTTTGTAGCTAAACCTGCTCTAGCTTCCCTACCTTCCAACACACACACACACACACACACACACACACACACACACTCTACATATACTCATGTGAGTAGCCAAGGGCATCTTCAGCTGTCACTAGGGGACCACCACATTTTTTTCCACAGAAGTTAGCTGCCACTCATAGTTCCACCATTCTGTATCTCTAATTAATAATGCTACCCAACAGTCAGCATCGCTCTTTGCCCAAGGAAGTAGTCAGCACTCCAGTTCATCACTTTACAAGTGGACAACCCTTGGAGTATGACCTGGTGCCAGGACTGTCTCTGATTCCTGAAAATCCAAAGGCACCTGGCTAAGGCCCCACGGTCATGACGATGCATCCACCTTCTGCCCTGCATTGTTTGGCTCTTTTTCAGGATTAAGAGAACTGTTCGAGACAATATCAAGCTTCCAGTCAGTGCCAGCATGAATCAGTAAGACAGTCCTAATCACCCCATATCAGCTTAGCTCAGTTCTCAGTCCTCTGGGACTATTGTCAGAAATACTCCAGAAAGAGAAGTGTTGCAAGGCATATAAATGCACAGAAGTTCAAGGTCAGTCACCATCTCCCCAGGGGACAGTAGCAAAGTGTGAGAATCCAGATGGCGGGGTGCTGGATGTAACACTGGACTGAGATTAGGAGACTGGGGTTCTACTCCTGAGCCTAACTAGGTGGTAAACCTTGCAAAAGCCACTTAACCTTTCTGATCCTTCTCATACAGGCATAAGAACATCTGAGCCCTTCAGCTGAGCCCTCCCAGTGGTGTACTGGGAAGAAGACAAAGTGGACACTGAGATTTGTCAAAAGCCATTTAAAGGGTTTTGAGAGCAAGGTGGTACCAGGATGATTATTCTAGAAGCTACCAGAACTACAGTAGCAGGAGAGAGCTATAAGAGATGGAGCAAGCTGAACCTAGAGTAGGAAATTCAAGAAGATCTGGGCTAGATGACAGCAGGGAGGAAACTGGGGGGGGTGGGGGGTGGGGAATGATCGGACACTCGGGAAGCAAAGATGGTGGCACATCAGCCTTTTCTGAGGGTGACACGAGGGCCAACCACCCGAAGGAAGGGTGAAGAGAAGGGGCACCATTCTCTCTGTCTAGAGACAGGGGGACTATTGCAGGGGAAGAGAGGCCACTCAAAGGGAGAGTGGGCGTGAGGACTTACGCCCACAGTTGCGGCCCCTGGAATCACCAGATCCGAGGAACTAAGAAGTCTGATGTGAACTCCAGATCTGAAAGGAAATTGGGATTATCTCGGAGACTGTCTTGGAATGAATGGAAATATCTTGGAGAAGAAAGAGGACAAGGCGGAGAAGAGCAATCTGTGGCGATAGGGCCGCAAGTGTGGAAAGCCCAGGGCCGCTCCGTCTCCTTCCGGGGGGATTGCGGCCCTGGGGTGCGCGGTGCCCCCCGCAGTCCCTGTGATGTGGTCACGGGCCCAGGGAACGCCACGACGACGGGGGATGGCGCGTCGGTCGGTGCAGGGCTGGGGGCTTACTGACAGACACTGGAGCTCAGGTTCAGCAGGCTCTGTGCTGGGCATGACCAAGATGAGTAAGACACTAGTCCTGCCCACCAGGAAATCCACGTGCTGAAAAAGCCATATGGAAAGTTTAGAAATGGCTCGGTGAGGGGTGAGGGACATGCAGGGGATGAGGTCGTGTACAGTTTAAAACAAAAAACAACAAAACTGTGTTGGCTGTGGAGATCAATAATCAACGACTCACATGCAGATCTTTAATAAATATTGAACTTTTATTATGGAAATATTCAAACATAAAAATAGTTGAGTGAATATTATTATACTGAACCCTCAGGTACCCGTCACAGTGCTTCAACAATGTGCCAATCTTGTTTTACCTCTAATACCAGCCCTCCCTCCCCCCACATCTGCTCCACCTTCCCTCGCTTTTTCTGGATTACTGTAGAACAAATCCCAAACCTTAAATGTTCACATATGTTTTCTTGGTATGTCTCTTGGTATGTTTTCACCAAGAGATAAGTGCTCGTGTGTGTGTGTGCACGCATGCGCATGTGCATGCACTCTGTCTCTGTCTCTCTTTCTTCTAAATTGAATAGAGCAAAAGGAAGTATTTATGTAAACCATCCAAGAATCTTTCACCATAAAAAGGAGACTGGCACTGCTAAATCAATACAAGAGCCAGAAACCAAAAATAAAACAAAACCAAAAACCACACACGCATGTGTGCGCACATGCATACACACACACACAGAGCTGAGGCAGTACAGCCACAGAAAAGACTTCTGTGAAATTTGAGAAAGCAATGAGAAGTAGAACTTCTGGCTGGAGGGGAAGTAGAAAATGAAGACGACTTTCAGGTGGAAAGAAAGAAAAAGGGGTAACAAGAGGTACAGGATGAAAACACTAGGGACGTTAGTCCTTGTTGAAGGAAAGGATATAGAGAACACTTAAAAATAGCTGGTTCTGAGGTCACTCAGAGGAAGAAAGGGGGTAAGATAGGAATAAAGGAGGGTAAGTTAATGGCAGTAAAAACTAAAATGGATTTATTCAGCATTTATCAGATCCCGCCTATGTGAGAGGCTTTCTTTAGATGGAACCCAAGTCCAATATGTGGCACTGGTTCATATTGTGCTTTAAAATGAATGTCTAGATGTCAGCTGGAGCCGCCACTCCCTTCAAAGAGATAAGATTAGCTCAACATCCATCCTGCCCCCACTGGATGTTCAAAGCCCTCCCCACAGAATCTCTGAGTCTCTAGGGGGTTACATTGCCATGGTCACCTCTGATTTCCAATGAATTTGTTCATTACTTGCTGTTGCCTGTATCCCACCACCCTGCTCTGGGCATGGGACCTGGCCCTTGTCCATGATTTTCTCAAATGCCTACTCCAGAGGGTGACAAGATTTACCGAAGACTTGACAGGGAGTTTACATCACAGGAACCACACAACCTCCAATAGAGTATTAGATATCCCTTCCCCCACCCAATTCCCACTCCCCCCTCCCCCACCATTGTTTTCATTGCTCACTGCACCCTTGGCAGTCTCATATCCTCACACCATCTTGCTGGATGCTTTCCACTTTTCTCCTCTCCTCCTCCTCCCCCTAATTTCTATTCCATTCCAAATCAACAGTTTCTCTAGTTCTCTTGACTCCTGGAAAACCACATCCTCAGGGAGTCACCTTATCCCAAAATAGTCTCCCTGAGTCTGGCAAGCCTGACACCAACTCTCAGGAGGTCAACATTTTCATCCAAATACAATAGGATGGATGAATGATCGATCAATCAATTAATTAGTTAATTAGAAAAAGCAAAGTGACAGAGAACCTGAGCCAAGAAAAATGAAGAGTCAATGGAAAAAGGGGAGAACTTGTAAAGGAAGCATTGAAGGGCTGAAAGAAAACACACACACACACAAACAATTAAGGCAGGTAGAGCTTTAACTAAATGATTCTCCACACAGTATTTCATGAAATAATTCACCAGGATCGTGAGAAATGGTAGCTGTCATCCCATGTTACAGATGAGAAAAAATAGCCTCAGAGAAGTTGAGTGACTCCCCAAGGTTTTGTAGCTTGTTATGTGGTGGAACTTCTCTGGGAATCTCGTAGTCTCAAATCTAGAGCCGTCTCCATCACCCCATAAGAATACAGGCTGGAGCTGAAGCTTAGAAATCTCTAAAAAGAGAGTATCTGAATATAACTTGAAGTTAAGAAATGAAGCTGAATTCAAAGAGAAATATGTGTGTAAGAAAGGACTGCTTTGGGACAAATCACGTTCCTCGATGGGAGAAGAGCCACCAAAGTTCAGATTTCCAGATTTTTGTTTAAAAGTTTGAAAAGATTGTGGAAGTGAACCAGATTAGATCTGAACCCTCAAAAGAAAGAATAAAAGCTTAAAAAAAGGAAAACGTGCACAGGACGCCTCTCTTGTGTGCTGCAAAACGCATGAGGCTGGGGGCAGTGGATAAACAAAAGGGGACCCCTTGAATGAAGTGTTTGTCATCTGCCTGTAAAATGTAGACACAGAGAGGTGAATGTTTTCCACAAAGGCTTTCCAAATCAATCTAAATAATTGCAAAAGCATGTTTGGATGACCAGTAGGCCCACTTTATGGGCAAATGTGAGACAAGACATCAGACCCATGCTTGCACCAGTGTTTTCAACCCCAGCATGACTGGGGTCAATCATACCACTACTATAATTATCAGAGACCTGTGAGGAAAGAAAAAAGGAAGCCTCAACACAGAAATGCTCCTCGTGAACAAAAGTTTCAGTATAGTTTGAAAAGAAAAAATAATGTGAGAGAATTGAGTCTTCCTAGGCTTGCCAGGGTTGGGAAACTGCCCATATTAGCCAGAACCACATCCATATTAAAACAGCAATTTATTATGAATAAAATAATTTAGGCCAACACTGTGGGTCCAGAAGAATTTTTTTGCCTTTTTTCCAAAAAAGGGCCCATCAGTTATTCAAGTTTAAAAATCATTAGATCGGAGAGAGGGATATTTACTTAGCTGTTCATGCTGGCTAGCCGTTTCAATATATTAGGATTGAGAGTATCATAAGCAAAAATGCCAGAGGTCATAAAATGTAAAGTGAAAGGGTTTATCACTTCTGCTCATGCGATCATAGAGATTGAAATGAATTTCTTAAAACACAGGGAATTGGGCAGGAAGGGAAGAACCGAAGTCGTGCTCCCCTTTAAAGCTCTCCTAAAAATGAAACATTTTTTAAAAATGACACAAAGAGAGCTCTCCAAAGAAATATAGCCAAAGGCTTTCAAGAATAAAATAGGTATTGTCACAAAAGCATTTAAGGGAGAGCACGGACAGATAAAACCAAGATGAAAACACTGGGGCAGAAATAGTGAAATCAAAGAACAGATGAAACAGGATGGAGACGATGAGAGAGCAGGAACAGGTCACAGAAGAACAAAACACTCCCTTCGAAAGCTAACATCTATGAGAAGAGACAGGATTGCCACAAGATTAAAATGGGCAGAACAAGGCGCCAAGAGAGATCCTAGAGATAATGGAAGGGTTCAACCAAACATATCAAGTGCAAGGAAAGATTGAGTGATGCGCTTGGCTGTGGGCTGATGAGGAAACGGGCATTCTGATAGTGGACATCATGGGGTCAAGTGGTTCTAAGTGAGCTGGATTCTGAAGCCAGGAAGCACTCCCGTGTCCAACCAACGTGCCACTTAGTTCCAACCGGCTTAAAATAGTAAAAAAAAATTGGAAACAACCCAAATGCCCATCCACTTATAAAGAGTAAACAAGATGCAGTGTATCCACGTACTGGAATATTATTTGGCAACTGAAGTACTGCTAAATTGGGTGAATCTTGAAAACACTATACTAAGTGAAAGAAGCCAGTTGCAAAGGACCACGTATTGTATAATTCCATTTATATGAAGAAGTGTCTGGAATAGGCAAATCTATGGAAACAGAAAGTAGATTAGGGGCTGCCTAGGGCTAGGGGTGCTGGAGTGTGGAGAGGGTTGGGGGTAGGATCTTAAGTGTATGGGATCTCTTTTTGGAGTAATGAAGATGTTCTATAATTGTATTTATGGTCACACAGCTCTGAAAACAAAAACCATTGAACTGTACTCTTAAGTGAATTGTATGATACATAAATTGTCTCAAAAAAGCTGTTACCCAAAAAAAGGAAAAGAAAAATTCGTTTTGAAACATCAGTCACGTGTCATAAAACACATAAAGAAGTTAATAAGGGTCAGCGCTGTTTTTATATTCTAGCTCCCTCACCACCCAAAGCTGAGGCCCCATCCCCAGCCAGGCTCGCTGCCCTCACTGCTGGGGCAGGGCGGCTGAGAAGCTATTCTTGGGACTTGGACCAGAGCTAGAAGCAGTAACAGGTGGCAGGCATCACATAGAGTATCTCACTTCCACAACAGCCCTGCAAGAAGGGTATTACTATTATCATTCCCCTTGGAAAGAAGAGGAAATATTTATGAGATTATATCCTTACTAAAGAGAGAAGCAAGGATGTTGCAGAGACAGGGTTTGAGCCCATTAGACCTGATGTCTCCTCCAGGACTCTTACTCCAGGGGTGGGGTGGTTGCTAAGAGTAGGACACCACACTCTGTCCACTGTTAGTGAGATTGCGGTTAGTCCTCACCTCCTGGAAGATAACTTGGCAGGATGGATCAAAGTCATAAAAAAAAGAGACATACTTTTTGATCTAGCAACTCCACTTCTAGAAATTTACTCTACAGAAATCAGGACAAGTGAACAAAGATATATATAATATATATAAACATAAAGATTTTCATCAAGGTGTCATATACACAGTAATAGGCCCCCAAGCCACCCTTTTTAAAAGAAAAATGCATATTTCCATCCACAGAGGACTATTAGTTTTGGCATGACGTCCCTTTGTCATGGTGGAGCTCAGGAAGGGCATGTGTGAGAAGAAATAGGGGAGAAGTTTTTTGCTTTGTGATTACCATGAGGCTTGCTTATAACAGCTTTTACCTGTAACAGTCTATTTCAAGCTGATAACTTAAGTTTGATTCCATTCTCAAGCTCAACATTTTTATTCTCCCCATCATCACATTTTATGTTTTTGATGTCACAGTCTACATGTTTTTATCCTCTGTATCCCTTAACTAACTATTATAATCAAAGTTATTTTTACTACTTCTGTCTTTTAATCCCTATACTAGCTTGATAAGTGATTGATCTACTACGTTTACTATATATTTACCTTTCCAGTGAAATGTACTCTTTTGTATGCTTTCTCGTTACTAATTAGTGCCCTTTCTTTTGCCTTAAAGACGTTTTCTTAACATTTCTTGTAAGGCTGCTATAGTGGTGATGAATTCCTTTAGCTTTTGCTTGTCTGAAACTTTCTCTCTCCTTCAATTCTGAATGATAACTTTGCTGGGTAGAGTATTCTTGATCAGAAGGTTTTCTCTTCCAGCACTTTGAATATATAGTGCCACTCCCCTGGCCTATATTTCTGCTGAAAAATCTGCTAATAGTTTTATAGGAGTTCCCTTTTACATACAAGTTATTTTTCTCTTCATTCTTTTAAGGCTCTTTCCTTGTCTTTAACTTTTCACATTTTAATGATAATGTGTCTTGGTGTAGGTCTCTTTGGGTTCTTCTTATTTGGAACTCTCTGAGCTTCTTTGATCTGAATGTCTGTTTCCTTCCCCAGGGAAGGATAGGGAGTTTTTCAGCCATTATTTCATCAAATAAACTTTCTGCCCCTTTCTCTCTTCTTCTTCTGGGAGCCCTGTAGTGTGGATGTTAGTCCATTGGATGTTGTCCAATAAATCCCCTGGGCTATCTTCACTTTAAAACAATGTTTTACCCTATTTGCTGCTCTGATTGAGTGAATTCCACTGCCTTGTCCTCAAGTTCACTGATCCTTTCTTCTGCTTCATCTAGTCTGTTTTTGAACCCCTTCAGGATATTTTTTAGTTCTGTTATTGGATTCTCCAGCTCTGTGACTTCGATGTGATACTTTCCTATATTTTCCGTCTTAGATGAAATCATCCAACTGAAAGTATTGGCAACTAGTTCAGTGTTGCTTCAAATGCTGTCCCAGCCAAACAAAACCTGCCAGCCCATGGCTATGGGATATTTATGTGTGTGTGGATGTATTTTTTGTTCCCCTATGTTTTTTATAGCACAGCATCTTTTAACTCAGCTTGTTTCAGGGGAAGGTGAAATACGGTTCAGAACAACAGCCAAAAAAGGCATTTCTCAGTGTGATATTCAAAACAGACCTTTTAAAAAATACATAACAGGAACAATAGTTTTGAAATTCAAGCTTTTATTGCCAAGAGTCATGTTCTTGAGAGTGAAAAGAGCTTTCTGTATTCTAAAAACTTCTGTTTTTAAATTAAAGTATAGTTGATTTACAATGGTGTGTGAGTTTCAGGTGTACAGTAAAGTGATTCAGTTAGATAGATAGATAGATAGATAGATAGATAGATAGATATACACATACTTATATATACATGTATATATATATATACTTTTTCATATTCTCTTCCATTATAGGTTATTATAAGATATTGAATATAGTTCCCTGTGCTGAACAGTAGGTCCTTGTTGTTTATCTATTTTATATATAATAGTTTGTGTATGTTAATCCCAAACTCCTAATTTATCTCTCCTTCCCACCCCTTTCCCCTTTTGTAAAACTTCCTCTGAAAAATCTATAACAGGAGGCTGGCTCTCTGAGAGCCCACAGTATACTGCAAGATACAGGAGCAGTATTCCCTCAAGGTAAGAGTTTGACCACTTGGTTGGCAGGAGCAATCGGAGACAAGAGGAATAGTATTACACAGAAAAGTGACTCCTAAATCCTTCAAGTGGGTCTGGAGGGGAAGGGGGAGCACTTATAACCTGTTTCCCTCTTGAACCCCTGGGAGGAGACAGCCTCTTTCAAGCCCCTTGCCAGCAATTACCAGCTGTATTTGAGTAGCAACCTCAGTGGGTTGAATCTAGACAGAAACAAGGACCAAGTTAACCTCTCCTTTGACAAACCTCTCTGACCCTCAGGAGGCCTGGATGGTACCAGAATTTCCCATAGGCCTCAGAGGAGATGGAGAAGGTGAGCTGAGAGGGCTGGCCTGCAAGCAAAGGGTCACCATGGTGAGGGATGAAACTACCCTGTAGCTGAGGGCTTTGGGGCGGACTGTCCAACTCCCAGCAGACATCAGGGAGGGCCACATGGCCAGTGGGAGCTGAGGTGGGCTGTGACCCCACCTCATTTGTAACAAGCCATAAGAACAAGCATTTCTGGGATTCTCAGGCACACTGAAGTCAGAGCACAATTGAACTCATGTTGCATTTTACCTGGCCGGACACTGGAGGAAAAGTGTACAGTGGAGATGAGGGTATTTGTAAAAGAATGACTCCAATTACCCAATGAACAGACCAAATCCATACCTGAGGTATCAGCTCTGTAGGGGTGCACAAAAATGAAAAAAAAAAGTTTTAAGAGTATTATATTCTCCCACCACTTCCTCCCTACCTCCTCTCCAAAACAAAGAAACAAACAAAATTAGTCACCATGAGAAACAAATCAGAAACTGGATTACTTTGTACTTGTTGAATTGCATCTAGGACAAGGGCACCATAATTTTTTCAGCACCTAGGACATCTAATCTGGTCCTGATTTTCAGACGAGTAGCTGTACAATCCTATTTGGATAAGCTGAGGAACAAAAGGTGCTGACAAGAAGAAAATAAAGGGTTCAAGGACTCAGGGTCTCCAAGGGCTCCAGGTCAGAGAGCTGGCATGCTGGGAGGGAGACTAAGGAAAGGTGTGGTCGGAGCCCACTTGAGGGCAGGCTCTGGGCTGTGGCCATGGGGTGAGGTGGCTAAGTGCAGCTGGAGAAGGGAACAAGGTTACTGCAGAGGTCACCGGGATAAAAAGGATCGTAGGGTGGAGAAGAGGACCATGAGTCAGGTGCCAATCTCAGTGAAAGCCAGAGAACATCCCAAAGCTGAGCGGTGGTCAGATGCAGTCAGTTCGCTGAGTACAACCTGTGACCCACATGTTACCATAAATGGACCTTCACCTAATGCAGCCCCAAAGGCAAATTATATTGAGTAATAGTTTACACAGAATACTCGTAGAATTACACATTAACTAATAACATTGATTGTCACTCACGTTTGTCAGATTTTAGCAAAATTAGGATCTGTGTGCAAGATTAACTCTTTAACTACTACTTACTATGTTTCCTATGAAACACGTACATAAACTCCTTCCCAATTTTTCAGCTGACAAAAGGAAATATGTTATTTTCTGAAAATTTTGCTTTTATGCAGTTAAAGTTGAACCCAAGCTGCCAGGGGAGATTGTTCTGTGCATTTTTACTTGACATTCAAAATGAGGTTGCAGAGAGAGCTTCTTATTCAACAGAAATGCCTCTTTTTTTTTCCCCTTAAGTCTCTAGAGAAAAATTACTACCCAGGAATGATTTTTTTTAACTTGCTTTCATTTTCCCTGTGCCAGACTAAGTATCCCTGAGAGAAACCAGACCTTTTCAGAGAATCCAGACTCAGTGCCGTTGATATGCAACTCTGAGTGAATTAACATTTTTCTTGCTGAGATGACTAGAAAATAGACTACAAGAAAACTTGTTGACTCCTAGTTAATCCTTAGTTTTATAACACATTAGGCTGTCTCTTCTCCTTGATGATTTAAGTATCTGATACTAAGCTTTCTTGTCAAATACATGAAAAGTCTGGCTTTATTCTATCTGAAGTTTGTAGCTAAATATTTATCTCTGGTCTGAGAAAGAGGGGAAGGTCCACTTGGTTGTGATGGAATGCCTTTCTGCACACATCATCAGAAATGTGTGAGATGGTGACTCAATTACTGCCATTTTAAATGCTTGGGTCTGCCGAGTAAAGGGGATTCTTTTTGTCTTCCCAACAATGTTCATTTCATTTTCTCTAATTTTTACTTTGCTAATCAAGACTTCTGTAAGATCTGAGGCTGCGCTGGATCTAACCTAGAAATTTGTAGGGTGCAGGGAGTCCTGAAGGTGAAAGCAAGCAGTTTGATATCCTTGATGCGATAGATTAAATGCTCAGTTATCCACATGGATAGAAAGGGGATAGTTAGAAAAAACAATGTGCTATCCAATACAAAAGCCCTTCTTTAAAGAATGAAATAATGCAGCAACATGGATGGACCTAGAGTTTATCATACTAAGTGAAGTAAGTCAAACAGAGAAGACCAAATATTGTATATCACTGATATGTGGTATCTAAAAAAATGACACAGGTGAACTTACTAACAAAACAGAAAGCGAGTCAAAGACAAAACAAACTAAAGGTGTCAAAGGGGAAAGGGATTGGGGGAGGGATAAATTAGGAGTTTGGGATTAGCAGATACAAACTACTATATATAAAATAAATAATTTCCCACTGTATAGCACAGGGAACTTCATTCAATATCTTGGAATAATTTATAATGAAAAAGAATATGAAAGATATATATGTGTATACATATATATATATATATATATATATATATATATATGAAACTGAATCACTTTGCTGTTCACCAGAAACTAACACATTATAAGTGAACTGTACTTCAATTAAAAAAAATACTTTTTATTTAATGTGAACTCTTGTCCAGATAGATAATACAACAACGTGCTTATGACCACAAATTGCTCGTAGGATCTGAAGGGAGATATTGCCAGACTTGCTTTCCTATCTTCTTGGAATCTTTTAAAACCGGTAGACAGGGATGTGATGTGTGTGGAGACTCTTGAGGAAGAATTCTGAGAACTACTAGGGCCTCCTGAATAGGGAGGTTTCTGTTACGCTTTAAACCAGGTGCATTATTTTCCTATTGATGCCGTAACAAATTACCACAAACATAGTGTCTTTGAAAAAACACAGATTGACTCTCAAGTCTTGGTGATCAGATATTCAATTCAGTCTCATGCGTTAAACTAATGAATTCCTTTCTGGAGACTCTGGAGGAGAATCCATTTTCTTGCCTTTTCCAGCTTCTAGAAGCCACCTGCCTCCCTCTATCTTCAAAACATAGCCCTCCAACTTCTGCTTCTGTCGTCAGATCTCCTTTTTCAGACTTTGGTCTTCTTGCCTACCTCTTATGAGAACTCTTGTGAATACACTGGGACCACCCAAGTGATCCAGGTTAACCTTTGCATCTTGAAATCTTAAATGAATTGCACCAGCAAAGTCCCCTTTGCTTTGTGAAGTAGCATGCTCACAGGTTTCAGGGATTAGGACGAGGACATTGTTCAGCCTTCCACACTGGGGCGGTCCATGTGCCCTCAGACCTGGAACTGAGCCTGGTCTCCAGTCACCACAGCAGGTTGAACTTGGGCCAGAGCTCTGGAACACCCCATGTTACCCCAGAAGGGGAAGGGAAAAGATCCCAGTTCTTATCTCACCTGAAAGAGAAGAACTCAGATGGGAGGTGGAAGCATTGTGTAGTGAGAGATTTTAAAGGTTTTATTTAGCAAAGGGAAGTACACCTCCAAGAATAGAAGGTGGGCTGATCCAAGTGCGGAAAGCAATGGTCTTTGCCCCTTCTCTTATACCTTTGCTTAGAGATAGTCTCTTGATTGATTGATGCCTTTTGCCCCTGGAGTGCTTAGTCATGCTCATCCCAGTTTGTGCATGTCCTTACCCATGATGCACACTGAAAAGCCCACGGTGTGGTGGAGGGGAGGCTAAACCCCAATGCTAATTATATTACAACAGGCATTGGTTCATGTACAGTTAGGTCCTTGTCGCTACCGTGCAGTTGCATCTGTTGGGTTCTAACCAGTTTCTTGCTGGCAATTGTTTAGAGGAAGTAAAGCCTCTTAATGCTGAAGGCGGGCATAACGCCATCTTCCGGACCATCCTCCACCTTGTCTGCCCAGTGCTCCCACTTATCTACCTACCTAACACCCACAGTCCAGTGCACCTTCTGCTAGGTCTCTCTCCCACTCCAGAATCTGCTTCTGCTCTAATTCATCTGAGCGACCAGGACATAGTTGAACAGCCATGGAGAAGAGCTCTCCAGTCAGTGCAGAGAACCCACAAAATCATTTCAACCCAAATGAAACAGATAAGAGCAATGAGGATGAATTATGATTCAATAAAAATCTACTTGTATTTTTGCCTCCCTCTATCTCTTAAAGATTTGTTCAGGGAAAGGGTGATCCTGCCTCCACAAGTGTCTCCATGCCGGCACTGTTATCATTTCAAGCAGGACAAATTTTGGAATATTTAGCATTCCAGGCCCTTGCCATCTAAATGCCAGTAGCACCCTCTCCCTCACACTGCGACAGTCAACACACTCCCACACATTTCCTCATGGTCCCCAGGGAGGGCGGCATTGCCCGCAAACTCAGCAGGGCCTCAGGGAGCAATTGTTTTATGGTCCCTTTAGGTCACACACAGCCTCAATTCAGTAATTAGGATGCTTGAGCAATACAAAAAAATTAGAATTCTGATGGACTGAGGGCTGCTGCTGGAGGAAATCTGTTATAGGGGAGGGGGTTGTGGTCGACTTCTCCCTTGTCCCCTGTCAGGGCCCCAGCTTGCTAACTTGAGTGGGGAGAGATCATGGAAAAGAGGGCTGAGAAGCTTCCAAGTTTCTTGCTGATGGCTTGATCACAACTGACTTTTCTTTTGGGGGACTATTTTGGGTTTTTCAGAGATTCCATCATTGGGAACTCTCAGGAACTATGGAATACATTCCATTCTCAAGGCCATTTCCCCTCCATCCCTGCCCTGGCAGTGCCCTGCCCCGACAAGGGCTCACCTCCCTCTGGGTAAAGGGTCATGAGTCAAGAAACTGCTTCTCCACTCTGCAAGTGGTGATGGGTGATGGGGCCGCCAGTTGAAATGTCACCTCTATAGCATCTAGATACCTAGTTGACACTTTGTTTTAGAATCCTATTGTGATAAGGAATTAAGAGAATTATTTCAAAACAAATCATTTAGAGCTGATTCTTCAATGACTAGAGAAACTCTGGTTCTCTGAGTTTCTACAACATTGTACATACAATTCATTTTTATGATCCAGTACCTTTTCAAGCTGAATTTCGAACACAATAGTCAGAATGCCCTCTGTCTGAAAGAGTGTTTAAGAAGCTTTTCTCCCCTCTCATTAAAATGCTGTCCTTCTCTTTTCTACTGAATCTTAAAGCTCTTAGTCCTGATGCCTTATATTTTGGTCCCTTCAAAATGGAGGTTTGGGGACCCATAGGTAGCTTCTCATTCTTGTTCTTTCTCTCTATTTTTATTTTTTAACTTTAAGGAATATCTGGAACACAGGGGAGTGATGGCTTCAAATATGATGAAAAGATAATGACTTGTTTCATATTTCCCAATAACAGCTATTGCGTGTAGCACGTCACAGCTCACAAAGCGTCTGGTTGTAGGTGTTCCCTTTGATCCTTAGGAGGCAAGGACCAGGCAAGCCAATTTCACAGGTGAAATAAGTGAAGCCCAGACAGAAAAGGAAGGGGAACTAACATTTATTTAGTAAGCACTATTGTATGCTAGGTGGGTTTTCTTTACACATTTATCATTTCATTTAATGTCCATAGTGAAAATATAAGATAGGTATTATTATTGTCCCCAAGAAACAAAGGCTCAGAAAGATTAAGTACGTTACCCAAAGTCACACAGCCAGTACCTTTATGTTTAATCTGCCCTCTTGAACTAAGAAGTCATCAGTTACCCACTAAATGCCTTGATATTCACCCTATACCAGGAATAAAAAAAGGTCTCAGGGTGATTTTGTCTGTCTGTTTTATTGGATTCCAATGCCAGCAGAAAGCCAGATGGCCAAAAGGAGTAGACTTTTATGGTTTCCGATTTTGGCATTTAAGAGTGAATGGAAAGGAACATGAATCTGAGGAAATAGCAGTGCAAGGCATCTCACATCTTTGTAAAATGATTACTTTGAGACCAATCAAGCCAAGACAAACACTGAATCATTTCAAGTGAGACAAACACAATCCCATTTCTACACTGCTCATTAGGACCCCAGAGCACAAAGCTCGGGGGACCGGTGATAGACGGTTACATTCTGGAGCACCCTGTAAACATTTCCAGGACCTCCTCTGCCCTTTGTCAACTGTACATTAAACAGCTTCCTCAGCCCAAGGGGACCCTTCCTTTGCAGACCTCCTGCTGGGCAGGGCCTTCTACGCATGCTTTCTCTCTACCTATCATTGTGGGAAAGCCCCGTTCCCTCCCTTTGTTGCGGAGTTCTGTTCTGCCCTGAGTACTCAGGCTTTCCTGAGCCCCTTGTTCCCTGCAGTTGTAGAACTCTTGCTGACTCTTCTGCTCAGTGTGGGACTTCATAATGCGTGGTTTTCCTTGTTGCCATTATGCATGCTCAAGTATTACTATGATCAAGCCTTTATAAATCATTGAGTTGTGGCAAAGATCTGTGTAATGCAAGTTCAGACGCTGATGTTTTACTGGACACAGGAGATTCTTAAGAGATCAGAGCATAAATATTTAGCAGGGATGATGTGTCTATGCGCACAGTAGCACCCAGCATGGGAGAATCCAGCTAGCACTGTGGGCAGGACTTCACCGAGGAGGATGAGGTGGTTAGTATATGTAAATAATGGGGGGGGGCATTTAAGAAGAGGACAAGGCAAGTCTCAAATCTGAATGGTACCCCAGAAGGAAACCTCTTTTCTCTGAACTCTATAACCTCACTTCTAAGCAGTTTTATGGTGCCAGTAATTCTAAAGCTAGTCAGTATGAGCATAATGAACTTCTTGCCTTTAGAACTATGGATGGTGGAATAAAACACCAAAGGATCATGGTAAGAACTCATCCATAGCTTTCTAGCATCAAAGTGGTTAAAGCAGGTTGTGGGTTTACAGAAGCAGGTCTGCACTGTCCAGGGACAGAGTTCACTACAGCCTGAGTCAGGAGAAAAGGCTCAGATGTCCTGCCTTCAGTGATAGGTTTTTGGTTTGAGGGGTTTTTCTGAACTCATAATAATCTCTTTATTGATTATTCTCTTGGACCTAAACCCCCTCCCCATATTATATTACAACCAGGTCAGTTCTACAAGCTTTTGAGGCTCCCAACTTCCAATGTTGTTTTGCATTCTCCTATTTTAGATTTTGCTTCATAACTTTATCATTTATTTTACTTTTTTATTGTGTAAGTTTGATATGTACCATATTTCTACTTCTGTACACCCTACAACGTGCTCACCAGTAAAAATTGTTTTCATCCATCACCACACAGTTGACCCCTTTACCCGTTTTGCCCTCCCTCCCGTCCCTTCCCTTCCCCTAAGTACTTCTCTGTTCTCTGTAATGATGATGGTTTGTGATTAACACAGAGGAGTGAAGACCCAAAGGCTGGTTTGTAGCTAGAACCTCTGGCTCTGAAGTCAGCTGACTAATACAAATACCGGCTCTTTTATTCCTGAGCCATGTGGAAATTATTTAACCTCCCTCCCCTGTGTCATCTGTAAAATGGGAAGATTAATATCTAACTTACAAAATTTTGAGAATAAATAAAACAGTGCCAATGAAGCACTTAATACTGTGGCTGGTACTCAAAACAATGTGAGCTCTTTCATCAAAAATTAAAAAAAAAAAAGACCATTAAGAAAGTAAATAGGTGTTGAACTATAATAATAAAAAATAAATAAATAAATAATTATGTAGGAAAAAACAAAACAACAAGAAAAAGAAAATAAATATGTAAGCTACAGACTGGAAAAATACATACAGCAGATTTATCTGGAAAAGTAATCATATCCAGGATATTATATAAAGAATTGCTACAAATCAAAAATAGATGAATCACCCAAATTTTTTTCAATGGGCAAAAAGCTTGGACAGACACTTCACAAAAGAAGATGTACAAGTGGATATTACCACATGAAAATGTACTCAGCATCATAATCCTCAGAGAAATGCATATTTAAGTTTAGTGAGATACCATTTCTACCAGTAGGATTAAAAATCAAAAAGACTGATGACAGTAAATGTTGACAGTGATACAGAGTAACTAGGGATCTTGCATATGGCTGGTAGGAGTGTCAAACTGTACAATCATTTTGGGAAACAGACTCGCAGTTTCTCATAAATGTAAGTATGCATGAATCCTCTGACCCAAAAATTATATTCCTTGGTATTTCCCCAAGAAAATTAAAACATATATCCCCCAAAAGATCTGAGTATGAATATTTGTAGCAGCCTTATTCTTAATAGCCTCAAACTGGGAACAATCCAAATGCTCATCAGCAGGAGAAAAGATAAACTTTAGCACATTGCTCCGGTGGATTTCTACTTAGCCATGAAAAGAAGCCAACTCCTGATACTTGCAGCCACATGGATGACTCTCTGAATGAGTGAAAGGAGCTGGACACAAAAAGGACATTGTGTATGAAGTGCAAGAGCAGGCACTTGAGACCATGGTGCTGTTGTGCAAGAGGAGCTGACCGTAAAGGGACACAAGAGAACTTTCCGGGGTCGTGAGATGTTCTGTCAAGTTTTGATTGGTGGTGACATGGCTGTAAACAGTTTTCCAAATTCATGGAACTGAACATTTAAGATCTGTGGATAGTACTGTGTTAAATTGGGATGGACCTAGAGATTATCATACTAAGTGAAATAAGTCAGACAGAGAAAGACAGATATCACATGATATCACTTATATGTGGAATCTGAAAAAATGAGGCAAGTGAACTTATTTGCAGAATAGAAACAGACTCACAGACAGAGAAAACAAACTTATGGTTACCAAAGGGGAAAGAGGGTCAGGGGAGAGATCTTGCAATTAGCAGATACAAACTACTATATATAAAATAAACAACAAGGTCCTATGGTATAGCACAGGGAACCATGTTCAATGTCTTGTAGTAACCTATAATGAAAAAGAATATGAAAAGGAATATGTATATGTATGGCTGAATCACTATGCTGTACACTTGAAACTAACACAACATCGCAAATCAAATATACTTTAATAAAAAATTTTACACCAGTAAAAAAATAAATGAATGTTACTTATTATTTTATTGTTATTCCAACAAATCATGTCATCAGCAGCAGTACTGGAACATGCTTTGCAGCTGTCCAGGATGCACCAGCAGCTCCAAGACTCCAGCACGTTATGGTCCATCCAAACTGAACTGGACTGGACTTCCCTGGTGACTGCACTCTCGTGACTCAGATTTTCTCTCAAGTCTCCAACTGTTTCTGTTGCTTCCTCTATCTTTACTTCTCTTGGCTTCTAATATTTCCTACTCCCCTCTCTTACCCGCAGAATGATTGGGTGAGTCAGTTAGCATTCTATCTAGTTGGTGTGATTTCTCATATCCGGCCACCTCAGAAACCTCCGCTCTCCTTATGTATAACATACAGAGTTGCTTTTGTCAGAACTCTATTTCTTTTCTTTTTCCAGTTTTATTGAGATATAATTGACATACAGCATTGTGTAAGTTTAAGGTGTACAGCACAATGACTTGACTTATGTATATTATGGAATGATTACCACAGTCAGTTTACTTCACATCCAGCATCTCACATAGATACAAAAGAAAGCAAACAAGCAAGAGCAAGGAAGGAAGGAAGGAAGGAAGGAAGGAAGGAAGGAAGGAAGGAAGGAAGGAAGGAAGGAAGAAAGAAAGGAAAGTTGTATTTTTCCGTGTGATAAGAACTCAGATTTACTCTCGTAACAACTTTCAAATATACCACACAGCAGTGTTAACTACAGTCACCATGCTGTACATTACATCCCCATTATTTTTTTATCTTGTAACTGGAAGTTTATACCTTTTGAGGACATTTATCCAACTCCCCATCCCATACCTCTGGTAACCACAAATCTGACCTCCTTTTCTATGAGTTTTGGGGGCTTTATTGTTTTTTGTCTTGTTTCTTTAACTCTACATGTACATGTTTTTACCCTTAAACAAAATCTCCACAATTCCTCTGACGCTAGCCCCTAGTAAACACCATTCTACTCTCCATTTGTACAAATTCAGTTTTTTTAGATTCCACATATAAGTGAGATCATACACTGTTTGTTTTTCTCTGTCTGACCTGTTTCACTTAGTATAATGCTCTTAAGTTTCATCCATGTTGTTGCAAATGGCATTTCCTTCTCTTTTACAGCTGAATAATATTCCATTGTTGCAAATGGGATTTCCTTCCTTTTTTTTTTTTTTTTTTTTTTTACAGCTGAATAATATTCCATTGTGTATATACCATGAATTCTTTATCCATTTATCTGTTGATGGACACTTAGGTTGTTCCCGTGTCCTGGCCATTGTAAATAAGGCTGTTATGAATGTGGGAATGGAGATACTTTTTTAACATAATGTTTTTATTTGTCAAAACCTTATTTCTAGTCCAATTTGTATGGCTAGGTTGGAAGGGTCTCATGACACAATTCATGGCAACTTGGGTGGGAAGGCATGAACTCAATGGGCTGTGGGTGGTGGGTACTTGGAGGTCCCTGAGCCAGTCATTGTAATGGCCACTTTCTATCACATGCAATGTCCCTGGCCCCCCAGTTTATAAGTCCCTGGTTGTAGTTTTGGAGCACATATCACTGCCACAGGAAGGATCCAATTGCATGTGTTTTACACCCATAAGTCTGCTCTAAGACTTGGTCAGCTTACTGACGAGGTCACAACATTACCACAACATATAGTTAAATACATGCTTACTGTCAACTGTTGACATCCCAAAGACCACCAGAAAAACCTGTTGATAAACATCATCTTGTATAGCAGGATATTTTTAGGCTGTTAGGACCTGAACTGAGTAATTTTTCAGGCAGCTCTTGCAGGGTGAGAAACTGGTTGGAATTAGGCAGAGTTTATGACACAAGAGCTTTGCATTCATGGGTTCAGTGAGGCCAGGGTCTTGAGGGGTGTCTTTCTGAGCAGCTGTTATTCTTGATTGGGAAGATACTTAGTGGGTTCATACTCTTATCTTCCAAGCGTAAGAGTTTCTTGGAACAAGCAACTAACTTATTTCTGCTTGGTCTTAGCGTTAGTTAACACAGGGACAGAGAACTCTGTTTTTCAGTTCTTCCTGATTGACTTCTAAAATTTTAAAGCAATTTCTCACCTCATCTATTTTACTCTCCTACCTTCAGATCCATCAATCACAAAGCATAGTTTTGGTGTGAGTCATAGCTGTTGGAGACCTTGGGCTATGAGAGCAGGTGGTGATGGCGTGTCTACTGTTTCTTAGATTCCTATGAGACAGTAGGATGCTTTCTGTATTTTATTCATTGTGTTCATTCTGTTAAGTTTATGATCCAGTGTACTTCTCGATTTCCTCACTTCAAAAATAGGGATAATAAATGTATTGACCCCATGGAATTGTTGTGAGAATTAAAAGAGTAAGTGTGAAGAGCCTGAAAATGCTTATCGTCATGAGCCCCTCTTCTCTCTAGCCCAGACCCTACAGCATCTGTGAGGTCATGAACACACCCTGGCAAGTCCTTCTGAGGCACCTGCCCTGGTCTTCTCCTGCCCCTCACCTCTTGCCCTCAGAAACCAGGTGCACCAGCCTGGCCAAAATAATTATTTAAAATATTGAGAAACGTCCATCCAGGTGTACATGTGCCTCAATTACCCTATCACCGCCGCACTGCCTCTCCCGTGGGACGCTTAATTTTCTGTTAGGCAACCAAAGGGTAGACACCTTTCCCAGGCTTCCAGAAAAGTTTCCAGACCCTGCTCAGCACAGCTCTCCCTCTGCTCCCAGCCTCGGCTCTTGGTTCCAACCCTGACACCCTTTTGCTACTTCCTCTCCCAATATTAATAATGTATAGCTCTGTAAGAAATGTCACTACAAGCCATGGGGCTCTATTGAGATATACAGTTATAAGTAAAGAATCTCATTAAGTTAATCACTTGAGTTTAATTCCACTTAGCAGTCATTTACCAGCCCCAGCACTATGCTGAGCTGGGGGCTACCAAACAAGGGACTCTTCCCCAACGTCAGCTAGAAAGTGTCCCTGGCTAGTAAGCCCAAAGACTGAGGGCCCAGTAGGTCATCTCGGCCACTGGGATTTGGCCAACTCCCTGACCATCTGCCTGTTCCTACAGCAGTTGGCGACAACCTTAAGGCTGGTCCCAGTATGTTCTCCTGGTATTTATCCATCCAGCCACGTCCAGATTGAAGCATTTCTCTTCCACTGGCAGTCTTCTCTGCTTTGCACCCAAATGCCTGCTCTATCCTGCTTTTCTAGGAATTAGAGGCTGTTGGTTTCCCTGGAAGGAATAAAGAGACATTCCCGGTTTACATACTTACTGCTTGAATCCTGTGCCGCATGTGAGAGCCATAGACATCACATCTCATGCACGTGCAGATCCCACCCAAGGTGGGAGTTGGGGTGGGGACAGTCACCACAAGCCCCCCTTTTCCTGAGCCTTCCCCACTGTTTCAAATGTCATTGGCAGAAGTTCTGTTGCCTCAGGAGTGGGAGGAGGCACAGCCTGTGTATGAAGGAACAGATGGCTGCAGTGGGGTGGGGCTGAGCGCACTCTGCTGCCCTGCCTGGCTTGTCCTGGCAAATTCACTGGCTAGCACAGCCTGCGTACTGCACCAGCCACCTCCACTCTCTCCTGCTGCCTCTCGTCCTCCACTGAAGCCAGCCTTCTCTTCAGCTCTGCTCTGCAGTCTGTTGATTCTGCAGGCTGCAGGATAGACTGCCAACCTCTCAGCTTGGTCCATTCTCCACTAGTCACAGAGTGCTCCTGTCTCCTGACCTTCCTGTCACTCCTAAAGTTTTTACACCTGCAGCCACTCTCTAGCCTCTGCCCCAGGACACAGGCTATTTCTTCCACCCAGAATTCCTAGGACCTGCTCTCACGTTCTTCCTGCCTATCAAACTCCTATTCACCCTTCAAGACCCACTCTAATATTTCTTCCTCTGGAAAGCTTTCCCAAAGGCCTCTGTGGTAAGACAGTTGTTGCCTCTTCAGAGTTCCCCCAGCACTGGATTCCTACATCTAATAACATGTATTTCAGGTTTTATTATAATTTATCTGTTTACATATCTCTTGCCCCCGTTAGACTGTAAGGTCCCCAAGTACAGAATCCTCGTCATAAGTTGATGTTTGGTATATTTAATAAATAAATTGTAAAAAGTCTAATTCAGAGTCTGAACTTATAGTTTCTTCTTAGGCTTTAAGAGGCATCTCAATATTATCAATACTCTTGTGCCTCCCCCTTTTCCCTCCCCATTCACCCTTGCTTAGGGGTTATAAGAAAAGGGAAATTAAGATGGCTGTGAAGTGGGACATGCATGTCTCTGGAACCTTCCACCTGCTCTTTTCTGATGCCTTCCCTCCCACCCTCTTTGAGAACTCTCTCCTCCTCCAGATGCCCAGAGAGAGAGCATGGCCAAGCACCATTAGTGCGCTGCTGTGGGCGAATCCTGTACCATTCTAGGCAGCACCTGAGAAATGGGAGGTGTGAGCCAGGTGATGCCTAAGGTTATCCGTAGTTCCAACAATCTGTCAGGCATAAAGAAAGTAATTGGAATTCTAGGCATTCCCAACTAACAGCAACATTATTTCTGTGCAGAGGGCCTTTTCAGTGTCCCACAGAATGTCTGTCCCTGTGTTTATCTGTGAATGAGGCCAACTCTGATGGCGCCTTCCCTTCCTGGCACCTCGCCGCCCACCACTTCTGACTCACGGCTGCCTCCTGCGTTGCCAGCGGGGCCTCTTGGGAGCCTTATTATCGGCTTGTTCATGTGGACTGGCAGCTGCTGTATCCTGTGTAGTCCAATCTGTCCACATCAAAAGTTCCTTGTATTTTTCCCATCTCCTGAAGTTTAAAAAAGCCACCACGCACACTGTGGACTGTTTGCAGAGCCTCTCAGCAGTGGAGAGGCCGGGCTCTTGCAGTTTGCAAAGCTTTCTGTCAGCAGTTCTTTGATGGACTATGCAGGTAGCACGCTGCACAATTCTAAGGGGGCGCCCTTCATGCTGAGATCCTTGTGGACTTGTACCTGCATTAAAGTAACTTCCTGGCAGCTGGCAGCAAGGTATCTGAGGAAAAGGTGTCCTTTTCTTATTTGCACAAAGGTAACTTCTTTTCCTCTTCTTACAAGCACACGAATCCCATTACGGGGGCTCTACTCTCATGACCTCATTTAAACCTAATTACTTCCCAAAAGCCCCAGCTCCAAATCCCATCACACTGGGGATTAGGACTTTAACACGAATTTTGGGAGGACATACTCAGTCCGTAACAGTAGGTGAAATGCTGCTTAGCTGCTTCTCAAAATAATAGTGAATACAGCTGTGCTTAGCAAATGATGGTTTACTGTTTGAAGACTCACTTCAAAATACTCGCCTGACTGTATTAACGAATACTAAATTATTATATCACGAACTTCATCCAACCTCAATCAAGCCTGACATTGAAAGACCCACCTTAAACCAGACCCCAGACACCTTATAAACATCCCACGTCTGGTCTCCCTCTTTGGAGACACTACTAAGACTTTGTCAAGGCAGTGACCTCCACTGGGCATCAGCAATCATCCATATAAGCAAGAATTTTAATGAAAACCAAAATAACTATTATAGGACACACAGAAACCCCCCATGTAATGGATTTTTGAAAAGGAAACTAAAACTTATACCTACATTTGGTGTGTTGCAGAAATGAACAGCACCAGTTTCTATTTTTGAGCCTTCACTTCTGCAAATTTGTCAATGATTGTCAAAATCAACCTTCTCACATGTTTAATAGACAGCAGAACTGTCTCCACCCATATCTAACAAAGAACACTTTTAATTATTTTAATTTTGAAAGTCTTCTTTCAAATGAGGCAATACATATACAGAGTTAGGGGAAAAACTTAGCCATGAGGCTGAGATTCGCAGAGATTTATCATAATCTTATTTCACAATAAATCCCAGAGATCGCGATGTTGTTTATGTCTTTGTTTCCTCAGGATGAATAGTAGCAGTTTTCAAACATTCCGCCCCACCTCAAATCCCCTAAAATGTCTTCACCAAAAAATTCATCATAAATTTCTACTATATTTGATTTAAATTTCCCCAATTTTTCTTTTGCAAAAGTCACAGAAAGTAGCTGAATGATAGTAAACATTGATTGTATTTGATCGTTTACTATAGAACGAGGGTCCAGTTCTTGGTGAAAATGATTGAAGCATTCAAACATTGTCCTTTTTTTTGGTATTACTGAAGTATAATTGGTTTACAATGTTGGGTTTACAACATTAGTTTCTGGTGTACGGCATAGTGATTCAGTTATACGTATATATATATATTCTTTTTCATTATAGGTTATTACATGATATTGAATATAGTTCCCCTGTAGTATAGAGTAGGACCTTGTTGTTTTTCTGGGTTTTTTTTTTTAACATTTTTTATTGATTTATAATCATTTTACAGTGTGTCAAATTCCAGTGTAGAGCACAATTTTTCAGTTATACATGAACATATATATATTCATTGTCACATTCCTTTCTCTGTGAGCTACTGTAAGATCTTGTATATATTTCCCTGTGCTATACAGTATAATCTTGTTTATCCTACAATTTTGAAATCCCAATCTATCTCTTCCCACCCCCCACCCCCTTGGCAACCACAAGTCTGTATTCTATGTCTATGAGTCTATTTCTGTTCTGTATGCTTTGTTTTTTTGTTTTTTTTTTTTTTTTTTAGATTCCAAATATGAGCGATCTCATATGGTATTTTTCTTTCTCTTTCTGGCTAACTTCACTTAGAATGACATTCTCCAGGAGCATCCATGTTGCTGCAAATAGCGTTATGTTGTAGGTTTTTATGGCTGAGTAGTATTCCATTGTATAAATATACCACGTTTTCTTTATCGAGTCACCTGTTGATGGACATTTAGGCTGTTTCCATGTCTTGGCTATTGTAAATAGTGCTGCTATGAACATTGGGGTGCAGGTGTCATCCTGAAGTAGGGTTCCTTCTGGATATAAGCCCAGGAGTGGGATTCCTGGGTCATATGGTAAGTCTATTCCTAGTCTTTTGAGGAATCTTCATACTGTTCTCCACAGTGGCTGTACCAAACTGCATTCCCACCAGCAGTGTAGGAGGGTTCCCTTTTCTCCACAGCCTCTCCAGCATTTGTCTGTTTTATGTATAGTAGTTTGTATCTGCTAATCCCAAACTCCTAATTTATCTCTCCCCCTCCCTTCCCCTTTGGTAACCGTGAGTTTGTTCTCTATGTCTGTGAATCTGTTTCTGTTTTGTAAATAAGTTCATTTGTATCATTTTTTAGATTTCACATATAAGTGATATCATATGATATTTGTGTCTTTCTCTTCAAACATTGTCTTTTTAGTTACTTCTGGCAGTGAAAGACCAGCATCTTCTTCTGTTTCTCCTGATATTCTTCAAAATGTCCGTTTTCCTTAAGCTTTGTTTTTGCAGAGTGAATGGTGTTCCCTACTACTTCTATGTGCCCATATTCAGTGACCAATTCTAAAGCTTAGCATTTCACCGTACATTGTTCTAGGTTGATCCTGGCTGTTGGCAAATATGTTTGTATGGCTACAGGGAATACAGAATTAAAGTTACTTGAATTCTATTTGTCTTTATAATCACTGTGTTATCATT
Source organism: Camelus dromedarius (assembly GCF_036321535.1). Lineage (NCBI taxonomy): Eukaryota > Metazoa > Chordata > Mammalia > Artiodactyla > Camelidae > Camelus > Camelus dromedarius. Next base: position 36,390,843 of record NC_087439.1, read on the forward strand.
GATTATTTCAAATCTACGGTTTAGACTCAGGAATGTGTGGTTCAACTGTGCCCAAACTGAGGTCTAGTGATTCCAATTTTATCATGAACTTACTCCTGAAAAAAAATGCTTGTATCTGAGTCTGCATGTGTCATAGGCCAACTGTGTGACTGGAAGTTCTCCACAGTAACTTCCGTAATACAGAACACAGTGTTTATGAAAGGATACGTAACAATACTGTGTGTAATTGGAAAGATACATGTGTTATTAAAACTGAACAGAAACCAAAGTAGTTTTTAGAATTGAGACTAGAGAAAAGTTTTTCAGGGGGAATTGTTTTATCATTGGCATTGTTTAGAATTGACAGCTGATGGTGATAATAAAAAACAGGCCTTTTGGGTAGGTTTTATTGTTGTTTTTAAATTCCCTTTAGACAATGCACCTCTTACACCTGCAAGAGAAAGGTTGTTTCCATTGCCCTCCCATCCGTAGGCCACCAACTCCTACGGTCAGCCAGGGATGGAGACGGGGAGACAAGTGAGACTTAAGTAAGACTGTGATGTACTCCTGTAGCAGGACTTCTCATAAACAGAACACCAGGGAAGGGGACCCTATGCCCAATTCAGGAGAATATACTGATTAATTTAATCAGATTTTGTGTTCAGTCCCCCTTGCCTGTGATTGATTTAGGCCTGAGTGTTGGAATTACAGCCAAAGAGCTCGATGTCTGTTGTGAGGGCTTTCAAATCCATCGCCGTACCCAAAGCATTGTCTATAGCTAAGGCTTATAAATAAATCACAAACACATATATGTATAATATAAATATGTGAATGTATACATACATATACATTGGAAACACACGTATAAATACATATCATCTTGTTTGCAATGTATGTGTATACTCTTGACATTAATAAAAATATATCCACATAAAAGAGGTACTAAATTCATAGTAGCTTTTTGTCTTTATGTATTTTTCTCAGTCAAAAGATAATAAAAGTACAAATACTATTAATCCAGGTTAATGGTTTACGTTTATGTTTCAAAGGAGTCCTCTTTATTCTATTCTTTGTCATCGAATATCCGTTATCATCCAAATTTTCTACCAACCACCAGAGGGTAGTATAAACCAGCAAAAGGTCCAACCATCCATTTGGCTGCAGAGTAGTCCCCAGACTACCTAAGCAGTGACAAACAGCTATTCCATTAGAATGACCAATTTAGGCAAAACAATTCAGGTCCCTTTTTAAAACAAATTTTATTTTTTATTGAAGTGTAGCTGATTTACAATGTTAGTATCAGGTGTACAGCAAAGTAATTAAGTTATACATATACATGCATGTGTGTATTTTCTTTTCAGTTCTTTTCCATCCTATGTTATTACAAGAAATGAAATATAGTTCCCTGTGCTATACAGTAGGTCCTTGTTGTTTATCTGTTTTATATATAATGGTGTGTATCTGTTAATCAGGTCTATTTTTTAACAATTCGAAATGAAAGTACTTTTACTAACTTCCATAAGGAATATGCAAATTCTAACCAGTTAGACAACCTTAGATATTAAGTGCTCAGAGTCTAGGGTCAGAGTGACTGGATTTAAATTTGACCTCCACCCTTAATGACAGGGTGACCTTGGGGAAGTTTTTTCCTCTTGATTTCCTTATCTGTAAAATGATGGTAATAACGCAATTAGAACAGTGCCTGCCTAGCACACAGTGAGCCGACTCCGTTAGTGTTAGCTTTCTCAGAGGTTAAGCACTCAGGCTCTGCAGGGATGCTGTCTGCACTCAAATACTGGATCTACCAAGCTAAACAAATAACTTGGGCAAATGATTTTTCTTAGACTCAGTGTCCTCATCTGCTAAATGTTTGACTAACTATACCAACCCCAAGATAATTGCTTGAAGACTAAATGTACATCAGCACTTAGGACAGAGCCTGGCACTTAGTAAAATGTAATATGTGCTTACTGTCAGTATTCTTTTGTGATTACTAACAGTATTATTTTTAGACTTGTAATGAAAGACTTGGCCCTGGTATTTGTGCGAACTTGAGAAATAGCAACATGGAATACACTTCCTGATTCTTGCTGAGGCTGGACAGGCTCCTGACCGTGGACTACTCATCCTGTTCTGAAGCTCTGCCTCTCCCAGAAAACTAAATGGAAATTTGTGCAATTAAGTGGAGAATTTGATCTTTGTCAATAATATGTACAGTGTTTGTCCCTTTCAAACTTGCTTTCTTTTTGAAAGGAGACATTTTATTTGGATCATCCAAAAACTTTGAGTTTCTGCTCTAAGACTGTGCCCAAGGTGTCATCCCTTGTGTATTTCCAGACAGACTCTTACAGATCAAAGTGAGTGTCTGCTTTCTCCCTACACTGGTATCTGCCGGGGTTCATACTCGTCATTGAACAGGGATGGCTTGGCATTGGCAGCCCAGCTTACATCCTATTTCCACGGAAAAATTTGTCATTTAAGAAATCATACTTCAGAAAAATACGGAAACATCATCAGTCATTTTAAGTGTTTTGTCTGCCAAAACAGTTTGATGGTGTTGGACTGTTGCTTAGCATATAGTCTCTTTTAGTAATCAAAAAAAAAAAAAAAAAAAAGAAAGAAATGTTATTAATATTGGCAACAAAAATGAACTAATTTCATGAGCTTACCAATGTTACTGGAGGATTTATAGGTTGTCAAAATGAACCAAGACGGCCAAACTGCTTTGGCCAGCCTAACAAATCCCGAAGTTGCCAGCCAATCTGGTCAGTTTTTGGCAGTGAATTGACTTCCCTGTTAGTTTTGCTCAGTCTCAGCTCTGAACTTCCTCTTTAACTGGACGCCATCACTGCTCAAATCAACCCTGCTGCAGACAGAGCTCCAGTGGTGATATCTTGGAAAGACGAAGAAAATGGCTGGGTAGAACTACTCTAAGCTCTGGATCACTTCCAGAGGACAACTTCCCCACACAAACCAAAGAATCTGTTTTCATCAAGTTAAAAGTTCAAAAGACTTGCCCCCAAAGTCAGAACTTCTGTAGCTGGACAACTGGTGTTCCAGTGTGATCATGTCTGCCCTTTCAATACAAAAACTGAAGCACTTTGTAAAACCTGAAAACAGTTTCAGACATTAAAAAGATAGACACCACCCTCCATAAAAAACAAGAATTTTCATGCACTGTGGAAACCATTCAGAGGCAAAACATTACATCCTAGTGAATATAATAGGGTCTTGCATCCCCCTCTTATTTGAACACAACTCTCATTGACTTAAAAGTGACATTTCCAAACGGGCTGCAAGAATGATTTGTCCTCCAGACAAAGCAGGCTGCATTTGTTCTGGTAGAATAGTTTCTCTTCTTTGTCTCCAGATAATTTGATACAGCATTCATTCATTCAAGTGTGACTCTCATTTGAAAATTTTCTCAATGAGACCATTTAAAAAATATTTTTTAATCTGGAATGTTCATGAGTTACTCTAAGGCTTCTTTCAGCCTTTAACCCTGTCCCTGTGAGCCTAACAGAACTGCCTACATTTTTTGAAATAAAATTTTTCACAGTAAATTTCCACTTAAAACTGATCATCCCCTAAAACTTTGTTTGGGCTAGGCATGTGCAGTTTATGTTCCCAATGTTAGGACAAGGGATTTTTCTGATTGCTTCAAGATTTTTTTCCCCCCAAATAAAATGACAGGTTATCAGCCCTCAGACTTGGGAAGGAAGGGAAGCCGCTTAAATGATGGCTAGTGTCCCCCACGTTCCTGCGGCAGTTTTAAGAAGAGTACCAAATCTCTGTGAGTTTAAAAACAAGTGCTGCGGAAACCAGAGCTACAGGGAGTACTGTTTTCTGTTCTGGGAAATGTGCCCCGCTGGGAGCCAATCTCCTTTCTACCCACCTTCCCCAGTCCCCCGCACTTCCTGGCCCTTCAGGTCAGAATCCCCATAAATTTCGGGGCCTGCCGTTTTCTTGGGGCAGAGGTGAGATCGGGGAAGAAGAGATGCCAAAATCACATCTTCATTAACTCAAACAAAGCAGCCCTGCAAGGTTTACATTTTAAGCCTATGAATCTTCTTCGTGATGGTTCCCATGTCTCTTGAAATAAACAACGTGGAAAGAAAAATATTGTGGTCTCTGCAGCATTTTGTTCTGAAAATAGCTGTGCAGGAGAGGTGAACTAGTGGCACATACCCGAGCAAAGCTCTCTGACATCACTTTCACAGTTGCCTCTTTTTTTTTTTTTTGTAGTTTAGCTGATTTAGAACCTTGTATTAGTTTCTGGTGTATAGCATAGTGATTCAGTTATACATATATACATTGGTTTTCATATTCTTTTTCATTATAGATTATTGCAAGATACTGAATGTAGTTCTTGTGCTAAACAGTAGGATTTTGTTGTTCATCTATTTTGTATATAGTAGTTAGTATCTGCTAATCTCAAACTCCCAATTTATCCCTCCCTGGCTCTTCCCATCCTCCCTGCAGTAACCTTAAGTTTGTTTTCCACGTCTGTGAGTCTGTTTCTGTTTTGTAAGTTCGTTTGTATCATCTTTTTAGATTCCACATGTAAGTGATATCATATGATAATAGTCTTTCTCAATCTGACTTAACTTCACTTAGTGTGATAATCTCCAGGTCCATCCATGTTGCTGCAAATGGCATTATTTTATTCTTTTTGTGGCTGAGTAGTATTCCATTGTATAAATATACCACAACTTCTTTATCCAGTCATCTGTCAATGGACATTTAGGTTGTTTCCATGTCTTGGCTATTGCAAATAGTGCTACTATGAACAGTGGGGTGCATGTGTATTTTCAAATTAGAATTTCCTCTGGATATATGCCCAGGAGTGGGATTGCTGGATTATATAGTAAATCTGTTCTTAGTTTTTTTAAGGAACCTCCGTTCTGTTCTCCACAGTGGCTGCACCAATTTACATTCCTACCAATAGTGTAGGAGGGTTCCCTTTTCTCCACACTCTCTCCAGCATTTCACCGTTGCCTCTTTCTAATCAAGTTACCGCAATACCTGTGTACCCATAAGAAAGCCAAAATTAGCAGGTCTCTTTCATAGTAAAGGTAAATGTGAGTTAAATTTAGGACGAACCAGAAGGCAGCCTGGTTAGTGGTTGTGCTTTGCATTCAACTTCTGTTTTTAGCCTATGACTAGGGTTTAAATGAATAATCAGTATTTAAAGTCAGTGTGGCCCTTTAAGGCATAAATAACTGAGACCATCAATGAGATTGTTAAATATCAAAGAGGTTACTACTACTTCCTAAGTTTCCCCGTGAGTGAGAAGTGAGTGATCAGATTCAGAAACACTTCATTTGATAAAACTAAATGTGATTCTTCTCCTCGCCAATCTCCTCTGGAGGCTTTGCTCTTCACTTGAGCAAATTAACTGAGAGTGAACGATGATCAAAAGGAAAACTTACCAGAGCCAACTCCATACATCGCTGGTGAGGCTGAAACACAGATCAGAAAAAGTCTTTAGTCAGAGATCAGAAGCAAAAGGCACAGATAGAAGCATGCAATGTCTGCTATAAATAAGCAGGAAGAAAACAGAAAGCGGGTGAGGTCACAGTCAGGAGAGGACTCTGGTGCTGCACCGCTCCTGGCAGGGAGAGCCTGAATCACCGGGGGCTCCCGAGTTGGAGTCTCCCCATGCCCACCCCACTCCTACACACACCCTACATACACTCCACCATCCCCACAAACAGCACCATGCACAACACCTATATCACACACAGCACCACACACACAACACCCACACACAGCACCTCACACACACACACACCAGTTCTCTTTTTTGTAAGTAGGGTTTACACAAGCCCCTTGAGTTTAGTTGAAATGAACAGAGGGAGCTTACATAGGAGTTACGGGTCCAGGCTTTAAGAAACAGAAATCTGAAAATCACTTCTGGAATACATCCCACCAAAATTACTGCACACATATCAAAGGGCCAGTGTGCAGGGTTATCAATTGTGGTGTTATTTATATAGAAATAGTTGAAAACAACTCAGTGCCCATCAACAGGGAACTGGTTAAATAAGTGGCCCCTCCACCCCACCGCAGAACCACGTGACTGTGAAAAGTGCTGTCGGGGAATGCTCTCCAGGATACATTGGTGCTGAACAGTGTGCATGTTATATTATTTCTAGTGTAAGGAGGGAGAGGACACAGGAATATGTATTTGTAGTTACAGAAAGGAACTCTGGAAGAAAAGATAAATTAATGGAAGAGTTCTCCAACTGAGGTTGCACAGTCGGGCAAATGTGCACAGAGGTGGGCTCCTCCTGGGGAATGACTTTTTAAATGATTTTTGGTTTTTCAACTATGTGAGTGTATTATCTATCCATAAATTTTTATTTAAAGTGATAATAATACAACTCAATAATAAAACAACCCAATTTTTTTTAAATGGGCAACAAATTTGGACACTTCACCAAGGAAAAGATATGGATAGTAACTGAGCACATAAAAAGATGCTAATTAGTCATTAGAGAAATGCAAATTAAAGCCAGAATTGATTTTGTGAATCCAGAAGAGGTTGATGAGAGGCTGACCTTCAATTGTGACAGATGCACAAAGCAAGGGGGACAAATGTTTAGATGCAGGGCCATTAGGTTGGAACTTTGGTAATCCCCTTACCAGCAGTTTGGGGTGAGATGCTGAACAGCCACGTTATCAGAATAAAGGTGAACCATAATTAAAAAAAAAAAAAGAAAAAGCCAGAATGGCTCAAATTAAAAAACCCAATGATACCAAGTGCTGAAAGGAATGTGGAGCAAGCAGCTGGAATTCATGTATGGCTGGTGGGAACTTAAAATGGTACGGCCACTTTGGAAAATGGAGCATCAGTTTCTTATAGTGTTTAATAAACATTTACCGTTGTTATCCAGCAATCCCACTCCTACGTTAGCCAAGAGAATTAGATACTTGTATCCCCCTGCAGCCCCCCAGAATCCAACACACTTGTACACAAATGTTTGTAATAGCTTTAATCATAGTCACCCAAAACTGGAAACAACACAAATGTCTACCAACTGGTGGAGAGATAGTTATGTTGCTGGAATACCACTTAGCAGTAAAAAGGAGTGGACTACTGACACATTGAGCAACGTGAATAAATTTCAAATGCATTCTGTTAAGTGAAGGAAACCAGAATCAAAAGGCTACATATTGTGCAGTTCCATTTATGTGACACTGTGAAAAAGGTCCTGCCATAGAGACAGAAAACAGATCAGTGGCCAGGGGCTGTCGGTGGAAGAAGGTTTGCCTACGAAGGAGTTTCAGGGAAACTTAAGGAGAATAGAATCGTTCTATTTCTTGATTTTGGTGGAAGTTAACACAACAGTGTGTGTTTGTTAATTTCTAGAATTATATACCTTAAAGGGGTGCATTTTACTGTATGTAAATTATACCTTAACAAACCTGACTTTTGTTAAAAATTATAATAATAAGTAGGAGGGCGACATGGTCAAGTTTCTGCTTTGGAAAGGTCATTCTGTGTTGCCATGTGGTGAAAAGACTCGGGGGAGCAAGAGTAAAAGCCAGTTTGCAGCTGTGGCAGTGGTTCCATCAGTCACCTCTCCTGATACCTGGGACCAGGGTGGTGATGGTGAAGATGGAGAGAAGCAGGCCCATCAGAGACGTATTTTGGAGTGGGAATTGGGAAGATTAGCTAATGCACAGGATGTGGGTCAAGAGAGACCTACAGTTGTCAAAGGGGACTCCAAAGCTGTTTTAACTTCCTCTATGTCTTACACTGTTCAGGCTGCTATAACAAAAATACTGTCCATTGGCTGGCTTAAACAACAATTTATTTCTCACAGTTCTGAAGTCTAGGAAGTCCAAGATCAAGGCACTGGAGGACTGGATGTCTTGTGAGGGTCTGCTTCCTTGTATGTGGACGGCTGTCCTCTTGCTGTGAACGTGGAAGGGGTCAGGGAGCTCTCTGGGGCCTCTTTTATAAGGGCGCTAATTCCATTCATGGGGGCTCCACCCTCATGGCCCAATCACCTCACCTCCCAGAGGTCTCACTTCCAAATACCATCACATGGGGGATTAGATTTCAACGTACAAACTGCAGGGATACAAACGTTCACTCTGTAGAGTATCCCGTTTGAGGCAGGCATAGGGCGAAGACCATCAAACAGTTCCGTCCCTAATTCTACCATCAGTCACCTGCAGAACCTCGACAGAGTCTATACACACAGGCTAAGGGCTAGAATAATGATGTAAAAACTGGAGACTATGAGACTGAGAAGCTTTACACTGTTTATCCTAGAAAATAAAAAACAAAGAACTAATCCAGTCAAGGCCTTCTCAAGAAGGGTTCCTTGAATGAAGATACTCCCCACTCCAGATGGGCAACAGCAAAAAGATAAAACACTGTTGCTTGTATTTTCTGGCCAACATAAAATGGCCTAACAAGGAAAGAAGAGAAAAAAAAATAGCTGAAATGTATTCCATTTATTAATTGATAAAAAATCATTGTAATTTATTTGTATTAGTTCTTGTGTCTGTAAAGTTCCTTTCTGATGCTTGCACATGTTTTTTCTGTGACTGATTTTGGACTGACCAGTGATTGTCCATTAGCCTAGCTGGGACGTTCCTGGCCACGCCACACGTGCTCACCCTAGTTTGGATCTAACAGTCTAGAGCCAGGCAGTTGCCTTTGGTCACCTCAGTTCAAAGTCATTTGGTCAAAATAGCTCAACCAGATCTTACAATGTCATGTGACGTTCAACAGGATATCCTTTCAGGTTTGTGCTGGTGAAAGCCCTTTGTGATGAAAGTGAACACCATAAAGAATCGCAATAATAGAGTCCAAACCTACCATGTACAACCTCTCATTTTATCTCACGCATACACACACACACACATATGCATACATAGACACAAGTATTTTCTGATTATAAAAGTAACACACAGAGGCTGTAAAACATTTTAGAAAGTCCTCCCCAATTCTGCTTTCCAGATATCCACTTAGCTTTTCATTATATATTTCTCTAGATTGTTTTCTATAGAACTACATGTTTACTTTAAAAACATTGCTTATACGAAGAGAATTTAAAGAAATTCAAGCCAAGATATACACACTGGGTATTAATACCTTTACCCTGATTAGGAGGAGGAAATTATATGAGAAGATATACCCAAATACCTCAAAAGGATATGTCTAAATAATTTATTAACTTTTAAAGTATTAATCTAGGGTTGTTCCCTTTGATGGTTATCAAGAGAATGTGATTGAAAATTTATGTAAATAGAATAAAATAAAATCACGGAATTATCTGAGAATTATCTGATTCTATGTAAAGATTCTTAGCAACAATACTTCACAAAGAATTAATACATTTAATGTATGATAGTGACAGGGTTAAGGACATGCTGCCCCCAAATGTGGCATCTTGGCGTATTGAATGTTTTAAGCTGAAGGAGTGTGAGAAGTGGCAGATGTGGAAAGGATGCTCTGATCTTCCCTTCTCCTGGAAGCAGGTCCCAGCCCCTCAGGTGAGAATTGCTTTCTGTGTACCCAGAGAAAAGGCAGGACACTGAGAGGAATCACAACAAACAGGTCTCCTCCCAAAGTTGCCTTCAGTTTAGTCCTCTCAGCTCATACCCTTCTGTCCTATCATGTTTCTTCTGAAACTTTCCATTCTTCATCAAACCTAGTATAAAAATGTTCAGGTTTAACCATTTCCTGGGGTCTTCATTTCCTTATGAAGGCTCTTGTGTCACTTAAAATGCATTTGAATGCTTTTATCTTGTTAATCCATCATTTCTTGCAGACCTGCAACCAAGAACCCAGAAGGGTAGAAGGAAAATACTTTTCCCCCACTATGATAGAAAATGTTTTATTTTGTTAGAAACACTTTCTAAATAATATAATTTATAAGTATATGCCCTTAATGCATTTAGCCATTTGAATTAAGGGAAAATAGTGATTCATAACTAGTAGGTAATTAGTATCAAAATATCTTGTTTGTCTAGACCTACCCTATTCCAGAGAGATTAAGAAAACCTTTAACAGAAATGTTTTATATCACCTTATATCTTTCGGTCATAAAAATATTTTCGGCAATCAAAAAACACCCAGATGCGGTTTCAAAGGTCAACTAATACTTACAGAATTTTAAATCAAACAATAACAGCAGCAACAACAACAAAACAGCACTCAGTCCCGGAAGTAGATTCCCCAAAGGCAGAGGCAATATCGAATTCACTTAGCTGTCTCTCCTCTTATATTTAACTCCTTATTTTTCCTAATAATTTTACACTACTATATATTGATTAAACAATTTTAGACATTATCTACTCACTTCCTGCTATGAAAGATAAGAACTTACTATCCTTTTACCACTCCTACACATGCACACACACGAACTTCTCCCTCTCTATGTATTTTAATTGTAAGTTTGTACTAAATGAATATTCAGGTTTTATAACATAATTATAATGCAAACCTTGCTCATCCGTAAGCAACATTTTATTTACATTTCTTTTCTTACGCATTTTTTGTTTTTCGTGGAGTTAAATACAGCTTTGTTATTTGTTTAGTTTTGCTGTGTGTGTGTGTGTGTGTGTGTGTGTGTGTGTGTGTGTGTGTGTGTGTAGGTATATATAGAGAGAGGGAGAGAAGACTTTTCTTATACTGCTCCAGTTCTCTTCCCAGTAACGTAGTCAAGCTCCTCAAGTATTCTAATAGTTCTTTCTTTTTTTTTTTTAATGGAGACATCTCTACTGGATCCTTCCATCCTTTTATTTCTGTCTGGATTGGTTCACGTCTAGAACTGCTAAATTTTGTCAGTGTCTGACATTTCTTCATCATCACTGTGGAAATTGAACGTGCCACTCTGCTTTGTTGGAATCCCTGTTTTCCCACTCAGATCTTCTTTTTTGATTTATTTTCTGCTTTGGTAGCACACATGCTCCAGAAGCTTCTTGAAAGATCCAAAGAAAACAAAGGTTTTGAGATTTGCTGGCTTGAAAAAACCCTTTTTTGCTATCCTCATATTGGGTAGTTTGAGTGGAGAATCAGGTTGGAATTTTTTTCTCAGAATTTTGAAGACATTAGCTTTTAGCTGCTGGTGTTGTTGAGAGTCCAGTGCCATTCTATTTCCCTGTGACCTTTCTTTTTTTTCTTTCTGGAAGATTGTGGATTCTTTTTATCCCTAATGATGGAGGATTTTACAGTGACGCGCCTCGGCATGGATCCTTTTCATTTCTCATTCTCATTGGGACTCGTTAATCCTTTATTCTGGGATATGTTCCTGTATCGTGTCTGTGATGGTTAATTTTATGTGTCAGCTTGACTGGGCCACAGGATGCCCAGATAGCTGGTTAAACATTATTCTGGGTGTGCCTGTGAGTATTTCTAGATGAGATTAACATTTGAATCAGTAGACTGAGTAAAGCAAATTGCCCTCCAATGTGGGTAGGCCTCATTCAATTCATTGAAACCCTGAATAGAAGAAAAAAGGCTGAGTAAGAGAGAATTCACTTTTCTCTGCCTGACTCTTCCATATGGGACATCATATGGAAGAATCTTTGGACTCAGGCTTGGACTAGAATTATACCATTGGCTCTCCTGGGTCTCCAGCTTGCTGACAGCAGATCTGGGGACTTGTTGGCCTCCATAATCAAGAGAGTCAATTCCTTATAATAAATATGTTTAATTTATATAAATGTAAATATATACACCATTGGTTCTGTTTCTCTGGAGAACCCAGACTAATACACTAGCTGACAATTTTTGCTTCTTTCTTTTATTTTCTCTCTGAAATCCTTATTAATCAGATATTGAACCTTTTAAACTGCCCCACCTTGCTTTTCTTTCCTTTTCTAGCTTTTTTGTTCTACTTTTGAGAGATTTTTCAAATTTATCTTTTAACCCTTCTTTTGAATTTTTTACTTAAATCAACATATTTTTAACTTCTAACGCTTTGTTGTTGTTGTTGTTCTTTAATGATTCCATTGTCTTATCATACTATTTTTATTTTAAGGATGTAATATCATCACTTTTCTTTCAGAGGATGTTAGTCATTTGCTTGAACTTTTCTTTGGTTCTTTCACTGTCTTTGATTCTTCTGAGTTCCTTTTTTTCTGTTGTTTTGTTCCTAGTTTTTCATGTCAGAGGCTTTCTTCAAAAGTCTGCTAGTTCATATTAAAAGTGAGGTGCTAAAAGGCTGATTGGAAGCTCTAAGAACTTGAATGGGGCTTGTTGAATGGGTGAGTTTCACTGTAGGGTAATCAAGTGGAACTTGGACATTTTACGGGACAACCCTAAAAGTCAATAGGTCTTTTTTCTTGGAACTTCTCCAAAGAAGATTATCCAGTGTGCTGACTGAGGGGTATAAGCTTTCCTGTCAGTGTTCTGGGAGCTGAGGAAAGGAGAAGGCCTGGGGTGTCGCCATGCAGCATGCAGCCTTTCACTCAGTCTCACTGTTTCTGTCTGGTGCCTCATCCCTCCCTCAGCTGCACCTGTCATCATCCCTGAGTCCAGAGTCTCTTGGCATAATCTCTCCATGGATCAAAACTCCCATTTCCTGCTGAGGTTGAGGATGTAATCACTGGACGTCATGGGGTGAGGTAGAAGTTCAAGGGTCTAATTGCTTTTCATACAGACTCGTAACTAATTTTCCTGTTTATCTCACATCTTACCCTTCCTGTGAGTACATGGTATCTCTAATTTCTGAGGCTCTCAGGTGTTCTGGGCCATGAATCGGTTTGCTTCTCATTGGCAACCACCTCTGCAGAAACATAAGCTTCAGTTTTACTATTCTGATCATTCAGTTACCACTTACCCTCCACTTTTAACCTTCCAAAATTTTGTTGATGTCTCTAATCCTCTATTGCTGTCTCTGGTCTATTTGCCTTGTACTGTCTCTTTATGTCTCTACTATCATTTTGGTGAGATTTTAGGAGAAAGCATAGTTGAACACAAAACACATATTGTAATAGATACACAAGAATCCTTACAATACCTAAGTATAGAGAGCAAAATGCGAAAGCACCGTTCTCCCAAGCCCTCCGTTCTCCTAAGGCAGTCCCTGTCTGTGGTCTGATACACATACCCTATTACACATCAAGTCTATTCTTGATGATAACACACACATAGATTATTTGATTCTACTTTTTTGTTGTTGTTCTGGTTTTAGTTTTGTCATTTAACAAAATGTTTTGGAGCTATTTCCATATTAGTACCTATAGGCCTATCTCATTCTTTTTAATGACTATATAATATTTAATAGGATAAATTTATCATTTATTTAACCATTTAACCACTCTCTTCTATAAACTTTGTACACACACAGAGACATACATATACACATATACACATATATATATCTTCTTAAAAGTCAAGTGAATTAAGTGACTAGAATTACATAAATATCAAATAATCATATATATGTAAGGGAGGGATCAAAAGGACAATGCTATATATGTAGAAATCTTCACTGTTGAGTTATGTGTAACAGTGAATGGGAAGAGCCATCTCCATTGCCTCCACAATCTGAGGTATTAGGATTCACCTTCAGTTAAAGATGTGCGGTAATTAAGCTGAAGCACCCCTGAAGCTATGTAAGCCTCTAGACATAAAGCTGTGTAAATCAATAACTCCATGGTCCAGTTTACAATTTATATTTTTACAAAACATGTCTCCACTAGTTGGAACAACTTTGTGTCAATCAGAGTCCTGACAGGAAACAGATGGGACTTTCAAATGGGGAAGGGAGGAGAATTGAATGAAGGGACCGCTTTCAGTGGCATATCAGGGTTAAGGGAAACCAGAAATGCACGGTGAGTGTTCTGAGGCTTGCAGCAAAGAGCGCCATCACCACCTGGGGATCAAGGAAAGAAAGCAGTTCCTGGGCCCAGAGAGTAACTCTAGCTGAAAGAGAGGCCACCCATAGGAGCTGTGGCTTGGCAGAGGGATACAGCCAGCCTTCCGAAACTGGAAAGGGAGGAGATGGGGGAAACACCTGACCTCACTCTTCGTCTTGTATTTTTGTTTGCTAAATCGGGGACCTCTAGGTGGGGAAGAGTAGAGAGTCAGTCCGGAGGGGCAAATGGAAACTAATTCTCTTATATGAAGAAGGTACATTAGTGTCTTAACTTTGCTCATTAATAGCTATATCCATGGACCTCAGGGCAAAGCCGTTCACCAAGAACAACAGACAATATATTTATCCAATCATAGTAATGAATTAATTACATCAGCAGTGAAAATTACCCACACATCAGCTTATAATTCCAATTATATAGGAAAGAGACTACATATAAGAAGAGTCCAAAAAATTAAAAGATTAACTTTGGAAAGAAAATCATCCCGTGCCCACCCCCTCTCATTAGTGTTTAGTTTCTTTATTATTCCAGCTCGGGGTCTGCAAAATAAGATATGTCATCAGTACTGAGTGGAATGTCTCTGTCCAGGCTCTAGGAGAAAAATTCCATCACAGCTAGGGGTTAAACCCACCAGAGGATGCAAGAGGAATAACTTGAGCAAAGGATGGGAACCATCCTTCTGTTTATAATAAATATGAACCAGTGACAGAAACAACATACGAAGAAGAATATGGATGAGGTCCATAAGAAAGCAGAGTCTCCCACAAATCAATGTGGTGAAATAGTATTCCTGGTAATTCCAAAGCAGCAATATTCTTTAAGAATAAAGTTTATTTTAATTTATAAGCAAATAGAAAAAACTTGGAGATGAAGTATCTGTAGCTATTCTTACCTTAAAACAAAAAATGACTGGGGAAAAAAGGGCCCAGAGGAAGCATTGAGATTTTATAGGTTTGAACATTACTTTTCCCCTAAAAAAAGTTTTTTTTTAATTAATAAAATAAGTTTGACTTATTCTATTTCCATATTTCATCTATTTACTACCAAAACATGACATTTTTTTGAGCAGTTTAACATGTTGTACTTTTTATGAGGAAATTTGTTTTTAAAAAACTACTTAAGTGGGTTGATGATTAAGGTTCTGCCTTTGGCTCAACAACTAAAAAAGAGTTTAAACTCACTGTAAGTGATGGGCTAGTATTTTCACCTTGACGCCTGGGAAAGTCCAAGATTCTGGTTTCCAAATCGTGACTTACACAGCACAGACACCTGGGATGGAGCACTTTTTAACACATTCTTCCTATGTGCCAGAATTATCTTTCAGTAAATAATTTTGAAATGAAAAAAAGAATAGCAAAAAAAAGTGAATTTTTTGGAACTTTCTAAATATAACTGTGTCAGTAAAAAACAAATGTTACAGTTCCAAAGAAGGACTGAATTAATTCTGTTTCATTACCTTAAAGTAGGGTTTTGTTTTTTGTTTTTTGTTTTAAGGAGGGTGAACACATAAGGAAAGCTTTCCAAGATGTGACTATAACAGGCTGACACAAGGGCTTTTGCAGTGATGGAATAATTCTGTATCTTGACTGTGGTGATGGTTACATAAAACTACATATGTAATAAAATTGTGTGGAAATGTACAGGCACCTACAAATGAGGGCATGTAAAATTGATGAACGTGGGATGAGGGCTGTGGCCTGTACCAAGGTCAGTCTCCTGGTTTTGTTATTACACTGTCGTTATGTGAGATGTCAGCATTGGGGTAACTGGGTGAAGGGTACTGGAATCTCTATATACTATTTCCTCCAAAAAGTCTTTAAAATTTTATATACTGTGTGATTCCATTTATTTGATATTCTGAAAAAGACAAAAGAATAACAACGGAGATCAGCTGTTTCCCAGAGAAGGGGAAGAATGTGACCCCAGAGGAGTAGCACAGGGAGTTTTGGGGGGTGATGGGACAGTTCCATATCCTGATTGTGGTTGTGGTGATGTTAATCTACACATATGTTAAAACTCATAGAACTGTATACCAAGAAAATGTCAATTTTACTATATGCTAATTATTTTAAAATTTTGTCAGGATCTTAAATATTTTTGGAAAACTCTTGAAAGCTTTTGAATCAGACTTCCATTTAAATTTTGAGATATTGGGCAAATTAGGCCTCAGTTATCCTATCTGTAGAACAGTGATGATAGTAGCCATCTAATGATAAGGTGTGTAAAAAGGCCTTTGCACGTTTTCTAGCACTGAGTCTAGCTGAGACTTCGCTTTGTAAGGAAATTTAGCATAAACAAAAGAGATGACTGGATGTCTCTAATGGAAAACCGTATCATTTAGAGTACACCCTTTATCTGATTTCTAGCTTTTCACTGACTTCGAGCTATTTTATAATTCTGAATTTGTAGATATTTGACAGCAATGCACTATAAGTTTTATCCAGTGTCATACAAATAAGTTCTGTGATGGAATTGTGGTGTGGTTGCTTAAATTGACCCCACATGCCTAAAAAAAAAACCCATCCTAGTGAGGAATGCCAGATTTGTGTCCCTTTGTAAATTTATTTCAACATTTCTTTATTCCATATAAAATTGTGTTTCTTTTGACTTCTCCTTTGAAACGATTATAGTGGATTTCCAGTTTGCTCACTGAATAATGAGTTAAGTAAAATCTTTAACATTTGTTCATTTTATATCTGCATAAGAGTCAGGATTTTACGTTTTTTGGAAATCTACCCTTTAACAATTTTATAGCTGGAAAATGCTCAGAGGCAATGGGAAATTGTCATAAAAGTACTAAGCACAGCATTTTAGATACTAAGTCATTCTGGCTGTTTTGAATTATCTGGGATTTTAGTGTCTTTGAAATAAATAGTCCTGATAATCAAATAAAGTTTTTGTTACCCTTATTAATAATGCTTTGAACAGAGTAGGTCCTTAATTAATATTTGCTAAATGAATCAATTGAATTGTTACTTATCTGAGATTGCCTAATCAGTTGGAAAGACAGACTTCAGCTTTTGTACTCACGGGCTGAGGCAAAGATCCACAATGCTCCTCCTTACTTGTTTATGGTTGTTTCAAATTTTATCAGTCTGGAGGGGCTAGGTTGTAACAAATAGCTCCCAAACCTCAGTGGCTTAACCTAGCAAAAGTGGATTTCTCACTATTCACTGCAGCAAGGGGGCTCTTTTAATCGTTGTCACCCAAGGACCCAGGCTGCGGAGACTCCAAGCTAACATTTACCTCTCCAACCGCTGCAGCAGTGGGAAGGGAACCTGCCTGCCACATCATATGCGGGCTTTTCAACTTTCACTGCAGAGAAAAAATGAACACGGAGGATGAGGTGCCCAGCAGAGGAGACTTCGTTTTTTATCGAGTTATACTCATTTTACAATGTTGTGTCAATTTCCAGTGTAGAGCACAATTTTTTAGTCATACAGGAACATACATGTATTCATTGTCGCATTTTTTTCGCTGTGAGCTACCACAAGATCTTGTATATATTTCCCTGTGCTATACAGTATAATCTTGTTTATCTATTCTGCATATGCCTGTCAGTATCTACAAATTTCAGACTCCCAGTCTGTCCCTTCCCACCCCCTTGGCAACCACAAGTTTGTATTCTATGTCTATGCATCTGTTTCTGTTTTGTATTTATGTTCTTTTTTTTTCTTTTTTCTTTTTTTTTAAGATTCCACATATGAGTGATCTCATATGGTATTTTTCTTTCTCTTTCTGGATTACTTCACTTAGAATGACATCCTCCAGGGACATCCATGTTGCTGCAAATGGCATTATGTTGTCTTTTTATGGCTGAATAGTATTCCATTGTATAAATATACCACATCTTCTTTATCCAGTCATCTGTTGATGGACATTTAGTCTGTTTCCATGTCTTGGCTATTGTAAATAGTGCTACTATGAACACTGGGATGCAGGTGTCTTTTTGAAGTAGGGTTCCTCTGGATTTATGCCCAGGAGTGGGATGACTGGGTCATGTGGTAAGTCTATTCCTAGTCTTTTGAGGAATCTCCATACTGTTCTCCACAGTGGCTGCAGCAAACTGTATTCCCACCAGCAGTGTAGAGGGTTCCCTTTTCTCCATAGCCTCTCCAGCATTTGTCATTTGTGGACTTTTGAATGATGGCCATTCTGGCTGGTGTGAGGTGATACCTCATCGTAGTTTTGATTTGCATTTCTCTGATAATTACTGATATTCAGCATTTTTTCATGTGGGGAGAGTTCTAATAATATTGTTAATATAAACCATGGAGATGTTAGCTATCTACTCTACACCTTCTTCCCTCACAAAAATGCTCCATTGCCACTGCCCCACAAGAAATCACCATTTTTAGTTCGAGTTTACAGAAAAAGAAGAAAACGCTTTCCTTTTTATTATCACCAGCTGAGGTCCCTGGTAGTGGTGAGGAGAGCCTGGGGCCACTAATCTAAGAAAAGGAATAATCAGAATGTCAAAGGGAAAACTGAATGCTTGGAAGGAATCAAAATAAAATTTTAAATGAGGAAACAAAGGAGGAGTGACAGAAGAATTCTTATTGGATA
This sequence comes from Camelus dromedarius, assembly GCF_036321535.1. NCBI lineage: Eukaryota > Metazoa > Chordata > Mammalia > Artiodactyla > Camelidae > Camelus > Camelus dromedarius. The sequence goes on from NC_087439.1 coordinate 36,409,239, forward strand.
AAAGTAAGGAATTTTTCCAAAAGCAGATCGATGGATTTGATAAAATGTTTCCCTGACGATCTACTGTGGGGGTGGCTGCAGAGTCTTGGTTGATGTTTTGTGTGCTCTTTGGTGAGGAAAGAATGATTATGCCCTGGCACAGTTTTAAAACAGGAAGAATGAAGGTTTTAAATCACAGTTTTATTATAGGGAAAATGTAGCCTGCATCAGAGGACTCAAAAAACCCAGGAAGTGGAGTGTAGCCAACGACTGCCTGGGGGCTTGGTGGGGGGGGGTGGTCTGTACCTGGATCCTGACCAACTCTGTTTCAAGTTTATTTGATTGAGAATTTCACTTTGAAAAGAGTACTTCATGGGGACCTTTGGGAGCTGTCAAACTCTGCCCCAGGGCAGGAGATTAACGGCTGCGTGGACCAGCGGGGAGAAGCCTAGTAAATCAGAGGCCCCTTGTTTGTGGGTCTGTGGCTTACAGGTGGCAAAGTAACAGGCTGTGCCTCTCTGCGGGCGCCTCAGGGACTTCAGAGTTTATGGGTCAGAACTAACCCCGTGGATGGAAAGGAGCATCCAAAGGCATTCTCCAAACTGCTGATTGAAAAATGGGCTTGAATGAGCCTGCAAAAGAAAAGTTTCCTTGAATTATCTATCTTCTGGAAGGATCTCCAGGAAGCTGGTAACTGTGGTGGCCTCTGGGGAGGAAAGCAGCCCTTTTGTGTCTTATGAGGGGGGCGGTCAAGTGTAGCAGTTAAGAGCATGACCCTGGAAGCTTTGGTCTGTCCTTTAGTGGTTGCGTGGGTTTTCGACCTTCAGTGGTCTCAGTTGTAAAATAAGGATTATAGTAAGGATTAAATGAATTAATTATATGGAAAGCAGAACACTGAACATAGTGCTATACAACTATTGGCGTTGATTATCATGTGTATTTGCATATATTTACCGACTGAAAAAAATTTAATCTTACGTTTTTATAGAGCAAATAGTTATTTGTTCATAATCTATTTTCTGGGATTTTATTTTTATACATGAAACCTTACAGTTAGATGCCACTGTAATGCCCCTCCCTCACTCCATCTCCTTTTTTTGCATTTCTTTTCCATGATTCTGTCCTGCATTCAGCTATGTGATGGTCTGGAAGTGTAAGGGGTCATTTCCATCAGTGGCCCCCATCACTCAGTTCTCCAGTTATCACCTGAGTGCTCCCCAGAGAGCTTATCAATAGCCAAGGAAATGAAATAATATTTACTACCCTGCAGGAGGTCCCCAAAGAGGGGACAATATGCTCTTCCTCCATTTTATTTTGCAATTAGGAAAATGCCATCTCCAATTTATGCCTAAGGGCATGGATGTTCAACTAGAACTACCACTCTCCATTTTTTTTTATTTTAAAACAATTTCAAATATATAAAAGAGATAGAATATATAACAACTGTCATAGATGTAGCACTTAGGCTCAACAATGTTAACTTTGCCATATTTGCTCCTTTTTTCTCTTAATTGTTTTAAACAAAATTAGAGAGCATGACTTTTTCCCTTTTTTCTTCTTTTTTAAGTACAGCTTTCTTGAGGGATAAGTCACAGACCATACAATTCACCTATTTAAAGTGCACAAGTAATTTTAGTATATTCACAGATAAGTGCAATCCATCGTCACAATCATTAAAACATTTTCATCACCCCAAGAGGAAATCTTGAATCCTTAAGCTGTTAACCCCACTTCCCTTCACCTCCCCAGCAACCACTAACCTACTTTCTGTCTCTATTATACATTTGCCTGGTCTAGACGTTTATGTAAGTAGAATCCTACAATATGTGGCCTTTTGTGACTGGTTTCTTTCATCTGGCATAATATTTTTAAGGTTCATCCATGTTGTGGCATGAGTCAATATTTGATGTCTGAATAATATCGCACTGTATTATTTATTCATTCATCGGTTGATGCCCACTTAGGTTGTTCTCACTTTTTGTCTACTATGAATAAGGCTGCTATGAACATCAGTCTACAAGTAACCTTACATTTTACCCTTAATTTTTTTATATTCATCTCTGAGATAGAAACATTTTCTCACATAACCACAATATCATCCAAATTAGCAATCCTCTAATATAACCCAATCAAGACACAAATTTCTCATATTTCCTCTAAATCTCTTTTATGGTTTGTTTGCTCCAATCAGGAACCAATCAGTACAACACTTCCATTTACTGTATTACATTTGGTTGTTTTGTCTGTTGAGTGTATTTTAGGTAGAAGAATGCTATACCTCCCTCCTTTCCCCTGATATTGACATGTTGAAAAGCCACCATCCTCTTTTAAATCACCTTCAGGCAGCCTATGAGAAAGCAGCAGACGGGGCTTATAATAGCCTCAATTCTAGCATGTTCATCACTCTTTTTGCAGTGAGTTTGAATCTCAGTCCACTAAATAAGTGTCACTTTCTTTCCTTATGCAGAATTTCTACTTTGAACTCTGCCCTGTTCTACTAAATGGTGGAAACTTAATTATGATCAGCTTGGGATTTCATCTTTCCCCAGGGTGGCATCCAAGCTCCTGGGGGTTTACAGAGTGTGGACACGTGTCGGGGAGTGGGTCTTGTGTGCCTGGACTGCCATCTCTCCCTTGCGTCCCCTGAAGCAGCTACGTGGTCCTCTGTCTACTCAGCCAATACAGATCAGTGCTAGGTCAGTGTCCCCTCAGCCGGAAACAGGATCTCCTTAGGTCACCTGGCTCTTTGGTCCTTGTCTTTGGTAGTCTTGAGCACACAAGAAACATTTAACGGCTCCAATTTTCAGCTGTGGGATTAGGCATTCCATGGGGCCATTTTTGGTCTGATTGTCTAGACCTGTGCTATCTGATGTAGCCTCCAGCCATTGGTGGCTGCTGAGCACTTCCTTGAAATATGGCTACTCCAAACAGGTGTGCTGGGACCATAAAATACATACTAGATTTCAAAACCTTTGTATAGAAAAGGGCAAAATGTCTCATTAATAATTTCCCTATCCATTACAAGTTGAAATGATGACATTTGAATATATTAGGCTAAATAAAATATTTTATTAAAATTAATTTCATCAGTTTCTTTTTACCTTGTTTAACATGGCTACTTACTAGAACATGGAAAATTACATGTGTAGCTCAAATTATATTTCTGCTGGACAGGGTGCTGGTCTACATTTTCCATGTGGCCATTTCTTCCCTACTGTGCCACCAATTCTGGTGTTTTACTGACTCCACAAACTATTCTGGAGTGAGGTTCAGCAGGGTGGGAGGTAGCGCTGGGGCCCCTCTCTCAGGACCACTTACCCATATCTCACTTGTTTCCTTTTCCTCAACTTTCCTTTCTCCTCCCAGTTAGACCATATTTAGTTGGGGAGTAGATAACACAGCTTTTCAGCCAGCCTTCCAAAACTGTTGTTTATACCCCACCTGAGTGTTTGCAAGTCAAAAGCCAAGAATTTGACCCTGGTTCTACTGTGTTAGTCTCACCCTCAGGCAGTCTGTGCATAAAACACCCTGACTGCTGCCAGCATGGGGAGATAATACAGAGAAGCAGGAAATACTGGGCATGAAAACTGCCTCAATTACTATACCAAGCATTACTTATCATTCTAGAAACGTGTGTTGTGCAGGGATTCTGTGTCAAGCGCTGGGCTAGGATTTGGGAATATCGTGAGGAATAAGACCCAGGTCCTACTGTCAACGAGGACAGGCCGAATGGGTGATTTAAGCATAGAGATCCATAAACGGGCGATTTAAGAACTTGTAGAGGCACTGGAGCTGAAATATCTGCTCAGGACCCCATAGGGCACGAGGAAAGGACTGTGCGGCCGGCTCTGCCGCGGGGTGGGGCAGAGCAACAGGGAATGCAAGCCAAAGTGCTGTGGGAACCGAACAGTTTATTACGGACTCAGCGCCCCAGGGAAGTCACTCTCCAAGCTTTGGTCTCCTCAACTGAGAAGAGTGTGGGTGATTTTGACCATTCCCTCTACCTCAAAGCACTGTTGTGAAGGAGAAATGATCATTCCAAAATATACCAAACTCAGCATGGCTTGGCATTGGGTGGTGAGATTATGGGACCATTATTTTGTTCTTAATATTCTGTATTACCCAATTTTATATAATAATAAGCAAGTATTACTTTTATAATCAATTTTTCAAAAAGAACAATTTTATTTTAAATTTTGCCTTTGCTGCCAAACTTCTTGAACTAGTGGTCTATACTGGCTCCCTCCACTTCCTCCCCATCCACTGAATCCAACCATTGTAATCTGGCTTCCACCCCCTCAGCCAAAGGTCTCCAGTGGCCTCCCACTTGCCAAGGCCAATGACCTCTTTTCAACCCTTGTCCAGTTTGACTTCTCCACAGCATTAACACAGCTTCTTAAACTTTCTGAAAATCATTGTTTCAATTATATAAGTAGTGTACCTGAACTACAAAGAAACAAAAACAAAAACCCATCATCTACAATGTCACCACCATGGTACAATCAAGGCCACTTTGGTATATTTCCTGCTAGTTTTTTCACTTAAGTATATTTTTACATCATTATGGCATGAATGTATGTCCAGCTTGGAATTTACAGCCTCTTTCTCGAAACTCTCATTTCCACAAAACAGTTCTTTCCTGGGTCTTCCATAATTCACTCATCTTTTAAACTTGCACACTAATACACAAAACTTTCCTAAAGTGCTTGTTAAAGTGCAGATCCCTGGACCCTACTCTAACCCCTCACATATATTCTGCTTCATTAGGGTTGGTTTGGGCCCAAGAGCCTACGTTTCCTGCTTTCTCTAGCAAGTGGTCCAGAGATCCTACTGAGAAACACTGTTGCAGACTCACCCTTCTGCAACAACCAGCTTACCCACCAACTGAAGACCAAAAACAACTTTGGAAACCCTAACCAGTGTTTCGTAAGCTCAGATTCTCTAGGGGTGGGGTCTGAGTATCTGTATATTTTTTAAGCCCTTCTTGTGATTCTGATGAACCATAGCCTTACCTATAACCACATTATTCTGTTGGCATTTCCCACTTTCGAGTCTCAGGGCCTTTGTTTGTGCTGTTACCTTGGCCTGGATTTCCGTTCCTCCTCACATTCATCCTTGAAGCCCAGCTCAAAGGTGGCCTCCTCTGTAAAACTTCACAGAGGCTTCTCGTCCATCTCCTCTCTCCTTTCCTGCTCACAAATCCCAGTTAGTAATTTAAATGTCTATGTCTTTAAGCTGGGCAATGAGCTACTTGGGAGCAAGTATAGTGGATGTATTAGTTACCTATTCTTGTGTAAGAAAACTCCTCAAAGCTTAATGGCTTAAAACAGCAATAAACATTTATTATCTCACCCATCTCATAATGTCTGCAGTTTGGGAATTCAAAAGAAGCTTAGCTAGCTAGTTCAGGTTTGAGTCGCAGTCAAGGTGTAGGCCAGGGCTGTAGTGATCTGAAGGCTTGTTTGGGGGCTGGAAAAGCCACTTCTCTGATGGCACATTTCAGTGGCTAGCAAGCTGGTAACAGCTTGGGTAGAGGGCCTCAGTTACTCTTCAGGTGGCTCTGCATAGGGCTGCTTGGGCATGCTCACAACATGGTGGCTGGCTCCTTCTAAGAGAGAGCAAGATAAAGGCTATAATGTCTTTAATGACCTAGCCTTGAAGATCACACACCATCACTTCTGTAGGATTCTGTTTGTCACAGAGGACAGCCATGATACAGTATAGAAAATCATGCAAGGATTTAAATACCAGGAAGTGAGGCTCATTTGGGGTTGTCTTTGAGGCTGACTACCACAGAGAGTATCTATTCTTTTTCTCTATCCATCACCCTTTGCTCTATGTGGGAAATACATTTCAAGTTTTCCAACTGGATTGAACTGTCCACATCTGAGGGGGAAGCATGTAACCTAAGCCTGGCCAATTTGAATATTACATTCATCCGGCCAGAGTGGTCTGTTAAATGGGCATGTGATCAACTGGAGATAATCAGAATCTTCCTTGATTTTTGATATATGGATTCTGGGGGAGAAGGGGTCTCTGTTTTGCTATTATGAGCTCTAAGAATGATCTTAGCTGGAGCTTCTGAAGGCCCTGTGTTCAGGTCATACTGGAGGAAGCCATCTTTAGTAAGAGAAAATGAGGCCAGCACACAAAGAAAGGCAAAAATGAGCAGAGATGAATGGAGAAAAGGGAGTTCTGATGAAATCATTTGAGCTCCCTTGATTCAGCCATGCCTGAATTTTCAATTACCCGAGTCAGTAAATTTTCTCTTCGTTTAAGCTAGTTTAAGTTGGATTCCTATCACCAGCAACCAAAACAACTCCAGCACATCAGCAGGGTCCATGTCTTATTCCTCTAGAGTTTCCAGCACTGCGTACTCAATTCAGGTTGAATGAATACATCAATTAATTATTATATCTTTACATAAAAGCAATTTGGTATATGCAAGTATTGGAGATTTTTTAAAAAGAATTAACAGCGCACCAAGTAAGTAACAGTTATGAGAACACTAAAAATCCTAGAACCTTGAAAAGTTTGAGAGTCTGGCTGCCCACTCAACCATTTTGTTAGTCTACTATGCTTAGTCTCCTATAGTTCTGTGTGATGTGGTTGAATGAGTGGTTTACCAGCATCCTGAGTAAGTGCAGAGCTAGGCTGAGAAAAGGAGGACTGTGGGAGATGCACACCATGTTCCCTCAGTGACAGGGAAATGGAAGAAGACCCTAGTGGACCTCTAAACACTTGCTTATACAATATGTGGGTAAAATTATGTTGCTGGAATTAGAATGAGTAAATCAGCCAAGGACAGCCAGAGGATGCTGACTGTGGGTGGGGAGGTTTCTGGTCTCTCTAAGAACCATGCCCAGAAAGGAACTTGCATAAGCAAGATGTAAGATCAGATTTATAGCTACAGGTAAGGAGTTCACCAAATGACTGTGCTAGTCATCAGATTATCCCAACTCTTGCCCTAGCTGAGGGACTGCAAGGAACAGAGAAAAATAGGGCTTCACAAAGGAATGTTTTGCTATGATTTAGATGAGTAACCTCACTCGTGTGAGTGGTTGTTCTAGTATAGGATGATATAGGGAGATAGAAAGGGAACAGAGCCAGATACGGGAAAGAGAAGCAGCTTGTCTGCTGCCTGCCTTTCTCGTCAAAGTCTCCTAATACTCGGCAGCTTTGCTGCATCTAGGAAAACTGTTATATACATCATCAACCAAGAGACAGTTCTTTATTTTTAATTCATCACAGAAGCCCTACTGCCAAAATGATGCCTGACAGAAGAATCTCTCGTTGGGAAGGGCCTTTTCCCAAGCCAAGGAAAACCTCCGAATTCTTAGTTTTCCCCGGGCTCTTAGAGCAAGTCCAGTTTTCTTTAATTTCTATAAACTCCTGTGGCTTCTGGTCATATACCGACAGCTGTTTTTCAGAAAGGAAATGTGTCTAAAACAGTAAGAGCCTGGATTCTGGAGTCAGACTGCCTAGGTTCAAATCACTGCTTCCCCACTTACTTGGTCTTATGATCTAGGGCAAGTCACACTTTGTGCCCCAGATTCCTCACCAGTGAAATGGGGTTAATAATATAATAGTATCTCTTCATAGAGTTGTGGTAAGTAGTAAATGAATATATATATTCAGATACATAGAGTTTAGAACAATGCCAGACACATAGTAAACCCTATATAATTTTTGTTATTATTGTTATGTAGACAAAACTACACTTCTATGAATCTTCCCCAAATTTTTGTCATTGTACATATATTTTTCCCCCAATTTGACCCTCTTTTTTTTTTTTTTTTTTTCATTAACTACATCTCACGAGAACTACTTGTGGACCAAATGTTGTTCATTGGCTTCAGCCAGTTTGGTGGTGCATGTTTGTTAGCATTTTGGTGGGACCTCTGCCAGTTTGTATCCTTAGACTTCTCGCCCTGCACAGGGCTACTGGGTGCTGAAAGTTCATGAAAGTCAGTTTCCAACCGAATTCCACGGGTGGACACAGATTAGCTGACATGCACACGAGGCAGGCATGTGTGTTCCCTGAGCTCGCGACTCCCGATCAAAACCCTTCATGAAAAGTTCACTTGGACCAGATGCCACAGTGTCCTAGAGCAGGATCCAGCCACACTTCTCGTCCGATCAGGTGACAGAATTCTGCACTAAGTGGCAAGCACAGGACTAAAACACCCAGGCCCGGCACATCATTCTGGGCTCAAATTCATGCCCCATTCATTTAAGGGTAAGATGCCCAAGTAGTACACATACCTCTATAACCTTACACTTCACTAATACATTATTAGGTTATTTCTAACATCTCTTATGCTAAAGAATATATCCTCTAGTGCAGATACAGACTAAACTGAAATAGTTGAAGGAGCTGCAGGAGCCACTGTTTCCAAGTCCAAGGTCCTGATTAGGTCCCTTCAGTGCTGACAGACCACCCCCTAGAGTGTGTATTCCCCATTAGAGCACTTCAATGTGTTCATTAATGACTGTTAGGGCAAATATTAAAACTACCTTTTAAAGCACACACATATACCTTGTTAAGCTGAAGTATTTCAATTATGACAATAATTGCCTAATGCCAGTGAAACCCTTAGACAGTAACCTTTTTTTAGGTGACAGTCTACCTGTTGATTTTGATTTGTGAAGATATTCATAGATTCCTCATTAAAAATGAATAATTAAAATAACATCAGCTGATAAAATACTCTCTTTGCAAGGAACTTTGACAGCTCTGGATTTTATAATCGGTGAAAAATGAGTTTTCAGCTGTGCGGGTGGGTTGGAAGTGATCCTATGTGCGACTCAGGCACTAACTAGACCTTAATTCCAGGATTATCAGTGGGAAACAGTTTTCAGTGGGTAGACTTTTGATGAAGCAAGTAGAATTTCAGAACTTAAATATCAGTGTATTACCACGGAAGATCTTTTCAACCTTTGCTGTCTGTAGAAAACTTTGGTTTACGGTACAAAAGCCACGCAGCCAAAAATGATAGGACAGAGTTCACTGACATGTTTATTTAGGCCACACCTCACCCACTTGCTTTTGAAATTGAACTTAAATTTGGTCACAGTAAGCAAAATATTAAAAGAAAATACAGATACTTACTTTTAGTGTTCTTGATGGTGCATACATTCGGCTCTAGTTAATTGCACAGAGAGCAGCAGGAGGGCACAGATTTTCTGCAGGGTAAGGGAGAGAAGGCAGAAGGAAGGAAAGTTTAAGAAGGGCAATTGTGGAAGACAAGCTTTGTCTAGTTTGAAGTGGATGGTGTATCACTAAAAGCCTGAACCTTTTGTGGTTTTGTTTTTTGTTGTGTTGTTAGGGGAAATGAAGGAACCCTGTGATTATTAAGGTGTAGCAATTCATTGGGGTGTAAACATGAAGCTGTTTACCTGCACCCAGCCTCCTCTGGTAGAATCCTTTCTTTACTCTGGTCGGTGAACTGCCTTAACTCAGTGATATCTCTATAATTCCACAACTTCCCAGCCTCATCTCTGTGCTCAGCCCTGTTCATTTTTAAACTTAAATATCAAAAACAAAACAATACAAAACTTCAGTGTCAATCTAGTGGAAGTGGGGGTGGGAGATGTGTCTGCTCTCACACCTGCGTCTTCTCTTTCCCACACGGGACCACCCTAGGTTTGGAGGATGGAATGAGATCTCCTTACTTGGCTCCTTTGGACAGGGTGGGTGCTCCCACCGAGGTTGCTGCTGCCTCTCCAATACCAACAGATTTTCTTCCTCCTCTATAGCTGCCCAGGTTGGCCCTCCCTGAGTCACATGTCCCTAGCACACAGTCTCCTGACACAGGGCCTATCTTAGGCTCAGCCTCTTCTCTCCCTCAGCCCAAGGGGTCCTCTTGTCCAAAATTCTGGCAGGATGGCTCAAGCTCAGCTACTTTGTCTACTCCACTTACAGGAAATCCTATCCTTGCAGTACAAACAGTGGAAATGCAGTCTGGAGCCTCATTAAGAGTGAATTAGAGGGGAAAAAAAAAAAGAGTGAATTAGAACACTTTGTAGGAGAAAAGGGGAACAATAGAAAACAATCTGTCATTAACTCAGAAGGAGTGTACTATTCCTGGAAGTAGTGCAATTCCAAGTTGAGGCGTGGAGCGGATAGAGTAAGCACCCAATCCATCTCCTAATTCCAAACATTAATTTAATTCCCAGAACACAGATAAAAAAATACATCAGGTGCTTTACTTTGTAAGACAGATACTACGTTTGATTTGAGCTAATAGAGAAGAGATAACAGTTCTGCTTAAGCCACACCCGTCCCCTTTTACACTTGAGGTGGAAGCCAATAGCTCCAGAAGTCCACACCCATCCCCAGTGCTCTAGGTCTTACCCTGATATCGCTCTAACCTGATATAATGCTCCTGAAGAAACATCTTTCTTACTGAAAATTAGCTCTGATGTCTTATTCCTGAGACCCAATCCAAACACCTCCCTTATGTCCTTACTCACTAACCTTAATTGATCAGCTCCATCCTCTCAGCTCCCATATTTTCTGTAACCCCTTGGGAGTTAGGGGAAAACTCTGGGACTCAATAGACTACTTTTTAAAAACTTTTTATTATGGACATTTCCAAACATTAACAAAAGTAGAAAGAAGAGTGAAAACCTGGCATGTACTCACCCCCCAGCTCAGCAGTGATCAACTCATGACCAATCTACATTCCTACCTACCTTCCCTTCCCCCGGACCATGTGTCTAAAATAAAAGAACTCTTTGTTGTTTTAAACATAACTGCAGTACCATAAACCCACCTAAAAACTAAATAGCAGTGCTTAATTATCATTAAATATCTAGTCCATATTCAAATTTCCAGAATTTTTTCATAAATTGGAATCCTAACAAGGTTTTCTATTTGATTGAAATGTATCTTGCATGAATCAGATTACATTAGGTTATACTGTGGTAGCAACCAACTCCAAAATCCCAATGGTTTAACGACAAATTGGGTTTATTTCCTGCTCAGGTGAATTTCCATTGTGAGTCATCTCTGCATCCTCTTCATTCTTGGCCATGGGCTGAAGAAACAGTCCCTATTTGGGATACACCCACTTCCTGGCAGATGGAAATGAGGAATGATTGAAACACAATGACTTTTAAAACTTCTGCTCAGAAGTAGCAACCATCACATCTGATCACATTTCACTGGTCAAAGAAAATCACATGGCCAAAGCTGATGTCAGAAGGGAAAAGAGATGTATAATTCTCCCACAGGAGAAGGCAGCAAATACTGGGAGTAATACAATCGACCATACCTTGAAAATCCCTTTTGATTTATAGGTTCCCCTTCTCATCTTTTTTTTTTTTTTTTCTAATTTACTGGCTGAAGAAATTGGGTCATGTGTGCTGTAGAATTTCCTATATTCTGGATTTTGCTAATTGCAACTCTGTGGTGCACTATTTAACATGTTCCTTTGTCACTTCTACTTCTTCTAAACTTGTCATTAAATACAGAGGCATTATCAGATGCAGGTTCAAATTTTTGGCAAGGACACTTTCTTGGTGGTCATATGTGTTAATTATCTCTTGTTGTGTAACAAATTCTCCCCAAATTTGGTGGCTTAAACCAACAATAATCATGTGTTAGTTATCTCACGGTTTCTGTGCATCAGGAATTCAGACAGGGCACTGGGGAATTGCCTGTCCCTATGTTTTCTGAGGTCTAGCTGGAAAATTCAGTCTAAAGGACTAAAATCATCTGAAGGCTTGACTGAGGCTGAAGTTTGTTCAAGGTGGCTCACTCATTGGTTAGCAAGTTGGTCTTGGTAAATGGTCTTTTCAGTGTGAGCCTGTTCACAGGGCTGCTTCAGCATCCTCACAGCATGGTGGCTGACTTCCCCAGAGTAATTGATCCAAAATACCAACAATGAAGCAGCAATGTCTTTTATGACCTAGCTTGTGAATTCATACACTGACACTTCCATTGGTCACGAAATCAGCCATTATTCATTGTGCAAAGTCTACACAAAGGTATCAATACCAAGAGAGTTGGTTTCTGGGAGCCATCTTGGAGGTTGGCTATTACACGTATCAAGTGGTTTTTGATGTTAAAACAGCAAGTAGGGATAATCTATATCATGTTATGTGAGACAATGGTTTCTAGCATTTGGGATGTCATGGTCCAATAGAATTTTAAGGGGAAAAACAAGGCCTAAATAGAACAACTAGATCTTCATTTTGCCATGTAAAGTCACTAAAAAAAGAGTAATCTGTTAATTCTACCATTATCATTTTTATCATTTTTTTAAAAAGGGCTTTTTCATACAGACGGACATTGTCTCAGGATGAAGAATTATCGGAGGAGGATATAGCTCAAGTGGTAGGGTGCATGCTTAGCATGCATAAGATCCTGGGTTCAATCCCCAGTGCCTCCTCTAAAAATAAGTAAATAAATCAATCTAATTACCACCCCCTGCCAAAACAAATACTTTTTAAAAAATGAAGAATTATCATTGTAGATGTGGAACATGGAGAATTCTCCTAAACTGCTGGTAAGAATGTACATTGGAAATCCACATGGAAAACATTCCATAGTCAATTTGAGAATTCACATACTCTATCACCCAACAATTCCACTCCTAGGTATACATCCCAGAGAGATGTACACACACACACCAGGAATCATGTACAAGAATGGCTATAGCAGCATGTTAGTGATAGCCCTGAACTGGAAACAAACCAAATGTCCATCAACAGTAGCGTGGATAGACAAAATGATGTATATTCATGCTGTATGATTCCCTTTGTATAAATTCCCCAAACAAGTGATATTGAAGTATAGTGCTTTGGGATGCATGCTTAGTTGAAAAAAAGTTTTTTCTTTTAAAAAGAGAAAGAGTGTAATTGTTATAAAAGTCAAGTCATGGTTATCTTTTGGGGGAGTGGGGTTTTCTGATTTTAAAAAGACACAGGTGGAGACTGCTGGGGTGCTAACAATGTGTTTTTTATTGACCTTAGTGATAGTTACACATACATTGCCTTGATAACTCATTAAGCTACACATTTAATTTTTTTCTGTCTGTGTGCTATATTTTACCATAAAAAGGGGTTTTTAAGAAGGAAAAATAATAGCCTTCTTAATTAAAAATTTTAGCTTCAGGGGAAACTTTTTTTAAAAGAAGACCATCTGTTCTTTCTCAGCTCCATCATCCCTCTCCCACCCCTTTCTCCATACGGGGTGTCAGCAGGATCTCTGCTAGTTCCAGCACTGGCAGCTTCACACTAGAGACACTCTCACATGTCCCTGACTCAGTGAGCAGGAATGGATGTGGTTACATGCACACACACACACACACACACACACACATACATGAAGCTTCCCTCCCTGTGCTTCAGGAAGAGGAAGCACCTTTGATCCTCTTCCCAGGTTGGCGAGAAGAGGGAACAGTCTCTTCTTAGGAACTCTGCATCCTGCCACCAAAAGTCCCCCACTTCTTGTTCTCAGGCCTTCCAGGCAGGAATGACAGCAGACTTGCTTGCTCTTCTGACAGGCACTGTCAGCACGCCCGGCTGGCAGCCCCAGTGCCCAGCAGTGCCCTGGACTAAGGACGAGTGGTGCTTCGTGCTGTAGTTCTCAGCACTGGGCTGAATCGCCCATTTTGGTACTGGGCACTTTGCAGCATCCTGTTACACCACTGTCGATGGAGCGTCTGTTATAAGCCAGGGGTTTTGCTAGTTGTTTCACAGCATGTAGTGCTTTGTAACTTACAATATTTTCTTTCATTTTCATAACAATCCTATGGAATAGGTGGAAGATATCAAATTATTTCCACTTTTCAAGTTGGTCATTGAGTGAGACTCTAAGTTTTGAGTGTCTATGGGAAAATCGCTGTAAAGGGCTCGTCATATCTCTGAATATTTGCCGTATCAATAGCCTCATGGTAGAAAAGTAGCCCTGGGTGGTTCCTCAGACAGGGTTTGATGGTATTTCCCCCATTCCTCACCCCGAGCCCACAGCTGATTTTCAGAAATGGTTACTTGACTCAAGGGCAGCCAAGCTAACGGGCTGAGATATATGGGATGGCCTGGAAAAACAGATCTGCCCAAACAGGAATGATGGTGATTAGGTAGCTAATTAGATTATCTCAGAAACATTTCATGAGAAATACAAATTAGCTGTTGTTATAACAGAAAAAGCTACAAGACACCAGAGATGAGAAAGTTTTGCACAGATACCATAACACAGGAATCATCAATAAACAGAGTATGAGTAAAAGTAAGGTAACTGCGCACAGAAAACATAGGCTTGTTTGATACAAATAGAAGGTGAGTTATTTAAATGGCATTGGCAGGAGCACTGGAAGCAAAGATTTCAGGGGACTAAGTTCCCATAATAATAGGGGAGCAGCACTCCTGCTGCTGAGTGGGCTTAGTCTAGCCTCTGTAGTTTCATTCTCCTACCCGCCTTTTTTTTAAAGTTTCAAAAGATGGCCGGGTTATGAGGACAATGATCAAGGAAGACTCCAGGAAATGAATATTATATCTTGTCTAATGACAAGAGAAAAGCCTTTTTTTCCCCCAAGTATTGATGGAAAAGTAGCAGAGAGAGAAAAAAAGAAAGTTAGAAAATCAATCCAGAAGTCTATATCCTGGGTTGCATTGGTGGTTCAGTGGTAGGATTTTCGCCTGCCAGAAGTCTATATCCTGATTAACAGAATAGAGAGATAAAGGGGGGAAAGTGAACAGAAAAAAAAAAAAAAGAATAGAATGGAGGAAATTATAAAAAAAAAATTGAAGAAAAATCCCCACAACTAGATGATATAAATTATCAGAGGGTAAGGTCCCACTGAGTGCTCAGTGACACAGATGAGACAAGCAAACAAACAAAAAGTATGAAACACATGATCCCACACAATCCCACATAATCTGGGGTCACATAATCCCAGAACACCAGAGAGAAAGGGATGAGACAAAAAAGCTTCAAAAAGCACATATATATACACACACACACATATATAACTTGCTGTACACCAGAAACTAACACAACACTGTAAATCAACTATACTTCAATTTTAAAAAAGCTTCAAGAAAGGAAAAACAAATGACACACAGAGGAATAGGTAGGAGAATGACACTAGACTTTTTAACAGCAACATTGGATGTCAGAAGACAATTTTGAGGAAACAAATATTTATAATTAACAGCCAGCTAAACTGTTAGTCAAGCTTAAAAGAATATAAATATCTCTAGTCATTGAAAGCCTCCAAAGATTTACCTTTTAGGTGCCCTTTCTAGGAAGTCATTCAAAGTTGGGCTCCAGCAAAATGAATGAGTAAACCAAGAAAAAAGGCAGCATAAAACAAAGAAAACAGGAAAGCTGAAAAGGGACTCCCAGGCAGCTTAGGAAGCCAAGAGAGCATTACACATGTATGTAATAGATATACTCTCACATGTCCCCCATTGAAACAGGATAATGGCAGCTTGCAGAGGGTGGTCTCCAGGAAAAATGATGATGAATGCATTTGAGAGTTTAGCAGAATTTATATCTTTATGAGAATGAGTCTCATTGATTCATACCAATCAACTATATTGTTTTAATTACTGTACTGAAATTAGTAGCTAGCAAGAACATCCTCGTTATCCTGCTTTTTCAAAATTTTCTCTTTTGGATAAGCTAAAAACAACTTAATTCAGAAAATAAAATCCACTTTTGAGTTTATAAAAAATATAATTTGGATTTTAATTGTAAATTTTTCATTACAGTATAGCAGGGTTAATACTTAGCTGATATATACTGCTTGGTTCTTCTGGCTGTTTACAGTTAGCATCTGTTTTGGTTGCTTGATATCCATGGCATATCAATTTTATGTGTTTTAAAAGCTCTGTGGCAGATATATTTAGGTGGGCATATATTTGCCCAACTTCACTACATTTCCCAGCATCCTTTGCAGTGAAATGTGAGTGGAAGCAATGAATGCCACTTCCAGGGCTGGCCAGTAAAATTCTCCAAGCTCATCTCATCCTCTTCCCCACTTCTCAATTGCTTAGAACATTGATGGTGACAACCAGAGTCATCTTGAAATATCATAAAGATGGTGGAGACACTACAATCCTGGATGCCTGAAGAACTATGTGGATATGAGCTGTGTCTATGTTTAAATGTATCTGCCGTTCCCCCAGCCCCACTGCTACTCACAGGGAACTTTGCTTTGAATTAATACAAAAGAGAGAAATATACTTACTGTCTTTGAGCCATATGACATTTTTAACTAGTACTGCAGCTTAGTCTAGCCTAATACAATGACTAAACAAATATTGCACTTTTGAAGGGTAATTTGATAGGACCTATCAAAATGGTAGAAGCAGAAATGCTGTGATACAGCAATTCCACTTATAAGAATGAATCATACAGAAATACTTAAATAAGCAGGCAAAGTTTTATGTACCAGGATATATACTGCAACATTATTCATAGTAACAAAAAACTGTAGACAACCCAAATGTACATCTTTGGGGAAATGATTAAATAAATTTTAAGTATCTAATGAAATGCTGTGTAGCTAAAAAAGAATGATCCATGTGTTGTAAGGAGAAATGATGTCCTTAATACATTATTTTGTAACATTTTTTAGGCAGAGGGGGAGGTAATAGGCTGATTGATTGATTGACTGATTTATTAAGAGGTATTGGGGATTCAACCCAGGACCTCATACATGCTAAACACATGCTAGACCACTGAACTATACCCTCCCCTGTCTTAATACATGATTTAAAGAATAAAATTTTGCAAAATAATATTTATAGCATTTTTCTAAGAGTTTCATAAAACAACTATAAATATATGTAAAACGTGTATGTAATAGATATACTCTCACATGTACCTCATATGTGTATTTGTTGTGCATAGAAAAAGGTCTAGAAAGTTATGATCAATATATTAATGGTGATTACCCTGTAAAGAATAAGAGCACTATGGTGGTTTTAAAGAACGTCTATAAGTACTTCAGTACTCCTCTCTCCAAAAGGTGAGGCCCAATTTCCCTCCTCTTGAGTGTGCGCTGGATTTAGTGTGTGTCTGTGTGTGATTCCTGGGATTGGGTCATACATGACTTTCAGCCTCCTCCTTGCTCTGTCTTTTGGATCACTCACCCTGGGCACTCCCACCTCGTGAAAATACCCAGCAGTCCTGTGGTGAGCTACATGTGGTAAAGAACTGAGGCCCTCTGCCAACAACCAGCACTAACTAGTCAGGAGTGAGTGGGTCCTGCCTTGTCAGTGGATCTCTCAGCCCCAGGCAAGCCTTCAGATGACTGCGGTCCCTGCTGGCACCGTGACTGTGACTTGTGAGAGACTCTGAACCCAGAAACACCCGGCTAAGCCACTCTGGATTCTGCCCCGAAGAAGCTGTGTGAGATAAGCTATGTTTATTGTTTTAGACCATTACATTTTAGGGATAATTTTTTATGCAGCAACAGGCAGCAAAAATGAGTATGAAGAGAAGGGTAGCAGAGAACACTTTAAAAATTTAACTCTTCATTTTTTACATTTTTATAATTAGCACTTATGATTTTTAAACAACAAAAAAAATTAAGTTGAAAAGGGCAACCTTTAAGGAAAAGCCAGTCACTTGCTAGACCTAGAAAGAATAATGCATATTTCAAAAAACATGTAAGAAACTCAGTGACTGATAGTGGTGATTGCATATATAGAGAAACAGGCCAGAAACATAAAATATCTGCTCCCAGTGACAGAAAACATAAGACATTGCCAGTCATTGATCATTATGTTTTTCTGATTAAATATTAGCCAGTCATCCCTGACTTGCAAAGGAGAAAATCACAGAAGAACATTTCTCTCTGTTGTACAAATATTTATGTTTGTGTTAACAAAGGACAAAGAACCCCTTTCTGATTTTTTTCCTTGAAGAACGAGTACTTGTATTTGCAGTTTTGATGAATGGTAACGCCACTAGTTAAGACACCAGTTAAAGAAGTTAAGTTTTTAACATCTGCTTCTCCCTCATCACCTCTACAGTCTCTGGGTTGTACCCAGAAGAGTGTCACTATTTGTCTTTTGTTCACATCATTTCCTCTCTTCTACCCAATTATTTATCTCTGCACTCCTTGTGCAAACTCAGAAAATCAAAATCAGTCTAGCCAGGTTGCAAAGTAAGAACTTCCTGAAAAAATACCACTGACTTAATGACTTCTCCTGTTCATAGTTACATTTAATTCCTCTTGAGCTAATGGCACCAGGGGACTGATGTCTGCGTCCTGTAGCAACTATTCCCATCATTTCTTCCTCTCCATTTAAAAACATTCCTTAGTGCTTACAAAAGGTATGGGCCCGAGAGTTCTTTATGTAAGTATTGTATGTGCTGTTATATGGGATTTTATCCACGTACCAGCTTTTTTTAAAAAGTAAATATTAATCTTGCCTGTTACGTAAACTAAACATCTGTAATTTTCCATATGCAATGATACCATCAAGGGAGGAAGGAATGTAAGAGAAGAAGGGGAAAAGGCATTAAAAAGAGAATGTCAGGCTAAGACAAAGGAATCTAGCTAGACCTAGACCATCTGTCTGAAAAGCTAAAGTAATTGTTCAACTTAAATTACATCATCAACCCGAGTTGGGGTGTTCAGGCCCATTCCAGTGACGGCCATTTCGGCTAACCACCCAAGTAGTATAAAAACTACTCTCAACCTGTTCTTATTCATTTGTAGTATCCAGGCTTAATTAGCGTTCAGACAGAACCTGACACCAATTTGACTCATTTAAAATATGTTAGTAAAATAATTGTCCCAACATCCTCCCTTAGGCTCCTTTGCTAACACAGCCAAAGCATCCACTGTAACATTCCCCAAAAAAGTCCAGATCTATACTGTTTTGACTATGGAAGCAGGCCTTTTGGGTACTGTTTTATGGTCTCATTTGGATTATGGTGGGCAAATAAGAGTGAGATAAAGTCCAAATAAACTGGCTCTCAAATTCCCATGTTTGTGTGGATTTATTTGGTCCTTTGATGTCTTTTTTGTTTCTCTGTTGGAATGTTTCAAATATGCACTTAAGTCACCCATAGAAAAGGCTGCTAATGTAAATGGACGTGTGTTTAGAATGGGCTGTCATCTTAACCCTCCCAGAGATGCAAACCCCATAAAACACAAGGGGTCAATTGGAATTACCTCTTCTGTTTCTTCTTTTAAATATGAGAGGTTGCAGAGTTCAGTTGCCCTTTCCTTCTCGTCTCTCTGTTTATTCAGGTGACTTAAATTTTGGCTGTTATAAGGAGGGGTTGACCCTCAACTCTAGGACATTCCTCTTAAAATTGAGTTTTGACTTCCATGCCTTACTGATTATTTTAAGAGTACTATCTGAGTCTTTGATACTCTATCTTCACAGTGATTTCCATTAAAGAAAATAGTAATATTGGAGTGTATAATCTGCAGTGTTTGAACTCTGATTGTAAATGTTCTTTCCAAGTTTAAAAAATATTTTGTCATAAAAGTGTTATAAAAGTAATACTAAAGAAACATTAGAAGTGGCGGAGGTTGGGGTGAGAATCATCTGTAACCTATAACTCAGACACAAGTCTATTGCTAAAATAGACCTAATCAGAGAGGAGGTGGGGCATTGACCCACCCAGCACCTCCAGGCTGGTAATATGGAAGCTGGTCAGAACTGGCTGCCCAGCAGCTCTAGAACCAACCGCGTCGCAGAAGTGAAAGGACCGCTTTTCATGTGTAGTGTTGTATCACAAGCATTTTTTGGTACAGTCTTCACAAAGAAAGAATTATATTCTTTCAAGTTTAGAATTTCTTTTTAGAGTGTACTTAGAGAAATCAAAATTAACTATGTTATATCCACATCTTCAACTTTCGTTGAGTACTTACGGTGTCACTGTTAGCTATGTAGTAGAAATGAGACAGTGAGAAAACTATTTTAAAAGCTTAAAGGACCATCCTCTCCTTGCTGAAAACCACATCTCTCATAAAAGCAGGTCAATGGTACACAACCGGGCTCTACCGGAGATTTCTGAATAGAATCTGTCTCACCAAAGTGCTTGAGTATGTATTTCTAATCAAAATGTGAATCCCTTTCAGAATTTGTATATTCAGAGCAATAGCATAAAATATATACATGATGCTTTTAATGAACTTCCCAAAATTACAAATAATCTTTGAGGATTAAGGGTGAGAATTATGGAAAAGCCAAGAGAGCTCTTTATAGCAACGGGGCATCGCCATGGGTAATAGGAGGCATTCTGAAGGGATCACTTGAAGGCTTTAGAGAAACAGAAATAGCGTAACGCTGCCTCTTAATTTGATGGCACTGTCTATCCAACTCACTTGGCATCCTGAG
Source organism: Camelus dromedarius (assembly GCF_036321535.1). NCBI lineage: Eukaryota > Metazoa > Chordata > Mammalia > Artiodactyla > Camelidae > Camelus > Camelus dromedarius. The sequence goes on from NC_087439.1 coordinate 36,429,543, forward strand.
TATCTCCTTTTCCGCAATCTCGTTTTATCATTTTTTAATTTCTGTTCCGGTGGGGTTCAGTTTCAGATCCTTGGTTAGTTTAGTTTGGTTTGTCCTCTCATGTCACTAATGACGCCCCAGAAATATGGACCATCTGGCTTTGTGGAGAGAAGTATTTCTTAACAATAAGCTCTTCTCTCCTTTCCCAATCCTTCTATTCTACCTGCTGCCCCAAGTTTGTGAGGCTGTGAGCAGCTGAACATGTACTAGGAGGCTTGGGAAAATAATGGAAAAAGCACAGATTTTGGAATCAAATGAAACTTAAATCAAATCCACATATGAGACAGGACTCTTGGACAAGTTACTTGACCTGTCTAAGCCTCAGATTTTTCACCTGGAGATTAAAGTTAATATCAAAATTTGTTATGAGCATTAGATAACATCAGTGCTATGACACGCAGCTGGTATATAACAGGTGCTCAGTGATGCTAGTTCTCTAATGTCAGTGCAATTCGCCAGCTCTTTGTGGTGCTCCCCTTCCTAGTACACGGTAGGCTTGCACTTCGTGGCCCACTATTGGTTGTGTGGGGCCGTGGGACTGGTTCTAGCTAATGAGTTGCAAGCAAAAGCAACATAATATTTGAAACTGCCAGTGCAAGGTGTCCTCCTTTGACATGGTGACTGGAAACATTCAAGATAGTGGCTGCTCTCAGCTTGGGTTCAATGACCATAATGAGGACAGTGTCCCTGCTGACCGGTGAAGGCTGAAGAGAATGAACAAGAAACACATTTTGATATCTTCAGCCACTAAAATTTTAGTATTGTTACTGCAGCATAATCCAACCTTTCCTGTTGGTTTCCTCTACTTGAACAACCAAGTATAAAAATGGAGAAAAGAGGGACACAATTTGATTACTGGATTGAGGAGATGTCTGACTGGTTCTCTGATTTCACCCTGGTCGATATGGTGAGGTTATACTTCCAGATGGAAGTTAGAAATAGATTTTCTGGTGTTGGGGGTGGTGAATCCATATTTCAGTCCAAGTAGAGAATCTTGAGGAAGCAGAGATTTGAGGACAAGCTATTTATGGTGTTATATACTGACCCTTGGGAAAGTTTTGAGAAATCTCTTTGAGTTTTTAGTAAATTTCAGATTTACTCTTGGATGAATCAACAACATTCTTTTCTCTCTGCCCTCACTACCAGTCTTACTTAGGAAGTATTAAAATGTCCTTGCGTTCCAAAGAAATTAATCTAATATATTAATAAATAAAAATAAAGCATCTCTTGAAAATAAACATTTCTTTCCACCAAACAAAATAAACATTCATCAAAATACTTAAATGTCCTATTCCCTTCCCCCTCATAAGTTTTCTAGATTTATCAATAAAATCATCTCCTTAGAGGACCAATTGAATATAATCTAGTAGTAATTAGAAAAAACTACAATACAATGTCAAATTCTATTGTAACAAACGTTATTACAGCTAGTGTCTCTGAATAATGAGAATGTTTACCAGTCCTAGTTGATAATGGAAAGCTTTATGCACTATTTACCATAACTGAATTCCAAAACAATAATTGTGAATCTCTCTTAGTGCTCATTGCAATGACAGCTGACTTATAATCATGATGCTTTGTAGAAAAATAAAAACCAACCTTTATTGGGCAGGCAGGATGCTGAGTGCTTAGATCAGGATTGCATTCAGGTGCATATAACAGAAACCCAACCTCAGTAGCTTAGCCAAATGGAGTTCATTTTTCCCACTTAACAAGAAGTTAGGAGGTAGGTAGTCCACTCCTGGTATAGCTGCTTGAGAAAGTCATCAAGGACCCAGGTTCCCCGTGGCTTCCTGATCCACCATCCTTAGCATGTAGCTTTTGTTCTCTTAGTTACAAGATGGCTGCCTTTCCTGCAGGTATTTCCATTCTATACAGAATGAAAAAGGAAGGGCAAATAGCAAAATACGCATGCCAGCTGGCCTTTTTTTTTTTTTTTTTTAATGAGACATTGTCACTTTCTTGGAAGCCTCTCCCTATAGAACAGAATCAGATGGTCACCATAGCTATAAAAGAGTCTGTGGAGTGAGTATTTTAGCCAGGCACATTGCCACTTCAAACAAAATTGTGTTTCTGTTAATAAAAAAGAAAAGGAGAATGGATCTTGGGTAGATAATTAGTAATATCCTCCATAGGGCCTTTAGGGCATTATCCCAGATCTTTGCAACAAATCTGTGAAGTGACTACTGTTATTTCCTGTCATTTCCCCATTGTATCTATTAGGAAACTGAGGCATAGAGGGCTAAAATAACTTACCTAGGGTCACACAGATGGTAGGGGGAGAAACTGGAAGAGGAAACCAGACACCCTCTGGAAGATGATGCCCAAGTAATCACAAAAGGCAAAAATGGCAAGCAGATCAAGTGTGGAGCATGGTTCTCCTGGAGGTTATCTAACCGCTTAATCAATCACACAGAGGGCCAACCCAGGGCATGGCCAAGGTCTCTTGGGCAATCTGCCAGCAGGTCCCTATGGGAGGCAGTTATGCTGTCATACTTTCCCTGCTGTAACCACATACTCTCAGACTCCAAATAGTCTTGAGGCAGCTGTCACAAGCATCTGGAGGAGCTTGTTAATGAGGCAGAGTTCATGAGTCCAGAAAACTTGGCACATCGAGGTTCTGGGAAGCAGCATGAGTTGGGGGGCGGGGTGAATGAAAGGTGTGGCCTTTCTGCCCTCTGGGTTTAGGGATTTTTGTTTTAGGCACCAGTATAAGGCACTTTAGGCTTGGGAAAGAACACATCATTTTGAAGCAATAAATATTTGCAAAAATCCAAATAGTCATTAGCATGATGTGAGGTTTTTTTTTTTTTTTTTTGTACTCACCCTGTTATCTTTATTCATTACGTTAACTTTAACAGCTCCTGGCCTATAGTAAAATACATGAAGTATAGCAACGAGAAGAAAGGCTCAGCTCAGGGCAGGAGAGCAGAGGCACTGGGAGCCAGCCAGTGTTCTCAGGTTGTAAAATAAAATCTCTAGACCAATTGGACACTGGCCTTGGGCCATGGCAGTGATTAATGCCAGAGTTGTAAAAAGTGCTATGGTGGGAATGGTTAGCCAGGTTGTATTTTGTGCTTGTGTGTGTGTGTGTGTGTGTGTTGGTTTTTTTCTTCAAAGCAGATTAACATGAAAGATGTAACTTTCAGATGGTTTGCAATCAAAAAATGCAATTAAAGACCCATTTACTTTTCTCTTTTAATTAAGAATTTAAGCAACTTTATAGAAGAAAAGAAGCCTAAAAAACATTAAACTCTAAACTAGTTTCATTATTTCAAGTCTCCCCTGATCTTTGTTAACATACTTGTGTACGTTTTTACACAACTGTGATTATTATAGTACACATACAATCCTAGGTTCTACTTTTTCACTTACATTTATTTCCTGTGAACATTTTCATACTTATATGAAATACATTTTTGTAAGGTTTAGAGTATTTTATTACATCCATCTACCATGGTTTTCTTAATCATCTATTATTGAGTATATGGGGTGTTCTCATGGTTTTGCTGTTACAAAATGATGCCACTTCCAACATCTTTGTACAAATTTTTAATTTCTTTTTTATCTTTAGGTTATTTCTTTCAATTATGTTCTCCTAAATGGCACTATTTAGTCAATGAGTATGAAGTTTCTTATCTCTAACTGTGCTTTGACTCACAGTGTTATCAGCAATGGAGAAATGCACCTGCTTTTCCAAATCACTGGATGTGCTGGCTATTTACCTGTTGTCTCTTAGCGCCATATCAACCCTCCTGTAATCTGCTGTGAAATGCTGGGACTAGAAGCCTGGAAAGTGCATTTCCCAGGCTTTGTTTCTAGCTGTGTTTCTAGCTGGCTTCCTGTTGAGTGCTGCCAGTAGAAGGTGCCGGCAGAGAATTAAAAGGCATTAGAGGAAAAGGGGAGAAGTCATAGTTCTCTTTCTGTTTCTGGCAGTGTCCGAAGAAGTGACTCCATCTCTGGATACCCTCTCCCTGGTGTTTCCAGCATCCCGTTTGGCTCTCCCAGTAACACAGTAAGAGGTGCAGTCTTGTGCTGTTAGAGTGCTGCCTCCTCCTTTTTGTTGTCCCACCTGCTTTCTGTCCTTCTGTCCTACTAACCTCAGGGTTACCTACCTTTCCCTTTTTGACCTTTCAGCTCTCCCAGCAATATAGCTTCCTATATGAAATGCTCTCTCTTTGAGACACCAAGCTCCTGACTAGACCCTTGTAAGCTGGATTTTATAATTCTAATATATATTTGATTAAGGTAGTGTGTGTATGCTGGCTCCCCAAAGTCTTATTTTGCACTTTAAAAAATTACTGGTGGAAATGGATTTCATCTGTTTGTCATCAACCTAATTGCTCTTCATGTCTTTAAGAATAATGATAAAAGTTTCTAGGTGAGTACATATATGTGCATACATATATGTTACATATATCTTAATACAATAAATTACTTGTATGAAACAGAAAAAACTAAAACTAAACGTTTCATTAGCAAATACAACTGATTTGTAAATTTAAGTCTAGGATCTTGATTCAATTTGGTTAGCTTATTTTTCTGCTTTAACAAGGGTTGTAGTGAGTTGAGTGGTGCCCCTCAAAAAGAGATGTCTATGTACAAATACTTGGAACTTGTGAATGTCACCTGATTTGGAAAAAGAGTTTCTGTGGCTGTGATTCAATTAAGGATATTGGGATTAGATCATCCTGGATTATCTAGGTAGGGGACCTAAATCCAATGACAAACATCCTTAGAAGAGAAAGGCAGAGAGAGATCTGAGATAGAAAAGAAGAAGACACAGACACAGAGGAGAAGGCCATGTGAAGATGAAGGCAGACTCTGAAGTGATGCAGTTACAGCCCAGAAATGCTTGGAGCCATCAGCGCAGGGAGAGGTAAGTACTGGATTCTCCCCCAGAGCCTTCAGAGGGAGCAGAGCACACGATCCTGCTGACACCTTGACTTTAAACTTCTGGCCCCCAGAACTATGGGAAAATTAATTTCTGTTGTTTTAAGCCAGCAAGGTTGTGGTAATTTGTGGCAGCAGCTATAGGAAGCTAATACAAATATTATACAATTTCAATATTTATTGATAACTCTTTTTTTCTTTATTCCATTTGTAGTATTCAAAGAATTTGTAAGTTAAAAGGGGAAAAGTTCACATAAATATTGCCCTTAGATAATTAGGTTTCAGATCCTTCTTTACTTGTAGCCATCTCTTATTTAGTATTTGTCCCCATCTTTTTTAGGTGAGATTTGTTACACGTTGTTCTTGTTCTGTTCTTTTTTGTTCCATTTTGCTAATAATTCTAATAAACCTTGTAATTAGGCCTCTGTGTCACTCACGTTCAAGGAAAAAAAAAACCTATTAGCTTCTTCCCGACCCAAAACTCTTACAATTAATTTATCTTTGCCTATGTTTTTTCTTTCTAATCTTTATTTTATCATTTTCATTCCATCTATTATTTCTGTTCTCTTCCCTTTATTCTGCTTTTTATTGTATCTTGACTCCCAACCTGGCCTTTTTTTTTAACTGTGGTGGAAAAAAGCCCATAAAACTTGTTTTTTAATGACCAAAGTTCTCCTTGATTATTCCCCCCCCCCCTTTAGTTCACAATTTGAAGAGTTTTTGTCTGTAATATTTGCCAATTGTGGTGGATATTTGTTGGTTTGCTTCTCCCTAATCTGGTATTCTTTTGGGAACTTATCCTTTCCTGGTGTTGCCCACATGCTTCAAGGCAAACTAACCACCCCTGCTTCTGACACCAGAGACAGGCCATAACTGACCCCGGCCAGTCAGCACGTTCCCGGTCCTGTCCACTGTCATTGACTTAAGAGTGGACATTGGACCTCAGATGGTCCAATAAGGGTGATTTTCAGGATTCTTGCTCATAGTGTTGGGACAGGAATGTGTGTTCTCTTCTACTAGATGCCAACAGGGAAACACGCAGTCCATTGGCAGCCACGCTCCATAGTCAAGGGGAATCAGCTTTAAGATGAAGGATGAAGCTCACATGGTACGTAGCTGAGCCGGGGGTGGGAAGAAAATCAATCTCTGATGACCTTGTTGAGTTGCTGGGTCATCCTGTTTTGAAGCTTACTCTTCCTGTGGCCTTGCCACTTAAGTGAGCCAATAATACACTCTTATTGGTTAAGCCCTTTCTTAAGCTGAGCTTTCTCTGATGGCCTTAACTGGTATATCAAGAATAATTAATTAGTTATTTTTATTAATACATGTGAATTCTGAATTTTTTGACCAATAACTCTAATATCTGTTACTATTTATTGAGTATCATTCTATGTACCATTAAACTGAAAAGTAGTTACAATCATTGTCATCAAAGTGTAATTCCTATGTCAGCTGCGGAGGGAGGGAGAAGGCATAGAAGGATGCACGGAAGCAATGCATTACCATAAACAATTTTCATTTTAGTAAGAGGCACCCTCTCATTGTTATAATGTCCTTTAGCCATTCCCTTGTAGGGAACTTCTCAGAGCAGTGGCAGGGAAGGGGGGCTTATTCATTCACATTGCCTTGTACCTTTTGCTGTCTTGCAGTCTCTTCTTACCTCCTCTCCTCAGAAGCAAACACAAATTCCACTCCTTGTCACACTTGGAGCTATCTGGCCCTTGACTGTGATGCCTGGCCACTTAACTTCTACTCAGGAGCAAAGGTCTCACCTCCTGACCCAAGAAATGTTTTCCCAGTAAATACCATCTAAAGGGTAACTCTGATGCCAGTTATTAAGATAACAGTTTCACCTTGGGTTGCAAAGAGGTTAAATCACTTTGCCAAGGGCTCAGAACTAAGAAGGGAGAACTGGGCTATGAATGCAGGTCTGCTTGTCTCTGAAGCACCAGGCCTTTTTATTACGCCCTGGCGACTTCCAACAGGAGCAATAAAGGTGCTGTGGGACTTCGGGGTCTCGGTTAGTAAAGGCCACGCACCTGCCACAGTTGCTCTTGGGAACTCGCTCTGGGAGCTCTCAGCTGCCATGTAAGGGCTGTGCTGGGGCCACTGTGTGGAGAAACCACGTGGAGACAGATGGGAGATGCCTAAGGAGCCCCAGCCCTTCTGGGTCTTCCTAGTCCAGGCGCCAGACCCCACCAGAGCCACATTCTAACTGCAACTGCCCAACAGATCCTGAGTGAGAACTGCCTAGCTGAGCCCAGTCAAACCCAAGATCGCTATTATGTAAAGACACCGAGTTTGGGGTGGTTTAATACACAGCAATAGATAACTAGGACTAAAATGCACAACCTATAGTCACTCAATCACGCAACATGTTCCTTGTCCTTACAGAGCTCAGGTTCTAGTGGAAAAAGCTGCCAGACTCACTATGACAGCTGTTAAGTCACTCTGCCAATTGGTTATTAGCATTATTTATTGTACAGATCGCTCTTCTCAAGGGCCTCTGGATGTTAGGTTTTAATCAACACATGGGAACAGTCTTTGCTTTTGATACACTTGTCACTTTTAGTGATGGTACACAGGCCCGGTTGTTTAATGGCAATTTTTTCTATTTCCTGGTTTTCATCTTCCTGAGTAGTTTCTTGCCATCTGATTTTTTAAAATAAAGCTTTTTGTTTGAGATCACTGTTGACAACAGATGTAAGAACTATTATAGAGCTCTCCTGTCCCCTTCACCCAGTTTATCCCAAACAGTAATCTTGCAAAACTATGTTACCACAAGGATATTGACATCAATGTAGACAAGAAACAGTACATTTCCATCACTACCAGGATCTCTTTTGTTGTTCTTTTATAGCCATTCTGCCCTCACTCCCCTTCGCATCAATGCTGACTCCTGGCAGCCAGTAATCGGTCCTCCATTTCTGTAATTCTGTCATTCAAGAATGTTATGTAAATGGATCATACAGTACATAACCTTTAAGGATTATCTTTTTTCATTTAGCATAATTCCCTGGAGATTCATCCAGGTCATATGCACCAGGAGTTCACTCCATTTTATGGCAAAGTAGCCCATGTCATGGATGTACCAGTTTATTTGACTATCCATCTGTTGAAGGATGTCGGGGTTGTTTCTACTTTCTGGCTATTATGAATAAAGCTACTATGAACATTTATGTATAGGTTTTCATGTGAACACAAGTCTTCATTTCTCTGGGATAAATGTACAGGGGGGCAATTGCTGGGTCATATGGTAGTTGCATATTTAGGGTTTTTTTTGTTGTTGTTGTTTGTTTGTTTGTTTTAAAGAAACTGCCCAATCGTTTTCCAGGTGGCTGTACCATTTTATATTTCCACCAGCAATGTACGAGTGATCCAGTTTCGCTGCATGCCACCTGATTTTGAATAAATTAAATATAGCCTCCCAGATAAATATTAGGACAGTTTTTATTTTAATTGCAGGTACCAATTCTTTGTCAACAAGATTTAGAACTCTAGCATTCTGGTTGGCTTCTGGGGGTAGGCTGAGGGTGTGGGGAATTAGAAAGAACACAAAGCGCCTACCAGGGCATCATCTAATTTTAACCCTCAGTGATCGCTGACTTATTTTGGGTTCCTGACGTCTTGTTTTAACCTGTTTCTATTGTAATTGTATCAGTAATCTCTTTCCCTTCAGGTGGTCTTTTCAAAGGCACAGAAAACCTTGAAGAGTGAGAAGCAATAGATGAGCTGTAAAAGCTAAAAGAGCTTTGAATTCACTGAGAGGTAACAGGGCTTTAGCTACAGCTCACTAGGTAGTCAAATCAGTCTTTACTAAGTAGCTGGTTTGCAGAGCAAATGCTCTAGGTGAGGGGTGACTTCTCTAATGAAGCCCGGTGATAATTGCATCATGCCCTATTTTCTCTCAGGCAGAGATGATTCCTGTTAAAGCCATGGAAACATTGAGACCCGACACACACACTCTGCAGGTTTTTAGACAGAACTTCTAATTATTGTATTAAAATACCAAGACTAGTTTAAAAAATAGTTTTTCTAAATGGAGGAGTCCTGGTTTATGCACATTTTGGCTTGGAAGTTGTCTCTGTCCATTCTGCATTGTCCTTTAGCAGAGAAACCTCTCTCAGTTCTAGGAAATTGATTACCACCATCATCAATAGTATCAGTGTACCTCATCTGTTTCTGGACTAGGCTGCCTGATCATCAAAGGGGAAACAACAAACTGATTTTTGAACCAAACCAAGGTTTCCATTTTAGGTACACTGTCCATATTTATGCCCCCTGCTCTCCACCCTTGAAACCAAATCTTGTGGTAGGTGCTATTCCCCGATTTATATTTCTTCAAATAAATATGCAACTGCAAAGGAGGTTTGACTAGTGCTTGGTGTCACAAAAAATACTTAAAGGGGTTCAAGCTCATAATCTCATTAGTGTATCAGTACTATTTCACAGAATTGACAGGATGGTTAGTAATTAATAACATAAACAAGATGGTAGTGGCACTTGCAAATAATCTCAGCAAGAATTTTTTAAAAGGAAAAATTTCCTTTTAATCAGTATATTGTGTAATTAAGAATTTCTATATATTGATTTGCATAAAGTGAGGTCCACCTTTATGGTATATAGACTACAATTGTTCCTTTTTAACACTAGCATAGAAGAAAAATGTAAATGGCTCCAAAAAATACAACTCTGTAAATGTCTCCTGAGTGCTACTGTTTGAGACAGGAACTGCCAATTTACCTCTAGATGAGCCCCTGAGAGTTTGATTGGCATTTTTACCTACTACTAAATCCTCCTTAAGGCACCCCTCCTTGCACACTGGGCACATGTGGGCACTCTGGACTGCTCTGATCTAGCCTTTAGGTTGTTATTCCAACCAACATGGTCCCAGGTAGTGGGGAGGGAAAAATATTGCTCATTATATGTTATATAAAAATTAGCTTTGGTAGAGCATTTTCTGATTTATTTCTGCTTTCCGCCTGATTTCATTTAATCTTTTCAACAACCCCGTGAGGCAGAAATTCTGTTGCCACCATCCTTACTTTATAGATGAGGGACCCAAGGTGCAAAAAAGAAAAAAAAAAAAATGAAATGAAATGAATTGCCAGGAATCACCAACAGTAACTGCCAGAGTCAGAACTGGAGTCTAGATATTATGACTGTAATGTCCATTCTTTTTAAAAAAAGGAAAGCACTCCTCCGGAGGTGGGGAATATTAAAATGCATTTGTTTTACTCAAAGTTAACAGCACATTTCTCATTTCTTTTTAATCTGTCTTAACCAGACTCAACAACATTTACTGGAGGGATTATTGCCTGATTGCATTACCTCACCCTTCCTGAACACAGGAAGTTTCTATTTCCCCCTATAGGCCATTTCCCCATCAGAAGATTGGACTAAATCTATATTTAAAATGTTAGTCAGATGGCATGCTATCTTAAACCAGTTTCTCCCAGGATTTTAGTTACTCCTGTATTCTAATAAGGAAATGTGAACCCTTGAATCTATCTCCCTACCTTCTTCCCTTAGTGGATTCGTTATCAGTTTAAATAATTCACTGCCTCGCCCCTACTGGATGAGTTTCTACAATATTGGCAAGCCATGTGTAGACCCTTGGAGGCGTTTATATGTCCCATTAGGTGACTCTTTTAATTTCACTGCTTGGCTGACTGTGTACAACTATGGCTTCTGATTTCCCTGGATGGATGTCTGCCATTAGCCCACATCTGACTGTGCGCTGTCTCTGTGTGGGGCCCTGGGTTATGACACATGCAGGCACTGTGTCAGGGTATGTCATTTCATTGCTTTTCCCAACTGATTCCTAACAATAACCCAACTTATTTCATTACTCCCCAGGTCTTTAAAGTTTTGTTTCCTCCTCAAAATGTTAAAAGGAAAAGGAAGAATGAATGGATCAAAGGAGAATGAATTCTATAAATATTAAAAACAAACAAACAAAAAACAACACTCCGAAGCAGGCAAAAAGTGTTTGTGGGCTGAATTCTTTTGAGTCTGGTTTGCCTACCTTGCCTTAATTTTTTTTTTCAGTCCTGTCTCAGTTTTTGCATTTAATTACTACGCTGCTTTAAACATTTCATTTCTCACTATGTATTCCATACTACACATACAATAATAAACACTGGCTATGATCCTAACTTAGGCTTGCTTTAAAATAGAAGTACTTAAGAATCTGAGCCAGGGGAAAAAGCATACTAACACTCACAAGGCACATTCTTTTCTCATGCCTTCCTCAGCCTATTGCCCTGGGCAGTAAATTGTAAGGTAAAATAACCAGTTTATTATTTGCTGTTTTTTTTTTTTTCCCACTCTGCTGAGAAAAGCTACACTCCTGGCAAACTGAGAGAAAATTTAAAAATGGAATCCAGTATGCTGTATGTATGTTTGGTGAACGTGTTCAATATACAATATTCATGTGATCTATATTTCTCTCTCTCTCTCTCTTTTTGGCTGGATTCAACAGAGATGTAATGAGTGAGCTTTTGAAACTGAATGGGATAAGCAGAAATACCCTATGAAGAGCCAGAGGTGACTCTTGCTCTCCCCTTTCCCTAAAAATGCAAACAAGCCCTTCCCTAACAACTAACCAAAATCATCTTTATTTGTTTGAAAGGAGAAGATTTTTAAAAAGCATTAAAATTCATTTTTTGAATCTACGCTCCACTAATACTTCACATATTTAGATGCTTAGGAAATGTTCAAAATTTTTTCTTGTAGACTTGATCTTAATGGAGCTCCCTTTTTTCCCCCACCCATGAATTTTTATTACTCTGTATTTTTGGCCTTATCCTCTATAAAATGTACCATTTTTACTCACAGCTTAAGATAGCTTTGATGTTCTTAGCATGACATACTGTATGTAATGTTAGCTGTTTAAAGCTGGAGATCAGACTGTGCATAATAACATATGTAGCTTGGATTATATAAACAGTATAGGAAGAAGGGGAGACAGGGCCCTTCTGTGTACAGATTTCAGATTGCTAGCTGTATGCCTGTTCAGAATGTTAAACACTCCTAAATAGGCAGTGATGAAGTTACTTCTTTAGTGACTGTGACTTACGAAGGTATAAAGACAAAAAATTTTCGACTAAAAATAATTTAAAGATGATGCTGGTAATTACCATATTTACTTTATCTGATTTTCTACTTGCTACTTGGGGAGCTTTGAGGATAGAAGGGAAAAAGTGAATTTCATTGTCTTCAAAGCCCCATGTAACTGAGGAATTTCATCAAAAACCTGGAGGACACAACTTAGAAGAGCCAAAGACAAGAAGAAAGTGATACAAATTGTAAACTTCATCCATTACACATTTCACCCATTATAAAGAAGCCTGGGGCAGGGGATTGTACCAGTCTATTTCCCTAGGATTGTTTCTTTTGTATCTTAATATTTTAGGTTAGTTAGACTAGCCTGAAGTTTTTTTTTTTTTTTCTTTCTGTTGTTTGTGTCATTCTTTTATTATTAAGCTTGCTGTCCTGCTTTTTCATCTGTTATTGAAAAGACTGGTAACTTTCATACATTTCATTCCAAGAGAAATTAAATAAAACAGATTACCATATTATTCAGCAATGAGACATTTCAGAATGAAGAAATAAATCAATAGCTTTCCTCGTTTAGTAAGTTTATATTTTATTTTAAATATTCATATCCTGCTTTGTTTTAGGAAGACTTCAAGGCCGCTGATATGTTTACTGCTCAAATATCAGCACAGTAATAATCAGGCCTTTGAAACCGTGGGTGAAAAATCCAGTAAATTTCAGTCATCTTTTATTTATGTAATGAGATTGTGTGGCATTTTACTTCCTGTCCCTTTTCACAGGAACTTTAAATATGGACTCTCCTCTTGCTGGGTATCTTTATATTGGGAAGTTCTGTGTGAGGTTGAAGTTTTTATGGGGAAACTTGTTTAAAACACAGTTGTCTTTAAAGGCGAGTTTGCCACACAGCAAGGTTAGGGGTTGCCAATAAATCCATTTATAGCAACTTCTGTATTCCCTGCTCCAGACACACCATTGGGGTGACCCGTCCACGATTCCCGCGGGCCACACAAGGCAGCAACAGTCCTAATTGACCCCCTCTGTGACCAAGGCTGGTCTAACGGGCTTCGAGTATGGAGTGGGCTGAGCTCCCCGGCCTGAACTGCCTGCCAGGGAACCCAGGACTCCCAAATCTGTAGGCCCTACCCCGGCTTTCGCTCTGCTGGGAAATAACAGACATTTTGGAATTCGGGAATTTAATTTACCGCTACCGACCGAAACAATAATAGCAGCCTTGTGTTTCTCCTACCTCCATACCCCGCTCCTCCCTCGGATACAGGCACGATGTTGGCCCTCCGTGGATGGAGCACAGGCAACCCAGGGCCAGCCCAGAGAGGTCGGAGGAGGCTACTGAGACTGGGCCCCGGGGGCTCCCAGGGCAATCTTTGGTCCCTAAGCGTCCCTAATTCGCGTTTGGGAAAGAAAAAGACACAGCAGGCGAGGTGCCCCTTACACCTTCCATCCGCCTTAGCTCATTCTTGCCCCAGAAAAGTGAGTGTTTGTGTGTAGTTAAGCGAGGCAGAGAAAATTCAAGAAAGCCACACAAGTCACCCTAAAGCATCCACCAAAACTTCAGCTTGGTTAATTGCTCCCATATGTCCTCCTCGGCTGTTTACAAAAAGCAGCATGGGGGGAGGTCGGGCCACTTGACTGATTTTTAGAGGTTGAAAAAAAGACTATCACCCATCTTGATCCAATCCTGGAGGGGCCCAAGCGCAGCCTCGGGGGACAAACTCCCTTGGGGGAGGCCGGGGACCGGCTCGGAGAGGTGGGGCGGGGGCCGCTGCGCCCACACCCCGTAGAAAGTTCGCGCGCGGCGTCCCAGAGGGTCCCGGGCGCCGCCGCGGCCCGGGGCGGGGAGGGGCGCGGGAGGCGCGGCCCGGGCGGGCGCGCGAGAGGAAGGTGCCTTCGGGAACACGCGCAAGGGCGGGGATTCGCGCTGCCAATGAGGCCCCGGTGTGGGCCGTGCGAGGCTGGGGGACGGGCCGGAGCGCAGCCTTAGCTGTGGCAGCTGCGGGAGCAGCGGCCGCCTTGGGAGCCTGAGGAAAGACAGCCGCGGAGCGCCGAGCTGGCCGCGCCCCGAGGCCCGGCCCTGGGGGTGGGGAACTGCGCCGTGGAGCTGGAAACTTTCCCGGCAGGTAACTCCCGCCGCCCTGACACCGCCGCCGGCCTCCACGCGCCTCGGGCAGGGCCAGCTGCTGCGGTGCAGTTGGGAACAGGGGTCCCGGGAGGAGGAGAGGGTGATGGGGAGAGTGGAAAGGCATGTGGGAAAGTTTCTGGCGCCTCCCCGCCCCCCTTCGCTGGGCACACCCGGGAGCTTTCCGGGGATAGGCACGGACATGTTGGGAGCCCCGGGCCTTAGTCCTGGCGTCTCTGGATAGTCGGCGCTTTCCCTTCGCCTCCCCTCCACGCCGGACCGAGCGGGCCCCCGGCGGAGCTGATGTTCCGGGGCACCGGGAACGCGCGGCGGCACTCTCAAGTTTCGGGACCACCCCCACCCGGCGCGCCTCCGCGCCCCCTTTCCCGCCTCCTCGGTAGCCCTCGGGCTTGGCAAGGGCCTGGGCTGCGCCTGGTACCTGAGGCGGGGGAGGCGGGGGAGAGGCGCGCCTGGCACCGCAGGGTCCAGGGTGCCCCCGGAGTGTAGATGAGTGCGGGTCGCGAAGTTGGGTGAACTTAAGCCCCCCGAGCTGAAAGTATTGCTTCGCTTCCAAGAACACTGCGATTAATATATCCAAGTTCTTTTTTTGGTGGGGGGTGAGCTAGGATTGGGCATTGAGGGAGTAGAGAATTATATCAAGATTACATTTCCCCCAGTTCTTGGAGAGTGAAGAGTGCTCACTTCTCCTGGGGGACTTATGTCAGGGCGCACGTTCTTCCTGGGGGACTTTGGGGTGCGGGCGCGCAGCGCTGTGGGTGTGAAGGGCTCCCGGCTTTGGCGCGGCAGCTTTCCGGAACGGCTGGTGAGGAAGGAAGCCCTAAGGCATTGTGTGCGGTGTTTGCAGACAGAAACGTCTTTGGACCGGCGTTCCCAAAACTTACTTCACTTATTGTGTAAGGCTCCGGGAGGAAATGCGGCGGTGGCCAGGTAGAAATACGGCGCTGCGGCCAGGGGTTCGGAGGACAACGGGCTCGGCGACAGTCCTCCTCTCCCAATTCCCCCCAGCCCGCTGTTGGCAGACCCGGATCCCCGTGCCATGGGTTCTGGGGCTCGTATCGGTAGCGCTGTTCCCTGCTGGAGTCATCTCTGGAAGGTTAGGAGGACACCTTCATCTTGAACTTGACCCTGGGAGCATCGTCGCCTGGGCATTACTAGGTAAAAAAAACAAAACAAAACAAAAAAAAACAGCTGAATTTTCCCACGAGATGGGCCTGGGACTCTGGCACGGAAAGGAAGTGCCTAGTTTAGAATCTTTGAGGAATGGGCTTAGGACTGCCGAGATCGTTAACTCGAAACGTCAGACCATCAGACTGCAGAAGTTAAAGTGGAGGGGGTGGGGATGGGAGAGGAAAGGAGAAATCTGGTTAGTTTGTACAAAAAGTTGGTATTTCTCTGTAGTGGAAATGAAGAGGGTCTGCATCTTTGCTTTCACCAGATCTGCTAGTCTCTTTCTCTCTCTCCTCTTTTTTCCCCTTCCTGGGTCATCTTTATTCCTGCCAGGCTGGCATTCTTGGCATGGGGGAGGGGAAAGAGAAGAAAGCAGTTGGGAAGCTTCTCTGGCCAGCTTGGAGGTATTTAAGATCTGCTGCTAGGAAGATTCCAGGATTTTAACAGCTGCTTCTTGATTGCAGGGAATGAAAGAATTTGCGAGCAACCGAGAGATGTTCATTATAGTGGTCTGAATGTTTACTCATCTCAGCTACTTAAAGTTCTCACAAGGAACCTTCCCTAGAGTATACCAGTTTTTGCAAAATTTGTGTCAGCCAGAATGCTTGGTGGGTGTTAGTCAGAATGCATCGTAAATATATCCTGGTGGTATTAAGATGAAAAGTATGCGGGAGTAAAGGAAATATGATATCTGACATCCTTCAGGACTTCCTCTTAGGGTTGCTCCTGTTACCTGCCAAGTGAATTCAGTCCAGGCTTCCGGACTGTTGTGATTTGACAATAAGAGATGGGAAATAGTGTCATCGATTTTGGTGGAGGCAGGAAAGTCCAGGAATAAATTTAAGGTCACTTTTTATGACCCTGTCTTTCAGCTGTGATGCCACAGACTTAACTTTTGCTAGGACTTGGAAGCAATGGTTTTCCTGCTTTTTTGGTTTAACCACCAGAATGTCTGAATTATCGTAATTTGTGTCCATCATGGAACTAAAACACAACTGATTCATAGTCAGCCTTTTTCTGCTTCCCATAACCGCCTGTGCAAAAAAGAACATTTTGTCTTTTTAACCACACACAAGTTTGTTATTTGGTGCCATAGTGAGTTTTTGTTAGTGGGTGATTGAGGGCACAAATTTAAAGACAATGGAATTTTCTCAATTACATAGTTCATTTTTAGGCAGCATCCCCCTCTGAGTTGCTGATTAATTCTTTATCTCCCAGGGAACATTAAAATCAGTGTCCATGGGCTGGTAAAACTGTAATCCATATTATAATGATGCCTGCCAGAGGTTAATGTTATGTCCATATTTCCACTAGACATTTCTAACTCAATTGTAAAGGTTTTTTGTCTGGGTTGGGTTGCAAGTAGTCTGTGAGTCTCATAGTCAGAGAGATGGCTTTATTTTTTGTCTTTCTGATGAAAAGTTTAGTTTAACTTGTAAGTTACAGGAGCAAAGTTAACAAAAGCAAAATAAAACAGATGAGGTATATATATTGCTGGGGAAGGATTTGTTTTAGTCCCTAGGATAGCTTTGTTTTAAACCATCTTTTAAATGCATGTTTCAGTGGTGGAAAAACTAGAACCTCCTCCCAGCCCCTCAACACTTTACAAGTATTTTCTGTATTCT
The DNA here is from genome assembly GCF_036321535.1 of Camelus dromedarius. Taxonomy (NCBI): domain Eukaryota; kingdom Metazoa; phylum Chordata; class Mammalia; order Artiodactyla; family Camelidae; genus Camelus; species Camelus dromedarius. The sequence continues at coordinate 36,446,484 of NC_087439.1, forward strand.
AGGCTTTTAAGCCTTTCTGGATCTTAGTTTTCTCATCATTATCATCCCTAAAATGGGATTACCTTTCAACTCTTAAGTTCTGTGACTGTAATAGTTTGAGAAATGTAGGCATTGTGGAGCCAGTGCTGTAATATTAGAACTCTACTTTGGGATTTATGAAGGGCTTTACTTACGTATTTTAACTTTAAATTCTCAGTTAAGTAAACCAAGGCTGGGCAAGTTAGATCCATATGCTTGATATTATCTGTAAATGGTGGAGTTGAACTTGAACCTAGGTCTTCTGATTCTCCCTGTTCTCACCCCCATCTCTCTATTCATGGAGTCACCTGTGAATTGGCTAAAACTTGACAAACAGACTAATATTAATATGTGGCATTTTCTCACAGTATTTCATTTATGGGTTATTCTGGTTTTAGAACCCCAGAGTTAACATCTATGCTTTGATGTCAGAGATTAAAAACAGTTCAGTAATAATGGTAATAAAACTTTCTCCCCAAGAGAGTTTCAGAAATTCACATACCTCAGACTAATCATTTGTTTATTTTCAACTTCTTTTTTATTAAGTAGGCGTCAAGGTCTAGTGTGATTTATAATCCAGACTAGTAAACCCAGACAGCATTCTTAAGGAAGTCACTTCTCAAATCTGTACATCTTTTTAAAAATAAGTAATGAACATATCATTTGCCTTTCATCTTGGTATCTTTCAGCTCAATTACAAAGCCTGGATAAATGTCCCATTTTTGGTGTCATTGTTCTTGGGCTCTTTCTACTGATGTCTGGGTAGGTCCGATTTTGTAGCACTTTCTGTGCTAAATAAATTCTTCCCTTAGCTATTGGTTCAATGGTAAAGAAGTAGTAGGCTGCAGGTGACCCATTTTCACTGTAACTCTGAATGTTTGTACTGTGTCCTGCTTGCCTATTTAAGAGCACTGAGTGCAACTTGACACTCATCTGGAAGCTGGTATGGATTTTCTTTAAAAGGTTCTAAAATAAAATTATGTGCTAAGCTATAGGCTCTTTTATGTCTGAGCAACCTGTCTATCTTCAGCTTTTTAAACTTATTCTCAGAAGACTGTCTTTTCAAAATACTAAGCAATGGGGTTTAAACCTCAGGAGGAGGATGTATCCATGAGTGCCAACTGGCTAAGTGTGAAAAGGCTACCATTTCCAGGTGTGTGTGGAGAGAGAGCATTATGAACCAGTATTTACTAGTGAAGATGGAAGACTTTGTTATCAGTGTACCAGGTGGGGACAAGAGCAGCAAAGCAGAAGAATGGCTTCTGGTCTTTTTATTATTAGGAGAATGGATTTTGAAGGATGGGGAGGAATTTTGATAAAGTAGGCTATCGGGAAACACCTTACACAGTAGAAGGGGTTCCGGTTTGGTTTAGCTATGTTACTGATGAGGGTTGCCCTTCTAGGCTAGATGGTGTCTTTAGGGGCTCCTGCAGGAGTGTGTGATCAAGGAGACTCTTCTGGAAAGAAGAGGCCCTAAGGTTGGAATGTTGAGGACAAGAAAAGTGCTGCAGAGGGATGGCACAGGCCCTGGATTTTAGTAGATTTTGCCACTACCATGAGGGAATGTATTAGTGAAAATCTTCCAGCTGCAAATGTATATAGATGTGAACCCAGGATGTTCAGCCATACCGCCCAGAGCCATGGTGACTCATCACTCGCCACCTTCCCTGCTTCCCCCAGAACAGAGGGTTACTATCTCTGTGAGCTGGGGTCGGAGTTCGGGAGGTCTCTGAGAAACACTTGGCTGTGACCCTTTCATGCATATATTCTTATGCAAAAATGAGATCTTACATTACATGTGCTTTTGAAGAAATGTCAAAAAGATTTGGCCTCCAAGGTGCATAGAATGCATCTGCACAGCTTAGAGTACAGTATACATGTATGTGATGTGCTTTTTTCCCCTATCCTATCAGTATATTCTTCTTTGGGAGTATTTTAATGGCTGTTTAGGGAATCTATTACATGTTGCTGTAATGTATTTAACCAGCCTATTTTGACATTTACGTGCTTTGGAAAGAAATATCTTTTAGGATATCAGAGTCCTTTGGCTCAGATGTGATTTACTCATTATTAAATCATAGGGCCCAATACATAGTGGGTACCTGACTGCTGGTAGCTTCAAAACCTCACTTCACCAAGAAACTGACTCTGTTCTTAGTTCCAATTTGGGAAAACCCAGATTGGCCTAAGGCCAGCCAAAGGAGAGTTATGGTTGGCAGTTCCCATTAGACCCACAAGATGGGACTGTGGGGAGACCAAGAATCCTACAAAGAAGGGGGCTGTTGTTAATGGAAAAGGGAGGGAGCTAGGTAAACAAAAAGAGCTAGCTGTCTAATACAGGATATGTTTCCAAAAGTGGTGTTGCTGGTCATAAAAACATAGCAATATGCTAGAGATTATGAACATTTTTAATGCTCCTGTGATGTATATTGTATCATCTTGAGAGTAGTAGACTTTTCCACATTCTTTGGGGATTTGAATTACTGTGTGCACAGGCACTTGTGTAACAGGGTATTGAATTACTGCAAAAAACTTGGGAGTTGGTCATTATTCCCACGTAACCCATTATACTCCCCCCTCTCTGCCATGCTTTATTCTAAATTACTTGGAATTAGTAACATCAATTATTAATGTTTATTGAGTGCTTGCTGACTCTGAACTAGAGGACTGAATTTAAAAAATTCTGTGGAAATGAAACAGCATTGTTCTTTCTTCACACTTTGTCCTACATACATAGAGTGCTGTGGCAGGGATAGTCTCTTGCCCATACCACAGCATTCCCCATCCTAGTCCTCCCTGCCTTCTTGTGGCTTTAACCAACAACCATTTATTTGCTAGGAATTCAGAAATTGGAGCTGGGTTCAGCTGGGTGGTTTTTCTGCCCGGGTATAGGCTCACTCATGCTCTGGTGGTTACGTGATTCATTGCAGGGGCCACTGCTGTAATAATTTACCACATTACTTGATAACATAATCCTGCTTTTGATTAGTTTTCCATTGGCCATGTGCTTCAGGGTAAGTTAGGTGCGCCCCCTGCTCCAGGGAGTTGAATCTTGATTAAGCCAAGTCAGCTTTAGTAATACCGTACCTGTTGCTAGTGACTGGTTAATGAGTAAGTGTATGACAACTATTGGGTCCCACTATATTGGGAACCTAAAATTGTCAGCAAAATAAAACAGGTTGACACTTTGAAAATCACAGAATACAAAGGTGGAAGGGGCCTAAGACCACAGAGACTTTTTTTAGCTGCTGAATTAACCAACCCTAAAACCACTGTGACTCAGAACTTCTTATGTGGGAAAAATGTTTTTAGTATTGTTTGAGGCAGTGATCTTCAAAGTGGAGAGTCCTAGACCATCCAATATGGGAAGAAGGAAAGTATTAAAAGTTTAGGGAAAAAAAACTTTACTAATATTTAATAGATGAGTTGATTCTGGTTGGTCTATCTGAAAGTCTTCTGTCACTTAGGTCATATGAGGTCGCCTGAGGGAAGAGTAGGCATTTTACGAACTGGTGGAATTGACAATGGTACCCTCATTCTTATTCTTGCCTTTTGTGAACTCTACCCATGTAAACAGATTTATGTATTATATCATATAATTTTAAGGAAACTGACTCCCACAAAACAGGCAGGTGGCTTAAAAAGATTCTTGCAAAGAAAGTTTAATGATAATGATGTAAATATACAGGAACAAGAAAATGTCTTATTTGAGATTAGGAAATGACTTTTAAATCAAATTTAATAAGTTGGCACCAAAATTGTGTGTGGGTGTGTATTAATAAATAAAAATAAACTTAAGAATACTGTTTGAATAACTCATCCTTTAAAAAGTTTTTAATGGATGCTTTATAATGTACATACTCCATTAGTCTACACACTCATAACCCTAGTGTTTAATTATGTATAAATTATTGGAGGTACATGTTTAATTTTTTTACTGTTACGGCTACATGGTCAAAAAGTTTTGAGACCACAGTTTAAGTCACTTATTGCCCCTTATTGTCACATATTTTTGTTACTTGCAGCTGAAAGCACCGTAGCTAATGTGAGGGCAGATAAGAGCTTTGGCTGTTGCCCTTGTATTCCTAGTTTTCAAGATTCTCTGTGATCTGGGTCATAACTTTCTTTTCCAGACCCAGTAGTCCCCCCTGTGTCTCTGCTACTGAGCTCCCGTGCATTCCATAACTGTCATACTTGGTTTCAGTTTTACCTCTGAGGAGGCTGTTCCCCCCTCCACTCCCCTCCCCAATCTTTTCAATGTCCTTCAAGGCCTAGCTCAAGTAAGGAATGCTTTTTCATTCACACTTTTCTGAATTCCCCCTTCTGCAACTACAGGGTCCTTCTGTTTAATCCCCCTAGCACATTGCTTGTACATTGATTATAATGTCTTTTTCTTTTTTCTCTTTTTGTTTTTTATTAATGAGTCATTCGCTGGCTTGCTTAGCCTGTGGGTTGTAGGCTTCTTGATGGTTGGGGCCCTGGCTTGCCTTAGGCTTTTTTTTTTAATTGCTTGTTTCCCCTTCTGGGAGAAAGAAGGGCAGGCAGAGACGCCACAGTTGTAAACCCGGCTCCTGCCAGTTACCACAGGGAGGGTCTCTGTCCTCCAGCCTGAGGAGTAGAGAGCACCATATATGCACGAGGTATCTGAGAGCCAGGAGCATGCACAGCCAAGGAAGGAAGATCCAGGATCCAAACCGGGTCACTTTTATTCCAAAGCTTTTTCTGTCTGCCCTCACGTGTGTTACCTGCAGTTCCACGTTGTCCTTCTTTCATGTGGGAACACCAGCATGGGTGAGAATGGAATGCTTCCATGCAACGGTGGCACAGAGACACTACTGGACAGTCCTGGGTGGGTGCAGTGAGTTCAAGGGAGAATCTACTGTCCTTGTGGAGTCACAAGAAAGGCCTGGAGAGTGAGAGGTATGAAGATCTATATGCCTGTGGACAGTTAGCTGTCTGCTAGTACCCCCAAGCAAAATCATGGGAGAGAGTCTCCATGAGAGTCTGACCTGGGTATCCCCAGTGGGGGACAGGAGGTGATAGACTACACTGCTCAGCTGAATCAAATTATTTATGCATATATTCTCTCTATGGTAAGGAAAATTTAGGGTTGACAAGTGGTCAGCTTTCGAGTGAGGCCTGTTAGATATATGCTGTCATGATGGAAAACAGACATCTCCTATCTATCCAGGGTTTTGAGGGTCAAATGACAGAGCGTATATGAAAGGGTTTTGAATGTTGTAAATTGCCTCCTAGATGCAAGGGAGACATCAAATTTGATTCTTTTCATATAGTAGTGACTTCTAGCTTAGATTTCTTTGTTAGCCATTTTTGTTTTCTTTTAAGTGAATTTCCAAAGGATTTGTTTTTTCAAGTGCTGGAGCTCTGAAATGGAATAGGACACAATTTTTCTCAGATGAATTACGGATATTTGTTCAAAGCTTGCTCTAATTCTTTTAGCCATGGAGTAAGTAGAATTTGTGATATGATGAATCTGTCTTGGGATTTAGTTGTTCAAGTACTCTTGGGATCCTTTTATAAGAATGGGACCACTTCTGGTGCATAAAGATGGAAATCTGGCGAGGGGCAGATCTTTGAGGTAAGTTGTGGGGAACCTGTAAGTACCACCTGAAAAACTATCAAAGAGTTTTGATTTTGGATTATGTTTTGTTTTGTGTTTTGTTACTGTGAAGCCAGTAACTAATTTTAAGGAGTTATTGGAGAGGGTTTGAGGAGGGACCCTTTGAAGTATCTCAAGATAGTTTTGAAAGTGAAAACTGAAGTGTGGTTTGAAACTTATGAATTTGAAATTTATTCCATTGTAGATTTCCAAAGAAATGGATGTGAATAAGTATAATTTAAGTCCATTTGAGGGAAATTTTGCAGTGGCAGTTGCATATTACAGAGTGTGACATAAATGAAAACATGTTAACTTACAGAGTAAATATAGTTATTTACAGATGCAAAAGACAGAAAAAGTGAGTGGCGCCTAACTTGCATTTGTGACTTTTTTATTATTCAGGGCTCTTGAAGCATGCCTATGACTTCAAGAGAACTCTACCTCAGAGTGATTTAGCTAGATAAAGCAGCAGTTCTCAAAATGGTTTCTACAGAAACTGGTTCTCAGGAAATTAATACATGTTATGCAGGGAAACAAGGTTTTATGTTGAAATAAGTGGGAAAATGTGGGTTAACCAAAGTAAAACAGGTGTTTTTGTTTTTAACTGCAGGACTTTTGAGCATTCTTACTTCTAATGTTCATTCTGAATCTTCTTGAACGGAAACAGAATATTTAGTATTTCTCAAATGCATTGAACTATAGAAACTTTTTTTGCAAAGCATCGTTTAGCCAGAAGACAATGTTGGGTTGTTTAATTTGCTAAAATGTTTTAAAGCAAATCCCAGACATCATATAATTTCACCTGACAAACTTTAGTATGCATTTCTAACTAAGGACTTAGAGCAAAAATCGCTACGTCATTATCACTGTTAATAAAATTAACAGTAATTTCTTAATGTTATCTAATTGTCCTCAAATGTCATTTGTCACCATTTCTGTTTTTGGAACCAAGGTTCAGTTGAGGTTTACATATTACACTGTGGGTTACTGTTTTTGTCCCTTTGGTTTTTTTTTTTTTTAAATATAGACAAATAGTATCTTACCACCCTCTTCTCTCTCTCCTGACTTTTAGAAGTGAACTTGTAGAATGTCCCATCTTTGAATTTGTTTCCTTGTGGTGGTGTTTACCTTGTTCCTTTGTCCTCTGTTTTTCTTATAAACTAGAGGTTAGATGTAAAAGCACATCTAGATTCAGATTAAGTATTTTTTGCAAGACTAGGTCCTAGAGTATTTTTTTCTCCTTAGGATTTGGGAATAGGCAATTTAATTTAGCAATTCATAAGTCATTTTTTTTTCATATAAAGAAGTAATGACTTAGAGTTTGTTTGGAAATTTAATTTTATTAGTATATCAGGAGGGGGTGCAAATTTAATTTATTCCAGTTGCAGTTGGGAACATGGTGGTATTTTGCATAGCTGGCCTAGTTAAATGGGTATGTAAACCATGTAACTCTTGGGTAAGATGGTTTCTCGTGATTGAATTTTATTTGGAATGACGAGGTATCTGAGTTGTAATGGTAATATGCTTTCCTATAAAGATTTATTTCTAAACATTAATTTAGGAATATGCACTTATTTTACCTCTATTTGATAAATTTTAACAGAATATTTTTCTGATAAATGCTTATACTGATTTGAAGTACAGCCATAAATCTAAATACACCCTCAGGGTGATAATTTTATATGTACATTGTCTTGGAAACTCAGACGTGTAAATAAAAGTTCATATCATAGCTGACTTTGCTAACTCAATTTGATATTTACATTTTTCCCCTTGATATCCTTCCAAGTGCTTGTTGTATGTCTGGGGAAAATTAAACTTAGAGGAATTGTGTGTGTCTTGATGAAGAATAGCATAGTATGTATAAAGTAGCTTTGTTTGATGGATGGAAGCTATCATAGGCTGTTCCCAGCACAGTCTTATGTTTAACCCCTTAGTGGGCAGGAATACTGTGTCATACATTGCAATTTGCCTGTTGTGAATAATAAGGTGCAGTGGGCAGAGTGGGTACTTTGTAACTGTAGTAGTACACTAAAACTGTACACACACACTCCTTTTTTCTCCTCCTCTTTTAAAAGTACAAATATATAGGGTAGAGTGAAAAAGCATGATCTTTGAAGCCAGATGAACCATGGACAGTTTATCAGATCTCTGTTGCTTTGTCTGTGAAATGGGGTAGTAATTCCTGTTTCATAGATTCGTGCCAAGACTAAAGGTGAGAACCCTTTTAGAATACTTAGCCCTGTGCTTGGCTTGTAGGTGCCCAAAACAGGTCCTTTACTCCCTCCTCCTCTTAACCCTATTTTTAAATTCAACTTTCTGGATCTGTAATTGAATGGAAGTTTCTGTTTGTTCTGAGTGTTTTAAAAATTGCTAATTTTAAGGTACTTGTTACAGAAGTCCAGGTAAGAGCTCAATTTCAAGATAATCTGTATACGTAGTTTGCTGGTTACTTATATTAAAACAATTAGATGTTTATATGAAATGTTTTGAACAAACAAGTGGGACATTTTTAGATGGTAATACGTAGAGGAGAAGGAACCAGAGAATAAAAAGGGTAGTTTATTATTGGCATGAGAATATTTCTGACAGACCATCTGGTTTTAATGAAAATCAGTATTTAAAAAGTCCATTTATTTACTGAGCCTGTGAGAACATGAGATGCTCTGCAGACTTCAGTAGAGTTTTGCTGGAGTGCGGTGTAGAATAATAAACTCTATTTTATTTAGATGGAGTAAGTCTGTAGTGCCGCACTCAAGTCATAGGTGTCTGTTTATTTGTGAACAGGGCTGTCGCCAACCAGGAGCGCAGCCTTGCCTGCAGAGGAGGCATCGGTGCTTCCCCGAAGGGGGAGGACTCTTCACCGGCCTATACCCCATTAAAGACGCATGGAAAGGGAGAATTAATATATCCTAAGTTTCGAACTGCAGAAGTCGAGGAACAGTTTGGAAGCTGCTTAAATAGGCATTTATGGGTAAAGCAAGATGTGTTTTCTTCTGTCAGCCATTTCTAAGTCTTGGGGCATTTGGCTTTGTCAGTGATTGTGTGAGAAAAGTTCTCAGGAAGGGGGGGGGCTGACACTGCTCCCTCCCAGGTAGCACCTTTTCTCTGAGAATGACCTTGATTCCCTAAGGGCACTCAAGTCCAGCTGCTCTGGCAATTTTTTAATACTTTTTTCCTACCATGAAGTAACAGTTTTGTTTATCCCTTCCTTTCTGAAATGTTTTGTTTAAGCAAGAGGGATTCCTTAAACTGTCCAGCTCCACATACCAAATCAGGCCAAGAGGAATCAGAGAGTGTGGTTTTTCTCCTCCCACTGTGGAAAAAGTGAGGAGATAGCATTTCTAGAGGGATCATGATTGAGTTCTAAGCTGATGGAATTTATTGACATTTCATCTTTGCAGGGCTCTTCCTTTCTTCCTTCCTTTCTTCCTTTCTTCCTTTCTTTCTTTCTTCCTTCCTTTCTTCCTTTCTTCCTTTCTTTCTTTCTTTCTTCCTGACTGCCTGCCTGCCTTTCTTTCTTTCTTTCTTTCTTTCTTTCTTTCTTTCTTTCTTTCTTTCTTTCTTTCTTTCTTTCTTTCTTTCTTTCTCTCTCTCTTTCTTTCTCTTTCTTTCCTTCCTTCCTTCCTTCTTCCTTTCTTCCTTCCTTTCTTCCTTTCTTCCTTCCTTTCTTCCTTTCTTTCCTTTCTTCATCAAGAGCAGAGTTTTAGAAGTAAAAAGTTACCATGAAGGTGTTAACTGACAAATTAAGAACTATTTTCACTTGTCAAAGGGTGGGTGGGAGTCTTGCATTAATTTTTCCAACAAATATTTTTTGAGGGTTTGTCCCTGTGCTTTTCTGAGTTTGAGGCCCAGCTCTGTGTCTCAGTCCAAGGGGACAAATGCATGCACAGTTCACGTGCTGGAGAGACACATGTGCAGCAGGAGAGTAGAGGAGGAAGGCGGGGAGGAGGGGGCAGGGGAGGAGGCGTTGGTGGCTGGGGAAGGCTTCAGGGAGGCGATGAAGGATGCGTTGCAATTTACCAGGTGGAGAAGAGGGTGAGGGGCTTTCCATGAAGGGAGCATGGTGAGCAGAGGCTGGGAGGCATGAAAATACAAGTTATGTTTGGGGTGTCGTTTCTGGAACAGATGGTGCCTGGCATTTGGGTACAGTGGCAGGGAGGGAGGGAGAGCCAGATTGCAAAAGACCTTGTTTGCCAGGCTAAGAAGTATAGACTTGATCCGGTAAAGCAAGTGATAGCTGTCAAAGGTTTTAAAGCAGGGAGATGACGTAATTAGAGCCGCGTGTTGGAGAAAAGCTTCGGCGGCGGCAGCGGTGTGGAGGAGAGACTGGCGTGCGGACAGATGGGCGGCAGGGCTCTCTGTCATGAGGCTTTTGAAATAGGTCAGGTGAGAGGTGATGTTTGAGGCCTGAGTTGGCGGGAGGAAGAGAGCAGATGCCAGTCGAATACCTTTTATTGTGCATTTAGGATCGTGAGCTCATGTAACATCCGCAGAAACTTTATGCAGTCATTACCCTTATTTTGCAGAGAAGGAAATGAGCTCAGCCTAGATTTGAACTCAGGGTGACTGTCCTGTGTCACCACGCTGTTAGAACAGAGGGGTGAGAACGCACGGAAAGGTGGAGTGGAAGCGGCTTCCAGAACAGAAAAGGAATACTTGGCAGCTGACTGCAGGTGGAGAGCAAGGCTATTTCCAGGCTGCTCAGCAAGGTGTAGACAGATGAGTGAAACAAGTAACTCTCCCAGCAGGGGAGGGGCAGGGTTTGGGCCCCTCTGGGAGGCCCAGCTGGAAACACCAGGGAGGCAGTAGGAAAGTTGGTTCCTGCCTCCCTGTAGAAACTCCTTCACGTCCTGTGGGTGGGCTTGGAGCAGAACTTCTGTAGGAGGGGCTGGGTAACAGCCTCAGCCTTTACTCCCATAGCCCCTAGTTCTGAGCAGCGTTGGTTGCACATAGGCATCACCTGGGCACTTATTCTGAATGCACGTTTCCAGGCCTGCCTGTTGGGTGGTGCTTCAGTAGATCTGGGGTGGGGGTTTGGCAGCTGCATTTGTATCAAGATCTTGGGGTGAGTGAGGCAGGTTGCAATAGGATGGTACTTTTGAGAATGGCTCTGAATGACCTTGGCTGTCTTTTAACTTCACTTCTTTCAGGAGATTTTGAGAGCTCCTTAAATAACGTGACGCTGACCTCTGGTGAAAAACAACACCTAGAAAAATTGCTTGTTTTTAGGGAGTTATGCACATTCATATTTAATTCTGCCAAGGATGCTTTTTAGTTATTTGAATTAATACTCAAAAGTAGCTAACCCTCAAACTTAGTTTTGTTTTTGCCTTCTAAGTGGACCTTTGGCAAGAAATTTCTGGTGAATTAGATTCTGCGTATTTTTCTTGCTTATGAAAAAGAGGTTGGAGGAGGGAACCTGGGATGTAGAGTGTGAGGAATAATACCATGGAGTTCTTGGTTTGCCTAGGAGTGGCCTAGGTTGTCACAGATTAGAAAGTCACTGAATGAGCATCTGGTGTACAGCATGGTGACTATAATTGACAATACTATAGTATGTATTTGAAGGTTGTCAAGAAAGTAGATCTTAAGTGTTATTACCACATGCAGACACAAATAGTAATTAGTGAGGGGAAGGAGGTATGAACTAACCTAAATGTGGTCATCATTCTGCAATATATATGTGTATCAAATCGTCATGTTATATACCTTAAATTTACATGTGTTATATGTCAGTACTATCTCAATAAAGCTGAGAAAAAAAGAATCACTGAAAAGGACTTGACTCTTTTAAACCCAGTCAACCCACTGGTTATTATACGATTTGCTTGTTATTAGTCGTGACCCCTGTCTAGGGCGCTTTCCTCTTCCTCTCTGTCAATTGGGTCTTTTTTTTTCTACTGAGTTACAGTTGACATGTAACATTATGTTGCACACCTGAAACTAATATAATGGCCTGGTATTTGTAGGTATTGTGAAATGATCACCACTGTAAGTCTAGTTAACATCTATCAACACACATAGCTACATTTTTTTCCTTGGTTCAGGTCCCAGCTCAGACCCTTAGCATCAGTGTGACCCTGGATGAATTACCCAACCTTCCTGAGCTTGTCTTCTGTGACTTTGGAATGCCGGTGCTTTGGAAGGTTGTTTTGGGAATTGAGTGACGTGTGTCCAAACACCTGGACCTCAGCCCAGCCACACTCCCTAATCGTGGGAGGGAGGGTGAGGCCTGGAAATGTACCTCGTTCAGCGCACAGTGCCTCCTTACTCCACTGGGCAGTGTATTCAGGGCTGACTGCACGGTGTGTTTCTTCACAGCCCTTACCTCCCTCATTCCACCTTTTCCTCCAGAGCTAAGAGGCATTCTCATTTGGATGTGGCTAATAATAGGAGAGAAAGTGTTCTTTGGTTTTTGTTTTCAGCCTTTGTGTCTTTATTGTTGGTATCTGGTTACCCTTGGGATAAGTTTTGCTTCTTGGTCTCCTCTAGTGAACAAGGCTTGGGTTCGTTGGCTGCTTGCTGCTGATTGGTTGACTTTTCTTGTGTAGGAGGGAGGAGCCGCCTCCTCTGGTTTTCCCACCTTTGTTAAATGCCATTTACTACTTCCCCTGTTAATTATGGGGCTTCTTGCCACCTTTCCTTAGTCCCTGTCCTGGTGGAGGGAACGGGAGGGAGTCCGCTTGTGCTCTGGTCGGTTTGTTCAATCACTGCGTAGTTGCCAGTGAGCCTTTACTTTGTGCCAGGCTCTGTGCTAAATGCTTATTCTTAAATTACCTACTTTCATTTTTCTTAAAGGCCTTAAGAGGACGTAGTAGGTATTCTTCCTGCACCCAGTTTGTAGATGGGGGTCCATATCCAGCCCCAGGTCTCACAGCAGGTTAACAGGACCCTGGTTCCTGCTCCTGCAGCCTGCCCTCTGTCCCACCCTTTGCCTGTGGTAGGCATGGCTATCTGTCCTGCAGAACTGGTTAACTTTTAAATCCTTTAGGAGTGCTGGTGCAAAGGTCTGTTTTAGTGAGCTGTATGGGGACCGCAGATGGTGCAGAGTTGGGGTGTGGGGAGAGAAACTTGGGACGTAACCGACAGTGCTCACGGGGAGAGCAGGCTGGTGGAATTAAGCGGGGTATTACAGCTGCTTAAGTCTGCTTGTTCTCTTTTTGAATGGCCCCAGAAAGACTCTGCCTGGATGTGCTAAGTGCATATTTGTGGATGCTGCAGACAAGATCTACGTATTCATAACCCTTTTGTTTTTGCCATTTTAGTCCTACATTATAGATTGCTTTTGACTGACTTTTGGAGGTACGAGGGGGACTATAGTGCCCTTAGATTATCCACAATATTAATGAACATGTCCTACCCTTCAGGACTGTGTGTTTGACCTCCTCACTTAACTTTCAGCATCAAAACATGTAGGAGATGAGCCTAATGGAAAGATCAATAATTCTGGAATAAAGTCAACTTGGTTTCAAATTTCAGCTCTTCCTTAATGCCCTTGGACAAGTTTCTTAACTTCAGGGCTCTCAGTTTCTTCTGTAAAATGGGGATCATTGTGCTCAGTGAGCGATAATATTTATACAGTACATCTGGAATAGGACTTGGTACCTAAGAGATATTAAGAAGTTTCCTTATTCATTTCAACTTGATTCAATGTGTATTAAATATATTGAGTGTGCTAGACTTTGTACTAAACCCTGGCTGTTAAAAAGAGTAGTAAGATGTGGTTTCTATCCTGGAGGAAGTTAAATTCTAGTGGTCAGGGCTGACACATACCAACTCATCATGAGGAGGTTAGGTGCCAACAAGCAGGCTGCGGCAGAAGCCGAGCACGGGAGCATTTCCTCTGCCCTTAGGGTTGGGAGATCCTTTCCTTCCTGAAGGAGGTTATGCCCAAGCCCTTTCTGGAAGCATTGAGTAAGAAGTAACCAAGCAAAGGAAAGTGGGATGGGTTGCAGCCAAAGCAACAGCATGAGCAATGGATGGAGTGTCTAGAACAACGGGCCGCCTGGGCTTGACTGGAAGCAGGAAGTACAGGGTAAGGAGCTCAGAGAGCCTAGTGTCTGTGAAGGTCCTGGCAGGCCTGGTGTGCCTGCTTGAAGAAGTTGGAAGATGTAAAATTTGCTGGGACGGAGAATCAAAATGTAAGGGAAAATTATTATGTCAATAGTGCTTAATGGTTTTGTCAGACTTTTCATAGCACATACACAGTCTGATTAAATAAATTGTGGTGCGTCCATACAGTGGAGTGATCTGCAATATTAAAAGAAGGAGTTAAGTTTAGACATGCTGTTCAGGAAGAACGTCCAAGAATATTATTAAATGAAAAAAATATGCATAGAGTATCTTTGGAAGTATCTATATAAGAGACTACTTACAGCGTCTGCCTTTGGGAGGGAGATGGGGGCTGGGGTAGACAGCAGTTTGCATTTTACTGCAGACTCTTTTGTACTGTATGGCTATTTTTCCACATGCATGCATTTCTTTTTTAAAAAAAGAAAATACTGTAAAGAAATAACTAATGTTGTACATTATCAGGTGAGCCGGAAACCAAGTGGCGGAGCGTAGAAATAACTGGTGCTACTGCACTGTAATGCTGTTATGCAGAATGCTAGCTTATTTCGTGCTCTGACAGTAATACCATTCATGGGGGGTTTAGAGTTTCCCACTTTCACATACATTATTTCAGTCAGAATTAATCACTTCCATCTGTGCGCCCATAGCAATTAAAATATTTTAAGAATTATAAATGTTAAGTGATGCTCTGTAAAGTTTGGAAAAGGGGTCAAAAAGAATGATGCCTGTGTGAATGGGCATGCTTAGGTTTGGCAGTGATGCTCCAAACATCTACAGTGTGTATTTGACAGGATCACTCCAAAGCATTTAAAGAGTGCTTAAGAAATTAAATCATTTTAATATGAAAAGCTTTTCAGGTGGTTGGGGTGAAGTAATTCTAGTGTACCTGACACACTTGGTTTTAACTTTCTAGGGGGATTTCTATCTTAGGACAACAGAGGTTTAACTATCAATGGTCCTAGTCTATATTTCATGGTTTATAGATCACAGAATAGAATTTTTGTTTTGCAGTTAGTGGCAGAAGCAAAATCTCTTTTTGCAGGGATAGGAGAGTGAGTGGAAGAGGAGGAGAAGGGATACCGAGAGGAAGAGGGTAATACATTTTAGAATACAAATGAGATTAGTCCTCCTTGAGAATGAAGTAAATCAGTCTTGATGTTCATGTCTCAATTTGAGCTCTTCATATTGGAAAAAGAGTTGAGTTTTTAATATTTTCGGCTTGCAATCATTTTTTAGAAATACCTACAACTTTTATTTGTGGGCTTTGTAATATTATTTTGCTAAATCGTAAGTGGTTAAATTTATTGCATTGGGGCTTGAAAATATGCTTTAGATTTTTAAGTTGAATTCTTTGGCATTGTATATGAATTATACTGTAAAAGAACTATTTTGAAAACTGAAAATAGACTTACCCTATGATTCAGGAATTCCATTCCTGGGTATACATCCAGAAGGAACTTTAATTTGAAAAGATACCTGCACCCCAATGTTCATAGCAGCACTATTTACAATAGCCAAGACATCCTAAATGTCCATCGACAGATGACTGAATAAAGAAGTTGTGGTATATACACACAATAGAATACTACTCAGCCATTAAAAAAAGAATTAAATAATGCCATTTGCCACAACATGGATGGACCTGGAGATGGTCATTCTAAGTGAAGTAAGCCAGAAAGAGAGAAAAATACCATATGATATCACTTACATGTGTAATCCTAAAAAAAAAAAAAAAAGACACAAATGAACTTGTTTATAAAACAGAGACTCACAGATATAGAAAACAAACTTATGGTTACCAGGGTGAAAGGGATTGGGGAGGGATAAATTGGAAGTTTGGGATTTGCAGATACTAACTAATATATATAAAATAGATAAACAACAAGGTACTACCGTATAGCACAGGGAACTATATTCAATACCTTGTAATAGCCTATAATGGAAAAGAATATGAAAAGGAATGTGTGTGTGTGTCTATATACATACATATATATATAAATAAATGAATCACTATGCTGTACACCAGAAATTAACACAGCATTGTAAATTGACTTCATTTACTTTGAATTACATTGTAAATATACTTGCATTAAAAAAAAAAAAAAGAACTGGGGGGAGGTTATAGCTCAGTGGTAAAGTGCATGCCTAGCATGCACAAGGTCCTGGATTCAATCCTCAGTACCTCCATTAAAAAAGTAAATAAATAAATAAATCTAATTACCCCCCACCTCAAAAAAGAACTGTTTTGAGAAAAAACTGATCAGATACCTTGTTTTTTAAACCAGTGATATTAAAGGTATGTTTAAGTCTGCTTTTGAGTTTATCAAAGCACATGACACCACTCCAAGTGAAAGATGACAGGCTTAGAACTAGACAGAGCTGATTATAAATTTAAGTTTTGCCATTTCCAGACTGGGCACTTACAAGACTAATCCTTGCCTTGCTGTTGTGACGACTAAGAGATAATGTGTGTAAAACATCTGCTGCCTTGTCTAGTTAAGTGTTCATCAAATACTGGTTCCTCCTGAGCTCCTTCAGTTGAGATGTGGATACTCAGGGTGTGTTGCCCTTTGTTTGTATAGGTTGTCTCATACCTGTCTGTGTTTACACCTGTGGGTGATCTGGCCTTGGAGGTGACTGGCTGGTGGGTGCAGTGTTGTGTGTTGAAAAGTTATGACAAGCTGAAGGCTGGTCATTATTGCCATTGAACTTCCCAGTGTAACGGATGGTTACTCTATGTTTGTTTGTGTTATTCTGTTTTAAAAAGCATGTTTTGTGGGGTTGGAGTGTAAATTCCAATGTAAAAATTTTTATCTTTGAAAACCCAGAGCTAGGCCCCTGTTACCAGTCACTTTGAGTGTTATCCTGTCTACTCTAGGCTAACCAGACCCTATTAGGTAATCCAGCTCCACCCACCCTCAAGCCCTTGGCCAACAGGGTGGGACACTTTAAACGGAAGTTCCCACTGTGGCTGTCCTTGCTTAAGATCTTCCTTGGGTTTTTATGGAATGGGATGAGAAAACTTCCAGGTGGATGGGCAGACTTATTAGTACCTGCCTCCTTTCACACTCCCACCTTCCATCCCCCATTTAAATCTTCCCTGTCCTTTAAGGCTCTGTCCAAGCCCCACATTTCTCAGGATGCTTCCCAGACAGCTGTCCATTCCATTCTAGTACTTCTGTCTGTAGTGGACACATTAGCCCAGGCACCACTGTGCTCACCTTTATTATGCTAGTCTCAGATTATCGCTGACCCGAGCTTTTCTTTGGTCCTCTACCTGGATGTGGAGCTTCAGGACACGGCTTCTGACTTTGTTTCTTCCTCTTTGTCTGGTCCACCACCTTATGTCTTAGAAGAATCCTCTGTAGAGTTTCCCACACAGCCAACAGTCTTCTCTTTTTAAATTTTAGCTAAAAAAGAAAGGAACATAAAAAAACAGTTTTTTGGTGTGTGTCCTTCCTTCAGTGTTTTCTTTTCATAGATGTACACATATATGATATTTATGTTAAACAATATGCTGTACTTTGTATAGTTTACTATTTTTACACACACACACAAGGTGTATATTGTCTCTTACTACTATGTATTTTACAGATGCTTTCTGATGATTGCATGTAATTTATATTCCAGCCTATAGGTATAATTTTTAAACTGTTAACTTATTATAGAATTTTAAATAACACTGCAATGAACTCTCCATCTATAGTTGTATTGAAAGACCTTTAGCTGTTAAACTGTGTTGAAATCAACTTAACCACAGTAGTTCTAAAAAATAAAGTTGTAGAATCTGTTTATTTTATGGGTATCTGAGTAATCACTGTGGTCTGGCTGTACTAGGTGTTGTGGGATACACTCAGAAATAAGGATAAAATAAAACATTTATACCAGTAGAAAGTTATGTCAAGTATTTAAATAGATTATTTATTTAAAAATTGTTATTGACATACAGTCAATTACAATGTGTCAATTGCTGATGTACAGCACAATGTTTGTCATGCATATACATCCATATATTCGTTTTCATATTTTTTCCATTAAAGGTTATTACAAGTTATTGAACATAGTTCCCTGTGCTGTACAGAAGGAACTTTTTTTAAAATCTATTTTTATATGTAGTGGCTAACATTTGTAAATCTCAATCTCCCAGATTTATTCCTTCCCATCCCCTTTCCCCAGTAACCATAGATTGTTTACTATGTCTGTGAGTCTGTTTCTGTTTTGTAGATGAGTTCATGGTGTCTTTTTTTTTTTAGATCCCACATATGAGTAATGTCATATGGTATTTTTCTTTCTCTTTCTGGCTTACTTCACTTAGAATAACCATCTCTAGGTCCATCCATGTTGCTGCAAATGGCATTTTTCTTTTTTATGGCTAAGTAATATTCCATTATAGAAATACACCATGTCTTCTTTATCCAATCATCTGTCGATGGACATTTAGTTTGCTTCCATGTCTTGGCTATTGTAAATAGTGCTGCTGTGAACATTGGGGTACATGTATCTTTTCGAATTAAAGTTCCCTCTAGATAGATAACCAGAAGTGGGATTGCTGGATCATATGGTAAGTATATTTTTAGTTTTTTGAGAAATTTCCATACTGTTTTCCATAATGGTTGCGCCAAACTACATTCCCACTAACAGTGTAGGATTGTTCCCTTTTCTCCACAGCCTCTCTAGCTTTTATCATTCATGGACTTTTGAATGATGGCCATTCTGACTGGTGTCATGTGATAACTCATTGTAGTTTTGATTTGCATTTCTCTGATAATAAGCGGTAGTGAGCATTTTTTTCATGTGCCTTTTGGCCATTTGTATGTCATTATTGGAGAATTGCTTAGGTCCTCTGCCATTTTTGGATTGGGTTGTTTGTTTTTGTTATTAAGTTGTATGAACTGTTTATATATTCTGGAAATTAAGCCCTTGCCAGTCGCATCATCTGCAAATATTTTCTCCTATTCCATAGGTTGTCTCTTTGTTTTGTTTATGGTTTCCTCTACTGTGCAAAAGCTTATGAGTTTAATTAGGTCCTGTTTTTTAAATTTTTGTTCTTATTTCCAATCCCTGTGTAGACTGCCCTAGGAGAACATTGCTAAGATTTATGTCAGAGGATGTTTTGCCTATGTTTTCTTCTAGGCGATTTATCGTGTCTTGTCTTATATTTAAGTGTTTAAGCCATTTTGAGTTTATTTTTGTGTATAGGGTGAGGGAATGTTCAGCTTCATTAATTTACATGCTACTGTCCAGTTTTCCCAACACCACTTGCTGAAAAGACTGAATAGACTATTTATTTAGATAAAATAGGTACTAAAGAATTTATGCAGACAACATAAGTGTCCATCAGTGGATGAATGGGTAAGGAAATTGTGGTCTCTGTGTACAATGGAATAATATTCAGCCTTAAAAAAAAATCCTGTTATTCTTGACAACATGGGTGAATATGAGGGCATTATGCTTAAGTGAAATAAATCAGACATAGAAAGACAAACACTTTATGGTATTATGTATATGTGGAATTATTAAAATAATAAAAGTTGAGCTCATAGAAACAGTAGAAAAGTGTTTGTGAAGGGATGGGGGAATAGAGTTTGGTAGAAGGGTACAAACTTTCAGTTATAAGATGAATGAGCTAATGTATAACATGGAGACTATAGTTGATAACACTATATAATTGAAATTTGCTAAGAGAGTAGGACTTAAATGTTCCTACTTAAAAAAAAAGATAAATATGTGAGATAATGGATGTGTTAATTAACTAGGGGGAGAATCCTTTCACAATGTATATCAAAACATCATGTTGTGAACTATAACTATTTTATAATTTTATTTGTCAATTATACCTCAATAAAGCTGGAAAAGAAAAAGAGCTTTGAGTACTTAGCCATAAAAAAGAAAATAATGCCATTTGCAGCAACATGTATGGACCTGGAGTTTGTCATACTAAGTGAAGTAAGCCAGAAAGAGAAAGTAAAATACCATATGATGTCACTTATTTGTGGAATCTAAAAAAAGGATGAACTTATTTATAAAACAGAGACAGACTCACACATATAAAAAACAAACTTATGCTTACCAGAGGGGAAGAGGAGGAGTGGAGGGATAAATTGGGAGTTCAGAATTTGCAGATACTAACTACTGTATATAAAATAGATAAACAACAAGGTCCTACTGTAAAGGACAGGGAACTATATTCAATATCCTTTCTAATAGCCTACAATGGAAAAGAGTATGAAAAGGAAAATATATATGTAAAACTGAATCACTATGGTGTACACTAGAAATTATCACAACGTTGTAAACCAACTATACTTCAATTAAAAAAAAAAGAGAACATTAAGTAAGAACTGTATACAAATTAAAAACAAAACACCAGAGTGGGTGTGCGGGTGGGTATGTGTCCAAGGGTGAATTCAGACAAAAGGATTTACCTGTGTTACAGTTTTATAGCATGGCCTCACTGAAGGGGGTAAGGACAAAAAGGCATGAATTTAAGTAACTTTGGAAAATGGTGTTTTGACTGGACACTGTAAAGCTAAGGACAAAGGGAACTGCACCATAACACTGTGCTCTAGTTGGTAAGGTTGTTTCTCATGGGAGAACAGGGTAACAATTCTGAAACACCTATTCAGAGGTCAAGCAAATAAATAAATGGATGGTGGATAGTGGGAGCCAGATTTCCCACTGTTGGAGAAAGAAGTTAGAGAGAAGCCAGGGCAGAAGGCTGCACTGAACCATGTAGTACTGGATTAGAGTTGGAGACATCAGTATGGACTTATGTTTAGCCTAATATGGATACAGAAATCATTATAGGTGAGTGTGCAAGTGCACGTTAGTACACGTACATGTATCTTCGAGATCTGTCCAGTGAGAGAGCTTGGAAACAATGACACTCCAGTAGCAACAACATACCAAGATCTGAATATCGTTCTTCAATTAAAGTAATCAGGGCTTGGAGAAATGGGTAATTATAGGTCTAGAGAATCTTTTATTACCAGAAAATAAGGAAATGCTCAAAAAAAAAAAAAAAACCAAAAAAAAACAAAGGAGAGGGGCATGTCAAAGGACATTGGAACCAACCTCAAAGAGCTCCCAATAGCCATAGCTGGAACAGTTTAAGCAATAAAATAAATAGAGTGGTATTGCATTATAACCCAAAGTTTAAAATAAATATATGTAAGTTTATGTAGGGAAAAGAGATGTCTTTCTTATGGAAGAATTCCAAGTAGTTTATGTAGATACTTATCCCTTTAGGAGCTGGGGCTTAATTTCCTGACTTCTTGAGTGTGGGCTGAATGTAGTGACTTGCTTCTAAAGGCTAGATTATGGAAAGAATGAAAAGGTAAATTTACAGTGGACAAATTCATAAACACGAACCAAATAATCAAGGTTGACATCACCAGTGAGCAACCAGAGTCAATAAAGTTTTGACATCATTCTATGAGCATGTGCCCTTAATATGATGTAATGAAAAGGATACATTACCTTTGTGGTCCCCTCTTCAAAACCCGGAACCCCAGTCTAACTGTGAGAAAAACATCAGACAAATACCAGTTGAGAGACATAATACGCAGTATCTGACCGGTATTCTTCTAAACCGCCAAGGTCATGAAAAACAAGGACAGACTGAGAAAGTGTGTTAGAGAGGAGAATAGGGAGAAATGATGAGTAATTTGCAAAGTGGGATCCTGGAATGAAAAAGGACATTAGCAGGAAAGCTGGTGAAGCCCAAATGAAGTCTGGAATTTAGTTAATTCGAAGGGGAGGGTAACTAGGTTTATTTTTTTTTAATGGAGGTACTGGGGATTGAACCCAGGACCTTGTGCATGCTAAGCACACACTCTACCACGGAGCTATACCCTACCCCCTGTTTAATTTTTCAAAAAGGCACGAAAAACATTTCTCCCAACATTTAGTTAAGAAAATATTCAAACCTAAAGAGAAGTTGAAAGAAATGTACAGTGAACATACCCACCACCCAGATTCTATAATTAAGATTTTTGTGATCTTTGCTTTATTACATACCTCCCTGTCAACCCATCTTATTCTTAAAAATATTTCAAAATAACTTGCAAAGATAACCGCCCACCCCCAACAGCAATGAGAAAACCCAAGACCTGTTTAAAATGTAATTTCTGCCAAAGTTATGGTCCATCGCCTACCAGGCACTCAGAGTTAACCTTATGTCTGTGGTTGTGCCCTGTGGTGAACAGAGGTGGATGAAATGTTGAGGAGAATGTAGGTTATGGACCGTTTTCAGAGGTCACCCCGGATGTGTGTGATTAGAGGACCATGCTTCACTGAAGTCGATCTGTGCTAGCGGGCACTGGGGTGTTGGGGAGTCTGTGAGTGTCCAGGAAATAGCACCCGGTTTCCTGCCATGTGTTTCCAGTACCTCACACAGTATTAACCAATGTGGGCAGCTTTGAGGATGGCTGGAAGGGATGGCGGGTCTGGGCGGGGACAGTTGTAATGTATAACACCCGAGCATTTATCTGGGGAGAGCCAAGGCCGTCCTCCCCAGGCCATTCTCCCTCCCCTCTGGTCCCCTGGGAAAATAAATAGAGCGGGGAAGAGAGCGGCTTTCGCTCTGGATGGGGGTGGGAGGGCCGATCAGCTCATCAATCAGGAGAGTGTGTAATTATGCGGAAAGGACAGAAATCACTCCCTGAAGACCACAGACTTGGGGATTTGCCCAGAAGAGGACCTTACAGCTGCTAACAGTAGCCCTATTCAGCTTGGGTGCATAATGATTTTTAAAACTAATCAAGAACCAAGGCCTGAGGCTGGGGAGAAACACAAATTTCTTGTTGACAGAGTAAACATCTAGATTTTGTTGGATAGGAAGTCGCTGAGGAAGGTCAGAGTGATGTAATGGTGCGTGCCAAGCTTTCATCCCAGGACAGATGGGCCCCTGAGGTACCATCCGCAGCACCCGGGGGGCCTTTGAAATCACTTCCTATAAATTAAATCGTTGTTAAGTTAGTATCGAGAAATTAGTATGGAAGCCATACCTGAAGTAAAACCAGACAAAGGAAGGAAATTTCCAGTGGAATTACCTTACTCGTCTTCCTCCCTTGCCTTATGAGTAGACCTGAGACTTATTATTTTGGTCAGCTCTCTCGTTCAGTACTTGAATATCATTGCCTCCCGCAAATAGCCGTCCAAAGTAAACTTCCCTTTCTCCTCTTAAGCTTGGACAACTGCACTTATCCCTACCTAAGCCAGTGTCAGCTGGACACTTTTCATAAACTGTCTTGCTATTTTGGGTTTTCTGTTTTGGTTGAGGAGGAAGTAGTGTTTTTGTTTCTGGTTCTTTTTTTCATCAAAGGAATATTTGTTCTGGGCAGGCAGGGGGAGGGGATGCTTCTCAGTGTAGGTCAGAGGAAGGAAATATGTGGCGTCATATGTAAGTGACTGATTACGAATCTTAACTGGTGGGGTGTTTCTAATAAAACATCTAATAAAACACTCCAGAGCAGAAAGCAGGATCTGTGGTCTTTATCCTGTGATTTATTCAGCAGTTAATGGTACCCCTGTGTGCTAGGCACTGAGGATTTGCTGTGGACCATGTAGTGTCTGTCTCAGGGAGAGACACAATCAGAGGAGATGGCAAAGTGAAGTTTGTAGAGATGTGTGAGGAATATTAGAGGAGTCGGAGGAGGAAAGGTTCAGGGAGACTTCCTGGAGGAGGTGATTCCTGAGCTGCATCTTGGGGGAGTAGCTAGGTGAGGTGTGGATTGAGTGGAGGGCACACGAGCTGAGATGAGGAAGGTACACAGTGTGGTGTGGTGGGGGACAAAGTGGGTAAGGGTGAGGTCAGCTGAGCGCAGGGTGGTGTTTGTAGGAGAGGCCAATGGAAAGGTTGATATGGAATCAGTGAAGAAGAACAGCCAGGGAGGTGCCTGTGGAGACGTTGGAGGGTAAGGAACAGGGGCGGGAAGTTGGGGTGTTGGGGTAAAGTGGGAGGAGAGCCCGAGCAGGTTGAGGAGAATGGTGATAAAAGTTTGAGACAGCTGTTTGGGGACTGGGAGGGGTTTTCTTCGGATACCCAGGCCCTTCTGGGTCAGAGACATCCAGGAGCAGTGGCATGTCTCTGTGAGCGGTGCCACCTCTTTTTGGGGACTTGTGGACCCAGGTTGTAGGTGTGGAGAAGCTGGTAGTGGTGTTGATTTCCGTGGGTTTGGCCAAAGAAGAGGAGGGCAGAGAATCGGGGGTTCCGGCAGGGAGGTGGGGCCAGATCACCCACAGTGAAGAAGGGGGTGCACCCAGGGACATCGGGAGCAAGTACCCTGGGGGGATCGGGTGTGAGAGCTGGAGGGACAGGAGGTTGTGGTCATCAGCAAGAGCCCTGAATTGTGCCCTCTGACTCTAAGGTGTGGCCCTGGGAATGGCGAGGACTAGAGGCTCAAGTGCAGTAGTAGTGATGGTGACTCCATCGCTTCCTCCTGCTGTGTGCTGGGCACCATTCTAAGTGCTGGGAGCTTTTCAGCAACCTCTCGAACAGGTATTCTTATTCCCATTTATAGGTGAGGGAACTAAGGCCCAGAGATGTTAAGCAATCACTCAAGGTCACACAGTTAACTAATGATGGATTCTAATCCAAGTTGTACAGGTGCCTCCCCACCCCCAACCTGTCTGCTTTCACTTTCCTTAAGGGGCCAACTGTTGGGTGAAGAGAAGCTTGTGAACTCAGCCACTCCCCCCTTTTCCTGGTGAATGAGGAGAAGTTACAAAAATATGTAGGTGACAGCTGAGAATTGGAGTGGAGGGTGGTAGACTGAGTATCGAGAGTCTCAAAGGAGGGTGGATGTTTTTACATGAGGTTGGAAGAGAAGGGCTCAGCCAGCACTTCCCTGGGGAGGGAGGCCCTGTCAAAGGGAGGGAGGAAGGCATGAGGAGTTAGTGTTTGATGAATATGTATTTTCAGTTTGAGAAGAGGAAGAAGTTCTGGAGATGGTGAAGGTTGCACAGCATTGTGAATGTACTTAGTGCCACTGAAGTTTAACACTTAAAAATGGCTAAAATGGTAAATGTCATGTTGTGTACATTTTACCATCACACAAAAAATAAAAAGTAGAGGGAAAAATACTGATCGCTACCATTTATGATTTTCCTGGTACAAAAGGGGCACTTGTTTCATATTTGAAAGAATGTGACATTTTGCTAAATGTTTTACATGTATTTTTCACTTAATCCTCACTTTCAGAGATAGGTAAACCTTGCTGTACATATGAGGAATCTCAGGTTTGAAGAGATTAAGCATCTCACCGTCCAGAAAATGGCAGAGGCTGGGCGCCACCAGACTCTAAATCCCTTGCCAGTCACCCCTAGGGAATTTAACAATGGAAAGAAGGTTCCAGAGGCCTGGTGGAGAGGGAGGACTGGTGTAGGGAAAATGCTGGATGAGGAGAGGAGGGTGGGGATGGGAGAGAGGACCATGGGATGAGAGGTCAGATGAAAGGACTGAACTCTCGTGTCCAGATCAGGCGTCAGGGGTGAGGAAGATTAGCTGCATTTCTGATGCTGACAGAGTGAATACCAAGGGTGAGGTCGAATCCTGGCCAGCTACCTGGCTCTGTAGCCAACCAGCCAACTGCAAAGATTGTGCTGCAGGTTTTTTTTTCTTTGTAACAGGATGGGATGAAATACATGTATTAGGACATCGGTTTTACCTGGCTCCTCAGGAAGGTTTTGAGGTTGAAACCTGGAACGCCGACGGCATCTCCTGTCTTCAGTGGTGGCCAGTGGCATTTGTGCCCCCTCCCGGGTGGAGATGCGGGCCTGTCTCAGATATTTGGATTTAGTGAGGTGTCTGCGAAGTGATCGAAGCTGTTTACAAGGGAAGTGCTCTCCTGAGAGTTCCTGTTATTGTTTCACTTCACGTGTTTGCTTTGGATTCAGCAGAATTCTTTTATTCTCCTGCTGGTGGTTTTAGCTTCTGTGCTGAAAGACAGGCTGCTTGAGCAGTGCTTTCTGTGTGTGGTGACGGCAGTGAGCGTGGCTTGTGATTATATAATAATTTTGAATAAATAAAGAGATGTTCTCATGGTGGGTCTCGTAAGGGCAGCCTGGAAGCTGGCCTCATTAGGGATTAAGTTGCACTGCAGTTCTGTTTTGCAGCTGTCAGAGGCGCAGCAGCACATCAGCCGCAACCTCCAGGTGTAATAGACCTTCATCAGCATCAGTGAAAAGTCCTGGGAGGATCCAGGGCCCAGCAGGATGCTGTCTCTCAAAAGTCGTCTGCAGAGTCTTGCTCTGGCCGCGAGACGTTTTACCCCCGTGGCTGGCTGGATCTGTAGTGCTTCACAACACATCTTTTCAAGGAAAGGTAGAGTTTATATGTTTGCTGGTGCCAAATTCTGATGAATCATTTTACTGTCCCCTTTCCTGCCGTTTTTCTTCAGCTAAGAAACAATAGAGGGGCGAAGGTAAAATAAGGCCAATGGGATTTATCTTAAAATGAAAATAGGGCTAAGGTAATGATGACCAAGGTGACCCTTAGTTTTGGGGAATAGTAATGACTAACATTATGAGCAGTTATCTTCTGGGCTAGGAGCCATCCAGGTATTATCTGACAGGCTTGAGAACACGATCTTGTCTTTTGTTCAGAGCCACAGCCCCCCAGCCCAGAACAGTGCCTGGCGTGGAGTAGCACTGCAATGAATGAACTTAAGGCAGATAAGGATTCTGTGGCACACAGTGGTTACGTTGCCTCCCCAGGGCCACATCATTAGTAACTGGGATTCCTTGACAATAGTTAGGTGAAGAAAGTAGAGAATAATGGTTGGTCAGAACCCCTTCATTGAAAATAAAATTTATTGTGGTTTTAGAGAGGTCTTGAGTTTTACAAAAGAAAATTGCTCCGTCTATTAAAATATACTAATTTTATAATTAACTTTATTAAAAAGAAATATAATTTCATAGTTATAATAATCTTGTGAGGAGTAAATGAGGAAGAACTTAGAACAGTGCCTGTACATTGTAAGTGCCATATGCGTGGACGTTTGCCTTGAGCGTCATTTGTCTTTAAAGGATATTTGATCACTTACTTGGTTTTAATTTTGAAGTCAAGATAAAACTTTCTCTTTTGACTGTGGAGACTATCTTTAAGAGTAGACCTGAATGAAAAAATATAATTCAGAGATATAATAAGAAAGCAAAGAATGAGATCTGATTTTAGTAATAAGAATATTATGTTACCATCTAAACACTACATGAATGCTCAATATTTTATTAGCCAAACAACTAGAATACAACATTTTAGTAGGAATTGTCCCTAGAGCACCAAGAAGTGTACTATAAGGAAGTGTTACTCTTAGCCCAGTAGTCTAAACATTATTGATTTGCAGTTCTATCAGTAAAATGTTTTTTGCTCATCCTTGCAATATTTGCATACTTATGAACTAAAATCAGTATAAAATACACAAAAAATAAAAATGAGACAAGTAAACATGATTAGACATTCTATTATCTTTTTTCTGTATCCAGGAGATCACCTTGTACCCCTGGTTTAGAAAGACCGAGAGTCATCTAGAAGAGAAAGCACACAGCATTTTTTGAAGGAGGGTTTGCTAGATTTTTGGACTGGTATGTGGATGGGAAATTGACAGAGAGGTACACTGTCAGGCAGATTGAGTGTAGGATGTTTTGGGGAGTAAACCAGAAAGCTGTCCCTGGCCATCTGCTTGAAAATGTTGGTGAGGGCACAAACCAAACTCCCAAGGATTAAAGTGTCCCCATTTGAATGGTCACATCACTTGTTCATAACAGATTATGCTGGACACGTTGGACTAGACGAGGAAAAAATAGAGTTCATACACAAGGTTTGCGAAATTGCTTTTAAATTCGAAAGGTATTTCAGCTATTTGAAAGGACCGGACTTCAGTGGTAAGGAAGTCAAGTTAATCATTTGGAAGTGAGAAAGTGGAAATACGATGAAGCCACTGGACTTGACCTTGGCAAGAGGGGGTGACTGGATAGAGAAGTACTGAGGAGGGGGCTCTGATCACAGCCTCCAGGGGAGACCAGGGTGGAGCCTGCTGACGTCTCTGGAAGGGCAGGAGCAGAGCCTAGAGTGGGGCACTGCTTGTCATTACTGTGGAACATATGCTGGCAAAGTAGTCTTAGTTTCCTCACAAATTAATACTTTCTAAGACCGTCAAATACCTGTTTCTGGATTTAAAAGATCACGTGAAGGGAGACTATCAAGTTAACCAACTCTCATTTGCTTCCCTGGGGACAGTCCTGTAGGATCCCTCCGAGCTGGGGTTCTGAGTCTGGCACCTCACACCAACAGGTGGTCATAGATAAGAATTTGGGGATAGTGGTTGGGGTGGACTGATCATCTACAGTTTTCTACTGGTGTCTGGGGCTAGATTAACTGCTGTGATAAGTTGGGAATTTCAGACAGATTTACACGTTGAATTACTTTCTTAAAGAACCAAAAGCAGACTGGAGAAACAACTGATAGATTGCCCAAAGTTTCATGTTCATTTGAGAGCGTACAGAACTGTGTCCTCAGGGCTGAATGGAAAGTAGAATTTGACGGCATTTCAACAGTGGTACAATTTATTGATTACCCACAAATGAAATACTTGGGTGTTGTTGGAGTATTTTCAGTGGGAGTATTTTGCAAGAGAGAAAAAGGCCTCTTCTGGAAGTAGGTGGGCTGGATATTAAAGAACTAGAGGGAAAAACAAATATCGACCATTGGTGGGTACCTTCCATTTCCCCTAGGAACATCCTTGAACAAGAGGGACCTAGTCTTTGGCAGCATTCAGTTCTGAAGAAGTTTTCTTAAATGATGGTAGTAATAGCATGCAGAGAACACTAGCAATAAGTATTCCTATCCTTGATTTTATATAAAAAAAGGGCTTAGTCACTCTCATAAATTATTGTTTGATGTGTTTATGGCTTAGATGGGGAATCTGAGAAACTGTGATAGTTGGCAAATACTTAGAAATGTCAGAAATAGAATGAGACGCTGATAAAATATGGCTTTGGGGTTGCTGAGAGTCCTTGAGAAAAGTGACCTCACTCAAAGAGTGAATCAAGAAAGAGTTATGCTGATTCCAGAAGCATGACTCATTAGGGGAATGCAGCCGTGCCCCCCCCCCCCCCAGGCTTTGAATGAAAAGGCGTGGGAGCATCCGGTGGAGGGCCTGGCCTGAGGGCGGCCTGCCCAGAAACCCTAGAGTCCTCCTTACCGTGGTCGTGGTCAGTGCAGTAAAGACAGATCCAGCACTAACACGTGGCTCTAGTGTCCAGATCCTAATCTACCAAATCCTATTTCAAGAGTGTGGGGAGGGGATAACGTTCAGAGGTAAATGTTCATAGAAGTGAATGAAAAGCTTTGAAATTTTTCTCTGAGTGACCTTTGGGTCTCAATTTCCTCATCTAAAAATAAAAGAAAGGTTTATTGGAATAATCTCCTAAAGCCCCTCCTGGTTCTAAACGAGTGTGTCTATTTGGAAGAGATGAGGCTGAAAGGTGACATTTATTTTGCACTCCCTCGTATGTACGTTCCAGATGCTTTATGTACAGTAGTTCCTTTAATCCTCATTATTTCATTCACTCCGTAAATTATACCCACGAGGTAGGGATATCACTGTTCCCATTTTACAAATGAGTGTGAGTAGCATGGATAAGTTCGCTCAGCTACCACTGAGAAGTGGCTGAGCTGGAATACAGCGAGAAATGATCATAATAATAGGAACGGTGATTCATCGTCAGTTTTGAATGAAATGAAAAAAAGTCCATGTTTGGGGTATTAGAATTGTTCTATTTTCTCACAGGTTACTAGAAGTAAAACAAACTTTTTAAAGATAGTAAGATGTCAGATTCTGCCCCTCAAACAGGAAAAACTCATTTTTGTTTGGGACTTGGGTGGCAGGCAGTGAAATGAACGACACCTTAGTTCTTCCCGTCAATCTGAGTTCTGAACCGGTTCTCACAGAGATGGAGAATGACAACATCAGGAATTCAAGTTGTACCTTTTTTACTGGTAGAACTAATACTGGAGAATGTGTCAACAGTGGGCTTCCTAATACTAAACCCCAGAATAGGGGGGCTTGCCTGGTGGCTCACATGGTACTGGACCCCCATGTTTCCCCACATGGAGGCCTGGCCCCCAGAGAGCCAGAATGTTTAAGAAGACTTTAGTGTGTGCCCCCAGAGAGCGACTTGGCATCCAGGAAGAGGAAGAAGGTGGGAGGGGCCGGGTCCCTGTCCCCAGTTTCTGTCCCCAAGCTTCAAGGATTAAATAGGTCACTAGGGCTTCTAGGACGCGGTGGGCGAGGGGCCAGGAGAGAAGCCTGGATGCTGAGCTCGAGGTCTGCTCTCCACGTAGAAGGAGCCAGGCACCAGGCGCATCCCCCACTTCTTTCCTCCCCCCAGTAATAAATGCTGTTCAGTTTCCCAAGGCCAGCACCGTTCTACATACATTTCCTTCTACTTGAGATACTGGCTTTTGCGAAGGTGAAGCTGGATTTACAAACAAAACCAAAAGAGCCCTAAAACCTTGTTGCTGCTGAGGCTGACGTCGCGGCTGCTTCCATTTGAGTAGATGTCGAAGTAAAAGACTCTGGCGTCTTATTCACTCAGTGTTCTGAGAAGGTCACTGTGATTGACTGTGTTAATAGTAATGTCTTTGAGAAGCTGAATTCAAACACATGCCTTTGGAACTTGAAAAATCCCTTGGTGCTTCTCATTTTGGGGCGAGGTAGTGAATACATCAAAAACTTCAGGTAAATGAAAACTGCCCATTTCCATGTGGCGGTTGAAGTCTCTGCCATGCAGGAGACCCAGTTTTAAAGTTGCTCTCTCCCCTCACATACTCTTTTTTTTTTTTTCCCTAAGAGTAATGGAAGATGTTCAGACTGAAAATTATTGTGGTCACCTGGCTTGTCATTTTCTAAAGTAACATTTTTATTCAACAAGTAAAACAAATTTGCCCAACTAAATTATTCATAGGAATTACAAAACTTGTCATTTAGAGTGGATGTTGGGATATTCAGGTCATCTGGAAGGCTGTGGTTAAAAATAAAGTGACCTAAATATATAGCTCTACTTTTTTTTTTTTTAAGAGAAATTTAAGCTTCAAATTTTTTTTGACATTGGTCCTAATTCTGTTCCTGTTGGGAATGTAACTAGCTACTCTTTCAGTGTTCCAAATAAAGTCGATTCCTTTTTCTCTTCTTGTTGGGCGTTTCTCATGGTGTATCCAGCTCTGTTTTTCAGTTAGACTGTGTGAGTTCTGTATCCTTCCTGGTGCACGAGGGGTGTGTACGAGAGTGACAAAGAAACTGCAGAAGATGGCAAGCAAATGACTCCTCCAAGAAAAACTGAAGAAAGCTGGTTAATTGTTCCGATCACTCCTTTTGTACTTGAAAGCAAGAAGCATTTGAAATGTGAACTTGTCCCAGTCTGCTTTTGGGCAGTAACTAGAGCATAAAATGTTGAAAATCAATTATGTATTTAGGGAGGTAAACCAGGCTGACATACTGAAGGCATATTGAGTTCTGTTTGGTGGACAGAAGCAGGGCAGTTACATCATATTCCTGCAGTAAAATTGTGTCCCAAGGTGGGGAGACACAGAGGATAACACATCCTTACATATCCATACTTCACAGGACATGGGAGTATTTATGATATATTTGTCATTTGTCCTGGGGGAAAAAAATCCCATCTTAAAATTGACTCTGCTTTTTTGGATGTTGGCTGATAAGTATAGAATTTGATTTTTTAAAAATACATTCTTGGCCCTGATTTGTAGCAGTCTGGTCAGTTTGTACTACATTGCACATTCCCTGTGCCAGTTAGGTGGTAAGGCCTTTGCCAGAGAGGATAGAAAGTTTCAGATTTCTTCTGTAACCCACTGTGCCCGACAGCACTTGTCGCTATGTAGCTGTTTGTAGGTGTGTGAGATATTTGCATGGGTGTTATCTTATGTTCACTCCATAGGAGAGGCCCCTGAGGACTGGACTGTGTTGCATCTAAAGCCATATGGTTGGAAAATAGCTGTATTAGCCTGCTAAGGCTGCTGGGACAAAGTCCCACGAACTGGGGGGCTTAAACAACAGAAGCTTCTTGGCTTAGAGTTTTGGAGGCTGGAAGCCGAAGATCAAGGTGTTGGCAGGATTGATTCCTTCTGGAATCTAAGAAGGAAGCAGGTGTTCCAGGCTCTCCTTCTTGGCTTACAGATGACTGTCTTCACATTGTCTTCTCTCTGTATGTGTCTGTCTCTGTGTCCAGATTTCCCCTTTTTATAAGGACACCAGTCATACTGGATTACCCCCACAATGGTCTCATTTTAACTTGATTACTTCTATATAAAGACCCTGTCTCCAAATATGGTCACATTCTGAGGTACTAGGAGTTAGGTCTGCAACAAGAATTTTGGGAGATGAGGGAGGCACAATTTAGACCACCATAACAGCAGCAAATCTGGGGTCACATTCTTTTTTTGTCTCCTGATTCAACAACTTTCCCAGTCCTGTTGAATAAAGATTTGTTATTTGGTTTATATGCAGCATGGACAAAGGCCACAGTTTCTACTCAGAAAGCATTCTATCTTTCTACCAAATACCACCTCCTCTGCTCACAGTGCCCTGTCGCCGCTAGCTTGTAGATTGAAGCCATTTCTTATATGAAGACAGTGTTGCTTGAGGCTGTTTTTTAGTGGGTTTCTAAAACATTTATCGCCTCTCCCTTTGATCCCTGGAATAAAAAAAAATACGTGTAATTTGATGTGCACGTTGGTTTTAAAGAGGTATAAAATGTGCACTTTGCCTGTGATCTTTTCTCTTTTTGTCTTTTTGGGATGCTTTTTTTTTGTCCTAGCTGGGGAAAATGATTATCAGTGTTTGAGAGTTATGTAGGACATACAGCCTCCTGGGTAGCTGGTCTCTTAACTCTCGGCAGCAGTGGAAATCAGGGTACCAAGTAGTTCTCCCACCCCAAGTTTGGGTTGATACTCAGAATGTAATATCTAAAAGGTAAAAAATGTTATATTTGATCACTTTGATTTTTCAGTAGTATTTAGAGGGATCTTTCCTGCCAAACAACATTGGTGCCAAAAAGGCATTAATTTATTTAAGAAATTTCCAAGTGTAGTGCAGTTTCTTCTTAGAAAGAGCTAAATGCAATTTGTCGGACTCAGGATTGTAAACATGTGGGGCATGGCCCTGTAAACGTTAGGAAATAAATATTTGCAGTGGTTCTGAGTCGGAAGTCTGCAGATCCATATTGGATGTAGTGTATGTGTGTGTGGGTGTGTCGTTAAATGTAGTTTTCGGAGTTTTAAATTTGCTTATATTTTAAACACTTTTTTTTTTTAAATGAAGGACAGATGCCATAGAAAGCAGCAACATATAGAAATTTTAAAATATGACCCTGCTTGAAGTGATTGGGGACATTCTCCTGTGTGTGCTGATTTATAGCCTGGCAGGACTCTGGTTGGTGTGTGCATTCTGAGTGCTACTGAAGAAGAGGCATGGAGATGCAAACCTCTTGTCACTGTTGCCTGGCATCCCACAGTTCAAAGGCAGCCAGTTACATAGTGGTTGGCAGTAAGCCTCCCATTTTGTATATTTTTGAGAGAAAAGAGAGAATGTGATGTCTGTGTGGAGCATTTTATAATGAAGGAGGAATGGCTCGGCTGCTGTAGACAGGTATTAAAAGGCTATCCCACTGGCCTCGTAACTGTATCTGCCACAGATGCATCCCCATGAGGCCTCCAGCTTGAGAAGAAAACCCACTGTTGTGCTGCACAGCTGTTAAAGTAGTTAACTCAGTTCCTCCAAAACTATTATGGGAAAAGCTTTTGAGAACATGAACTTACAGTGTATTTGGGGTCTTCAGGATCATTAACAACTTAATTCTAGCAAACAGCAGCAGACCAAATTATGTCGGCTTTAGTAATTCAGCTTTTAAAAAATATTGTGCAGAAGTACACATAACAAAGTTTATATTTTAACCATTTTTAAGTATACAGTTCAATGACATTAAGTCCATTCAAATTGTGGCACAGTCATCACCCATCCATCTCCAGGACTACTTCTCTTCCCCAAGAGAAACTCTGCCCATTAAACACTAACTGTCCATGCCCCACTTCCCCCTGCCTCTCTAATCTCTATTCTGCTTTCTGTCTCTGTGACTTCACCTCTTCTAGGTACCTCATAGACATGAAATCATACCATATTTGTCCTTTGTGACTGCTTGTGACTTTCTTAAGTTGTCTCTGAACAGCTTTCAGCATATGTCATTATCTTTTTTGATCACAAAATAATGTAGTGGATAACTTTAGACTATGAAAGCTCTAGGACAGAAGTGTGAAACTCACTTGCCTTCAGGGGCCAGAGAGTAGTAACATCTGGTATTTATAGAGCAGTTGCTATGCGTGAGGCACTTTGCAGGTAACGACACATTTCCCCTCACGCCAGCCCTATGAGGTAAATACTATTAATACCCCAGGTTTGCAGATGGGAAACCAAAAGGTGAATTACTTGCCTAAGATAACAGCGTGGCTGGTATGTGGCCGAGTGGAGGCTCCAGCTCAGTAGTCTCTGCTCCAGAGCCTGAGCTCCTAATGAGTGCCCTGATTATGTGTGTGCAGGTGGACCGGGCAAAGGGGACTGGGATCCCTAGCCGGCGTGGGGGTGAGCTGGTGGTGAAGGCCAGTCTTCAGCCCCAGTGTGGGGCTTAATTAAGGGAGTGGAGGTGCAGGCGCTGCACAGCTGCTGCAGGTTGTCGCAGAGTGGGACTTTGGGCTCAGCACTGCTGGCACTCCCAGATTTCCAAGAGCAGCTAGAACGTTATTTATGGACGACATCTCAATTTCTAAGTATTGGCAACCTAACTCAAAATCTGCAACAGAGCATATGGGCCAGACAGACTAGCTGGCGCACTAGTATGAGACCTTATTTCTGGAGGTTTTGGGGTAACCTTTCACCTATACAGACCCTACAACAGTTTGTACCCCTGGGGACACTGATCACTTGCCATTGTTTGGACTCAGAGGCAAGGCCTTGCTAATCTTTGCTTTCTCCGCTGCAACTTCGATATAGCAATTTTCAGTAACTACGTGCTGAGCGAGTTAGTCTCTGCAGCACTCATGATTTCCTCCCGTGTGCTGCCAAGAGTTCACTGAAAGTCTAAGTCAAAACAAAGACAGTGCAGTTTGAGAGGCTCATATCCTTTCATGTAGCACTTCCTAATTTATTGTTTCATTTGGGGCTCCTTTGATTTAACATTGCTGATTAAAATGAGGACTTCAATGTGTGTTTTTATTTTTTTCCCTTCAGAAAGTCCCACCAAGGAAATTCAAATTTATGCTGTGTATAATGCATGCAACCTGGAACCTCCTTATTTTAATAACAGCCACCAGCATTAATGACATGTGTACTGCTTGCTAGCCACTGTGTTAAGGATTTTACATGTCTTACTACTTTTAATTTGGAGTTGATAATCAAGAATTTGTGGATTGAGACTGAATTTTTGTATTTGAAGAGCTTGGAGACATTCAATTCAATGTGCTGACTTTGCATATGAAGCTGTTCAGGGCCAGCAAATTTAAGAGACCAGTCCAAGGTCATACATCTGTTATATGGTATAGCCAGAATCCTTTGGATGGATACATCTGTTGAGTGTTACAGATGTAACCCTCTTGTGCCTACATGTCAGCGGTCTGATATAGCCAGTGTCATTCCCCCTCAACCCCCACCCCATCCAGTAATTATTTTCTAGAGTCCATAGTGCTTCTACTTTTACTTTCTACCACCTGTGGGAAAACAGGGCTTATTAAGTTAACCCATAATAATTTGTTACCACTCACATAAAAAGCTTCTGAATTATGGATCATTACCAGGGTATTTGAAATAGTTTGCTGGTACAGGTGTGGTTTTAGATCATCTGTTGTGCCTTTGTGAGATGTCTGTAGTCTGGAGTTAATGTGAAACTAAGAAAAGAGACTCAAGTCCTCACCTCATTAGCACAGGGCCCTAAACTAAAAGATCTGATCATCTTAGAGATAATACTAAATGAGAATGTAAGGAGAATGTTTAACTTAAAACAGGTAATTTACATATGAGTGATGCAGTAATCATCATAATCAGCTAATATTTGACCCTTTGCCCACACTTCTATAGATGCCAGTAGTTTTCAAATCCATGTTTGAAGCTGGAGGGCAGGGTTTCAACTGAAACTAATTAAGTCTTTTCTTTTTAAAAGTTATTTTCCCATTGACAAAAGTAATCTGTGCTCTGGTACACATTTTTTTAAAAGTACAGAAAAGTAATTTTACCATTTAGAAATTTACTGTAGACTTTTCAAATAAAATAGCAAGTTTTACTTAAGTTGACCAGAATATAACTGAAATGAAAACTGAAGAATTGCTGAACTTAAGATAAATGTATTTTTTTTTCAAATTTAATGCCCCCTCCACACACCCAAAGAAGATTGTTCTAAAGTTAAAAAAAAAAAAAGAAAAAGAAAAATACTGACAAGCTAGCACAATAACCCAGATTACTGTGACTTCAGATTTCCTGTCTTGTCTCCTTTACCATGTTGTCCACACGCTAGAGAAGGGTAAACAATATAGGGTGGCATGTAGTTAAGGGATGGAGTGTGAGATACAGGCCATCAGTCAAGGTTTATGGGCTGGAGAGGGGACTTGGAAACCCCCATTTAAAAAATTAAAAGCTAAAGACAGCTGAAAAATTTTCCTAGAGAAATTAGTAGAGATCAGTATCTTTTTCATCATTTCAATATTGTACAAGAAAAAAGTTCTGCTACTTTAAAGTAGGTTTAAAAGCCTGGATATACATTATTTTGCTTGCTCATAACAGCCTTCGGAGGTGTTCCTACTTTGATCATTGAAGACTTGAAGACTGATGGAGGGGAAGTGATTTGATTCCCTTGAGGAATCATGTATCAGGAGAGTGGCCAGAAGGCCCGTCTTTCTCAGCTGGTGCTCCTGCTAGTCTGTAACTTAGGCAGGAGATGTAGGTATTGCATGGGTACAGTTACGTATCACCTGGCCATCTTGTTATCCTGAACACAGTCGCAACTTTGGAAATTAAGCAGGCAGGCCCTCTGAGATAGTACACATATGTTTATATGTATCCTTCTCCAAAATGTGTGCCATCTGAATTGTGGACACTGACATGTGTTCAGGGGTTCTATCCATAAGAAATGACGATCCGGAAATTAGAAGTGGAGACAGGCTATAGCAGGTGGCATGCTTGACTGTGTAAGGACATCAGCTGGGGAAGAACACAGGGTGTGCAGCCTGACAGGCCTTCCTAAGATTCTTTGGCAGGACAGTAACTGGGGTTTTGTCCGAGGACTCCAGCCTAGGTCTTGTTAAATTCCTGCATATTTATTAGTGCATACTGTGTTCGGGGCCTATGATGATAAACGGATTCAAGTTCCTTTCCTACAGTCTAGGAGGGTAGACGGTTTCATATGCAAATACAAGACAGTGTAATAGGGGTTACACAGCAGAGATGAGTGGGATATAGTGGGAGCACAGGGGAACTTGAGACGTGTGCACTGGAGTGAGAGGAAGGCAGTGGGGTCTTGGAAAGTGAACAGAAGTTGTCCAGGTGGAATAAAAGGACATTCCAGGTAGAGAATTAGTGTATGCTAATGGAGTAGCTGGAATCTAGTTAATAAATGTTGGAGAACATTTTACTCCAAATGGGTAATCCTGGGCTTTAAAAAGTCATAGAAATTGTCAGAAACATACAAGTAGTGAGGCATATAATGAACCACCAAATATCCATCTTCATAAATATCCACATTTGCCGGTCTTGTTTTATTAATCCTGTTTTTCATGTGGTTAGAATATTTTGAAGCAAATTCCAGACATCATAGGTTGCTTATAGAGACCTCAGTATGCATCTCTGTTCAGGAAAGATTTGCCCCCTCCTCCCCCAATGCCATTGTCACACAATGAAAAAAAGGTAATTCCCTCATACTCATCCAGTACAAAGTCCATACGCAGATGTCCCGTATTACCATGGGGTTTATACGTGGGAGCTGTTTGTCTAAAAGATTTTTTCACTCTGCACCCTTTATTTTTCAGGGATGTTGGGTAAATGGGGCATTACTCTAAAACCATGTTTTTATTCCTTTCTTTAGAAGTGTTACATAACTTATCTGGACTCATTTCTGATCATTTTAATCAGTTTCAGACTGGCTCTGATGGAGGGCTTTGCCTTATAACTTTTTATATTACTTATTTGTCAATAGCATGGCCTTTTCCAGGACTCAGAAAGCACTCAACCTCTGAGGGCTAGACTGTACCTGGCTCAGGGTACTCTGATCAGTGCCTTTGGTTTCGCTTCAGTTTATAGCTCTCTGTGTTTAGCTCACGAGTTGGAAGTGCGGCGTTTGTTGTACAGAATGCTACCCGGGTAGCCTCTGAAAGCTGTTTGCTAGCATGCCTGCTTGGCGTGGACCAGCTCAGTGTTCGCACTCAGATGTCGGGCTTGTTGTAGCCTCTGCGGGCTCAGCCTGGTCCTTTAGGGGTCGCCTCAGTCGCCCTCCTTTTGATGCTCTCCTCAGCTCCTTCAGCTTTCTTTGGGTCCCTGCACCCTCTCCTTTCCTGTTCTCCTGCACTTTAGCCCATAATTACATGCTGAGCTATACTGTTTATACTTCTCTTGCAAGTAGGCTGTATGAACCAGTAGAAGGGATGGGAACTTTAAAGCCAGCATAATCTGAATTCCTGAGCCTGGTTCCTCATTTTTAAAAAATCCTGGTTAAAAAAACAACCCCTGTGTGCTCTATCCTCTTAAATTTTAAGTCTGCAGTACAGTATTGCCAACTATAAGCACAATGTTGTACATAAACAGCAGATTGGTATAACTTTTTCATTTTGTATCACTGAGACTTTTTAGTCATTGAATACCAACTCCCTATTTCCTCCTCCCCCAGCCCCTGGCAGCCACCATTCTACTGTCTGCTTGTATAAGTTTGACTACTTGAGATGCTTCATATGATTTGGAATCATGCAGTATTTGTCCTCCTGAGGTTGGCTTATTTCACTGAGCAAGCGTAATTCGAGTTTCATCCATGTTATAGCATATGACAGGATTTCCTTTTTAAAGGCTGAATAATATTCCATTGTACATATATGCCACATTTTCTTTGTCCATTCATCTGTTGATGAACATTTGGGTTATTTCTGGTCTTAGCTGTTGTGAATACAGCTGCAGTGAACATGGGAGTGCAGATCTCTCTTCGGGACCCTGATTTCAGTTCTTTTGGACAAGAAGTGGGATTGCTAGATTGTATGCCTCATTTTTTTTAAGGCTTGTAATACAGATCTTCTGCCCCCTTATAATACATGGGACACAGAGTGGGTTCTCTCTCATCTAGAGTCCCTGGGCAACCTCTTCTGTTCATGTATATTCTCTGTGCTTTATCATAGGTACTTAGTGCTTCTTGCTTTACCAATGCCTTACTGGTTTTGACCGTGTGTTCAATAATTTTGAAAATTATTTTGGAGAGAAGTCATCAACCCCCCCTTGCCCCCACAAAAAACAAAAAAACAACCAACAACAGCCCAAAAAACCAGCAACAAAAAGAAACCCAAACTTTTATTCACTGGTCACTCACAGCAGCTGTCATTGAGGAAGTGTTGACACTGCTTTTGGTTTTTAAATGACTGTGTGTTATTCTTTGCCAGGACTGAAAAAAATTGCAAGGTTGGAATTTTCAGGATTGTTAACAAGATCAAAAAGCAAAGATATAAAGCCAAGGGGGAAAGCCTTTCTACAAAATAGTGATAGAAAGCAGAAAATGCTAGAATTCTGTAGAAAATGATAGGTGTTGCAAAAATAAGCTTTGACCAGAAAATGAAGGTTGCTGTTTTTCATGTTATTTTGAAGTGGAAGACAGTTTAGCCAGCTGGAGTTTTTAATGTTGTCTGAATTTTTTTTTAAAGGATGTGGATAAAAATGTACATATAAATTTAGTTTTGTTAATAGGGTTTTAGAAGATGACTCAATTTCTTAGAAGAATTATTTCATTATTTTCATATTTGTAATTTCAATAGCCATAGGTGTTAGCTTTGAAGGGGTTATAAGAAGTCCTCTGACTCCCCTCTACCGGGAGAAGACACAGTTGCAGCCATTTCTCTGATTTGCCTTGGGTTTCCACCTTCGAACTAGTGAAGGAGGGTGCCAGGGCCTCAGAGTCCCCACAGTCAGCATGAGGGTGTGGAGTTCTCAAGGAAAAAATATATCCTACTTTCATTTGCTTTGTTGATGTTTTGCTGCTGGGGTTTTATTTTCTGATAGATTAGGATACAGATCTTGTGACTTATTTGTGTGCTGGCCAGAGGACCCTCAGCTTTTTGTGATCTGAGTCATTTCCTTGTGTTGGGCCGGGAGCCCTGCACCCGGTGGAGTGGGGCACGTGGTGGAGGCAGCAGCCCTGGCATTTGCAGCTGGAAGGAAGTCCAGTGAGCCCAGAGGGAAGAACGGGAGTCCGCAGTGCTAGTGGCTGGAGGGTGGTGGTCTGGAGCGGCACAGGGCCTCAAAGCAGCCTGACAGGGACCCCCAAGTCCCTGAC
Organism: Camelus dromedarius; assembly: GCF_036321535.1. NCBI lineage: Eukaryota > Metazoa > Chordata > Mammalia > Artiodactyla > Camelidae > Camelus > Camelus dromedarius. Next base: position 36,486,775 of record NC_087439.1, read on the forward strand.
CCGCTGCGGCCCTGTGGGCTCAGGGTAGACCTCTGGTCCCCTGGAGAGTTGTCGAGAGGGAGGCAGTGCCTCCATGCCCAGGTTATCAAAAGAGGAGCTCCGGCTGTTATCAGAGCTGAGCGTGGGGAGGACTTGGGTCTGTGGAATGCAAGAGAAAGAAAACTAGTTATTAGACACAACAAGGTCAGGGCTGGTTAAGCAGCAAAAGCAAGTTGGCCCGAGCTGTCTCAATCTCTTTTCTAGAAGTTCCTGCTGGATTGAGCCAGCGAGGGGAGGGTGGGGCAGGGGTCAAGAGGCTTCAGCTGTGGGGAGGGAAGGCAAGGCTGTGGAAGCTGGAAAGAGCAGGCCAGGCCTGGACAGCCCAGATCTAATGAGACAAGTTTTCAGGACCTGGGTAATCACTGTAGCCTGTGTGTAAATGGACGGGTCTTAGAGTGTAAGTGGCACATTCAACAGTGAGCTTGAAACAAGACTGAGGGTTACTTTTGCGAATCTGGAAATAGACTTAGTTTTTAACTCAGTTCAGATTAAAAAAAAAATTCCTTGAACCAAGTGTAAGTCATAACCTTATTACTACAGAACTACCAGTTACAGCTGTTAAAGTACTCTCTTTACTAAAGCCTGAGCAAAGCAGTGCTTGAATGCTCTTATCGAGACATAAATACAAAGCTACCTAGTAATCAGTTCTGAATAGATGAATGATTGAAGCCATTTGAGGTTAGGTTTTCTTTAGATCAAGGAAAAACTCACCCTAACCTTTGTGGTTCAGATACGCACATGCAGTTTGGTGTGGAATTTATGCCTGGGCTCTGTGTCCCATACAGATTGGATGGCAAGATAAACTGAGATTTGCCCCATTGATCACAGAATCCTAACATTTAAACCTCCCCCCCCCAAAACTCTAAGAAAGCAGAAAATCAATACCTTTAAAGACTATAGAAACTTGGGCTATTTTAAAACAGTCATTTAAATGCCTCCTTTCTCAGGGTCCTCTGGTTGTCAGGCTTCTACACGGTGTCAGCAGCTCAGCTGGGAGGTGCAGAGATGGGGGCGTGGTGTCCACACGAAGGTGCAGTCCTTCTGCTCAGGGAAGTTTATGACCCGGTGAGCAGCTTACTCACAAATACCACAAGAAAAAGTAGACAGGAAGTGATGTACATGCAGTGAGCCTGGGGGTAGCCAGATGGAAGGTTCTCCATCAGAATGGCAGCACTGAGGGTTCTGTGTCTGCCTTTGAGAGACTGTCCCAGTGTTTGCTGGTGTTGGAGACCATATAGAGACAGTGCATTGCAGTTGGACACGGTGCCCATTCCTGTTTTTGAGGTTGCCGATAAGGGCATCTTCTCTCTTGAATACAGTAGCTGGACACCCACTGAAGATGAAATAACCTTTTCTTAGTGCCTGGGGTGATCTCTCAGAGCCACTAATTGTACTGTTTTGAAATCCTTTGTTGTGGTGTCCTTGGACACTTTGGGGGGTTGAAAGTCTATTTAAACTGTAACAGCCTGTAATCTACTGTTTGGGATTTTATAAATTGTCTCCTGTCAGTCATAGTTTCTCAGGGCTGTCAGTGTGTCTTGATCTAGCAGTCACCTTCCACCGTCTTAATTTATGGTGACCTGGGAAACCAAATATTTCCCTCCTGTTAGGATAGTATCTAAAAGAGGCATAAAGTGACTCTCCAGGAGGGTTTGGGAAAGAGGTGTCAGATAGAGGTGGGGAGAGATTGGAAAGTTCTCTTCTGAATTGTGCGTCAGTTTAGTCAATGATTTAGCCCCAAAGGCTAAATAGATCTTCTTAGTTCCTAGCTGTTTGCTGGATAGTTGAGGTTGCCTGCTTATGACTTTCACCCACCTCACCCCACCCCTACGCCCTTTCCAGATTAGTATATAAATCTTTTCTCCCACCCTTGCCTGAATTTTGTTATGGAGAGGAGAGAATGAAAGTTTTCTCAGGGAGAATGAGAAGAAGGTGAATGAAGGAAAACCCGAGGTTGGTCTGTCAGTCAACCAACTACTGTTCTTGAAACTGAAGATGTTCTGGGCCCTGTGGAGGAGACAGAAGGAGGGTGTGGAGCCTGCCTTCAAGAAGCTGAAGTTTTAGTTGGGTGAGAAGAAAAACTCAGATCTGAAACCCTCAAAAGAAAGTGATAGAGAAGTTTTGCATCAGGTGTGAATTTGGAGAAGAGTGACTTGAGTCAGGAGCTTTGAGCCAGCCATGCCGGGGTCCACGTGGCATTTGAGTAGGTGGCTGTGCAGTGTACATTGGAGAGAACAGATACCCTGGGAGACAAAGAAGGAGGGCGAGTTAATGAAAGCCAGTTAGGAAGTGGCAGAGGTTAGGAGAGATTCAGCAGCACATCTGATAAACTCATTTCAGAGGAGTCCTCGAGGGTTTGTGACTGGTTCTGCGACTGTTGTGTCTTTGTGGTTCATTAAAATGCAGGCTTCAGGCTATACTCCAGAGACTACGGTTATGCAGTCTGGGCTGGCTCCAGGAATGACCCAGGTCCTTCTGGTACAGGTGGCCTGCTGGACACTCTTTGAAAAACACTGGTAAAGGATGGATAAGGCGAGGCTGATTAATTCCCCCGTGAGAGACAGAAATTGGGCAGGAGACATCCCAATCCTGTTACAGGACAGGGAGAGAGCAGGTAGCCCTAAAAACTGGGTGGCAGGGAAGTGAGACTAGAAGGAGCTCCTCAGCTGGAGACAGTGCCCCCCAGCCCTCACCCTTCACCCAGGTCCCTGGCTTCTCTTTCTTACCCACTCACTGGCACATCTGAGAACATGATGCTAATTGGAACCAAGTTTGAATTCAGCTCTCCTATGAGCCTGGAAAAGCTTTATCCTGGGGGCATTGTAACTCCAGGCAGTTACCCTGTAATGAGTGTTGGCTTTGTCAGATTTAGTGAGCAAGAAAATATGGATTATCAGTTTAAAAAAAAACCTGTTAGTACTGTTACAGGAAGAACCAGGAGAAATCATAGTGATAAGCACAGTTCTTCACATCTGAAAACCATCATATTATAATCACTTCTCACATAGCAAATACTTGACAAAGGGGTGTTCTCTACCTCTGAATTGTTACCCCTTACCAACTCAGTGACAGGGGCCATCCAGGGCTTACTTAGGGAGTGACCTGGTCTGTCCCCACCCGTGTCCTCTTCCTCAGGGAGTGTGCACCCCCAGGTGCTCCCCTGCAAGATGTTACTCCAGCTGTCTCCAGCTCTCTCCCTGTCCATTTGTGTTCCTTCTCTTATCCTTTTTTTATGCATCAATATTTCCTGCTCCTCCCCCCACCCCAAGACAAAAGAAAACACCCTGAGGACAGGTCAGGGGCAGTGGTTCAGAGTCCTGGCTATGCATTAGAATCAGCTGCTGAATCACTCGCCATGTTTTACACCAGAAACTAACACAACATTGTAAATTAACTATACTTCAATTAAAAAAAAAAAAGAATCATCTGATCAGCTTTTAAAAGTGCCAACATTTCGGTCTACAGAGATTCTGTTTTACTTCTTCAGAATTTTTAAAGCTCCGCAGGAGATTCTGGTGGGTGATTAGGATCAAAACCACCTCAGTGTACTTGATAGGTGTGGCGGTACTAACAGTGCCCCTGTCTTAAGGAAAGTGGAAGCTGCAAGATTTGAAATGGAAATAAGCCTTTTAAAATAATGCCTGTTGCTGCTCAGGTCCCAGGTGCATGCTGAGTTCCCAGAGTTCTAAGCCTGCTTTCTATGAAGCACCAGCATTCAAAATGAAAAACAAAAACGTGAGCTTTCTTTTATTGGCTTCAGAATTTCTGTGGTTTTGTTTTCCACTGTGTTGCATGAGTCTCAGATACAGCGGGGTGTGACCCCGGGGAGCTTGTGGCCTTCATCACTCTGGTCACCCTCTCTGAGCCTCACGGTCCAGTGGAGCAGCATTTAGTCCTGCAGGAGGACCTCGTACAACCGGAGGATTTGGACCGTCACCCAGAATCACTGGTCACACACTTGGGTCCACAAACACATGCCCTAGTCTTTGTTTTGTGGTCTGACAAGGCCCAATGCTAGGTTTTTGGAAGGATACTTTAAGAGAAAAAAAAATTACTTCTGTTGGATAAACAGCTTTGAAGTCTCCCTGTTCATCCTTGAAACAGTGATGACCAGGAGGTAAACCCTTATAATTCTCCTTAGAAGCCTTTTAAATTTTAATTGTTAGGAGCCAGTTGGAAATTAGATCCATGAAAATTAAAAGCTAGTAATTGACAATTGAAGCTCCTCGTTCAACTGGTCTCTAAACTCTGTGTTTTAGGTTCCATAAAAATTCTTCCAATAAGTGTATTTTGTTTTCTTTTGCAATTTACATGAGAATGTTTTGTGGCATAGTGCTTGTTTTTCAAAACTGTCTTGGGCCAAATTTTGGATTGTGTGTTGAAAATGAATGGAGCCCTTTGAATGGAGGAATGCTGAAATGAGAAAATGTAAAAAGTTTCATTTTTTTTGTCACCTAACATTAATTCTGAAGGATGAAAAATGAAAACTCGAGGCATAGTTTTTCTTCAGAGTCTGGCAGGTGACCTAACTGTGGTTATAAGTAACTTCTGAGCCACACTCAGAGTTGCTCCGCTCTCGCTGACCTCCCTTTCTCCTTTCTGTAATTACTGAATATGGCCCTGAAAACCCATGTAGGACCAAATGGAGAATCTAGACTCTGTGATCTTATCCCCGCAAAAGCAGGCTGTAGGGATAGTCCTTGCAAGACACCACTTCCCCTGGGGATCTCTGTAACTGTAATTTACAGGGGTGTCTCTGTTGTCTTAAACACACAAGGGACTGTCCTCCCTTGCCCTCAGAGGTAGCATAACGAGTGGGTTGCTCTAGGTGGAGATGAGGCCAGAGAGAAAGCACGTGAGCGCATCACCTGTTACAGATCCACTTTCAAGGGTGCACGCAGTGGGTGCTCCGGGCAGAGGGTCTGCGTGACAGCAGGCATGTTGTGGGCTGTGATGGCTATTCTTTTATATTTGTCTGCCTGTTTTGGCCGGGACAAATGAGATGCCTGCCTTTTCCACTGAGGTGTGCTTTGTGAGAGGAGCCAGGCCGAAGTCCTTGCAGCAGCTGCAAGATGGATTCCCTCCCTGGCTGGCAGAGCTCCCTGGAAAGAGGCAGGTGATTGCTTTTATGAGTGAATAATAGGAGGACGCCTCAGATATTTGAGCTACTATTCACCAGGTGGTGCTGTCCTGCAGTGAATCCTTAAATACTACCAGTGACGTCAGCAACCTGGGGAAGGAAAAACCTGGATTGCTCAGAAGCCTTGGCAGTGTTGGTGGGCTGTTGCTGAACATGAGACGAGATCTGACATGGGGTGAAACCTGGACCATGTAGGTTTCTCCTCTGTGTTCTGCTTCAGTGAGATCTCAGCTGTCTCTGAAGTGGGAAGACTGGACCTGTCCCTTGCCTCGGTCCCTGGTTTCCTCCCAGAGAAAAGCTCCCATGCTCCGTTCTCATCTTTGAAGTCCTGGTGGGTACGGGGGGTGCGGTGGGGGCATGTCTTGTAGAGCTCCTCATTAAACAGACTTAAAGGGGAGAAAAGTCCTCTACCCTGCCTTTGCATGCACAAACCTATGATACTGCGGTGCCCTGCCAAGGTGGTTTTGTTGGCCCAAACGTGACTACACATGATCGTCCTCTTTGGTAATGAAGCCTGGCAGCATTGCTGTGAGGGTATTGACTTGGGCAAGAGCCCGGTTGTCGGTGTGTTTGAGCATGGATAGCACCTTTGAAAAAGACCATCTTCCAGGATCAGAGTAGCTGTAAAAAGAATATTTCCCAGGGAAACGGACTCTGAGTCAGTCATGGGGAATCTCTGGCTGGAACCCTTCAGTGGACAAAGATGCACCGAGTGTCTGCCTCTACCTGTGATAAGAGCAGAAGGGTAGTGTGGGAACCACAGGGAAGACCAGCCCTTGAGAAACCAGTAGGAGAGGAGGTCAAGGCAGATGGAAACACATGCTAGAACTCAGGTGTTCTGAGTGCAGAGGAGGGACTGGTGGGATTCCGTGGGGGGGGGGGGGGGGGCGGGCGTGCAGGTGATATTTGAGCTGTGATTGGAGGATGACTAAGTTCCCGAGTGGGGGAGGTGTTTCAGAATGGGGAACAGAGAGAGCAAAGGTGAGAGGTTGGGCGGCACGCTCAGGAATGGTGAGTTGTGTGGAGAGCTGGGACCTGTGAAGAGTGAGGTGGGAGATAGGGAAGAAAGTCTTCTGGAGAACTTTAGCACTTCCCCAAGTGTTTGAGAGAGGGTCCCGGCTTGTTATCTCAAACCTCTGAAACATTTTTGGCGTATTGGGCTGCAAACCCATTAGCATCACTTAAAGAGAAAACCTGAGCAAAAGAAGGTAAACCGGACGCTCCAGTACCTTGGTCAAGACAGGGGCTTTCAGTGAATGTCCCTGGTCAGCCTAGACAGAAGGTATCAGCAGAATAAATGAGTTTTCTTGTTAGTGTGTACATGCTGTCTCTCCTCTCCATCAGGGCTTTGTCTGGAGTTCCAGTTGTAGCTGGTTTTATAAACTCAGTGCTTCTTGTGTCATAGGACGAGTGTGCTGACTGGTTTTCTTTTTTCCAGCGCCCTTCCCAGCTTTCTGTGGCTGACTTGTCTAAAGGAACATTCTGGGTGCTCCCTGAGTGAAGCAGCTTCTCTCCGTGGCCGGCGGCAAGTGGCGTCTGGAGTGAGGCGAGGTGAGTGAGACCCAGAGAGAATTTGTACTCTGACAGACCAAGTTTTCCAGGATAGGTTATTTTCTGAAAAATTTTGAGGCCTTTGAAAGTAAACGGGGTTTTTATTCAAAGAAATTTAAGAATAATTACAAAAAAAAAAATCCGTGTCTTAATTACTGTGTTAAAGCACTCATTATTTGTTTGGGGTTTTTTGCTTTGTTTTGTTTTTGTCTTTTGGCAGGGAGGTGGGGGAGGGAGGTAATTAGGTTTGTTTATTTTTAGAGGAGGTACTAGGGATTAAACCCAGAACCTTGTGCATGCTAGGCATGCACTTCACCACTTGAGCTGTGCCCTCCCCAAAAGACTTGTTATTAATAATAGGGATGCTTTGATACAATCCTTGAAAGTTTTTCTAATATTTTTGGTGCCCATTTCAGGGTTTTTTGGTCTCTGGTGCCTCACATAGTATTTGTCCATCAAAAACGTTTAATATATGTTGTGTGAATGGCTTAATACTTTAATTTACAGCTGGCAAACAAAGACGTACTACGGATAAACATATTTCGGACTTCTTATAATGTCTGGCTGGCTATTTTTTTCCTAATATATTTCTTTAAATCAAGATGTAATTGACATGTAACAGGACATTAGCTTCAGGTGTACAATGGAACGATTCACTAGATGACTATGTTGTGATGTCTCTTCTTTATCCTGTCTTTCTTCTCTTTCCCAGCCCCCATGAAAAACTTTTGAAGTTTAATTACAAACCTCCCTTCAGTTACCAGGAGACAAATCAGGGGACGGTTACAACCGCCTTACCCAGCTGCTCTCCCTGGCTGGCTCCTTAGGGCCATGCCGGCTACAGTGGCTTAGGCTCCATCTCCCACCTGCTCTACGTCCTGTCTTGTTTTTACCTCTTTCTGAGTGTGTTGTTCCCCTCCCTGGGTTTCAGGGAGGATTCTCTAGTTTTGTGGCTATAGGAACTTTAAGGAAGTTGCTACCTTTCTCCTGTGTTGTGGTTCTCCTGTACCTCAGTCTTACGTGTAGATTGTGAAACAAAAATACCTCCAGCAAGGGGTGGGGGGAGGCTGGAGGCTCCTGAGGGGTATGATTTTTGCTCCATGCATCGTTTTGTTTGTGTTCCCTGTCCTCAGTGTGGAGCATGTGGAGGACTTAAACATTCCCTCTTTCCTTTAAGGAGAGAGCATTGGCTGGGAGGCTCAGTGTGGAGGGCTGCTGTTACTCATGCTCAGGTGCTCGCAGTTGAGGCCTTGGAGCGGGAGTGCCCAGAAGGTCCAGGACAGATCAGTTGCCTGGGGGCACCGAAGGCTCTGCCCTGGATCCCTTCTCTCTGGGTGCTGGAAACGCTCCTCCCTCGGAGATGGGGTCAAGGTTAAAGCTGCTTCCAAACCTCTGAATTCACAAGACATCCACGTGAGGTGCGCGCGCACTCTGCCATCTGTCCTGTGCGGCTGGCTTGCAGGACTGCAGATTCTGCTCTCACCCTTTCTGCCGTGCCTTGCTCATCAATGAAGAACACAGTGGTCACACTGCCCGCCCCCCCAACTTTGGGGGGTGCTGCCAAGAGGTAAAACCTTCTACAGGAGCATCACATCATAACCTCCCGTGAAGTTTTAATTCTTGCTATGTATATGTTTTTTTTTTTTAATCTCCTCAAGGGGTGATGGTGTGTAACTTGAAGAATATTTGTGTGTGGAGTAGACTCAAAAAAAAAAAAAAAAACAAACCCAAAAGACTTTCTTAGCCTGAGCAGATGTTTGGGAGAATTATTTTTGAACTTTACTAACTAGTTGAACCAGTTTACACTGCCAAGCCAAACATTCCCTTGTTGTGCCATAATTTGCATTGTAGGACCATTTTATAACTTTAATTTAAAATTGCCTGGGACAACACTTTCTACGGTTGTAAGTACACAAGGAATGAGGAAAATGACATTGAAGAACAATTTACTAAATTTAATGAGAGCTTAGGCTTATTTAGAAGTCCAGGTGGGAATCTGCTTGAGTGGAATTTTACCGAAGTATGCAGAGATTTGCATATTGAAACCAAAGCCTTTCCCGACTTGTGGCAACACATTTCTCAAAGTAATGTTGAAATAGCAATTTATATGCATTGCCCTTAGAGAGTTATTGGACAGGAAATTTATTTAGTAAGTTACACATTTTTTCCCTCCTCCAGTTTTTGGGTGGCAGAGAATTAAGGTAATTTTTCTTTTCTCTTTCCCTCAGGGACCAACTTCAAGGAACTAGATAGGAGCTTAATAGCAAAGATCGTGTTGAATGGCTTTTGCGGTTTTTAACTATGTCTCTTTTGCAAATTTCCCTTTCTCTGAAAGAAAACTTTGTAATCTGTTATTTGAGGTTTTAATAATTGATGGGTTTGGAGAATGGTGAGTTTCTATTTTGAAATCAAAGAGTCTTACCATTTAGGGAGGGACCTTACAGATGACCTGTCATCTGGTTTCCATCGCCTCAACTTCACAGAACTGCTTTTGTCACAAATGGCCTCTGTCTGATAGGACTCGTGACATGACTTTCTGGTAGCGCTTGGTAGTACTGATCACTCCTCATCTGGAACCTTCTCCCCTGGGTTCCCTTGCATCATTCCCCACTACTGTTCTCCTTTCATTTCCTCCTGGATCCTGCTGTGCTGCCCTCAGACGTCCCTGTTCCCTGGCCTTGCCTCCTTGGTGGTTTTCTTTCAGTCTGCTCAGCCTCTTTGGGGGACCTCAGCCCTCCCTGGCTTTAGCCACCACCCACATGTTAATGACCCCCAAGTCTTTCCAGTTCACCCTTGTCTAAAACAATCTTTTGTACATTTCTGCTTGGATGACTCATATGTACTTTTAACTTGGTATCTCCAAACTGAACTCATTTCCCTCCTAATTACTGCCTGCTTTCCACCCTCCACCTCCCAGCGTCCCCTCACTCCCATGCTTCTGTCTGTCTGCTTTTCCCATGTCGGTCGTTGGCGCTATTCAAGCCAGAAATATGTGACTCATCCTTCACCCTCCCTCAGTCAGCCCTATATCCTAGTTGTCCATTAAGTTCTATCATTTTAGTATCCTAAATAGAAAAGGAAAAGGCCGTTCTACTGACAGTTACTATGGGCTTTAAAGTCGTAGTTTGGCCTGTACGAGCAGGTACAATAACATGAAACAGCGACAACCGTGTATGTAATGTACATGTCTTGCTAGGCGTAGTCGTAGGCCCTTGTCATGTTTCTAATTCTCAGTTATTTTGTAGTATATCATCTCTGTTACCAATGAGGGTTCTAAGGTTTGGAGAGTTTAAGTTACAAGCCCAGGATAACAGGGTAGGTTAAGCACAGTGAGTTAGGATTTTAGGTTAGGATTTTAAACCTCTGAGTTGGTCTCCTGGCTCCAGAGTCTTCTCTATCATGTCACTCTGTCTTGCGCTGTTCCCATAATGCCACAGGTTTAGGTTTCTGGTGCGTAGGTTGACTATGCTGAAGGCAGGAACTGTGTCTTACTCAAATTTGTGTGCACCAGGTATTTTTTTTCTTATGTAGTAGGTGATAAAGACTCTTAAATGGCAAAACCATGATCTGTGTCTTCTGCGGCTTTGTCCGGGTTCAGTCCTGGTTCTTCTATTAGCTGCACTCGCTGGGTAGCCTGAGATCAGAATGATGGGGTAGTGCTGCTTACTCTTGCAGGGTTTTTGTGGGAAAGTGCATTAAAATTCCAGGACATTTTTGAGAAATTTTGTTTGGTTGTGGACATTGATAATTGGCCAGCTCAGATGAGCCTCTTTTTGGTTACAGATGACATGTGAAAATATAAACTCTGGTGATCATGCTGATTGAGTCATTCACAGGCTTGCAATAATAAAAGCAGGAAAGTCCCTTCCAGGCAAAGACCTTCTTAATAAGTATAGTATATGTGGATCTGATTTTTGCTACTAGCTCTGAATATAATAACCATTTTAGAACAGATGAGGATATGATCTATGAAACTACATTATTTAGGGCTAGGCACGTGAATTAAAGCAGAGTCTACTGAAGTTTTTTATTCTGATAAACTGATGTTAGGTGGATGGACTTGAACATGTGCTGCAGCACAACAGTCCCTAAATCGTGGTGCAGACTGTTCTGTATTTTTTTTTCCTCCTGCATCTCTTTTTTCCCTGAGAAGGAAATGCTCTGTATTTTCCATCATATTTTGCTCACAAGTTTCTCTAAGGAGAGGGCCCCTTATATTGAAGGTTTAATGATTTCTAAATTCCACAGTGAAGAATTGGTTTTGTATATCTTTAAGCCCCATGCGCTGCAGTAGAGGCTGGTCTTGTACATCATTTAATCTTGGGATCCAAGGCTTAGGGTGCCAAGGGCAAGGTTCTAATGTTTTTTCCTTCCAAGAGTGGAAGTTAAGAGAGAAGGTGTGGCCTGGGCCCAGCTGTGAAGTTTCTCTCTCAATTTCTTTACCTGCCAAAGAGGTCAGTTGAAATTCCTAACTCCTCATTGTCATGAGGGCTAAACGAGATACTTCCAGGGAAAAACATAACAGTGCCTGCCACAGGGTGCATTTGTGTCCCCACCTCTGCTGTTATTTTCATGGTGGTTGGATTTGTGGAGTAAAGGTCTTCTGTTTTCTACAGATTTATACAGTATTGATAAGAGATAATTACAAGAACTCATAAGTCTGAGTCGGAGATGAGTGGCTTTGTGGTTTTCAATGAATTATCAGTGCATTGAAATAGGGGCTTTATTAAGTTTGTGAGAAGGCAGAAGGGAGTTGGCTTGGGAAGTTTGACTGCTTAAAAATAAGGGCCAGGTATTTATTGTTTTGTATCCAGCTTTGTTGCAGACTCCCATACTTTATGAACCAGAAAGATGTTTCAGTGAGACCATGACAACTTAGCACATCTGTGCCACATCTTCATTATATCTAGAACAGTTTCACACCCACTGTCTCTAATTCAAAGTCATTCCAGAAACATATGTTCCTGTTTTCCACTGGGCTCTAATTGGGCTGTTTCTCCTTAAAGGAGGGATTGGGACCACACACTTGTATTGAGGAAGTAACTGTGTAACTGTGCTACATGTTCCGTTTCAGCTTGGAGACTGTACCTTCTGCAGCAGCTCCCTACCCCCCAACTGGAAAGGAAAGTGATCTCTGTGTATTTGCACATGCGATTTCTGTGTCACCTCACAATCCCTATCTTGCTCCTCAGGTCTGAGACATGTTTCATACTCCCTGTATGTGTTAAGAGGCGGTGACGGAATCCATAATCAAAGATTTCACTGCAGAGTTAAGGGCTTTCATTGAACCTTTCACTGGGTTTTAGAGGAAAAAAATCTGATATTCATACATGGCATGTCACACAGCTTGAAGTGTAAAGCTTGAAATTCACAGGTTTGATGAAAGTTTTATCTGACTCCTAAAAATAACGCTTGTAAGCTCCATGCATAGGAATTACTTTGTAATTCAAAATTTAGCTGAAGGGTCTTTTGCTGTTGGGTCGAGTTTGAATGCCTCCCGTTTAGCTCAGAGCTACCACCATCCCAGCTCTTCTGGAACTACAGAAGGCTTGCATCTTTCTGAGAAGTTTGGCAGCTGAAACACTGAGCCAGACGTAGGTAATTTTATTAGTCTAGAAAAAGTATTACACTTTTGCAGCTGCTGTTGTAGGTCCTAACCATGAAAACAAAAGCCATCTCAGTTACCCAGGGTCCATGAGAAATTGGCAATGGCCCAATGTAAGTCCGTGTATTTTGGGCTCTGAATTATATTTATCTTCATAGGGCATCCCCTGCTTTAGGGCACACAGCTGGGAAATGGCCTGACTGTATGAGGCAGTGGGGGGCGGGGAGAGGCCAAGCCTTGGGTGCCAGCCTTCCTAGGAAGCCTGAGCCAGTTAATTGGAAGACTGTACTTGCTAGACCGTAAATACTTTTGCGCAGGATAAGAGCTTCCAAGAAAACAACAGGACCAAATATAAAACACACTTGTCCGCAGTATTCACCCTGGCTTTCCTGCTCTTCTGTATCGTCTCACACTGTTCATTTCCACAGGTCTCTCTCTTGTGATGCCAGGCTGGTTATTGTGAGTCAGTTAGTCATTTGGTGGTGATGGATGTTATGGTTAAACAGAACTTTTACAGACTACCCTGAAAATTAACCACGGAACTTGGCACTTAATTGCTTGGAGCAGTACATATGTAGAATATCCAATCCTGCTAATGTGTGCCAATCAGTAAATTACCATTTAATTTTCTGGATTTCAGTAGTTCCATGAATGGGATAAAACTGAGCTACTGTTTCTCTAGAAACTCCTGGACTATACTCCTGGGCAAGTCTGAGTGAATGTTCTGTCGGGTCTGTCTCTGGGTCTCTGGGTCAGGGTCTCTGATTCTAAGGATCATTGGATGTATTAAAGAGGGTCTGTGACCTTGGATGAGTGGAGAAAAAAAAATCACATTTTTATTTTCACTAACTTCTAACCAAAATGTGTTTTCTCCCCCTTGGATTATGAAATAAACCGTGTACTATCAGTAGCAGCTGTGGCTTTGGCACGTAGAAGGTAGGTTTTTGTATCATGCTGAGGGAGGTGGTTTAAACTACCAGTTGTGGGTATCAGTGCTCAGAAAACTACAGCAGCTCTCGGGCCCGCTGCTGCGCCCTGTCATCTATGCATGAAGAAGCACACATTGCTGTTATCACAGATTTGCTTTTTAAATATTTTGATGTCTGTTTCAGTATAATTGATTACCTTTGTAACCCCATTTTCTGTGTCAAAATCACTCAAACATTCCAATTGGAGGGTCTAGGTGGCTGAAGCAGTCCATGACACTTAAAAGGTCACATGTTCCTGCCTTGGATGGCACCCTTCCATCTTCCTCATCTTGATTTGAGACCACACTTGTTAACATTAAAAAAAAAAAGTCTACATGTTTGGCTTTTGTATCCTAGTACCAGTTGGCTTTGACTTTTATCATCTGGAGTTCTGATAATCCCTCATCTGGGGCTTGTTGGAGTGGATTGAAAAATAAAGCCACTGCCCAATCCCATGTGACCTTTCTCATGGGCCCCTGTGGCAGTCCCACTTGGAAACTGCTTGCTACAACCAAATGTTTATGGCTGGGAATGGTTTCCCTTAGAAATCTCGGATAAGAGCGTAGTGATCCACGTGTTGCTATATTTGCGTTAGCTGAGCGAAGAGACGCTGCTTTGTGGCTCGTATGCACTGGATTTAGCCTCCACTGCGTTATCCCTGCAGGCAGACCCTGATTGATTTTAGAACTTGAAGCCCGAGGTTAAAATCATATTACTTGATTGGACTGTGTAAAACTGGCCAGGGAAGGAAAGCTTGGGTGCCGGGTCATTCCTTTTGCCACCACCCATCACCTTTTAAGAAGCTTCATGCAATTCATTCTAGTGAGAAATCGGGTGATTTCTTTTTTGCGCTTCTCTTGAATAATGAAGCCCCTAATATCTGGGTAAGTGTTAGGAATAGGGAAGCATTGCTCCTGTGACACAGAGGTCCCTGCCCCAGATAATCATCCTCCTTGGGGATATGGCCCATCTCTCAGTGTTCTCCCCTGTGAGCTCATGCATTAAAGAGCTCGCTCATTTTGTTGTGTCTGTTTAGTTGCATGACACCTCTGGATCACATCCACTGACAACACTGTATTTGGAAATAACTCTAAAAGTTGGTTGCCTAGCAGAGCTGGAGGGGGAGTGGACAGTAGGTGTCTCTCAATAGAAGTAGGTTCTCTTTTTTCAGGCTAGAATTGAGGCTTGGAATGCTGCTCTGGAGGTAGAGGTGTATGTGTGTGTGTATATATGTGTAACCAAAGATGGTTTTTCTTCCTCATTTGACAGTTTTGTCTGTTTCACCACCTCACCAAGTCCCTGGAAGCCAGTTTCTCTTTTTAATCCAAAAATGTAGGCACAGACTGACTGCATGGTCAGATTCTGGAGCCAAACTGCTTGGATGGACCCTCGTGAGCTATGTGACCCTTGGCAAATCACAGCCTCTTTGTGCCTTCAAAGAATGGAGATATTAATAGTACCTTCTACGGAGAGCGGTTGTGAGGATTAGATGTCTCTCTCTCTCCCTCTCCATATATAGATAATACATACAATTTAATACATCTCCATATGTGTATGTGTGTGTGTGTGTATATATATATGCTTAGAGGAGGCCCAGAATATGATTAGTGCTAAATACATGTTGCTGGCTGCATATCAGAATCACCTGGGGGACTTTAAAAAGAAAAAAAAAAAGTACATGGGTATTGAGAACTCCTAACTTAATGAAATTAGGGCCTGGGGAGGTTACAACCTCGTTCAGAGCATCATAGCAAGTGACTGACAGAAGCGGAGGAGGGATTTTGACGTCTTGTATTCCGGGGCTTTAAGTGAAAGATCCATGTGTCTGCTCCGTCCGCAAGAGATCTTTGTGGAATGAATAGCTGCCTTTCATGAGGCATCTTTGAAGTTGTCTGACCTTTTTCACTTTGAGGCCAGATGCAGTGCAACTTGAAAAATTTAATTTCTTTAGATTTATAATAGCAGGCTTCATTTGGCTGGCATTGATTGATTGAATACCTTTTAACACTTTTTGAAAAATGGACTTTCTGACATGTCTTGAGAGTCTCTTCTTCATCCTAAAGCCTTATTGTCAACCCATGCCGTAGACGCCTCGGAGGAGCGCTTTTACCATCTGTAGTGATGGTCTGTCAGCTACTGTGATCACAGTGGTCCTGTGAACAAGAAATACAGCTTCTCCCTTACAGTGACAGCACCTGAAGGCTGAAGAGACTCGATACTGTCCTGTCAAACAGGAGCAGAGCAGTGTTCCCATTAGACAGACGGGTCCGTGAAAGGAGAAGTAAGGTCATTTTGTAAACATAACGCCTGCTGCCTTTAGTTAGGGAACTGTAATTGTTACCCATCAAGAAGGTGCTCATTGTGAGTTGGGGTCCATAGCTCTGTTGGATGACAGAAATGGAGAACTTAACAGGAGGGAGAAGGAAACAGAAGAGGTTGTAATCAGAGGCTGGTTGTTTCAGAGGGAACTGCTGTATGAGGATTGGGACTTGGGTCTCCAGTTGCTGTAAACTTCACACAGGGGAGCATCCTGTGACCCTGGTCACGTCCTCCACAGAAGCTGTGTGGGAAAGGATGGGACCACATGCAAAGACTGTGGTTCGTATTCAAACCCTAGGTGGTCCTCCATGAGCTTTTGGCCTCATGGCCACTGTGGCCCAGAGTTGGCTTTGTCCCAGCTGTCCTCAGCTGGATCCATGACAACCATACTTTCACCTTCATACAAAGACCACCTTGTTCTTGAGGCTCATATTCTGTGTTCTCCTGGTCATTTCCAACCCCCACCCCCACCCCAATTCATTGGAGACTTTGGAGGTTGTCACTCATAGCCTGAGCTTTCAAATCAGACCTGGGTTCAGGTCCCAGCTTCACTTTATGGATCGTGCAACCTTGGGGAAGTTGTTAATCTCTCTAAGCCTCCCATAGATGATTTTTTTTTGACGATAAAATGAGGTTATATATGAATGCAAAACTCTCTGCTTACCCGACACTTAGTAAACACTTAGTAAATCCTAGCTGTTAGGGTTGAGGTTGATCCCCCAAATCCTGCCTCTGTTACTGCAGTAAGCATCTGAATGGCCCCTCCCCAGACCAAGAATCAAGTTCCTTGACTTCTTTGTTTTCAACAACCCTCACTTGAGGACGTTCTACTTTATCAAGCCATGCTGTTGGCTGTCGTATGGGCTTTAACATTGTCTGGAATTGTTCCGCATCCCAAAATTTAAAATTCATTTAAAACCATCAGGCAGACTCTTTTTCAGGTTCTTCATTCATTTAGTCCAGCTGTATCTGCCCTTTGATCTCTTGGCGACACTGCCTGTGTTCTCTCTGGCTGTCATACCTGTCTGGGCTCCACTCCCCTCCTGTCCAGCCTCGACCCCACGGCATGCCACTCTGAGTGTTCTTGTATGAGCACCCCTGCCACTCTCATTGCACCTGTGCTGTGGATACGCAGTTGCTGATCAAGCCTCTTGTCCTGTGGGTGGTTTTTCTTGGGGCTGAGCATTGGAGGATGGAATTGCGCACTTTCATAGTTGGACGCCAAGTCTTTGTCTGCAACCTCAGTTTGGTAATCAGAACTGTTCAGCTATCTTTTTGGTGGGTGGGGAAGTTGGAGGTTTATTTAATTTTTTTTTTAATGGAGGTACTGGGGATTGAACCCAGGGCATGCCTAGCATGTGTGCTCCCTTCCACTTGAGCTGTATCCTCCCCCTGTCCTTTCAATCTTTGGGCTTGCCTTCCTTCTACATGGGCTGTTCTGAACCTTTTCTGCTCCTCTCATACCTTAGTTTTACTTTATAGAGAAAACGGAGGTATGGACTTGTAGCTTTCTGCCCATGTTTGCCGACATTGTTATCTTACTCTTCCATCATATTATACTTTGTACTTTGTGTCCCTCTTTGCTTGGCACAGAGTAGATACTTAGGAATGTGTGTAGAATGAAAAACCTGCAACCACTGGCCCACTGCTCATTCTTTAATTGGAAGATCAGGTTGTGACCCTGACTCTGCCACTTGCTGGCCCAGAAGAGTCAGGACAAGTTCCTTCCATACTCACAGTCTTGCATTTTAAAGGAGGATATTAAATTTAAATTTATTAAAGGCTGGCAATCTGTTTTGAGGTACAGCTATTCCCTTTGACAATTACAGACGGATTAAGATTATGTTCCTCCCCAATGTATCTGCTGATACTGAAGTGAGATGGCATACTGTTCTGGGGGTGGTAGAGTGGGGCAGGGTCTGACCATCCTGACACACAGCCTAGTGGAGGAAGCAGGCCGGTAAGCAATTAAAATAAGGCTAGGAAGGCTTCTAAGAGGAAGAGCTTTTGAGGTGGGTTTTGAAGTGGGCTTGTGAAATGCCTTTGCTTTCTCTAATAGATTAAGTAATCTGTGAGTATCTGGATGGTGGTGGTGATGGTAATGTCACATTTATTTTGTCTTGTCATTAGGTAGTACCCTACTGTTAGGTTGGGAGGCGGGTGCTTGGTTGGGGAGCTTCTGGGTGAAGACAGCTTCTAAATGAGTAGGGACTTCCTGCAAGACCGGTGCTCATTCCTGAATGAGAGCCATTGGCCTGGGAGGCGTTGTGATTTTTACTAGGAACGCTGCCCTCAGTTGTTTCCCTATCTGAGCCCTTCCTGGTTGGAGGGGGAATGTATTGATTTCAGGTTTTGGCTTTTCTGTTATTGTACTTATCTCTTCTGTACGCATGTTTGAAATACCAAAATAAAACCTGACTGTAGCCAGTGCTCCCGAGGGCCTGATGACAGAACAGACCCTGCCATGGAAATGTGCTGTTTATTGTCGATAAGCCAGGTACTGCTGACCTTAAACTTGGAAATTAGTACTCAGTACCAAAAGAATTCTGACATTATTAGTCCAAACCCCTTGTGGGAGAGAACTGCCATTGATCTTTATTTCCCCTCCATAACAATCCTAATAGTCATTTATTTAAAGAGATTTACTTCATGTCTGTTGAATGAATATAAGGTACATTGCTAGGTGCCATGGGGATTTGTACAGTTCACATTTTTCACTGTGATTTAATTGATAACCATTTGTCAGTACAAAGTGGGATGTGGAATTAAAGATATCTTTTGACTATGATGGCCTGGGAGGGCGTTATGGAGGAGACAGTGTTAGAAGTTGAATTGAACAAATCCCTTTATAATATAGAAAAATGGCTCTTGTAGCCAGAAGCGAGTAGCTTCTTAATATTTTCTTCCAAAAGTGAAATTTCTCTCTTTTTTTTTTTTTTTTTTGCCAAGTAGTTATCAAAATGAAAATTTCTTTAAACAAACTTGTGTATAGTAATTCTTCAGTAATTTGAAATCCTCGCTTAGGAGAGTCAGATTTTTTAAGACACTTCTCAAAACAATTTGTATATCTTTCAACAGTCTAAGAGGGAGTTTCCATTTAATTTTTTGCAGCAGAACTTAAACATTTGAGTTTAAACCTCATGCCCAGAATTCTTTTAAATTCCCATTGGTTGTGACCGCTAATTTACTGTGCTTTTTAATAACTCATACTCAAATCCAATGTCATTTTGCCTAAGACAAACCTACCTATAAGGAAAAGAACAGCAGAATGAGAAGTACAGTTTGTAGAATGGCTTTGAATAAAGAAGACTAAACGCTTGGGCCTGTGTGTCTTAGGGGATAAATTACAGTCAGATGATGCCGTCTTCCAGCTCTGCATGTTAAGCAAAACCAAGGGCTGCATCTTTACTTATCACAATTGCTTTCTGGTTTCTTGATTGGTAACCCATTCTCCTCTCCCCCAGCGTTTCTGGTTGGAGCATCTGAATCCTCAGAAAGTTCAGGGAGTTGTTCCCAGTCACAGTGCTGGGACCAGGTCTCCTATTCCTAGGCTTTTTCTACTACAGGGGGTAAAAATGTGAGCGAGACCTCCTGGAATTTCAAGTATTCATCAAGGGTTGGTTTTTCCCAGCCTCCTGGGATCTTTAAAAGAATGTCAAGATACGTCCCTTGCTTTCAGGAAGCTTTTATAGCCCACTTTTCCATGAATTTCAGTGACAGCCAGTGCCCCCTCTAACAGAGCTCTTTGTTTCCTTTGGTGGTCTCTAGTCTGCTTTGTTTTCCCCTGTTTGCTCTCTTCTGTATTATTTATCCCGTAGGCTGCTTCAGACACTACCCCCTTAATCACCACCACCCATTTCCTTTCTTTTGATAAACATTAAAGGTTGCCAGTGCGAAGGAAAGTTCCAAAGGCAGTGATAGAGAAGACATGGCTATTGCGTAGGGGGGTCTTGGATCTTGCAGGGTTGAGAAATTTTTGAGCCCCTAAAATTGAGGATGTCTTTGATATCTCTCTTCTCGGAAATAAAAATTTCTTCATGATCATGTGCCCCTTACTTTCCAGTGTTTCACTTGTAAATATTGCTGCTCTGGCTTTATTTATGTTGGTAAAAGAAAGGAGGCACCTTCTGAGACAGCTTTGCTTTGAGGCCACATGGGTGGTTTGATGGGAGAAGCTCCTTCCAATGGAGTGAGCCCAGAGTGTGTGTTTAGGTGTCCAGGATAACTGGACAGTTATTTTATTATAACTTTTCTTATATTTTGATATTAAGGCTAATTCAGATGTGCACATGAAGGGATATTATGAAATGCAGCATTTTCCTCCCAAATACCTCGTGAATTTAACTGAGTTTTCTTGGATTCCTTGCAAATGAGAATATATAGGAATGTTCCTTGGAATTTATAAACTGCTATAAATGTGGGTTAATTGCTTGACTTGGAGGAAATCTCTCATGTGTGTTCATTGCAGCCTAGTTAAATCTGTCAACAAATACTGAGAACAGAGTGGGTGCAAAGGCTGTGTTCCGGCTTCTGTTTGTATCTATTAAAGAATAAACAGCCCCTGCCTTCAGCGCACCGATTCGGCTTGAGATTGTGTAAGCAGGCGTTGTGGCACTCCGGGAGAGGAAAGTTTTAAGGCTGGTGTAATCCTGTGATTTCAGACAAGGTGGTCATGCTTATGATACTGTCAGTGGGATTGCAAACTGCGGTACATTTTGTCTTGTTTTGAAATCATCTCGCTATTTAACCTAGGATAACTTTTGTTATATTTTATATACCGTTGTAATTGCTGTGCAGAATGCTTATGTAACACATAACATGGAGACACTGTGCCTAGATCCCCAAGGAGTTCATGTGTTAAAAGAGAAATCTGAGAAGTAAAATTAAGCTTCATAGTTGATTTAACTTTTAGGGGTTTTAAAAGGAAGAGTCTATGGCATTTGGGAACCTTAGATGTTGAATGATATTAGAAAGATAAGGAAATTTAGGTGACTGCAGGTCATTGACCTAAAGGTAATGTCATATAGTCATTTTATTTTCTGATAAATGAACATTATAGGAAATTTTCTCCCGTTAGATAATTTCAGTTGTTGTAACCTAGAGGCTGGTCTTTTTTCCTCAGAAATACATCATTTAAAGAAATGAGAGCTGAAGTTGTCTACTTTTTCAAAGATTTATTTTTAAGTATTTAAATTTATCCATGTTTGTACTCCTTGCTGTGACAGAGGCTCAGTCTGGCTTTATGGGGCAGAAATTGAGGGATTCTAGCTTGGTCAGTATTTATTTGAATTATACCTCTGCCTTTTGATCTATAGTGCAATATTGAAGGTGAAAAAGGATAATATTTCTTGTCTTATCCTATCATACTTATCCATAAGTACTTCCTTCCACACATACGGTTCTCAGGTAGGAACTTATAGCTTCTGGGAGTTTCTTTTCCATGTGTTACCATTTAATCCTTTGGGTCTGAATTACTGTAACTGGAGGCTGTTTTACATCATTTCTGTTTGGTTCACTTCTTTAGTGGGTCACTGTTCACCCTTTTGGGAGGAAAAAAATGACAGTAGTTGAAATTGCTACTGGAAGGGACGTGTGTCTGATGATGTAGAAGGTACTGTTCAGGGAGAGCCTGCGGCTGCCCCCATAAGACTGCTTCACGGTGGTGGTTACATTTATGAATTTACCACCATCTTCCTTTTGGTACTCAAACTGGGATCAGAAACTCATGTCTTAAATGGATGGTACTTGGCAGTGTCTCCCTTTAACAAAGCTCATGAGAGCTGTTGTTTAAAGCCAGAACAGTGGTTTATTAATTTATTCCCAGAATCGTATCTGTCAACAAGCTAGGCAATTGTGTTGGGTTGACTAGACCAGCACACTTTCCCCTACTGTTGTTAGGCTAAGAAAGCCAAATTATGAGGCACTGCTCAGTGAGAACAGGATCAGAAGGAGGAAGGTAGTGACGATGCCAGTGTTTAAAAGCACTGGGTCCCATAGCCTGATGGTCTGTTTCCCAGTGGATGTGGGGGTTATGTATTTATGGGTCCATAGATACCATCAGGTATGCCAGGTAATCTTCTCTGGACTAGACTGTCCATGTTGGCCCCACCAGCTTATTACTGTAGTCGCTCTTTCTGACCAACCCCTTTCAGATGGGCATAGTCTTTAGGTCTGTGGATGAATATCGAGTTCGCGTTAGTCTTCTAGGCTACAGCTGATCAGGACTACCAGGTGACTTTGCATAGCTCTACTCTGATCTATGTTACTTTCAGAATTTAGCTCACTGGGAGCAGTCCTTTCCTTTCCAGCTTGTGTGTGTATGGGCATGGGGGAGGAGGGGGAGAGTTCCTTAACTTTTGCACTTGGGTATGATCAATTAAAGTTTCTCCAGGTTGCATTTTGAATAGCTTTTAGAATATAAATTGAAGCTCTTTCCTTTGAGTTACTATTTAGGGAGGAAGCAAGAACTGGGAAAAAAAATTACACCAGATATCTGATATCAGTGGTCTCAAGTGAAGAAGCTGTGGAAGATGTGACCATCCTGAAAACAGCTGAGCTCCCCAAAATAGGCGCAGAAGGTGTGTGGGCCGAGATGCCCAAGTCAGTGTCTACCAGTCCTTGCCCTTTGGGACACACAGTCCAAGTGGCATGGGAGAGCTGTTGTGGATTGGTGGTGAAGGGGTGATTAATCAGAGGCAGCCTCACCGCCATGGGGGGGCCTGAGCTGGTCAGTGATCCAGGGAAACTTGGGGCTTTGGAAAAGTTTCCTAAGGACCTTGGCCAAGCTCTGAGGGCACGGTTCCATCGATATTTTCTTTTGTCTTATTTCCTAAGTATGTAGTCTTTACTAAACGACAGATCTTGACAGTTGATTGATTTTATTTGGAGAAGAAAATGTCTGTGCTTACCGGGCATCTCTTTCTTTCTTATTTAATTTTGCCTACCATTTTTTATGCCACGACATTTTGCATTGTTTCTTTCAAACATGACTGTCAGGAGAAATTTGTGTTTCCACAGTTTCCCTCTGGAAGCACACTGTGACCCTCTTCCAGATTCACTGCTTGTCCTTTAGGTGAAACCTTAGTCTTTTCACGGTGGTCCATTCAAGTAGCATTTTTAAAAAGAATTAGGTTGTAAGCCATGCCCCCTTTGTGTGTAAAGACCTGCTTGCAAGATGGTTTAACCCTAATAAACGTCATTATGGCTTTCTCCAAATTCTGCTTAAGATATTTTCTTCCTAGGATCTTTCAGGTTGGTTGGTTTGTTGTTAATTTTGTTTGTTTGTTTGATTGCTGTTGGCCAAAGCTTTCATTGCTCTGAGCAGAGAGGCGGGTGCAGTGGGAGAAGGAGGACCCTAGCTGGGAGTCTGCAGGTGGGGATTCCGGCCCTGCTGTTAATTAGCTGCATGACCCTTGGGCAAGTCAGCCTCCTAGGGTCTCTGTGCCTTCATCAGGAAAACAAAGAGCTTGGAAAAATAAATACAGGCCTGGACCCGATGATAAGAAAGGTCACCCTGTGTGCTTGTGTTGTGAATGGCAGCACTTTGGGACTCTTCCTCCTTCTCAGTGGTCCCCACAGAACCTCAGCTTCACCCTGGGGTTGAGTGCTTGTGTGGGGTGTGATACTGAGGCCATTGTAAGCACTGGTGCTAACAAGGCAGGATTTTCTACAGAGGAGTCATCCCTTCTCTTCTCTCTCTTTGGGAGCAAGCCTCTTTCCTTCTACCTGCCTCCCCTTAGTGCGTTAACAGGGTGTGATGGGTAACACAACACACCTGCCTTGGTTACTGTTTGGGGTTGTCTAGCCATCTCATCTGAGTTAGCGGAGGGAAGAGAGAGCTAAAGGAGGCTGACTAAATGATGAAATAATGGGCCTTTTGTCTGGCTCTTGCTGTAGGGGTGGTTTTGTGTTTCACCTTAGGCCTGGGCCATTGTGTTGTTTTTATGTGCTCAGTACAACCCTGCTTAAAAATACAGCTTGCTTTAAAGGATTCAGCCACAGGCCTATTCTACTTACCCCTCCCCTCCCCAAAAGTCCTAACTATATGTGGTAAAAACCCATTGCAGTGTGTGCTGTTTGATCAGACCCCCTGACATCAGGGTTGAAATGTGTTCCCACTGTATTTGTTTTGCAAATGTTTATAAGGAATGTTTCCTTCTGATAACCTTCCAAAATGTTTTCCTTATGGTTGTATAATCAGTAGCACCTGTAAAACATGCCTTTAACCATGTAGCTTCCTTCTTAACCATTATCTTTTTGGTTCTGTCTTAATATTTTCTTTTGATGCACGGGGGCTGGAAGACCCACATTCCTGTGCCAGACATCTTACAGTAACGTGTCCAGATTTAGCCTCATAACCTTAATTAGATGTGGAATGTTGAGAATGCACTGTTGTGGTTTTTTTTTAAACGTTTATAACAAGACGGTGAACTTCTGATCACTTCATTAAAAGTTATAAAACACTCCTTGTGTCTTCAGCATTTTATTTAGTTCCCCATCTTAGTTTATTCATAGAAAGTTAATGTAAAACTCAAGGCACCTTTATTATCCCAAGCGATCTGTTTGCTTGAAGTTACCTTTTGTGTCACTATGCAAGTTACGTTCCAATTCATAATCCTCAATTCCTCTCTGCTCCCCTTCTTTTCCCTTTAGAAGCAAGAGTGTTGAAAATGTTAAAGGCCGTGCTGAAGAAGAGCCGAGAGGGAGGAAAGGGAAGCAAGAAGGAAACAGGTATGTGTCTGAGATGGACTTGAGCTGAGCAAGCATGGTGCGCTTGGGCCAGCAAGGCCCTGTCACTCTGGGGAGCAGATGTCACTGCCTGGGGAAGGGGTCAGAGAAGTGACGCAGGTTCAAGCAGACAGCATCCTAGAGGCTGAGAGACCCTAATGTATTTCTGAGCCTTATTCTGGGAAGTGACTTTGAAAGTGGAGTTTGGGTTTTGAACCAAATCCTTTCCCAGAAGACTTGTAAGTTTCCTGATTTTAACAGGTCATTCAGATCCAGAGGCAGAGTTACAGACATCGAGGGAGAGCAGGTGTGTCCAGGAATTTGGTTTCTAGAAAGCCTTTTTTCCCTTTTCCCACACGCGATTGCATTTTATATGTCTGACCAACTGCAGGCTGGCTGGTCCTCATCTTTTGAGTATCAAATTTGCCCCCTAACAGGTGTTTCCCCACTCAATGCCAGGCAGCTAGTTGGTTTTCATTATGATGAGAGCTACTTAGTTTGGCTTGGATTTCATTCCTGTTTGTAGAGTTCTGGGGCAGATGTGGTCATTGTGACTCTGTTGTGTTCCGTGTGATAAATTTCTCTAAGGTTATTTGGGCTACCACTCAGTGGTCTGTTTCTCTTGCTAGAAAAACTACAGATTATCTACCTCTCCTGCACAATAAAAAAATGTTAGTGTGGATTATTTACCTGCAGTGTGCCGTTTCACTCTCTAAACTCATGTTAATCCGGAGTCGGAGAATGGCTGGTTTTCTGAGTTACTGTATAGTGAATAACACTTCAATTTTAATTTCTATTAAAGTATGAATAAGTATGCTTATTACTGAAACATCACTGAATTATAGTTAACTCTTTAATTCAAAATATCATGTCATACCTTGTGGTAATATTATTAATACCTATTGTTTCTGTAGGAGAGTAAGTGGACTTACAAACTTTTTGATCATATGGACACATTTGACAAATTTCTATTATTATTTCCCTTAAACCAAGTCTGAAAAATGGCAAACTTAACCTTAAAAGTAGAGACTTTTTTTTATAAAGTTGCTATTAAGATTCCATTAGGAGCCGCTCTGCTCATTAATGCCTGGATGAGCAGATACAAAGAAAAGAAGAAACCAGTTTTTAATAACAGAAACAGGAGACCATAGTTAGCTCTTAAACTTAGGAAATCAACTGCTAGCTTTGAATAATTGATTAGAATTGTTACTATGGAGAATTTTGGTTCACATAATTTCTATCCAGGGGGGCATTCGCCCTCTGCTGGGTCGAGGCCAAAGTATCCTTCTCTTAGTTCTCTAAAAGCTGTCTAAAGAAACAAACAAAAAAAATTTCCCCCAGTTTTGGCTCAACTGAGAATCGTCCTAGAAACTGTGTGATTTGCTTCTTTAGAAGCCTTTATAATTTCCAGGATCAAGTTAGATCCTGAGCTGTCTGTTGGGCTGGAGCTGCCCACCAGTGGGTTGTTTTTTTCAGGGCCAGGGTCTCCAAGCCAAAGCTCCCTACTTAGTAATGGAGTCTTTCACAGCAGGCCTACCATCTTCTTTGACCCGTGCCAGACTCATGTGAAATGACAGTATATTAATGATTTTCAGCACCCTGCCTTTCAGATGGGCCAGACAGTGAACATAGTTTGCATATGAAACTTTTCCAGTTGTAGAGCATATGATTTTGGGTTTATGTTCTCCTTTGGTCTTTAAGAGCAACTACTGTTTTTTCTGAATCATTTTTCATAGTAATTCCCACACAACAGCTTTTCACTAATGCAAACCAATTTATAAAAGCAATGGGAACATTTCTCATAAAACATCTGTATTGTGTATGCCTCTTTCCTCTTAACTAGAACCTGGTTGTATTCCGTTGGGGAACAAAGCAGATGGAATTTTAAATCTTGATGAAGTTATGTCACAAGATGATTGGGGGAAATACTTGGAATTTCACCGTTCATATGTTGAGCTCTGTGCCAACTCTCATTATATAAGTAAATCATAGCTAAGTTTCTCTGTAAATTAAAGCTGGCTGATCTACTGAGACTTCTCTGAAACTTGGGTAATAATATCTGCTGCAAGATGGAAAAATTTTGCTCCACCGTTTCCAATTAAAACCAATCTTTGTTGTAAAGACAAAGGAGAATTCATTTTTATGTGCTTGAACTCACAGTCACAGAAACTTAGAAAATATTTACGTCTAGAATATTGAGTTCAGCTTTTCATATCCTTTGTAGATTGTTTTTGCAGACAATCTAGAACTACACTTTTATGTTGAACCTATTTTGAGAATTTGGCAAATATAATCACAAAGTTAAATTTAATACTCTTAAAAAAATTTTTTTTCAGAAGTATTGAAACATTTTTATACTCTCAACTCCTATCCCTAAAAGAAAATGTTACTTTAAACTATTGGTAAGGTTTTAGCAGTTAATGAAATTCAATTTATATGTATATAAGGATATTTGAAGTACTATGTATTGTGAGGTATTAAATTATTATTTTTTAACACCTTTATTGTAAACTATACAGTACAGTGAACTATACATATTTCAGTTGTACAATTTGATGAATTTTGATAGATGTAGACACCTATGAAACCAGCACCATAAACAAGATAGTTAACATTTCCATCAATCCCCAAGAGGTGCAGATTTCGAATTCTTGATTTATCCCTTCCCACCCCCTTTACTCCCTGATAACTATAAGTTTGTGAGTCTGTTTCTTTTGCAGATAAGTTCACTTGTGTCCTCTTTTTTGAGATACTAAATTACTGAAAGCCATTGAGTCAACTCTAAAAATAGCAGAATTCTTTTTTTTATGATTTTTTTTTTTAAACCTAGGAAATGCTTACAGCTGAGCAAAAAGTGTTATCTGGAGGCTGTAGAATCACATTGGAGAAAACAGTATTAAAAACTTTAACAATCATTTTGGGGAAGTACATTTATCTTGTCCATCTGTGCAAATGAGTACTGTGTTTCTCTTGACCTTGAGTCAGGCCTCAGGGAGCAAAAATCAATATTAAACCATAATGTGGGGAGGGCCAGACGAGGGCATCTATTTTTTCTTTCCCTGCTCTTATGTTAAGATCTTGCTCTAAAACAAGCAAATGATGTGTTGTCTTTATTTTGAAGCTCTCTAGAGAGGGCTGCAACCTTATACCAAATGTCTAAATGACCTTTACTACCAGAAAACTTTCATATCACTATTATTAAGCTGACTTAATTTAAAAATAATTACCGCACTCTAAGATTTGACAGTATTCTGATACCAAACCCCAACTTAATAAGAGTTTAGAGTGGATATAAGAGCAACATAGGAAATCGTCTTTGCTGTACAGAAGCACTGTTTAGAAAATGAACAGGAAAAAGCCCCATTTTATAATAGAAACAGGAACTTTAAATATCAAACTGAGAAGAAATGTATAAATCTTATATTGAAGAAAAGAATAAAAACTTTATTGAAGGACTTAAAGGAAGACCTGAAAAATGGAAAAAATACTTTATTTTTGAATGGGCAGGCCAGTGCACTATTTTAAAACTATTAGCTGTTACAAAATTATCTATACATGCCATTTAATGCCTAATGAAATTCCAACTATTTTCTTTTTAAAGACTTAATTTTTTAAAGAGCCAGTTTCAGGTTTACAGCAAAATTGAGAGGAAGGTACAGAGATTTTCTGTATACCCCGTGCCTTCACTCATTACTAGCCCCCCCCATTATCAGTATTCTCCCATCAGGGAGGTACGTTTGTTACAACTAATGAACCTACATTGATACATAATAATCACCCCCAATCCATAGTTTATTTTTGGGGGTCACTCTTGGTGTTGGACATTCTGTGAGTTTGGACAAATATATAATGACATGCATCCACCATTATTCTATCGTACTGAGTATTTTCACTGCCCTAAAGATCCTGTTTTGTTTTGTTTGAACACAGTTGATTTTAGAATTCATCTGGAAGCGAAAATGCTTCAGAATAGCCAGAGATTCCGTGTGGGACAGGTGCATCAGAATGGCTGAGCCTGGTTCCCATGCCTGGGTTCTAGCTGCAGGAAAGGCTGAACAAGTGTGTATTTGGAGTTCTCAGCTTCTACAGGGCAAGGTGGGCTCCGCCTCTCACCAAGACATTGTGTGTTACGGAGGATTCTTCAGTCATAGACATTTCCGTGCAGGTCCCCTCCACTTCAAAATCTAACCAACTCGGATGTCTAATACAGCTTATTATAATCGCTACCGCTTTCATATAGCGAGTATGTAGCTTGGCTAGTTTTTGAGACTTTTTCCCCTCTACTGGTCTCCAAGGAGAGAAACCTAATTTTACCTAACATCTATGATATAATCAAATCTCACTGTTGATGGTCGTTTTGGTTGTTTTCTTTTAACCCTGAAGAGAGTGGCATCAATCTGGAGGCCTTAGGAGGGCAAGGCCTCCTGCCCTCCTAGAAAGGGCTGATCCCTCTCCTCTCTGTGGATGCCTTCCCCTGCCCTCTGCCAATCTTGAAACTGTAGTCTTTGCCCTATTCAGCTCTTCCTGCTTGCTCTCGCTGGTGTGGAAGTAGCTCCAAGTTGAGGCAGAAAAGCAAAGTTTGGTGAATTTTTAATGGTGGTACTGCCTCAATTAAAATACAGACTGATTAAGGAAAGGTTGCTTGTTATGCCAAAATAATTGTTTATTGGTCTTTTCCTTTCAGTTTAATTATCTGTGTTCTTTTTTCAGCAGGGGGGCTTAGTTTGAAGTGATTTATTAAAAAAAAAAATTGACCTTCACCTTTTCATCGTTAAAACCCAGCTAGTTGGCTAAATACACTTGTAATTGTGTTAATTAAGGCATTGGATAGTCCCCAAGCTTGAATGTGTACTGAATCTGTTAGCTTTACATCTAATCCCTCACTCTGAATTTGTAGTAAAAGGGAGCTGTTTGCCTCTAAAGTTTAAAAGCCATTGATGTGATTGTTAAATGTGGTATTTTAAGCCATTCCAAGCTGCAGTCTGGTTTTCAGTGGTACCTTCTAAAAATGCCTCAATACAAATGATGCTTTGTTTTATCCAGAAAATATGAAGCTGCTTTTGATTATTCTGTGCTGCGTTGCCCGTTTTCTGTGGTTGTGGGCTATTATTTAGGAATTTGGTACAGTGACTGTCTTGCTGAGCTATGGATATTTGGTGTCTTGTTGTTAACTGACTCCAAAAATGTTTCCCAAGCAACAGAACAAGCAGAAATAATTCAGTCTAAAGGTGTTGTAGTTCTCTTTATCAGAGCGTTTAAATAAATTCTGCAGAACACTAGGACAGGAATTTAAACACAGAATGGAACCAGGCTGAGTTTTAGTATGACTAGAAATGCTATTGCCTCTGGTGTGATTGGTCCTTTTGTGAGTTTTTCTCTTTGTTGTCCCTCATACATCACAAAGTCTACAGGAAGCACAGACTTTGGAATTTGAAGATACAGATTGAAATCCTAGCTCGTTCACCTCCCAGTTTACTTGAACTCAGACAAATTTCTTGACCTAGTTAAGCTACCTTACAGGGATGTGGTCAAGGTTAAATAAGATAACATCTCTACAAAAGTGTGTAGCTTGACATCTGGCTTCTGCTAGATTTCAGTACAGCTCTTCTTCTTTGAGAAAACTGCGTGGTACCTTAAAGAACAAATAAACTTTAAGACTTCTTCTTCCTTCCCTGCTGAAGAGAAAACAGGATTGATCTCAGGCAAAAGAGTGATGTTCTAGAAGCTTCTTTCCTTGACTTCCTCTCTCCAAAGACTGATTCTACCATTGACTGTGGGTACTAAAGCCTCTTCTGCCGTCTTTAGTCTTTCCCCCATAATAAAACTGGGGAAGCTCTGAGTCATTTGTCTGTTGTATCGTGGTTTATACTTCGAAAATCATTGATTTTACCTTTTAGCCTATATCAAGTCACTTGCATTTTATCCTTAATCTTTGTGAAGTTAAACTGAAAGTCTTTCCCCCAGCTAGAGAAATTCCAGGAGTCAGCAGGAAGCTTTAAAAATAGATTTCTTCGTACATTTTATAAAGTTGCTGAGATGTTTCATTTCAACATATCTTTAATGAATGAAGGTCTTTATATGTGGAAGGCTCCATTGCCCATCTTCTTTGTAGCTTTCTCATGTTTTAGGGAAATATAAAGGATGAAAGAGAAGGGTGGGCCTAATTCTGAACACATATCATGTGTCAGGCACTGTATGTAATGGACCTGGCCCATCCTGAGCTGCCTGTTTCTTGTGAAGGGCATAACTAGAGAAGGGCTTGAACTGAGAGGGTGAAGTCAAGACTCATACTGATCTTGTACTTTCTTTGGCCAATAAGACCTCTACCAAGTCACAACCTATCCAAATCATCATAAGGGAGGTAGCAGATTCTCAAACAACACTACTTACTTTCTTGGACCCTTTTTTGTGTAAATACACTAGGAATGTTAACAGAGAAATAAAACAATTCAGAGTCCTTTTTTGGTCAAACTTAATTTCATTTTACAAATAATTTTTTTCATGAAAGCTGCTTTTCTGTTCAAAAGACAAAAAACAGAAACAATGGTCTTATTTCCTATGGACCAGGTTTTCAGAGAGCTTTGTCATGTGTAGCTTTGTAATTTCCATAGAAAATTCCATATTTGAATTTTCATGTGATCTATTTGCATTTCCTAGAAGGGGAATTTCAAGGTTTTATTTCTACTCTAGAGAAATGTAAAAAACTTAATTTCATATAACCGACTGACAAAGGCAGTTCCTGAGAGGGGCAATAGGCTACTAAAGATTTTGACCTGGATTGACTTCTTTTTTCTATGGAGGATCATCTAAACTTAATGATTCCTCCTAAGGGGATAAGGGCTTTGACCTTGCACTTGTCCTGCAGTTAATGGTTGGCCATCAAGGGTAGCCCGTTGAGTAGCCCTAGCCCTGGGACAGAGCATCAGATGGAGAAACCCTTATTCGTATCTGAAATCATGAAATTGGAAAGTTGGGTCTGCATCTTTCCACTCTCTCGTGCCCCCTCTCCCTTTGGTGGCCACATCAGCCATCAGTGGTGCCAGTGTAGACTCGAGATTCTTGTCCTGTGTTCAGGTGACCACAGCATTGTCATGGGATCAAGATGAGACAAGACTTTAGCAGCTGATTTTCAATTCTTCACTCAAGAGTTTTTGTCAGAGAGTTGCCCATTTTTAAGGGATTTTGGGAGCATGAAACTGCTAGATTTTGTACATGACATTCTTTGTGCCCTGAGACTGTCCCAGAGCAGAGTCCTCCGTAATAAGATGTCTCTAAGACTCGCACATAGGTGCCTGTAATGGTTAGGGCACTTGTCTGGAGTGTCTATGGAGCATGGAACTGGCTGGCAGCAGAGGCCAAAAAAGATGTGAACTCCAGGTTGAGAATGGAAGAGAGCCACCCTGCACTGCTGACGTCCTGATGACTGTACTGTCATTTCAGTTCTCAAAATTGAACAATGTGTCTGCTAATGCCTTGTATCTTTGTGTGGGCTTGTTTGTCCGCCACCCCTAGTCCCCCACCAAATTTTCTAGGTAACTTCAGAGTTATGAAGAAAACAGCTTTCCAAGTGCCTGATGTTTAAAAAATACATATTTTATTGACGTCTGATGGTACATTTTCTTGTTGTCTTAGTTTGGGTGGCCATAACAAAATGCCATAGATTGAGTGGCTTAAACAACAGAAATTTACTTTCTCACAGTTCTGGAGGCTAGAAGTCTGAGCTCAGGGCGCCAGCATGATCGGGTTCTGGTTGAAGGTTCTCTTTCTGGCTTGCAGGTGGCTACCTTATACCTTTGTCCTCACATGGCAAGAGAGAGACAGCAAGCTCTCTGGTGCCCCTTATAAGGATGCTAATCCGAGCATGAGGGCCCCACCCTCATGACCTTATTTAAATCTAGTTGTCTCCCAAAGGCCCCTTGTCCAAAATACTATCACGTTGGGAGTTAGGGCTTCAGTATATGAATTTGGGGGAGCACAGCTCAGTCCATAGCACTTGTCTTTGTTGTTTTGATTATAAATGTAATAGTGCTTCATTGATTATAAAACACACCTTTATTTTAGGTACCACTAAGGAAGAAAACTGCTGTCAATTAAACTGATGTACTTTGTTACTTAAAGTGTATACTTACTGAAAATTTCCTTTCTTTAGAGAGTTACTTTTTATATATTTCAATCTTTTTCATAAAATAAGAAAATGAAATAAGTTGGTTTAAGATGTTTCAAATTTATTTTCAGAGCCTTCTAAATCTTGGTTTTTTTTTCCACCTGGTTGTCAGTATTCGTTTTTCTCCATACTGCATCGTCTTCACCACTAAGAGCACTGATGATGCAGCAGGTTTTGAGTCCTTCACTGTTTTCTCCAGGACTTTCTTCCAAGCTGCAAACATCCATTCTGCAAGTTTGATGCCGTTCTTTCATGATCTCAAAAGGAGGTTCTAATGGAAGGCTTTAAAATAAAATCCAGGGCTCTGATTCCTTCTTCAGTGTGCTTTAAGTGGTCTGTTGACTGAAACATGAAAGATGTTATAATTGCCTAGTCACGCCACCAGATGTAATAACTCAGGTTTGCCCCATCAGTGCCCACCAGGTTATAACCATTCCCTGGCTGATAACAATTTTAAGATGCCATCAACTATTACATCCATTTCGGTTTTGAAAAAGTTAAAGTAAGAATAAATATGGGCCTTTGAATCAATGCCCAGTATAACATGTGCTCATTGTAGAAAATTTGGAAAATATTGGTAAAGAATATCCTGGGTTTTTTTCCTTTATTCTTTTGCTTTATCCTTTTTAATGTCATTAGGCTTTGAAAAATGCCTAACATTTTATTGTACCAAAATACCATGGTTTTTTGGGTGCATTTTGTTTACATATATTTCTCATTCATTAAAAAACCCTGTGGAGAATACATATCTTTGTATAAATCTAATTATTTTAGTAGAATGTTTCTAGACAAAGAATTAATAGTGAAAGGAAATGAACTTTTCAGAAGCTCGTGGTACCTCTTGCCAAATTGTTTCCAGAAGGTTTGTTGGTCGCCACCTGTCTAAGCACTGTGTGAGCGCGCCTGTTTGCATGACTCTTTCTAGTATTAGATAATTGTGGATTTTAATCATCTTTGTCCATTTTATAGGTTAAAACATGTATTTGTTTTTAATTAGCATTTCTTTGAGATCAGAAGACCTCTTTAAATATTCAGTGTCTATTTGTAGTTCCTCTTCAGTGATTGTCTTGTGTCCTTGTCCATTTTTTTCTGTTGGGGAATGTGAGAGTCTCTTTAGCTTGGTTCTTTCCTTTTCCTGGTGTGGTCCCTGGTGTGTATGTAGGGGTGGGGCTTCCTGATGTAGTCACTCATAAGGGAGTTTTCATTGAAGTTGCTGAAAGTCAAACTGCCCGTGTTCCATGGATAGCAGTGTCTTCTGTATTGTTGAAAACTTATGTCCATGCTATGGCCAGAGATCTGCTAGTCTGATTGGCTTATATTTAAGAAACTTATTCTTTAGAGAAACCAAAATAAAGACAAAACCAATTCAAATGACTCATCAGGTTTTCAGTGGTGCTTGACAGCATTCTGCCTCTGTGCGCAGTCAAAAAGTGGGAGAGCTTCCTGCTCCATGGATGTGCCAGAAGCTGAGTCCTGTGAGTCTCTGAGAGCAGACAGGGGTGGTTCCAGATAAGCATCTCCTTAATAAATTGCTGTATCCTTAAGTGTAAAGAAACTTCATCCATAGCTTGTATTCTTAGATTATTAAGTACCGGGATTCTTTTTCAAACTAAGGTAAAGTAATGAAATAAAAGGTTCTAGATCTAGAAGGATCTTAGAAATTGAGTTCAGTGTCTTCAGTTCTTGAGAAATATTTGGAAAAAGGCATTGAGCAACTGCCCAAGGTCACATAGCTAAAGCAAAGATGAGGTCAGAGTATAGATTTTGACTCCAGACTAGTTCAGTTTCTATGTCTCTGGCTGGTTCCCTTATTTTTATCTCTAGAACTGAGTAAATATAAAGGAAAACACATCCCTGAGATAGAAGATAATAAATTCCTTTATATTAATAATTTCTCTCCCCAGGGGATTTGTTTTGATTTTTTTTCTTCTCTAGAAGTGTTCCCCCCTCTCCCTGGAATGTTTATTTCCTAGAGTTTTAATCTAGATTGAGTAACACTGTAATATCTCTCTTTCTTTTTCTATATCTTAAAGCCCATTTCTGCTTGGTGTCCTTGAGATTGGTATAAATCCATCTTTTATGGTAAAGCCATTCAGACACTATGAATGTAATAGTTAAATATGCAATCATTTTAAAAAGCTATACAATGGTATTAAAAGTAAAGATACCACCCCCATGTCTTCTCTGCTTCCCTTTTTACTCCCCCAAGGAAATTACTGTTAACAGTTTATTTGATCTTTCTGGATATTTTCTATGCATCTATGTGTGAATGCACATACACACATGTATAGATCCTTAGGAAAACCTCCACAAACTTCACAATGTGTTTTATTTTGTGAATTACTGTTGCCTAAATGCATTTTTAGATGTATTTTCATATTAGCACATACTAACATACAGGCTTTTTAAAAGTTGCTCAATATTACATTGGGCAAGTATCCTGCACCTTACTATTCCCTTGTTGATGGTTTTATCTTTTATGTGTTTGTCATTAAAATCAATATTAGAGTAAATCTTGTGCATAAGTGCCTGTCCTTTCATAAGAGTGGTTGTCAGAAAAATTATTCATTTATAATTTTCCTAAATTTTTCAAAGTGCCGTTCAAAAAGGTAGCATTAAATTTACAGATCCACCTTCAATATGTGAGAATGCTTGTTTATTCACGTGCTTATCCGCATAGGTTATAATCAGACTACTTCATCTTTGCCAATATGATAGGAAAAAGTTGTATCTCATTGTTTTAATTATGCAGTTCTTTAGAATGAATTCAAACACATTTTTATATGTTTACTGGCCATTTGAAACCACACTGCCTGGATTTGTATCCTGGTTCCATAGCTTACCAGCTGTGTGAGCTTGAGCAAATTACTTGACCTTTCTGTGCCTCATGGCTCACTTATGAGGATTACATGAGTTAATATTTATAAAGCACTAAATTCCATGCTTGGCAGATAGTATATGTTATATAAATAGTTAACAAACATGAAGATTTAAATGTTTCTTTGTTCTGCCTATTAATTTACCTATTTTCCCATTGGGTCTAATAGGTATTTTAATATTTTGGAAAGTGGTTAACCATTGATCATTTACTAGCTAGAGTTCCGAGCAAGTCAAACATGTCATGTTTAATTTTGAATTATAAAACCTAAAAAGATTCATCTAACTCAGAGTTCATTTTTGACAGGATTAAGGGAAGGATTTTGTTTTAATTCTGTAAGCTCAGTGTTGAAAACTGACTGAGAGGTTACAAGTCATTATTTCAGGGAGGTCGGCTTTCTTCCCCTGCTTTGTGTGGGAGTTTTGATGCTGCTAATCTGATTAAACCTCTTGGAGCTACATCCTTAGCTCTAAGATTCTGAAGATTAGAGGTTCTGGACCCCCCCCCCGCCCCCATCCATTAAATTGTTACCATGGTTATTGGGCTCCTCAACCAGCATCTCAAATCCCTTCTGATTTATGGAAGCAGCATCTTAATAATGAAGAAGCCCTCTGCTAGTTTGGCTTCAGGAAACTTAAGAGTTCCAGTTCAAATGTACCTACCTACTGGTTCTCTTTGAACAAGTTGTTTCATTTTTCTGAGCCTCAGTTTTCTTGCCTATAAAATCAAGGTAATAATCTCTTATCTGTGTCATAGCACGGGTAATATGTAATTATAAGAGTCACATGAAATGAAGTTTTTTTTTTTTTTTTAAATCTTGAGGCATGATGATGTTGATAATGTGGGAAATTTGTTTCACTTCCACAGAGTGTCTGGCTTTGGGCAGTGCCCATTAAACAAGGAAATAAAATATACAGATATTTAAATTTATATCAGGAGTTATGATACTTAAATGTTGTGGAGGGGGTGGGGGTGAGATACTTTTCTTCCTCAAGATAGTGAAGAAACCAGTCCCCTAGGATAACACATGGCAGCACTAACGCAGGCTGCTCTTTGAGTGCTGACCGGGTATCAGGCAGTGTGCTAAATGCTTATAGACAGTAGCTTATCAGGAGAGGTCACAGAACGGGTCAGGACCACACAGTTACTAAGTGGCAGAGCTAGGATTTGAATCCAGTTTGTCTCCAGAACCTTGCATTCAGGGCAGTATAGCAGGCAAGCTGCTTGGGGTCAGCTCCTGGGTCACATTGCCTAAGCTCACCGTGTCCGTTTTGCGTATGTAACGTGGGGGCGACAGCAGCATCTGCCTCTGAGGGTTGTTGGTTGTCCTGAGGATTCAGTGAGGGAAAGTGCTTAGAACAGTGCCTGGGCCATAGTAAGCATTTTATAAATGTTTGCTCTTATCATAACTTATGGTAATTTCTATACCCTTCTGGCTCCTTTGTTTCTGCCCCTTGACCCTCTCCTTTAGCCGTAGTAAGTGGTGGCGTCTCAGATATTTTCATGTCCTTCATTCGCTTGTCTGTGCGGCAGCCCCGGCCATTGCATCTGGTGCAGGAGGAGAGAGCCGCGTGGTAGGCCTGGCCCTGGTGCAGTGCTGTGTGACGGTTGCTGCAAACAGTCTGGGAGGGCGTGTGTTTGCTGGGGGGGGGCGGTTTGGAATGTGAGGCCTGCGTGCAACCATCCACCACCAGCATTCTGCGAGAAGAGAAGCTATGTGCATTCAAAGTCGGGGGGGTGGGTACCTGGGAGATTCAGTGTTCACCATGGCTTTACAGCAGCAGGTTCTAGAGCAGCGCTTTCTAAACCTGGCTGGTTCATCGGAGGCACTGGTCACTCAAATTCCCACCAGACCTACTGAATCATTCACCTGCAGTGGGGCCCAAGCTTCTGTAAATTTTTATATTCGTGGTTAGCCAGGTTTGGGAGCTACTGGTATGCTGATTGTTCCTGTGTCTCTGCAGGGCCAGCCCCAACCAGCCCCAGCAGAGGTATTCAGATGTGACTCAGACAACTCCCCCATTACCTAGTAAACTCTGTTCTTGGCAGCCCTATAAAGATGAATTTGAAATATAGATATACAAGCAGATGAGTGAGGGATTCCATTACAGAAACAAGGGGCAGAATCTGATCAAATTCCTCAGTATGTTTTACCTGGTTCTTGTGTTTATGCCCCCTCCCCATCAACATTTGCTCATTCTCACCCACGCAAGTTAGATGCACAAACACGAATAGCTACTGAGTATAATTTTGTTGTTTAATTTACCTGCAGCTTTTTAGAAATTATTAGAGGGCTGTTTTCCCAGAGTGATACTCAGAGAATGAATGAAGTGAGTAATGCACATTTCCATTTTATATCTGAGAAATCATGATGAGAGTGGAATGTTCATATGGTTAGCTGTGGTGAGACAATATTGACATTGTTGCTAAGCTAGTTTACCAGACATGTCCTTGAGGCTGCTGCTTGGAAAACTGAGCAATGATTTTTTTTTGTGTGTGTGTGTTGGTGGTAGTGATGATGGAGCAGGAATGTAGCAAATAAAATGACAGGCAGAGAATGAAAAGTAGCCTCATTCTCTCCCCTATTCCCTGCCCCCCATTCCAGCCTGAAAAGGGCTGTGGTAAACAGTCACATGTGCACAGCTGATCGGGCCTGCTGCTTTCTAGAATGTATACTGAGTTGGTTGTATTGTATTTTTAATCTGTTTGTGGGAAAGAAACTTTAAATGCTGCCTAGGCACTTTGAGGCATTTTCTCCCAAATGTTTATAGACCCCGTCTTCCTTGTAAGGAGATGAAGTGAGAGAAACCCTTGCTGTGCTCTGCCTTTCTCTTGTAACGGGGCCTGTTGGCAGACAGCTTTGCTGACGGGACTGCCAGAGTTTGGATTTGAGTCGTCAGTGAGGGGGTGGTGTGCTGGTTATGGTATTGTTCTGAAAGTCCTTTTCCCTCCACTTATTTTTCCACCCCCAAAATGTCAGCATGTCCAACACGACAGAATGTTCCTGATGATTATCATTCAGAGAAAACACGACTTGCTAAATTATCTGTGGATGACAGTCAGAATTTCTTCAGCACCGAACAGCACTCCACGCTTGGTGTGCACCTTGGTCAGGGGATCCACCTGGCCAGGGTAATGCCACGTTAAGAATTCTGACTGTGGCCCAGGCTGCGTGGGTTCAAGTCTGGATTTGCCACTTACAGGGTGTGAGACTCTAGGCAACTTGCTTAGCCTCCCTAAGTTTGCTCATCTATGACAAGCGGGCAGGACAGCATTTACTTCCCATGGAATAGGATGAATTTACAAGCTAATGTGTATAAAATGCTTAGCGAGGGGTCTGCTGTACAAAGGTCTCACTAACAGCTACCTTAATCATCCTCATTATTAGGGCAGATACATTCAGTGAGTGTGTGTGTGTGTGTGTATTTGCAATGAGGAAACTCATTGCAAATCCTACTATGTTCCCTGGGTACTTAATGTGAAACTCAAGGGTCACTGAGTTCCAGCAGTTCTGGGGGTACTAGGTGTGAAATTGAGATGGAGACTGGCTTTAGGAATTGGATGCCCAGTGTGTCTTTGCTGACCCTGGGGCTGCCTTGTGGCACAGTTCTGGGCGCGGTCACATAGATGTGAGATGTGGGGCATGGTGGTCCTCCCCTCATCATTCCTCAGTCACCTTCTACTTCCTCCAAGAAAGTCCTGAGTAAAAAAGTGGAGTTCTCTATGTCATTATAAATAAGAGGGTTGCTGGTTTTTATTTTAATGCTAAGAGAAGGATTGGTTGGAGATTGGAGGTTAAAAGCAGAGAAAAGTGTAGGCAGAGCTAGGGCAGTGAGGTTCATTTTGACTACTTTGCAGTCTACGGTTGACCCTTGGACAGCCTGGTAGGGGGTGCTGTGACCCTCCTCATAGTTGAAAATCTGCATAGAACTTACAGTCAGCCCCCTATCCATGTGGTTCCTCTGTAACTGCAGTTCCACACCTGTGCATTCAACCAACCACAGGTTAAGTAGTTCTGTAGTTTTTACCGTGGAACAAAATCATTGTCTTTTAAGTGGATTGCACAGTTCAAGCCCCTGTTGTTCAAGAGTCAGCTGTATAGGGTAAGGGGCCGGATCTTGGCCAATATGATGGCTGTCTTAGGAAGCCAGGCCAGAAATTCACTGTGGGAACAGTCAACAAGGAAGACCCTCCCATACCTGGGAGAAAGATGACTATGGCCGGTTTGGGCTAGATGGACGAGGGCAAATCTGAGCCAGGTGGATTAAGTAACTCCAGGGGGCACAGTTAGAGGAGCCCGGAAAAGTGAGCCTTCCTTCCTGGGGGAAGGGACTCGGGAGGGCAGGAGCTTGACAGGTACCTTGCAGAAGTTTTATCTTACAAAACATTCTCATTGTAAAGATGTCAGAACATACGTCAACCTTAAAATGTAAAAGGAAGGGAAAAAACCATCCATACTTCCCACCCTCTTAGGAATACACCACCATCATTGTTTTACTGAATTTCCTTCTAGTTTTGGGTGGTGCATATTATTTTCCTGTTGTCATCATATGGCATGTACAGAATTGTGTATGCTAGCTTAAATGTTTATCTCACATCCTTGAAAAAATGTTGATCATATGGTAACTTGAATTTTTCTTTTTTTGTAATTTCAGTTCCTTGGCAATGAAAATGGTCATTGTGGTGTTCTGTGCGACTCTCTGTGTTTGGGGTGGGGCGGCAGCGGGGAGCAATGAAGAGAGCTTTCTCTGCCCAGTGGCACCGTCGTGTACAAAATGTTAGCCGTTGTTAGCAAGTTCTGGAACAGGGCACTATTGTTTTAAGAGGTCACCAGATAAAGTAAGAGATTCTTTCTGCACCATGGGGTGAAGGATATGGTTCGAAAAACACATTTCCTTCATGAGAAAAGAGTGGAAGGTGGAGAAAGGGACAGTTGAGTGAAGTGTTTGAAGACTGGGCTTGGGCTATGGTTTATTGCTTTTTTTTTTTCCCAATCATAATGTCCCCACTGTTGAGTAGTTAATTTTGATTCTTTAGTAACTTTTTCCTCAAAAAGGATAAATGGGCTGTGTGTTTTCTGAGCCTTTAAGTACCTGAGAATGTTTTTTGGTTGATACAGCACTTAATAGAAGACTTGGTTTTACGAGATTTGGTCCTGCTATTTGCACCCTCAGGTTTCATAGCTACTGCTTTTTGGCTTCTGGTCGTTCTGGTGTTGGAGAAGTGTTGTTGGTGGAATTGTGTTCCCTCAAAAAAGAAAACGTCAAAGTCCTAACCCTTGATACCTGTGACGGTGACCTTATTTGGAAGTAGGGTATTTGTAGATGTGAGCTAACTGAAATGAGGTCATACTAGGTTAGGGTGGGCTTTGATCTAATGACTGGTGGCCTTGGAAGAGACTCGGACACAGGGAAGAATGCCAGGTGATTATGGGCATAGAGATAGGAGCAATGTCTACAGGCAAATAAACCAAGGATTGTAGGGAACACCAGGAACTGAGAGAAACGCACGGACCAGATTCTCCCCTGGAGCCTTCAGCGACCTTGATTTTGGACTTACAGCCTCCGGAGATGTGAGAATAAATTTCTGTTGTTGAAATGACCCAATTTGTGGTACTTTGCTACAGCAGCTCTAAGAACTAAGACAAGAAATCTGGGGACAGTTGGATTCTAGGTTCTGGTTCCTTTGAAAGTCTCTGTGGTTTTGCTTCCTTTTAAATTATTTTTATAAAGCTATATACTTACCTGGACACTTGTGATACTTTTTTCTTAAACTATCAACTTAGAATTTTGCCAGGATAATTCCAGGTGTGGGTCTCCCTTCAGGGAAACCACCTAGAGCACAGTGGATCCTTTTGAATCTACAAACCTCAATTCTAACAAGATTCAGTTTTTTCCCTTGAGTTTTTAAAAATTGATTTGTCTTGTCCGTAGTTACAGAAACACTTGTGTTTTCCGTTTGTGTAGCCTTTTCTTGCATCGTGAAAACGTTCGCCCCTTTCCCCTATGTCCTGGGGGCACCTACTCAAGCTTGTTCTCTGTCCCTGAGTGGACTTTCTATAGTGTTAGTTCTGCATTTTGTGCCTGAGAAGTGGACCAGAATTTGGCTATTGCTTTGGAAATGTCCTTGTTTTCCTTTTGTTCTCTTTAATCTTAGTCTATACCACAGAGGAAGTACTCAAGAAAAGACACCACCTGAAGGGTATAGGGGCCGAGTCCTCCTGTATTGTCCTGAGAGCACCAGGCAGTTCACTGACTTTCATCTCAGCCTTTTTTGTTTGAGTCTTCAAGAAGACAATCCCTTTCCTCTCACTAATAAGCTATGTTTTCTCAGTCTCCCATCATTTATTATTTTGAGGGGGGTGTTTGGGAGTTGGCTTTTCATGGAAAGAGAAAAGATCTCATCAGCCCTTGTTTTATCTAGTAGAGTCTGTTGGTTCCTGCTGGTGGGCGTGGGGTGGAGATACTGGAGCTGACAGCAGGGCAGGGGACAGCTGTCTCCTCCATCCTGCGGGCTGAAGCCTGGTTAGACCGCCAGTTGTTGCAACGAAAACAAAGGATGCTCCATTTGTCATCCTTCAAATTACTGCGAATTCTTTCGTTTTCGGCACTCTCTTATCTGTTGGTATAGTTTTTACACTTGTGGGTTTTATTCTTTCACTTTGTCATTACAGGTATTTAATCGGGGTGTTGGGAGGACTTTGTGAGGAGTGTTGGCCAGATGCAGTTTTAAACAGAAACAGGAATTCGTGCTTTCACCACCTGTGCTGTACCTCCCCCTTCCCCGCCTCCCTCCATACTGGCTGTTCCCACTCCGCCTTTTACCTCTGTATTCCTTGGTCCTGTCCTGCCTCATTCCTTTCCCTTTTAGCCTCTGCTTTTTTCTCTACCTGCCATCTAACTGGCTGCCATGCTTACCTTTCCCTCTTTGGCCCTCCCTCTGGCAGACGCGTTGTTTCCCTGGGGCTCTGGACTACCCTGTTTGAACTGTATCCACGAGTGTGCCTGCGCTCCACTCCCAGCGACAGAGATGACCAGGA
Source organism: Camelus dromedarius (assembly GCF_036321535.1). NCBI lineage: Eukaryota > Metazoa > Chordata > Mammalia > Artiodactyla > Camelidae > Camelus > Camelus dromedarius. The sequence continues at coordinate 36,529,205 of NC_087439.1, forward strand.
CCCGGAGGAGCCAGGCTGGAAGGGAGGAGAGCGGAGATGGGGGCGGCACAGAGCCCGTCCACGTGGGGGCCAGCGTGCTGGTGCTTTCGAGAGCCTGACCACCTGCACGGCAGGGCCCTGGGGCTCCTCTTACTCCCCTGTCCTGTGTCCTCAGCCAGCCGGACACAAGATCACCTTCGACCAGTCAGCACACACGCTGTCACTCTGGACAGTCTTTGTGGAATGGAACTTCGTCTCACCCACTTGCCAAGTTAGGCCCTAGCGTGTGGCCCATGTAGACTTATAATCTTCATATCTACATGTGGCTCAATCCCAGGGAGTGTCCATTTAAAATATTTATAGGAAAAGTATGCACATTGAAAAAAATGTCAACCATTTGAAAGTGTCTCTAGCTCCCATCCATGCTCCCAATTCATCACTTTCTATTTCCAGAGGCAGCCCGTGCTCCTGGTTCCTGGGTGTCCCTGTAGAGACCCTCCATGCGTGTACAAGTGTGTATGTTTACATATGCTCATATGTATCCATAAACATAGAGTGTGTGCACACATGTGTGTATGTACGTACACACTCAAGAATGCACATTGTGAATAATGGCAACTTGTATTTTAATCATCTGCATGATTGAGTATTCCCTCAGGTTTATTTTCCTTTTCATCTCTACCCCACTCCCCTGCCTCCTTTGTCTTGTAATAGGATCAGAAATATTTCACATCTTTTTGACCACTTTCTTGTGGTCTCACAGTCTTGAATGGTTCTCAGTCTCGGCAGTACATGAGAGTCGACCTGGTGAACTTTAACTGCCGGTGCCTGAGCTGGACCCCTGATCGCTCACAGCAGCCTCCCTGGGAAGGGCTCGGGCTCCCTTCTGTGCAGGGACTGGGAGCTGAGGTTCCAACTGGGTGCAGAAGCGGCAGGTCGGGCAGATCTCAGAATCGAGTGTGGAATTTTTAATAGGACCCACAGACCTGGGGAGCCAGTTTATCCCGACACAGAAGTGTCGAATAATGAATTCCATGCAGATTTAAGATGAACCCTGAACCTAGGTTGCTTTTGACCACGACGGCCCCACCCCTTCATTCATCACCCAGCCAGGCAGAGTGGCAGGATTCTGTGTCCCATGTGGCGAGAATGGCATTCAGCACATCCACCCCGAACGGAGGCAGCAGGCCCAGAGGCTGCAATAATTAATGAATGTACAGGACACAGTGAAATGAGAAGGAACTATTTAGGGTTCTTGATGACTAAACATCGATCTCAGACCCACTTCGCTTGGATGGTGACAGCATAAGGTGTGACTGAAAGAAAATTAATGATCTCTGGGCCTGGGTGCCTCCCAAACGGAGTGTTCCAGGAGCGCTGTGGATCTAATTAATCAGCCAGCACGAGCAGTGAAAATAGATGAGGGAACAGGTTTCTTCTCACGGTGGCCTGGTACTGCGTGTAGACCTACATAGACTATTTTTGGCTCTCCCTGTGAAGTATATAAAATGACATAATGTTGGAAGGCATATCTCAGGACCTTTTCTCAGGGGAACAGTACCGAGAGGATGAACCTTGGGTCGGACTGCTGGGTTCAGACTTAAGGCTGCCATTTTGCTGGTGTCCGTGGGCAAGGTACTTGACACTGTCTGTGCCTCAGTTTCCCCATTGAAGGAGGGACATGGGAATAGCACCTCCTTCATGAGGTGGTTGTGATGATGTAAAGTGTCTGAAACACTGTCTCAACACAGTACATCTGAAAAAGATTTATTATTTTAAAGTGCACCCCTCTGGGGCTTGGGAGTGAGAGTGTTTCTGAGGTCATATACATATTCTTAAAGCTCAGAAACTCTTTCGTGTTGACATGCCTTAAAGGGACATCTTTAACAATTAGAGAGGAAATGCCAGTCTGTTTACTCATCATCTGTTTTGGGATGAAGTACATTTGGTTCTTTCGAGTATTAGGAATAAAACTGTGAGGATAGTATTTACTGAGCTCTATTTAGAACCCACTTGGAGTTTTGAAGACAAAAGGGTAAACTTGTCCTACTGACCAGGTTTTTCTGTACTCTGGGGTTAGCCGCTTTGTTGCCTCTCAGCGGCATTGTCTCTCAGCGTTCTTGTTCGAGAATTAGTCATAACTGTGTGAATAATGTTTTGGAAAATTGCTTTCTTGGATACAATAATCTTAACTTTCTTTTTGGAAATGCACATTAACAGTCAGCTCTGGCTGGATACTTGGGGAGACCCTATAAGACATAAAGGGCTTTATAGTGCTTCCAGTTGCAGAGAGAGCCTTCAGAAGGCTCCAAAAATGATACTGGATCTTGTGGGAGGAAATCTTTTCCAATTGTCTAGGTTTCTGTAAATGAATATGAGTTTATATGGTTATAAAGCCTTATGATGGAAAGTATGTTTAAGAAACGTTAATGCACTCCCAGGCAGGTCCACACAAAAGATGCTCTAACACATTTAATGCCCTAGTTAAATGCACTGCACAAGTCCCGTTCTCGGGAACTGGATAAACAGAACATCTTTTCTCTTTCTATTCTAAGCTTCCATTCCCCCCTCCTCCACCTAGCCACTTCAATGGCACAATAAATGGAAATCTTCCTTCCTGCATCTGCAGACCTATTTACCTGAATGTCTAAGCTCACCCTTGCCTTTCTCAGGTCTGCTGTTTCTGAAATGCACTTTTACTTTCATCTCCCTGGCTTCGTTGCCCTCGTTTTTTAAAGCCTTCCCTAATCCTGCACTCCATGTCCTTTAATCTGTAATGCTGGACATTGCCATTCTGCATAGTCGCCTTTAAACATTCATCATCTCCCAGATTCACATTTTCTTTCATTATGAGTTTAAATCCCTTTTCACAGTCTGTAATAGTGGGAAAAAAATTAAAATACAGAACTATTATCAAAAGCCATTTCTGCCAGTTTAAAAATCCTTATTGAATGGCTTTATCTTCTTTGATAATTGCATTATTTTTGCAAACTGTGACTTGGATTTACAGTTTTTTTTTTGTGTAACTATATATGTGCATTTACTTACATTTATTATATAGTTATATATATATATATGTAAGTGTATTTGTTACAAACAGGAAGAACCCATGCCCTTATGCTTCTTCTGGTCTTTTATTTTTGTAACTCAAGAGAATTGGTGATTTAAAATAAAAGGTATGTGCGTGTGTGTATGTACGTGAATGATAGAGACTGTGTGTCACCTGCAAAGCCTGAATTTTCATAGCAAAAATGTGCTGACCCCTTATAGATATAACTCATTTAAAGACATGTCTATTTTGGGTACCTCCTTATTTTTCAAAGTTAAGCTCTTAAATACACAGAATAGTGAGTATGTTAGTGCCTGAGCCCCCAAGCCAGCTGGGGGGACTTGGGGAGTTCTAGCAGTGGCCCCTGCTCCTCACAGTTAACCCCTATGCCTTGGCTTCTTATCTGTGACTCCATAGGATGGGACTAGATGCTGTCTGAGATTAAAAGCATATTGGGGTGGATGGGAGTGTCCAGTGAATAAATGGGAGACACCCACCGGGGGACCTGGAGGTGGCTTGGTAAATCATCAGTGGTTGATAAGGTGGCTTTCCTGCCCTAGAAGGATTGCATCATCCTACCTGGCCTGGGCGTTTCTGCTGCGGCGATAGGAAGGGAGTTTGAAGTGTGCTCCTGATCACATAATTGAGGTGGGGAATAAAATAGGTCACGTTAAAAGAAAAACATCTAATTCAAGGCTGAAAAAAATGTGCCAGCCATACTGGTTGTTGCAGGAAAATGGTTTTAATTTCTCTTAAACCTCTTGAAGCATCTGCTGAGGAATGTTAAATCAACCGGAGAATTTCTGGTGTCATGTTGCCCAGAACCGATGTTGTATACTCCTTAAGGATGCCCTTAAGAGACTTTCACTTTCTACCACTGGCGTCGTGGCGTCCTTGTGATGCCCTTGGACTGACTTTGACCCGAAGCCCTTTGCCTCCTCCATTTAAAGAGCCAAACCACAGAGCACCATCCCCAGGTTCTAAGCTGCTGGATCGCCCACGTAGAGCCTCCTGTAAATACATAAAGCAACTCTCCCTGCATTATGCCTTTCTAATAAAAGGAAGCTGGAAGTTTAATTGTGTCTGAAAAACAAACCTCACAGAACAACATGTTTGGGACTGATGTTATAGTGAGATGTCAAAGTAAACTTGAAATAGGAACCTTTCCTCTCTAAGCCCCGTTTTATTGCAGACCACGTAAAATCAAAGTGCTGGAGCACAGCTGCTCCAAAGGCTGAAGGTCTTCATGGTTATGGCTTCCTTTGGAAACTCAGCCCCACCAGACTTGCAGTTAATGAAAATATTTGCTTTGCTTGATATAAACAAAGTTTATGGGCAGAATTTGTAATTAGTAAACTCTTTAATTCTCTCTTGCCCCTCAGTCCCCAGTTTCTCTTGTATCGCATTGAAGAATTCCAAGTATTTAAGAAAATAAACCTTTTCTCAGTAATGAGCTTTACAGTTTTCTTTCTGGTGTTGTCATAATAGGTGCATTTCCCCCTAATTTTGTGTCCTCATCCAAATCGAGGGACTTGAAGTCTGGGGCTTGTTTTTGCTTTCAGTCAGAAATACTCGTGTGTGAGTGGGACAGACAGGGCCTTGTCACAGTGCCTGCTCCTGTCTGGCCATCCCGTAGCACTTCCAGTGCTCAGGTGGGTGATTAAGGCAGTAGCAGGGCAGCCACAGGGCAGCGTAGCTCTGTTCAAACCACATGGGAAACCAGTGTTGCGTCTTCAAGGCCCCCACATTCTATGTGTGTAACCCCCTGGGGCTGTGGCCTCAGTGCTTTCCAAGTCTTTGTCTCCTAGGGTTTCCTGCCAAACATCCAGGAATCAGGTGGTCAGGGGTCTTTCTTGGAGGCATAGCACCTGCTTACTTTCCTAAGATGAGACCAGTGTGGTGGTGGGGACTGGTCAGGAGAACCAGATATTGGACCAGAGGAAACAGCTGTCCCTTCAAGTGTCACAAGTCTCAGCATGGTGGGCATTCAGCCCCAGTGGCATTTGGTGTTATGATGCAAACCTTCCCATCCTCGTTCTGCCTTAAGATCTGTTTCATTGCCAGACAGTTGAAAGAGAGAGAGATAGCTGATGCTTCATGCCCTGGCTTAAGACATCAAGGAGGTGGTTTTTGAAAGATTTCAGGCTTGTCCATGGTGGTGTAGGTAGTGTAAGCCTCGATTCTGCATCCTGGGAATTGGTAGTCAGTGGTAGCTTACAGTGCTGGCTTGGGAAGCTGGGGGCGGGGGACGAGGGTACTAGGGGGACCAAAGCGGGAGACATTGCAGTTCTCTTGGACTTACTTAGGAGGTAAGGATCTCCTTTGAATCCTGCCTTCTTCCCTCCCTCATGGACAGAGCATTATTGCTCTTGGGTATTTGCATAATAGTCTTGTTTTTTTAAAATTCTAGTGAGGGTTTCCTGCTAATTCGGGTTGTTTCTTCAAATACCAGTCATTTGGGTATTTAGTGATAAATTTTTAGTTTCCCAAGTTTATTAAAATCCGTTCAGGCATAGCTAGCCCAGCTGAGACTGAAATTAGCTTTCTGATGGTGCCAACTCATGCCTTGTGGAACCCATGGTTTTCCTGTTCACAGCTCTGCTGGTTTTGAGTTGTGTTTGAAAGCCATGCCTGAGCCTGTTTGCCTGTTTTAAACACCCTCCTGCTCCCCGCTGCCCACTAGTCTGTGGAGGGGGTAGCTGTATTTCACCGTGCCTCCTAACGTGAAAAACAAGGGCAATGATGCCATTGCGAACTTGACAATTGGGGTTGTATCCTTTCAGTGTTGTACACAAAGATCTGTAAAAATTGAGTTCCTGCTGAGCTAGACAGGTTTATCTTTTATCTTTTTTGTTTTTATTTTGGGGGGAGGTAACTAGGTTTATTTATTTATTTTAATGGAGGTACTGGGGATTGAACCCAGGACCTCATGCTTGCTAAGCACACACTCTACCGCTGAGCTATACCCTCCCCACTAGACAGGTTTAAGTTCAAATCCAGGCCTTGATTTTTTGGAGTCAGGAAGGCGTGATAAGGACCAGTTAGACAATTTTCATCAGAGAGACTGGTTTGCTTGTGGAAAGCTTTCTATATCTTTCCAGTTCTGCTGTATATAATTTAGAGCTTAAAGATGCTTTTTAGTCATCAGCATAATGAGTTACCTCCCCCCCTCGCACATTCTCAGTTGTTTCTTGGTACATACCAGGGGGTAAGGAGGAAAGTGCATCATCTGAGGAGTTGAGGACGGGTTGTATATTTTTTGGAGATGCTATTGTGAACTGACATACTCATTCCTTGTGTCCCCTCTACGTTGTAACTGTGTTCTCTGAATTTTTTTTTTTTGATGTGTCTACCCTAGAAAGTTTAATTTCATAATGTAAGCTTGTTTGTCCTTATATTCATTTAGGGGTTGAATTCCAAGGAGAAATTGCTTAATCAGGGGGCCATGGTTCCAGTCTCATGACTAAGGGTTTGTGCTGGTTGTGGGAGGGTGGACCCTGTGCCATGGGGAGTATGGAGTCGGTGAGATGAGAGAAGAGTCTTTTTTTAAAAAAACATTTAAAAAATATTCAGTGCACACATATGGCATGTGGGAATTCTAAGAATGTAGTTTTTAGGAGTTAGATTTGCATCTGGCTGTCATGGATGGCCTAACTGAAGGTTTTCTCTCTCCACTCCAGGAGGTGACTTTGGTCCAGAGACTTCCCCTCCTGTCCTGCCCCCTGGCCATGGCGGCGACTTTTCTGTGAGCAGCCTTCCGGTAGCCGAGGACGCCTACAGGGTGAGCTTGGCCAAAGGTGTCTCCATGTCTCTGCCTTCATCACCTCTGCTGCCTCGACAGTCTCACTCCGTGCAGTCAAGATCAACCAAAAAATCCCCGGGTAAGCGAGCAGCAGAACAGCTCCAGACTAGCTCCTGGGTAATACTTGGGTTGGAATTAAGCCAAAGAAGTGCTAATAAGAAATCTTCTGGGAGAAGGTTTTTTCCTTTATGATGGTAACTCCCAGAAGAAGGGAATCTTAAAAAAAAAAATTATGACTTGAAAAGATTTGTGTCTTTAGTTCAACCTGTGTATATAAACTACTTTGATTGCCCAGGCTTGACTTGTACCAAGATTCGAGGTCTTGTTATCAGTGTTAACCTTACCCACCAGTTTTGCTATTTTCTTGTTCACAAATTAGGGTAGTGCTGAAATCTAAACTCGTTGTGGTCTGTTTAAAGGTTATGGATTTTGGCAAGTATGATCTGACGACAGTCTGTTTATTACTGCACAGTAATGATACCCAGTGTTGCATACTGATGTGTTTTCATTGATGACATCATCCAGCGTTTGAATGGCTATAAAATTTAACTGGTGAAAATTCAGACTTGTAAAGGAACAGGGCAGGGGACTTACAGATTACTTGTCTGAAGTACTTTGGCTTCCCTTATTGTTACCAACTTTTTACACTTAACGTTACCGATAAAAACCCAAACATTATTTAACATTGATCAGATGTGAGGAAGGCCTTTCCGTAATGCTGATACCTGGAATCATCAAAGTTCTTTGATCTTCTTTCAGGTTTTCTGAGTATTTGTTTATGGAGGGCAAGATAAATTGGGGCCTTATGGTTATGTGCCAGTGCAAGGGTTCTTCTCATTGACACACAAACATGTTTGAAATTGGTCTACACTATGCCCTGAGGCTGTGAAATTGTTATCTGTTTCTCTAATTTCCTAAATATGTGTACTCCTTGAGATGTTGCATGTACTATTTCTGAATCATTTAGGGGATAATTGCAGTTTCTGTGGGAGTAAAATTAAGAGGGTAAACCTGAAGGCTTTGTGCTATGAATTGGTGAATGTCCTGAGTCTTTCATTGTTCTAGAACTTTCTTAATTTGGACAGCATTGTTTACAATCCAGTCATTAGCTGGAACTTGGAAACCTTTTTGGTATGAAGTGATTTCCTGTGCCAAGGAATCTGACCTGTTTATCAGTATTTGGGGAAATTCCTGGAATGTCCTTTCTTCCTCCTCTTGGCCCTCCCGCTCCGGCCATATCTCTGTCAGATTTCTTCTCTTCTCTCAAATCCCAGTTCCCACACTGCCTTTTTTGCTAGTCACCCCCATTGGAAGTACTCTCCTTTTAACAAACTGTGCTCAGCATTTACTTTTTCTCTTACCAGCCAGGTTATTTGTCCTTTTCCCTTGAGTCAGTGTGTGTACGTGCTTCCTACGTCTGACAGCTGAGGGCAGGCCTGGTGTCATCTCCAAGTGCAAACATCTACATAAACCAGATAGTAGACTTTCCTTCCTGCTGTCTGTGCTGCTGCAAATGAATCACTGCTGGCTGGGCGCCGGAGAGCCTCTGGGGAGTACTGCATTTCAGATGGAGTTTTGTTATTAATAACAAAATCAGTGTTAGTTTTAGTGGGACTTCAATCCTTAAAAAATGTTTCCAGCTTTATTCAGATATAACTGACATATAACATGGTAAGATTGAGGTGCACAATGCATGATTTGCTATATGTGTATATGGCAGAATGATTACCACAATAAGGCTAGCTAACACATTCATCACTGCAGTTACTGTTTATTGTGTGGGTTGAGTGGAACATTAGGTAGCAGTGAATGGCATGGCCAGCTTGGGCAGTGTGGGTTGCCAGCAGGGTCTGACACTGAGGCTGCAGGCACACCTGGGGAGAAATCCCTGACAAGGCCTTGTCTCCTGCGTCCCGACCAAATTAGGTATCTTTGGTTTTTGAGAAAGTATCCCCATATTTGTTTTTCTCCAGAAGAATAAATTTATTTCTGCTAAACACTTTGCAAGGCCTTTTGAATAGAAGGGAGTAGTTGGTTCTGCAGCATTCAAACTTTTAATAAATTGAAGGAAATATTTTCCATAGTAGATGCTTTTGGTCCAAATGATAAATATATTAAACAGATTCTTCTCTAGCAGAGCAGTGCTTGTGGATTGCCCACATTTGTACGGCAAGTTAGTGTCTCACACTGGTCATTTGACTTCATTATCTTGGTAATTTTAATTCGAAAAGAAAAGTTAAAGGCAGAGATGCTTGCTTAAAAATGGCAGTGACTCTGAATACATCAGTGTTTAACACACAGAGATTTCTGTTGTTAATCATATTGCTAGAAAAATATCCAGAGCCCTAATGTTCTACCTGCCTGTTAAAAAAAAAAAAAAAGAAATAGTTGACATATGGTTGTGAACATGCACTGGATTTAAAAATAGCCATTTATTTAAAAAACTAGTACTGTTGTTACTGATGATACAGTAAATACGGTGAGTGAGCAGAGTCCATAGGTGTAGCCCCCCAACCCCACCCAGTTTTCCCAGACCATCGGGCTGGGCTTCAGAGGCACATCAGTTTTCAGACCCAGCTCTGAGTTACCTCCGAGACTGTTCTTCTTTGTAAGATTAGACTCCTTTCTCTTTTTGTTTAAGAAGGTACTTTTAAAAAACAAAGAACCCCCACCAAACCCAAACCTGTTTTACTTGTTTGGATAGAAAGTCTTCACTAATTGATGCTAATCAAGAAACTGTTGGACCGGAACTATTATGCTAGCAAAGGTCAAATACCATAGACTCCTGTAACCGGCACTCAGCACAGCCTGTATGAATAATGAAAGTCTGTGTCCTAGTACAGGTGGTGACTGGCTCCTGGGTCATGGGAACTTGGGACCAGAGAAAATGCCATTAACCTTGCAATAATATGACCCTGTATTTTACATGATTGAGTTTTTTACATCCCACTTACATTGCTAGCTATTGTTTTTATTTACTAGGTGGTAACCTTGCTCCACCTTATTTAATTTTTTTTTTCACTGCTAGGTCTTAAGATTCAGTTTCCTGAGTACTGTTTCAAATTTTTTGGGTTTTTTTCCCAAATGAAAAATTTCTGGTAATTAAAACAAGGACCAGTATCCATTAAAGTAATTCTGTGCCTGTTGCAAGCCTTTTTGGATTAAGAATTCATTAATTGTAATGCATCCTCTGCCAGAGAAGAGCAAAGCCCATTTCCTGTGACTTGTTTATTAGTAACATCATTTGTTACTTTATATTTGGATTACATTTCCCAGATCACTTTGGGCCCATTATGAAACAATCAGAAGGAGGCACGAAGCAGCCTTTTAAAATCCTGTGAACGGGGTACAACAGCAGATGGTGAAAAGTGGGTGATACTGCTTTTCTCATCCTCACTTGTATGGGGAGCCTGGGTAGTGCTGGTTTGCTGGTTATAGTCGTCTTGCCTTAATCATGTTTTCTCTTTCCATGGTTTCAGTTACCTACGGTCAGTTGGCGTCCAAAAATATTAAATGGATAATTCCAGAAGTAAACAATTCATAAGTTTTAAATTGCACGCCGTTCTGAGTAGCGTGATGCAGTCTCGCCCCGCACTGCCTGGGCTGGGAACCCTTCCGTTGTTTGGTGTGTCCGGTGTATCCCGGCCATTACTCACCGAGTAAACCCCTCGGTTATCAGATCCACTGGCGGTGCTCGTGTTCACGTAACTCATACTTTACTTAATAATATCCCAAAGCATAAGATGAGTGATGCTGGCACTTCAGATACGCCAAAGAGGAGCTGTAAAGTGCTTAAGTGAAAAGCTTCTTGACTTAATAAGGAAAGAAAAAAAGTCACATGCTGAAGTAGCTAAGAGTTACGGTAAGAACAGATTCTCATACGTGAAATTGTGAGGAAAGAAGAAGAAATGTGTGCTAGTTTTGCAGTCGCACCTCAAACTGCAAAAGTTATGGCCCCAGTGTGTGGTAAGCGCTTAGTTAAGATGGAAAACACGTTAGCTTTGTACTATAAGATACTCTGAGAGACACCCCATTCTATTTTATTATTTGTTATTGTTAATCTCTTACTGTGCCTAATTTATAAATTAAACTTTACCCTAGTTCTGTGTGCATAGGAAAAACACAGTATGCAAAGGGTTCAGTGCTGTCCATGGTTTCAGGCATCCAATGGGGGTCTAGGAACACGTCGGGAGCTGCTGTATCTGCACCTCTGCTGTTTCCAGTCCCAATTCTGTCTCAGTTGACAGAGCTGATGTAGCAGTTTTGAAAACCCCTCTGGCTGTCTGTTTCTTTAAGGGAAAAACCTCAAAGTTGACGGGCTGTAAAGTGAAAGTCATTCTGCACTTTGATTCTTGGACCATGAGTTAAAGTCTATGAAGGCCATCCTTCCCTCACCCCACTAGAGTGTTTCTTGTAGAAAATTTGGAAATTCCAACATAGAGACAGAACTTCTCTTAGTGTTTTGATTTTCTAAATTTTTTTATTGATTCCTCCTAAACCCGAGACCACTTGTGCTCTGCCATTTTTTTTTACTGAATATTCTGTCATGAACAAGTTGCAGTTTGCTTGAAGAACTTGATATTTAATGTCCATTGTTTCAATATTCCATAATTGATTTTTAACTAATTTCTGTTAGATATTTACATTCTTTTTTAGTTTTTTTTTAATTGTAGTGTGAGCCAAGATGCTTTATTTTGCTTTTGCTATTAAATGCCTATGAATTTTTTTGAATTTTATTTTTAATTGTGATACTCATAACCAAATTTACCATCTTAACAATTTTTAAGTGTACACTTCAGTTGTGTTAAGTACACATTGTTGTGCATCCAGTCTCCAGAACTCCCGATGTGAGTATTTTTTTGAGTAATTTTTACATGCCTCTGATCTCTCGAGTGGCAGTTTCCAGACGTGGAAGTATTGAACTAAACAGGCTGCATTTTTAAAGATTCTTGGTGTACATACTAACCAGTCACTCTTCGAAAAGGCTGTATTGATTTCCCATTCCCTCCAGCATCTTTGAGAGGCTTCCTTTTGGAGTTAACATCTTCTGGAAACAGTCTTGAATGGCCTATGTTAGGAGGAGCTTTGTCAGCCTAGCTGTGGACCACTGAGGATTAGCAGGAGGAGGCAGAGAGAAGTCATCCTGTGACCCTCCTCTTTTGAACTTCCCTTCTGCCTGCGCTTCTCAATTTCCATTTTCTTTCTTTCTGATACTGATGAGGGAATTATCACAGCTGAGTCAGATCGAGTCCATGGTCAGCTGGCTTCTAATTTTAGCTACAGCCACAGTCTCTGTTTTGTGTGAGGCTCATGGAGGCTCAGAGACATGTTAGGGTCGGCAAGGCCTCTAGAGCACAACCAGTCAGGCCTCTTTGCAGACAGGGAAGCAGAGACCTTTCATTATGGAACTCGCTCCAGTGTGCAAGTTATTGGTAGAGGTTGGCCCAAGTCCAGTTTCCCTTGTGTGATCCTGCTCCCTCCACCTCTGCCACCCCGGTGTGTTCTCCTGTGCCAGTCTGCACTGTTGTGTCTGTACATTGTTGACACATGAATGATGTGGCACTGTGTTCAGGTGATGCGCACAGGGGGAGGCTGTAGGCTTAGGGCTATGCACACATGCATCTGTGAGTCTTCTTCCCAGGGAGGTGAGGGGCAGCACAGGAAGCACACCGCCCCTGCACATGTCTGCTGGTGGAACCAGCTAGTTCTAAGCCCTGCTGTCACCTCTGAGTGGTCAGGTCACCATCAGGGCTCTGCCCTTCAGCAACGAAGTTCCCCCTGCTATGGTGAATTGGACAACTTTCTTTGTTTCCTCCTGCAGACTTATTAGATGATTGCCTCCTCCAGGGAGCAGGCAGCCCTGCCTGTGCCTTACTGCTTTGTGGAGCCGTGACCGGGACGGACGGACGGACGGACACACACACACACACACACACACACACCCACACCCACACACCCACACACACACACCATTCTGTGTTCACACGCAGACCTGTGTGCATTTGGTTTGTTCCACTGTAAACCTGAGGACCTTTGAGTGTCGTTCATTCTCCTAGCCGTGAACCCTGGTTCACCCTCGTATACAACTTGGCTCTACCATGCGATCACGCCTAGGAATTTTAAAGACTGATGCCTGGGTCCTACCTTCAGAGATTCTGATTTAATGCATATGAGGTAGGGCCTGGGCATTGGGATTTAAAAAAAAAAAAAAAAGTCTTCCCAGTTGATTCTAATATGTAACAAAGTTTGAGAACCACTGATAAAGAATATGCGATTCTCACAAAATTCCTTTTCAATGTGAATACATAGATATTTGTTATCTTTATTTTCTAAATTTTAGAAAGAATATATGTGGAGGAAAATTCATTACAAAAATGCACAAAGTAAAGATACAGTAAATCTTGGTTCCCCGGTACCCCTAGAGAGACAGCCACTTCTGACGCTTGGTTGAATGTCTTTCTTGGCTTGTTTCTATAGTAAGTAAATGATGGTAAATATCTGTCCACTCCCCCAGCATCGCACATGTAAGATGGTCCCGGTTTCCCACTAAATAAAGAAGTGGAAGAACATTCTTGTATATTAATAAAGGCGTCTCTGATATTCTCATTGGATACACTGTGAAAGTGGGATTACTAAGTGAAAATTTTAAAAATTAATGTTGTGAATGGATTATTGTATACTTATTGGTCATTTGTACTTTTTTCTTTGGGGAATTATTGTGGTATTTGTCTGCTGTTCTATTGGGGCAATGTATATTTCTTACTGAATTATCACAGCTTTCTTGTTTAAGGTCATCAGTTGTGTAATTCAAAAATTTTCCCAGTTGATCATTTTCTATTTAATTAGGTCTGTAGTGTTTTATGACTCTCAATAGTTTGTTTTCTCAATTCAGACTCACATATTTTTCCATTGTGATTTATCCCATGGCATTTAAACAAAAGCTTTATTGAGATATTTTTACATACCACGTATTATATCTCCCTTAAAATTTATATATTATATCTCCCTTTTAAAAAATCCATTTGCATTAGCAATTACTCCATATCTGTCCCTCGCCACCTCCTCTCCAGTCCCACACCTTGTGGCCCTAAGCAAACACTAATCTATTTTTTTCTCTATGGACTTGCCTGTTCTGGGCATTTCATATAAGTAGAATCGTACAATATGTGTTTTTTGTGACCAGCTTCTTTCATGTTACAGTGTGTTTCTAGGTTCAGTGGTTTTCTGGGTTCATCTGTGTTGTAGCATGTATCACTACTTCATTATGTTTTACTGCTGAATGTTTTATTTTATGTATGTGCCATGTTTTTTTTGTTTTTAACTCATTCTTCAGTTTATGAACATTTGAGTTGTTTCCAGATTTGGGGTACTATGAATAATGTTGTTATGAACTTTTGTGTATGCGTTTTTGTGTGGATGTATCTTTCTTTTCTTTCTTTTTTTTTTTTTTTTTTTGAGATACATACCCAGAGTGGAATTACTGGACTACTATGATAACTCTATGTGTAACCTTTTGAAGCACTGCCAAATTGTTTTCCAGTTGCTTGAACCATTTTTTAATCCCAGCTACAGAGTGCAAGGTTTCTGATTTCTCATCCTTGCTAACAACTGTTGTTATCAAATTTTTTTGAAGATAGCCATTGTAGTGCATCTGTGAACTGGTATCTCACTGTAGTTTTAGTCTGAAGTTGTAAGGATTCTTTTTATATTCTAGATACAGGTTATATAGCATGAAAATATTTTCTTCCATTCTGTGGGTTATCTTTTTCACATTCTTGATAGTACTGCTCTAAACACAAAAGTTTCAAATTTTCATGTATTCCAGTTTATTATTTTGCCACTGTCTGATTAATGTTATAGCTAAGAAACTATTGTTTAATCCAATCTCAAAGATTTATGCCTTTGTTTCCTCCTAAGAATTTTATAGTTTTTAATTTTTACATTTAGGTCTAGGATCCCTTTTGAGTTCATTTTTTTGTGAATGGTGTGAGGTCGGGGTCATCTTTATTCTTCTAAATGTGAATGTCCAGTTGTCCCAGCACCATTTATTGACAAGATGATTCTTTTCCTATTGAGTGGGCTTTGACCAAGTCACTGCTGTGCCCAAGCCAGCCCTGCTGTTGCGCTTCCCCTTTGCTTACTCCCTTCCCTGTGCCCTAGATCAGATCTTTCTCCATCTGAGTTGACTTCAGTTGTGGCTTGCGTCTCTTGCTCCATCCAGCCTTCTTCTGTGTCTCTTCTTTTCTCCATGTGAGAAAGAACTTCTTGCTCCAGACACCTGTAGCCCTGTGCTCCTCCTCTGTCTGCACAGCCTTCTATGGCGTTCTCCATCCTGGCAATCCACACACTCCTTGTGTGTGTCTGGGGCTCTTGTCTTCGTTTCCCCTTGGAAGCCTTGGAAACAGGATCTAATCACTTTCTTCAGATGGTCACCCAGGTGATGGGGCACAGATACGCACCTGTTAAAATGAGTAGGATTTTAGTAGTCCCCATTCATCAGCTCCTGTGATTGGCTGAAAATACTATTGGACACATAAGCAATTTAAGTGTCACAGTACCTTCCATTTGTAAAGCTAGGAACATACCTCTCCCCATATCTAGAGAGAACTGATCCTTAATGAAGGTCCTACGTCTCTCCCAGGACTTTGCTATCATTGGGGATGAGCAAAGAGGGGTATGTTTTAAGCTGGGTTGTCAGCGGCCGTCACATCCCTCCTTTTCTGTGCTCCTGTCACACTCGTATTTTCTCAGGCTTTTGCCATTTTTTTGCTGCATGTTTCCCGCTGGCTGCAGTTAATGATGACTGGAGGTTTTATCCAGTCACACTTTGCAGCAGTGTCAGCTGCACCCTGTGGTGGTGTCAGATGGCGGCCATCACAAACCCAGAGCCATGCTCCCAAATGAGGGTTTTCCCCTCAAGAAAGCAGGTGCGGGCAGGGGCAGTGGTGGTGAGAGTCTCTCCTTTCTGATCATTTCTGATTCACAGAGAAACACAGAAGTCACAGAAGCCCACGGAAGCTCTTGCCTCGGTATCTAACATTAACGAACGTTAGTGTGAGGTCAAAACAGTCAGGAAGGGAAGACTGATGTTCTCGCCAGAATCCTCAGTTTGTAGGGAAGCAGGTCTGTGGGTGGGTCAGCAGGAACGGCGGGCTGTGTTCCAGCCAGAGGGCGAAGGTGTGCAAAGCCCGAAGTCGGGAAAGGAAAGTGGCCATAGAATAGTGACCCCGGAAGTCAGTCAGAGCTAGAGTGCCTTACCAGTGGAAAACCCGGACCGTCAGGAATCTTCATTATTTGGGCCTGGAGTGTTGAAACCAATAAGCTTTGCCTCTGGGGCCTTCTCTAGAGTCACTAGCTAACAGTTACAAATAGAACGCTTCTGTGCACAAGGGTTCTGAGAGAGAAAATTCAGGAAACTCTTCCAAGATGATGACTTTCTCATCACTTCCATCACCAACCAAGTTCTTATTGGTCAACGATCCTAAGTGGCAGTTAATGAACTCACCTTTTTTAAAAAATAGAATTTATTTTAGAGCAGTTTTAGGTTCATAGCAAACTTGAACAGAAGGTACAGAGATTTCCTGTTTATGCCTGACCCCCACAAATGCATGGCCTCCCTCATTATCAGTATCCCCCCCAGAGGGTACATTTGTTACAGTCAATGAATCTGCATTGATTTTTATCACCCAAAGTCCGAAGTTTACATTATGGTTCACTCTTGTGTTAGACATGGTCTGAGTTTGGACAAATGTGTAATGACATGTATCCATCATTATGGTTTCATACAGGATATTTTCACTGCCCTAAAAATCCTCTGTGCTTCACCAACTCGCCCCTCCCTCCCCACCTCACCCTCTAACCCCTGGCAACTACTGATCTTTTACTGTCTCCATAGTTTTGCTTTTTCTAAAATGTCATATAGTTGGAGTCATATATTATGTGGCTTTTGCAGGTTGAATTTTTCATTTAGCAACACACATTTAAGGTTCTTCTATGTCTTTCCATGGCTTGATAGCTCATTTCTTTTTAGTGCTGAGTGATATCATTGTCTGGATGTGCCACAGTTTATTTATCTGTTCACCTACTGTAGGACACCTTGGTTGCTTCCAGATTTTGGCAATTATGAATAAAGCTGCTATAAACATCTGTGTGTAGGTTTTTGTGTGGACATAAATTTTCAACTCCTTTATGTAAATACCAAGGAGCGTCATTGCTGGATCGTATGGTAAGTGTTTAATTTTACAAGATACCAACAAACTGTCTTCCTAAGTAGCTGTACCCATTTTGTGTTCCTGCAAGCAGTGAGTGAGAGTTCCGTTGCTCCACATAATTGCTCGCATTTGTTGTTATTGTTTTGGATTTGGGCCTAATAGGAGTATGGTGGTGTCTCATTGTTTTACTTCGTGTTTTCCTGATGACGTGTGTTCTGGAGCATCTTTTAATATGCTTATTTGCCATCTGTATATTTGCCTGGTGAGGTGTTTGTTAAGATTTGGTCCATTTTAAAAATCAGGTTGTTTTTGGTTTTTTTCTTGTTGCATTTGAGAGTATTTTGGGTAACAGTCCTTTATCAGATAGATCTTTTGCAAATATTTTCTCCCTGTCTGTGGCTTGTCTTCTCATTCTCTTGGCATTGTCTTTCTCGGAGCAGAAGTTTTTAGTTTTCATGAAGTTTAGCTTATTAATGATTCCTTCCATGAATTGTGCCTTCGGAATGGTATCTAAAAAGTCATTGCCATACCCAAGGTCATCGAGGCTTTTGCCTAGGGTATCTTCTAGGAGTTTTATAGTTTTAGGTCTGTGATCCATTTTGAGTTAATTTTTTTGAAGGGTGTAAGGTCTGTCTAGATTCATTTTTTTTTGCATGTGAGTGTCCAGTTATTCCAGCACTATTTGTTGAAAAGATTTTGCTCCATTGTATTGCGTTTGCTCCTTTGTCAAAGATCAGTTCACTGTATTTATGTGGGTCTATTTCTGAGCTCTCTGTTATGTTCCATCGATCTGTTTGTTCTTTGCCAGTACCACCGTTTTGATTACTTGAGTTTTATAGTAAGTCTTAAAGTTGAGTAGCATCAGTTCTTCAACTATTTTCTCCTCCTTCAATATTATGTTGACTATTCTGGGTCTTTCCTCTCCATATAAACTTTAGAGTCAATTTGTCAGTATCCACAAAATAACTTGCTGGGATTCTGACTGAGATTATATTGAATCTGTGGATCAAGTTGGGAAGAACTGACATCTTGTCAACATTGAGTCTTCCCATCGATGAACATGAACCATCTCTCCATTTCATTAGTTCTTTGGTTTCTTTCTTCTGCATTTTGTACTTTTCCTAATATAGATCTTGTACTTTGTTATTTATACCTAAGTGTTTCATGTTGAGGGATGCTAATGAAAATGGCATTCCATTTTTAATTTCAAATTTTACTTGTATGAATGATGATGCTAGCGTGTAGAAAATTGATTGACTTTTGTGTAGTAACCTTGTATCCTAGAAGCTTTCTGTAATCCCTTGTTAAAGGAATTTTTTGGTCAATTCTTTTAGATTTTCTACATACATGATCATGTCATCTGTAACATCAAAGATAGTTTTATTCCTTCCTTCCTAGTCTATATGCCTTTTATTCCCTTTTCTTGCCTTATTGCATTAGCTTGGACTTCTAGTACGGTACTGAGAAGGAGTAGGGAGAGGGGGGACATCCTTGCCATGTTCCTCATCTTGGTGGGAAAGTTTCTGTTTCCACCTTTAAGTATGATATTAGCTATAGAGTTTTTATAGATATTCTTTATCAGGTTGAGGAAATTTCCCTGTTTCCAGTTAACTGAGAGTTTTTATCATGAATAGGTGTTAGATTTTGCCAAATACATTTTCTGCATCTATTGATAGGACCGTGTAATTTTTCTCTTTAGCCTGTTAATGTGATGTGTTACATTAATTGATTTTTAAATGTTGAACCAGTTTTGCATGCCTGGGATAAATCCTACTTGATCGTGATGTGTAATTCTTTTTATACATTCTTAGATTCAGTTTGCTGATATTTTGTCAAGAATTTTTGCATCTGTGCTCTTGAGAGATATTGGTCTTCAGGTTTCTTGTAATGTCTTTTGCCTGGTTTTGGCATTAAAATAATGCTGGCTTCATAGAATGAGTTGGAACGTATTCCCGTTGCTTCTGTCCTCTGAGAGAGATTGTAGAGAATTGGTATACTTTCTTTCTTAAATGTTTAGTAGAATTCACCCTGGAACCGATGTGAGGCTGGTGCTTTCTGTTTTGGAGACTTGTTAATTATTGATTCAATTTCTTTAATAGCTACAGGCCTACTCAGATTGAGCTCACTTTTTGAAAAGCCTAGGAGATTAAATTATCCACCATAAGTTAGGGACTTGTGAGTCTCTGGTTTTCACTGAGTTGTTAATGACCCTGATAGGCAGAAGTCTCCATCCAACCCAGTCTTGGACAAGTTGGAACTGGATTCACCACCCACTCGGTGTGCTCAGTTAAGTTACAGGTGTTTTCTCATCTGGACAATGCAGGTAATAATGGTGCTTCTCTTATAGGGTAAGTGAAATTGAGATGTAGATGGTAAAGCTCTCCTTCGGTGATTGCTGTTTCAGTGTAACCATCTGCCTGGGAGCCCATCTTCTGCTTTCTTCATCTGACTCGGTGGCCGTGAATGAATTCTCACAGTATCGGTCCTCTTGAGCCGCTGTCATCAGCCAGATGCTTCCCAGTGGAATTTCACCCTCAGATCTGTACACTTTCTGGCAAGCATATGTCTTCTTGATGTGCAGCAGGCTTTGTTCCCTGTGAACAAGACATGAAAGCAGCATAACACAGTGACTGACCCACTGTCTGGATTCCTGTCCCAGCTCTGCCATCGGCTGCTTGTGTTACTCATCTTCTCTTGGTTTGCACGTGATTCGTATGAAGTAATTAAAATTATGTCTATAAAATTGCTCTGTAAGGGAAGTCAGCTCTTAGAACTAGTGATGCAGGTGCAAAGGTTTAAGAAAGCAGTAGTTCTTAGCAGAAAAGTGTTACTTAGGTAAAGCAAAAAGGTGGGATTCCTGGTGGCACCCTGCCTTAGTAATTGGTGAAGCTTCTGTGAGCTCTTTATGGAAATGAGAGATAGTGGTACATGGAGCTTGATAGAGAATACGTGCTCCAAAATTGTCCAGATGTCTGCACCAGGCAGTGAGAGCAAAACTCCAGTGGAAGCTGAGCAGACAGCTACTTACTATCTAAAGCTAAGCCTGAGAGTAGAGTTACAAAGTTGCTCCTTATGCGGGTATGTGAAAAAATCAGTGTGTAAGGCAGAAACCTTTACATCAGGTTACCCTTGAAAATCCCTTTACTTGCTCGTAAATGCCACATGCAGACACGTCTCCGGATGGTACCGCCATTTTTCTTCTGTTATTGACACAGATTTTGGGAGTTTGGATGAGCTCCTGGTGAAGCAGATAGCTTATACTTGGGACTGCCTTGTACCGGAGATACGTAGCTTATACATCAGAATCCCACTATGTGAGAAGCATGTAGGGGCTGAGGGTGGCTGAGTGAGCAGCCGACATGTGTCCCTCATCTGCCAGTCACTCCCCATCTTGTAGAGCACATGTATGTGAATGCAGGCGAGGTAACTGCTCAGGTTACAACTCCGCTGTAACGCTGGAGGCGAGTGTCATCTGAGAATGCAGCGAATGCTACATGTTATGGACACTTCTATCTCCCGCACTTGAATGTTTCACAAGGGCTCTGGATGTTGACGGTTTTCAGTAGTCAAAAGAAAATGCATGCCTGTTGCAGACATCCTAGGGTCTAGTGTTAATATTTGACATGGAAATTAGAGGTCTTGGGTGAAATTTAAAGGCTAGGAATCTCCTGTTGTGTCAGTCAAAGAAGGATTGTATACTTTGAGCTCTTTAGTAAAAATGCATCAGAGATTTCCTTTATTAAAAACAGTTTACTTTTACAAAATAATTTTACAACTTTTGGTCAGTTCTACATTTCCTATTAGAGCCAGATGTGTGTGTGTGCATGTATATATGCATTCATACATGTACACATATTAAAATGTGAGTATATGCATGCAGAAGATCTGCAGAGTGCAGGATTGTTTTGTTTGTTTTTTAGTTTTTAGAAGTTGTGAGTTTTAGGCAGATCTTACCTGCATTAGATAAGCTTGAACTTTTGTATACTCCCCCCTTTCCCTTGCTGCCTTCTAGTTGGAGAAATTCTCCCTAAACTATGTAGTGTTGTGGGAAGTTTCTGGCCATTAAAGACAGGCAGACCTGGGTTCAAATCCCAAGTCCCTGCTCTAAGTAGCTGTGTCCTTGGAAGTTACTTGACAACTTCTCTGATGCTTGGTTTCCTCATCTGGGAGTGAGAATACATGCTCTACCGTATTGATCTTTGAGAGGATAGAGGGAATGTTGCAAGTGCCTGGCTCCTGAGACATGCTCAAGAAATGCTTCTGTGGGCCCTGACTTCTGATGGGGTAATTTGTCCTTTTCCTCCGTGGTCAACCTCAGTCTGTTTCTCTGACAGGGACAGCAGGGAAGACAGGGAAGACTCCACTGCTTCATGCAGGGACCTCTGAAGTCTAATTGTGGGTGTTTGGATTTGGGTTAGTGAATGCCAAGGAAAGTGTTTAAACCAAATTGTTACCATTTGGATTTGGGTTCGTTAGTTCTGGGCATAGCTTTGCTGAGGAGCTAGACTCATCCAGGCGTCTGGGGAACGGTCATCAGATATTTCATCGGTTTTCATTTCCTGTCGTATGTGTTTACGCCGCCACCCCTGCTAAATGCCTTGTTAGTTTATTCTTGGTCCTGTTGTAGCTCATATCGAAAGCAGTAAAGATCAGTCTATGAGAATACAAGTAACCAAGTTTTGGAGGAGTGTGGGAAGCAAACTGATGCTGGCGATGATGAGAGTGAGAGTAGGGAACCAGTTGAGCGTCCGTGTGTCGTCTTGAGGTGGTTTGCTTCTGCCTGGCTATGGAAGATGCTTTGGAACGGCTACCTGAGCCCTGCGAGACTCTCAGTCAGGAAGGAACGATGTCACAGGCCAGGTCAAGGAAGTACACATTTAAACAGGTCCTGAGGACTTGATTATTTGCTTGCCGTTAGGTTCTACTATATATTTTTCTTAAATTTGTGATGTTTTAATAAGCAATTGAGATATAACAGGCCCTTTTAAGGCAGGAAACATGTGACTGTAGCTTGAGACCTGCAGTCACCGTGACTTACTTGCACTGTTGCTCGTAGTTTCTTCATGATACACAGAAAGGGAAAAATAAGATGTGTTGAGTCCCACACGTTTTCTCCGAAATGAGAAAGGAACGTCCTCGAAGACTGCTTTACAGAGTTACATTTTTATTTGCATTTGGACACCCCTTTATTATTTTTGTGAAAAATGTTTCCTCCTTTCAAATGGGAAAGTCTTAGTTTGGCTGCCCTTTAGCCTTTAAAAATAGCCCCTTTTTATGCACTGCTGCTCTCAAGAGCTCCTACGCCCCAGCTCTCCTGGACTGGCTGGCAGCTAAGAGTCTTTCCAAGCTTCCTTCTGAAGAGGACACTGGGTGGATGGGACTTTTTTTGATAGTAACTTTTATTTTTCCAAATGGCCTCAGGGGCACTCTGACTTACTTCCATCTTTGCTTCACTCTGAATTCATGAGGCTCCATAAACATTGATTTTATACAGGGTTATCGAGCGTCAGCTACGAGTTGGGCTCTGGCTTAGAGGTGAGGTAGATAAAAAGGTGCGTAAATACTTGGCCCTCAGCTTTGAGGGCCTCCCAGTTTAGTAAGAGAGGTGACAACTTTTAAGATATTGAAGTGTCTACAGAGGGTTGTGACCCACACGCTTTGAGGGAGCTGGCCATGTTCCAAGTGTGGATGACATTGGAAGGTGTTCTTTAAGCATGACTTGGGGGTTACATGGCAGACAGGGGTTGGGTTGGGTGGGAAGACTGCCCCGTAGGGGAAGAAGAGCCCTGCAGGAAGTCTGGATGGGCTGCAGTGACTGGGTCTCACACCGCATCTTGGGGCAGTTAGCATTCGAGATGAGGACGGCAGTACTGCGGGGGGGGGGGGGTGCAGGGAAGATTTGATTCTTCTGGCAGTGGTGTCTTATTCTTTGGACTGTTTTAGACTGTTTTAAAGTAGAGAGATTAAATAAATAGATTTGAGTTAGAATAGTGACCATTTTATACAGGCCATCTTGGAGTTGAGATTGGTTGGGACTCTGCTAATGATTCTGAGGAAGTCTAGTGGCTACAACTTTGGCAGTGGCAGAGAAGAATGGAGGGAGGTGGGGTCTATTTGAGAAAGCTTTAGGAAAAAGGATCTGTGGGTTGTGGTGACCTGCTGGTACGTGAGAATTAGGGAAGGAAGACGAGTGCAAAGTGGCCCAGGGTTTGCGAGACCTTGTCATTTCCTGGCACATACGGGACACGTCTGTCCAGCAGTGGGCTGTATGGACTGTCCTCTGGAGCACTGCCCTGCAGTCCAGAGGGCTGGGAGTCCAATCTTGGCACATCCTATAACGAATTTTCTGCACAGCAGTTGGGAAGCTTGCTAAGCTCTCTAGCTTGGTTTTCTAGGTGCATCCAGAGTCAAACAATTTTTGTTGCACTAGTGGCTTTACGTTTTCCCATATTTAATTGTTAATGAGGTCTCCTTGGGAGTCATTCATCTTGCATTTTAGGTAAGGCTCTGACAGGAGGATTTCAGCCCTGGTCCCGGGATTCAAGTTGTGCTGTTCTCGTACTGCCGCTGGCAGGGGTGCTGGTGTAATTAACTACACCATAGTGTGGACTATGCGGAGACAGGCTGGCCAGGTGGGTGGTGAGGATGACTTTGAATATCTCAGCCCTCAGATGTTCACAGAGCCTTGTTTGTGAGGAGCCCCAGGGAGCTGGACGTGCAGGCCTGAGCTCAGATCACTGGCCTCCAGGGAGAAGGAAGGATCTCAAGACATGGCATCTGTGGCAGATGTTGTGGAAGTTCAAGTATGATCAGAGATGACAGGTGTCTGTCAGCTTTTGGGAAGAAGGTAATTGACAACAGAACAGAATCGACAAACTCTGTGTCAAGGGCCAGGCAGCAGGTGTTTCAGGCTTTGAAGGCCATATGGTCTGTGCTGTGACCACTCACCTCTCACTGTAATGCAGCTCAGCTATGGACAGTTCGTGTGTGATGGGTCATGGCCACATTCCCCTGGTGCTTTATAAAAACATGCAGTGGGTCAGATTTAGCCCCTCGATTATTTGCCATCTTTACTTTTGCCTTAGAAGAAAGGAAGAGGGGAATGGAAACTTAGTATTTATTCAGTACTTGCCATGTATTAGACCCTTTGTAAGTGTTTTTAACCCTGAGGTGTAGGCACTAACCCCATTTACAGTTGATGGAGAGACCCAAGAGTTTAGGTAACTTGTCTGAAGTTTACACAGCTACTTAGTGACCAGTGGGGATTTGACTGCCTGATTCTAGAGTCTGGGTCATCTCCACATCACTTCATTGCTGCCCAGATCCCTTGTGGAAGGTACAGATGGCACGGAAGCCACCCAGCTCTGTGTTCCCTCTGCTGTCCTTCACCTGATCTTCAGTGAAGCAGTGTTTTTCCACTTCACCTTCGTATAGATTGCTAGGGGCGCCATGACAAAGTACCACAGAGTGAGTGGCTTGAACAACAGAGATTTTCTCATAGGTCTGGAGGCTGAAAGTCCAAGATCAAGGCGTTGGCAGGTCTGGTTTCTCCTGCAGCCTCTCTCCTTGGCTTCCAGATGGCTACCTTCTCCCTGCATCCTCACTTGGTCACCCTGGTGTCTCTGTGTGTGTCCGTGTTTCCTTTTGTAAGGACAACACTCAGATTGGACTAGGGCCCACCCCAGTGGCCTCATTTTTAACTTAGTCACCTCTTTAAAGGCCTAGTCTCCATATACAGTCACATGCTGAGATACTGGAAGGTAGGACTTCAACATATGAAATTTGGAGGAAAGCCATTCACCCTGTAATAACCCTCCTCCTCTATAGCAGACATCAAGGGACTGTTAGGAGCCCAGCCTAAATTCCTTAATACAGACAAGGGCATTCTCCTGTATATTAAGTCTTAGTTACCAGTTGAGACTTAGATGAACCTTTTTAATGATAAACTTTTAAGTTTAGAATAGTTCTAGATTTACAGAAAAATTGTAAAGATAGTTCAGAATTCCCATATACGGCATACCCAGTTTCTCTTACTATTAATGTAGTACATTAGTATGATACATTGTCACAACTAATGATCGCTCACTGATACATTATTATTAACCAAAGTCTGTACTTTGTGTTTCTTCAGCTTATACCAAATATCCAGGAGTTTCAGGATACCATATCACATTTATTTGTCATGTCTCCTTAGGCTCTGCTTGGCTATGACAGCTCCTTAGACTTTCCTTGGTTTTGATGACCTTGGCAGTTTTTTTTTTTTAATTCAAGTGTAGTCAATTTACAATGTTGCGTTAATTTCTGGTTACAGCATAGTGATTCATTTATACATATATATTCCTTTTCATATTCTTTTTCATTAAAAGCCATTACAAAGTATTGAATTTAAAAATATTTTTTTAATGGAGGTACTGGGGTTTGATGCATGCTAAGCACATACTCTACCTCTGAGCTATACCCTCCCCCTACCTTGGCAGTTTTGAGCTACTGTTCAGTGCTTTGTAGGATGCTCCTCTGTTGGGGTTTGCCCACTGCTTCTTTCATGATTAGACTGGAGTTTAGGGGGTTTGGGAAGGGAGACCACAGAGGTAAAGCATCCTTCTCATCATGTCATGTTAATGTGTCCCTTCAACATGACTTATCACAGTTTTTGTTAACTTTGGTCACCTGGCCAAGGCAGTGGTTGCCAGGTTTCTCCACAGTGAATTTCGGCTTTTTCCTGGGTCCCTCTCCATACTCTTCTCTCTGGAAGGAAGTCACTATGCACAGCCCATCATGAAGGGTGGGGAGTTAGGCTCCTCTCCTTGAGAGTGGAGTATGTACATACATTATTTGGAGTTTTCCTGCGCAGGAGATTCGTCTCTTCTTCCTCATTCACTTATTTACATCAGTCCAGATTCCCAGGTAGATGACATTCCAGTGTCGCGCTGCGAGGCACCTAACTCAGCGCTCCGGCTCCTGTCCCACGCGTTTGCTTTGTTGGCTCTTGGTGAGGCTGATCAGCCTGTGCCGGGCGCATATGTTAGAGTTCTGTTAGGTCCAGCCTAAAATGGGGGCAGAGAGCTGGTGCCTGGGCAGTTTTAATTTCTCCTTATAGACTGTTAGCCATGTGTGTGTGACCTGAAACCTTAAATAAAAAATAATATTGGACTTCACGCTGCCAACTTCTAATGGGTACAAGCGTCTTGGTTGTAAAGAAACCCACTTCTGGACTTTGTCTGAAATTAGCATTGAAGCAGCGCCACCGTGTGGCAAGTGCGGAAGGATCCGCGTGTTCTAGGAACGATTTCTGCGGAATTCTCTTTTCTGACTCTTGTGTTGTGTTAGTAGCTAAAGAGCTTTAAGAAAAAAATATTTTAAGTTTTTTAAAGAGAGAATGCCTTTTGACTTTGCCTTTATACATGACCGGGTTTACATAAAAAGTGAACACTTTAAAGTTAAAATTCCCAGTAGTTTTTTGTTTTGTTTTGCTTTGTTTTTTGTTTGTTTTTTGGTGTACTGTTAACTATTAATTCATTATCTTAAGGTACGCTTTTTTCCTGATTATTCGAAATTGTTTGATAGCCGAGGTATAAAAGTGCAACAGGTTGAAACCCTGAACTTCGAAGTTTTATCTCTGGCTGTAGGCAGGTTGGGGACTTAATTCTTTCATTCTTCTTTGGCCCAATGTTTCAAGAAGTTTAAGCCTGTGTGGAAGGTGGCCAGGGAGCTGGTGAATGCCCATCATGGTGTGTGGGAATGTGAGCGGGTGGGGATTAGCAGCTCTCTGCCTCCTGGAATGTTTACACTTCTAGGAGTCTTCAGAATGGGAGAGGTGGGGGAGTTGGTAGGATAATGTCATACGGCCTGTGGTTGACCTGGGTGACTGTTAGCAGGTGCTGAGTTGGAGACAAGTGTGACCACCTGTCAGAATCAGTTTTAAAGAAAATCAAGAAGCACTCCCTCTTTTGCTGCCATAAATCAGCATGTCCTCAGGAGTTCTGGATTTAACGTCAATGTTGCTCCACTTTCAAGAGTGAGATGCGGTGAAATTGTTGTTGCTCTGCTGGGTAAGAAAGATTCATGAAGAACCTGGACTGTAGCTCCATTGGTGTGGAAGCCCTTCCCTCTGCTGTGTCCTGAGGCTAAGCACAAGTAGAAAGTTAAACGTTGGTGCTGAGAGGGCTGTGACCGCCTCAGTCACTGGGGGGAGGGGGGGTTGTCACGAGGAGACGTGCTCTGCCTGTGGCTCTTCATCCGGCTCCTGGGCAGTGATGTCATGAGTTACCTATGTCATCTGCGACAGCAATTTGTCCTGGTCAAACTCGACAGAGATAACAGCGGAGGCCTCTTAGGTTCCTGATGTTTTCAAGAGGTATTTCAGATAGTGGAAACCATGTGTGTTCAAGTGTGAGCTCCTCACCAAAGAGGTCAGAGAAGGACGTTTGCCTCAAGCTCACAAGCCCAGCCAGTCATGGGTCTCTGGGGCTCTGCGAGGCCACCTGTGTGTGGCCTGACACACCAGCCTCTGTGCACAGCAAGATTGCGGGCTGCTGCTGACCTTGGAGAGGGTGTCTCAGAACAGACTGCCTCCTCTGTGCAGATGCCAGGAACACAGAGCAGTGAGTTGTCTGGGGCTACTGACAGGTACACGGCAATGGTAGGACTGCATTGGCACTTGGAAAGTTCTAGAATTCAGCTGGGGAACCAGAAGTGAATGATGGCTTGCTTTGTTGGCTGGCTAGGGGCTCTGGGAGTGGGATAGGCAGTAGATTGGGGTGGACTTGGAGTTAAGGGAATTTTTTTTCCCCTTTCTTCCTCTCTCCTTCCCCCTCCCCTCTTTTCCTCCCTTCCTCTTTCCTTCTATCTTGAATTCCTTCCAGTGAACATTTTAAAAGTGAGAGACTGACTTTATATACTGGAGAGACTTGTTAAAATGAGCCTTTTGATGTTTGAGAGTGGCATTCTGTGTATAGATGTTACGAGTTTCAAATTATTGTTCATTGTAGTTAATAATTTTAAACATGGCTTTCCATAGCCTTTAAATTCAATGTACCAATCTTATGTTTATAATCTAATTTAAAATCATACATTTGAAACAGCTCATACAACTCAATATCAAAAAAACAACCAAGGCAATCAAAATAGGCAGAAGACCTGAATAGACATTTTTCTAAAGAAGACATACAGATGGCTAACAGGCCCATGAAAAGATACTCATCATTGCTAATTATTAGAGAAATGCAAATCAAAACCATGATGAGGTATCGCCTCACATCTGTCAGAATGGCTATCATCAAAAAGTCTACAAATAATAAATGCTAAAGAGGATGTGGAGTAAAAGGAACCCTCCTACACTGTTGGTGGGACTATAAATTGGTGCAGCCATTATGGAAAACTGTAGAGTTTCCTTAAACTAAAAATAGAACTACCATATGATCCAGCAATTCCACTGCTGGGTATATATCTTTAAAAAACAAAACTCCAATTTGAAAAGGTGCATGCACCACACTGTTCACAGCAGCCCTCTTCACAGTAACCATTCACGTGGAAACAACCCAGATGTCCATCAACACATGACTGGCTTAAGAAGGTGTACACACCACACACACACACACACACACACACACACACACACACACACAGAAAATGGACTATTACTCAGCTGTAAAAAGAATGAAATATTGCCATTTGCGGCAACATGAATGGATCTAGAGAATATTATACTTAGTGAAATAAGCCAGAGAGAAAGACAAATTCTATATATCACTTAATGTGGTATCTAAAATAATACAAATGAATCTATATACAAAACAGAAACAGACTCACAGACATAGAAGACCAACGTATCTTTACTGAAGGGGAGAAGGAGGGAGAGAGGGACAAATTAGGAATATGGGATTCACAAATTACTATACATAAAATAGATAAGCAACAAGGATCTACTGTAGAGCACAGAGAATTATACGCAGTATCTTGTAATAACCTATAATGGAATATAATCTCAAAAAAACCTGGATTACTATGCTGTACACATGAAGCTAACATATTGTGAATCAACTATACTTCAATAAAAATAATGAAAACAAAAAAATATATTTAAAAATTTACTTAAAGCTGAAAACTACCCATTTCAGATAGGAATCACAAAGTGAATCAGAGACTCTGCTATGCCACATTTTCTTCATCCAATCTTCTGTTGACAGATAATTAGGTAATTTCCACTTCTTAGCTACTGTGAATATTGTTTCTCTCGTTGCCAGCCAGAGGCAGGTGTCGCGGGCCTGGGTGACTTCAAGGTGTCGTCAGGGCACGTACCCACCGTTGGTGTTAGTTTCCTGGGGCTGGTGTAACAAGTTACCTCGAATTGGGCTTAAAACAGCAGGAATTTATTCTCTGGCAGTTCTGGAGGCCGGAGGTCAGCAATCAGGGAATTGGCAGAATTGCGCCCCCTGCGGAGGCTCTGGGGAGGACCCGTTCCTTGCATCTTCTAGCCTCTGGGGCTCTCAGTGGTCCTTGCTCTGTGGCTGCTTCATTCCTTTCTCTGTCTCTGTCTCACAAGGCCTTCTGCTCTGTGTGTGGTTATCTGGTCTCCCTCTGCTTTTCTTTTATAAGGATAATTGGGGCGGCATTTTGGGCCCACCTGGATAATCCAGAATGATGTTTTCATCTTAGAATTCTTAAGCACAGCCACACAGACCACTTTTCCAAACAGGTTCCAGGGATTAGGTCCTGGTTGGATCTTTGGGAGTCGTTATCCATCTACCACACCCTCTTACCACAAGGTCATCTCAAGGTCCAGTATGATTATTGAAGGACCAGCTAGCATGTCAGTATTTATGCCAGAAAGAGGAGAGAAGAAAGAGCAAGACAAGGCCTCTCCCAGCTGGGTGGGCTCCTTTATACTGTCTTTCTTGAAATCCCACCCAACACTCACTTCCTCCCAGTGGCTGCCAGTGAGGCTAGAAAATGCAGGAGTCTCTTATTCCTTTCATGTGCTGTGCTGCTGAAGTGTAATTTTCAAAAAGGCAAAACTGTGATGTGCAAGTATAAAAAGGTAATGTCAACAGTTTTATTTAGCTCGTTCAGTAAGGCGGGAACAAGCAAGATGTTAAGACCAGTTTAAATGAGAATTTGGATTACAGAGATTTATATTCTCTGCCGGACAAAGTTCATCTGCATTGCTGTCAGGTTTTTTGCCATTTGCAGAGCCGTGAAATAGCCCAGTTGATAGGAAGTCAATCAAGAGTACACATCTTTAGAATGAGCTGGCCTGGAGTGTCTGCTTTACGTAAGCAACCCCCTCACCTCACTGAAGGGACACGTGGTGATCTCTTGTGTCTCTTTCCAGGTGTTGGGTACTTTTAAAGCAGGGACCAGCTGAACAGCAGGGCTTTCTTACCAAGGTGGAAGGGGATGGTAGAGGCTGGGGCTGGCCTCTGGCTGTTGCTGCCTCTCAGTGGATCAGAGACACTGCCCGGGATGGAAGTTGCGAGCAGCCAGAGGGACTCTGCACAGAATGACACCCTCAGTCGGGTCCCTTCTTTTTTAATTAAAATTTTTTTCATTTCTTTTTTGATTTACATAGAATAAAAATTTGTTTTTGTTATATAGCTCTGAGCTTTGGCAAATACATAGAGTTGTGTAAGCACCACCACAATCCAGTACAGAAGGGTTCTCTCACCCCCATCCTGCCCCTTTGCAGTCAACCCCTACTCCCTGGTGACCACCGATCTGTTCTCCAAAACTAGAGTTGGCCTTTACAGAATGTCATATAAATAGAATCATACATCATACTGCCTTTTGAATAGTGACTTCTTTCACTAAGCATCATACATTTGAAATTCATGCATGTTGCAGTGGGTACTAATACCTCTTAACTTGATTGCTGAATAGTATTTCATTGCATGGATATACCATAGTTGATCCATTCACCAATTGAAGGACATTTGAATAGCTCCTAGTTTGTTGGTGATTATTAGTAAAATTGCTATAAATATGTGCATGTAGGTTTTTGGGTAAATACACATTTTTGTTTCTCTTGCCTCAATGACTAGAATCACTTGATGAAATGTTACATGTATTTAATTTTATATGAAAATGCCAACTGTTTCCCAGAGTGGCTGTACCATTTTGCATTCCCACTGGCAACATAGGAGAGTTCCTGTTGATCTGCATCCTCACAAGCATTTTTTAATCGTCACACCTAAAAATTTAGCCATTCCTCTAGGTGTGTGTAGTGGTAGCTCATTATCCAGACAAGATCTCTTACAGTCTCAGCTCAGCCTAGTCAGGTTGCAACCAACAGCCATGGCTAATCAAAGTCGTAAAGTCTCCTAACCCGAGCAACCATTCTTAGAGCTAGTTCTCTACATAGATGGTTGAATCCTGCATTTCTCTACCTTTTCCTGCCCTTGATCTTGGCACCTTGAAGGGCAGAAGGGTTAGCTTTGCCCACATGTGACAGGATGAGCACCATTGCAAGTGTGTGTGAGGATGGGGCAGGGGAGGTTTCGGGTGTTTCCTTCTGATGCCGTTTTCTCTGCGGTGTAGGACCTGAGGGTTCCCGCACAGGGCGAGGGTGGGGTGTGCAGAGCACACCAGAGCTGTGTGTGAGGTGGGTGGAGAAGTCTGGAGATGGCCCCTGTGGGCAGTGGAGAGCTACCGAGTGGGACAGGGCCGCTCTCCTCCTGCCGTCTCCAGGATGGCTCAGGAGGGGTCAGCGAGCACCTGCCAACAGGCAGGGAGCCTCTGGATGGACTGGGACCTATGCTGTTTCCTCCCATCTTTCCCGTTCATCTCCTGCCCTCAGCAGAAAGAATGAATGAGGTTAGGACAGATTCCACAGTAGCTGCTGTACTAGATGCAGATTTGAATAAATGTCCCCAAATCAGGAAATTCCATAGAAGTTATTAGTTGACAGCAAATATGTATAACTCATTTTAAAAGCAGACCGAAACTTTCCTGTCGAAATTAGTAAATACGTGCACGACAAGGTAAGAGAGCCGCAAAGGATCATGGCTCTCTGCCGGCAGCTGCTTCTGTTCTGCGTAGGAGAGGAGTGAGTGAGTCACTCTCCTACCTCTGCGCAGGCCCTCGGGGAGGGATGCCTGCCCCACCTCATCCTCAGGCCCGGCTCAGGTCCCACCTCCTGCCTCTACTGCTGTCCTCCCGGAGTCACTCAGCGCTGGGCGGCGGGGGCGCTGTCTGTCTAGTCATACTTGATTGTGGGCTGCCTCAGAGCATGGGCTCAGACTTGTGTAGCCACGCTGGCACGCTGACCCATGGTGTTCAAATCTGAGTGCACATCAGAACCCCCAGTGCTCCCAGGCGATGCTGTTGCTGCAGATTTAGGGACCACACTTCGAACATGACTGGTCTGTTACTTCATCATGCCGCCCAGAGCTTGTTTCTTGCTACTGAGTGTCGGAAGAATGCCTTCCCCTTATGGGCTCCTTCCCTAGTTCCTTAGAGAAACTGAAATTACCTTTCCAGGAAGAACTCAGGTCTTACTTCCAGGGACATCTTGAAACGAAGGTTTGTGGTCATTTCGTTTATTTGTGACAGTTTGATTAGTGATTCTTACCAGCATAACAAAACCAATATCAGGTATTAGATTGTTTTTTTTTTCCACCAGTATTTCATCTCAATTTTTATTTCCATATGTATGATAAACACTGGTTTTTCAAAGGCTTATCATTTAACATGTTCTTAAGTGAGCTTTTCCCTTTTTTAAATTTTTTTGGTTAAAGTTTAGTTGATTTACAATGTCGTGTTAGTTTCTGGTGTACAGTGTGGTGATTCAGTTACACAGATACATACTCTTTTTCATGACACTGTTATTAGATTCTTTATGGTAAATTATAACTACTTCCAATAGTTACAAGAGGTGAGAGCTGGAGGTCTCCTCCCATCGACTCCCTCAGCTGTGAATGAAAACAAGGCTCGAATGGCGTTCTGCCATTATGTAGATTTATCAGCAGGCTGGTGTGGCACAGCCGTGTAACCCATTTCGTGTGCCTAGTGAAGTTCCAGTTCTGTCCTCTCGGGGGGTTGGTGCCCTGATGGCTGGCACCTGCAGTCAGTGTTCACCAGTAGCAAGTATGGCAGTATTTCATGGACGATGTGTTAGTTTTCTCTTGTTGCCCTAAGACATCACTACAAGTGTATCAGCTTAAAAAGTATTTTCTCACAGTTCTGGAGGTCGAGGGCCAGGCATAGCCTGGTGCAGCTGGTTCTCTGCTCTGGGTTTCACAGCCCCTCTGAAGATGGCGGAACTGCTTTCCTTCCTAGGTGCTTAGGGTGTGAAATACTCCCAAGCTCAGTCAGGTTGGCCGAGTTCAGTGCTGTGTGGCTGTAGGACTGAGGTCCCCACTTCCTTGCTGGCTCTCGGCTAGGGGCTGCTCTCAGCTTAAGGCTGAATCCTTCTCATGCTTTGTCTGTCTGACCACCTCCCACCACCTTCTGCCTCACCTCACCTCGTATTCTAACTCAGATGGCACTGGTTTCCTACCCTTCTCTCCTTCCAGAAGGCCCAGGCCCTGGTAAAAAGGTTTCTGGAAGCCCTCCAGTGACTCATCACATGGGTTCATGAGATGAAGGCTGACTGCAGTCTTCCCCTTATGCTTTTCGTAGGAGTACATTGGGCACACCCGGTAACCCAGGATGGTCTCTCTAGTCTAAGGTCAGCTGGTTACTAACCTTGTGTTTGTTTGTTTTGAGGAGAGTAATTAGGTTTGTTTCTTTATTAATGGCAGTACTGGGGACTGAACCCCAGACCTCGTGCATGCTAAGCACATCCTCCACCACTGAGCAATGCCCTCCTCCCCCACTGAGCAATGCCCTCCTCCCCCTGCCGTAACCTTAATTCTTAATCCCACCTGCAGGGTCCCTGCACAACAGTACCCAGATGGTGTTTGGTGTTTGATTCAGTAATCAGGGCCTGGCAATCTTGGAGTGACATCTTGGAGTTCTGCCTGTTGCAGACAGAATTTCACTTACCCTGACATTTTGCATCCTGACAATCCCTGGGATCAGCAGCTGGACCGGAGTCACTTACGGGTCAAGTCTCAGGCACATCTCTGAGGGCCCAGCTAAGCCTTTATCTCTGTGGGTCATGCAAGGGCCAGGGCACTTCTGTGATATTTCTAGTCAGTCCTCTTACCTCAAATACCATGAATTCACCACTGAAGATAAATTTCCAACAGCCATAATACTGATTAACAAAGTCAGGAATTTAACCCTCATGAAAGTCTGTTTCTAACCCCAAGTGCAATCATGAGTGTAGTGGTGGGGTTGGTTGCCGACGAGGGTGGCTAGCTGACCGGTTTGGACTTGCGGGGGGCCTTAGCTCTCACATGTGGCCCTTTGATTCAAAGCTAGTTAACTACTCCTGGAGTCTGTACTGCAGGTGAAGACAACTTATTGTCCTTAGGCAGGAGATTAAAGCCGAGGGACATATATTATGTCGCACTGTTTGTTGAGGTGTTTTGAAATAAAATTCAGACAATGTGATCAAGACCCTTGTTCCCGCAACTGAGAGCCTCCAGGAGAGTGCTGTCACATCCTGTCACTCTGTGCCTGGCATGCAGTGGATGTGTGACAGATACTTGTTGAGTAAATAAATGGGGTGAATGAATGCTTTTATACCTAGAAAGTTAGTTGCAGTACAGGGACAGCCTGGCAGACACACTGCAATGGGGGAGAGTGGGAATAGTACTCGGGGTACTTGGTTGACCTAGGAATTTATTGTACTCAGGGTGCTATAAATATGCACACTGCAAACTGAGACTTGCAGATCATTGTCAACATTTATTTTGATGATGCTTTATTGAAAGGAGCAGGGCTCCAGTTTGACATGCTGTTTCCTTCTAGAGTTAAGTTAATGCCGTGACGGCAGTGCACGTGCAAATCGCATAGTGCCTGTGCGTCGCATGGGTGAATATAAGCTGACCACCCTCTTCAGTGCCCTCTTAAAAAAATCAGGTATTTGAAATAAGAGAAAGGAGGCTTAATGAGAGTAATGTCAGGTAACTTTTGTGTTTCAGTCACCATCAGCAGGTTATCCATTTCTGTCCTCTTGCCTTCTGTGTTTACTTCCCTAGAATTACAGTCTGAATTCCCCAGCCCTCACCTCACTTGGGGCTGACAGCAGTAATAACTCAGATTGCACTGACTTGTTGCCCACCTCTCCTCACACCAGGCCCTAATAAAACTGTTTCTTGAAGTTTCAGGATGTCCCTCTGGAAGCACGTCATGTGCTCCTGACCAGGGAACCTCCTGCTGCTGGGCAGCGGGGTCTTCCCGCCCGGACCCCTGCCCACTGCAGCTCCCAGGACCCATGTGTCATTCCCTGGGGCTGAGCCCTCGCAAGTAGCATTTCAGGTTTTTATTTGCAGCCTCTCCCTTGATTCTAGGGGAAATGCAAGTGATGGACGACACTCTGAGCTTGGAATTGCCCTTCCCTTGGGCAGAGGCTTTCTGAGTCCGTTCATTGTTGGTTGTATGGCTCCTTCTTCCTCAAAGTGAATCCTCCCAAGAGGCTCTCGCCCCCGTGGATAGGCACGTGGTCGGTCCCGCAGAGTGCAGGGTTCCCTCCATCCTGTACACTTGGTTAGGCTGAGTCTCCCCCTTTCTCAGTCCAGAGTGAATGTCTCGTCCTCCCGACAACACTTCTTTTTGGGGTATGGGAAGGAGAGGGGCCAGATTTTGAAAGCTGTCTGTAGGCGTCATGCTCTTTAAAAACCCAAGGCTGTGATCTGATAGGGCACCACAGCTTACCATTTCTTACTGACTGTTTAATGACATTGCCTTAGTGGTAAGGGTTCCCCGCTTTCCCTCCCCATCCCAGGAATCCTCTTCCTCATGCTTTTTATCTTTCTCATCTTGTTGTGAACAGTTCCCAAGGTGAAATAAAAACCCAGACCGGATTAAATACGGGCACCTTTACTGTGAAAGTTCAAAATGCTAAAAAAAAAAAAAAAAAAAAAACCACAAAAACCCCAAAATAAAAACCTAAAATGATTGATAACACAAGAGTCCATTTTCATAGTCTCTATATGTTGTGAAAAATGTAAGATCTACTTTAAATGCAATAAGTAGCCTCAGGTGTTCTGCGTCCCAAATATTGCTTTCATATATATAATTATTTTTAACTGAAACACTCAGAAATGAAAAGTAACCCCTGCCTTTCTCTCTTTTGCTGCCTGGAGATAAACCCAGATTGGTTTATTTCTGCCATCCCTTTTTAGAAAATACTCCTTATATGGCCGTTTCTAAACAGTAAAATAGTCAGCTGTGTGATTAAAATGTCAAAAGGAGTAGGAAAACTGGCCCCTGGGAGAATTGTATTTGGAGACTTAAGTAAAGGCAGAGAGGGAGGGGGAGAAGGCTGTGCTCCAGGTTGTGGACCTGCGGGGTTGAGGGCTGTCCCCCAACCCCCCGCCGCCCCGCTCACACAGCCCTTCTGTACAGCGGAGGGAGCTGGCAGGACCACTTCTGTGCAAGCTGCCCACCAAGTACTTGTTTAACCTCCTTGGGGCACATTTTGTGTTTCTCTTCATCCTAAGACCCCTCTACCTTTAGACTCGAGAGCCCCCTTCCCCTGTATCACCGGGCAGAGAATGGGAGCCAGGGAAGCTGGGGGAATAGGGATGAGGAAAGGGATTGAGAGTTGCTATGAACTGGGTGTAATTTATGATGAAAAACAGTCCCCATTTATCTTAAACCTTCTAAACTGGGCTCGTTGGTGCCCCACCCACAGCCCTAGACCCTGCCCAGACCCTGAGAGAAGGGTGGTCTTCCTTAGAGGCCCTGCCCACGCTGGCCTGCGCTCTGCATACTTGACACCCTTGATACGGGGGTATGGCCCTGGGTCCCAGCCACACACAGCAGAGTCTGCATTTTAACAAGACCCCCCAGGGGCTCCTTATGCTCAGTTAAGCTTGAGAAGTGCTTTATCCCAGCGCCTCGGGGATTCCCCCAGGAGTGATGGAGAGGTGAGGTAGCCTGACAGGGAAACACACTGGCTTCTGGATGAGCCCATTTTCAAGCTTTGTTTTTAAGAGCCTCTTGCCTCAAACAGTAGTCAGCAGACCGTGCTTTCTCGGTGACTGTTACTGCAGTGTGATTCTGGTTAATCTGGGGGCCTAGCCTGAGAGCACTTGGCTCACATAACGGGGGGAAGGTGTTTCACTTTGAGGCAGCTTGTGCTTGGGAATGCCGAGCGTTTCCCTTTAAACAAACAGCGGGGTACAGGAGGGTGCTGGGCACTAGTTCCCCCTGAGTTAAGGGGGTGTTAGGGGGATGGAGTTTTCAGTTTTGATCTCTGTTGATGAAGAATTTAGCCACTTCATTTAGAGGAGTTTTTCATTTCAGTGGCATAGAACTCAGTGTTGTTGTGGTTTAACAGAAGGCAGGTGAGTGTCAGGTCAGTGATTACAATGGTTCCTAACCGGTGTGGCCCCCAGTGGTCCCGTCCTGCGGTCAGCATGGTCAGCTGACCACATCGCGGACCCTGACTGCTGCTTGCTCTAGAACCCCTGGGGAAGTGGAAACCGTAGCCCTCGCTCTGGAGGGTGTACCTCCTGTCTCCTCTCATTCCTCAGGGTTCCTGTCTGAACCTGTTCTGGTTGCTTTCTTTTAGGGTAGGCTCTTCCCTGTCTGATGACCCTAGTTTGTAAGTACAAGGTGCTATAAAAAGCTGATTGGAAGGGGTGTGTGCACGTGCGGCAGCGTGATTGGTCAGGAATCCGCCGTGTCTCTTGCCCCCAGCTCTGATGACTTATAGGTCTTTCCTCCCGGGGAGGAATCCTCTCCTCTCTTCCTGCCTGGCGTGGAGCTTGCTGTCGCATTGTCACAGCTGGGGGTGGAGGGTGTGCAGGGATGCATCTGGGGTCCAGCAGTCTGCACGTAGAATTTTTCTTACTCCGAGTTTTTCAGTGTTGCAGCCAAGGGTTTAGCTCTTGAATCTCCATGGTCTTGGAATTTAGCCTTTCCAGGGGAAAACTCTGCTTCCAGGATGAAGGAGGGAATGCTTCCTGGCTCGGGAAGGGGTTCTGGAGGTCTTAGTCTCCCTTCAGTAGGTGTTCAGCCTCACCACGCCCCCCCCCCCCCTCCGAGGTGGCTGATGTCTGCAGGGCCGAGCCTCCCTCCCCCACTCCTTCCCACTCTTCTCGCCCTACTCTTTTCTGCTCTCTCAGTCCAGCTCTTTGGCAGTTTGTTTCCACTTTCAGAAGTTTGGTTTCTTGCCTGTGGTTGTCTTCTCGCCCCACAGGTCTCTCTTAAATCCCTTTATTGCGGCTTTAATGGTGTTTTGAAAGGGAGTGAGGGCAAATGAGCGTTCATCTGCTGTATCTCATGGAATGTGCCCAAAGATTCTCTATCGAGCGATTGGAGGGAGAAAGAATAAAATCTCTGTAGTTATAAATTTATCCAGTTTTACAGCATTTGAGATTCAGCTGTTTGTGAAAAGCAATTTAAATAAAAGGATCATGTTGGAAGGCAGTGGTTTATATTCACTTCAGAATATTTCAGCTCCTAGTAAGAGGGGAGATCAGAGACCAGTAAGTATGAATAAAAGATTGGCTGAATGTATAGCCAAGGCCTGTGGACAATTGAGTGATGGAAGTCCCACTGCCCTGGCCTTTCCTAGGATTGCCATTTAATCTAGATTTCCTAGTTTTACAAGTGCTGGGTGGTACTTCAGTGCATGGGCTTCAAACCTGTACAGACCACAAAACTGAATTCCTGCTTTACCATGTGTGCGCCATAAGCAAATTGTTGAACTGATTTGAGCCTCAGTTTCCTGACCTGAAAATGGGGGCAGGGTGAGAAATAGTACTTTTCTCCCAAAGTTTATTAGGATGGAATGAATTAATGTATGTAAGTGCTTAGCCTCATGTGACCACTGAATATGGTTTTATTTACTTTGTTTTATTCTGGGTCTCCTTTGGTTTCTAGCCTCACTGTTCACTGCGCCAGGCACTGTGCTGAACCTGGGAACCAGAGCAGCCTGGTCTCTGCTCTCATGGGCTTTCCTCTTAGAGCTGAAGCCCCCCTCATTCATCTTTTGGCTCTGGGATGTCTGAGATCTGAGTTGGAGAGGGAGGGGGGCCACATTTGAACCTAGGTCTGCCCAACTCCAGAAGCTCTCCTCTTGGCACCATCACCCCCAGTGCTGAGTGTTCTTGCAGTGAGTGGCCAGCCTCTGAGCAGAGCACAGTTACAGACGGTGGTGGGGCGCAGTGCTCTGGTGACGTTGGGGTTCAGGGTTTCAGCCGTTGCTAGCAACCATTGTACATCCATGTGAAATAGCCCACATTTTAAGAGTGTTTAATATTGGAGGACGTACGGGGTAGGTAGATTGGGAGCCTGGAAGTAGATCTCTTTAGATTTGCCGTACTGTACCCTGAAGAGTTAAGGTAGGTGGGAACTTGCAGTTACTTCTTGAGTAGTGTGTGGTGGGGGCAGCTTGAATCACTGGACAACAGGAGTAGAAGGCTTTAGCTCCTGTGAGTTCTTTAAATGGAGGAGAACAGGATGATGGAGAAAAGGTACCCTTGATGGATCTCTTACCACAGGGAGTAGGTTGGGAAGTAGGAGTGTAGAAAGGTTCTCAGATTCATCCTGCGTCCATTTCTGTCTGCCCTGTCGGGGCCCTCGTCCTGCTTGCTGCCTCCTTCCCAGCAGGTAATCTCTGTTGCCCCTCTCTCCCGAGTCTTTTCCTCTGTGCGTGTTTACATACGCATAAGTCTGTGTTTTTGATAAAATCTGAAGCATATTTTGTATACTGTTGTATAGTTAATATTTTCCACATACATTTTCCCTCTCTCCCCAATAACCATTCCAGTTTAACCTTTTAAAAAATTCCCTTTCTGACAGGGTTAAATAAATTATGGAAGACAGCCATATGGTTCAGTGGTACATTAGCCATTTTAAAGCCGTGATTTCTAAAGTTTGAAATAATACCCCTATTTGTCAAGCACTAGAAGCTGCTTTGACAATGTAGCCTCTTTTAAAATGTGGCACATCATAACTGGCTGGGAGTTGGATCATTTTTATAGTAGTGTACATGCTCTTGCAGTTAACCTTTAGATGGCAGCATCTCTCACCATAAAGCATATTCAGAGTGGAATTTCTCAGATACATAAGATGTTTGACACAGAAGAATACTCAGAATTGCCTGACTCCCCTCTCCCGGGTGCGGTGAGGGTGATGTAGCTGAGGCCCCAGAGGGGCGGGGCTGTGGCCCAGGGAGCCAGAGGGGGACCTGTGGACCCCTGGCTAGCCCTCTTCCACCAGCCTTTCTCTTATGGATGGGAAATGTTTCCTGTCTCTGTGGCCTTGTGAACAGCACACTTTAACTATAAGGCAACCAAGGAAAATGAGTTGAGTGGATGATTCTGTACCAGAATGTCATGGGATGTTTGAAAGGAGCAGACAGAATAGACAGTCTTTTTTTTTTTTTTAAAGCAGCTTTATTTAGATACAAATCACACACCATACAGTGCACTCAGTTGACGTGTACACTACAGCAGTTTTTAGTATATTCACAGGGTTTTGCAACCATCACCACAGCCTAACTTTAGACCATTTTTATCACTGCAGACCCCATAGCCATCACCCCACAAGCCTGCACATCCCCAGTCCCTGGCAACTATTCATACATTATTTCTATAAATTCGCCTGTTCTGGACATTCTATATGAGTGGAATCGTATATACATGGTCTGTGGGGACTGGCTTCTTTCACTTAGCAAAATGCTTTCAGGGCTTTGTCCATGTTACAGCATGAATAGTTCTTTATTCATTTTTATTGTCCAGTGATATTCCATTGTATGAATGTACCGTATTTTGTTATCAGTTGATGGACAGTTGGCTATTATGAATAATGCTACTAAGAGCATTCATGTACAAATTTTTGCCTGAACATACAT
This sequence comes from Camelus dromedarius, assembly GCF_036321535.1. Taxonomy (NCBI): domain Eukaryota; kingdom Metazoa; phylum Chordata; class Mammalia; order Artiodactyla; family Camelidae; genus Camelus; species Camelus dromedarius. The sequence goes on from NC_087439.1 coordinate 36,570,160, forward strand.
TGACATAGAAGTGGGTTTGTTGGGCCATATGCTAACACTATGTGTTTAACCATCTGAGGAACCGCTGAGCTGTTCTCCAAAGTGGCTGCACCTGCGCATTGCCACCAGCTCTATGTGAGGGGGTCCATTCAGTCTGTTTTAGAATCCCAGATTTTCTGATGATGAGCTGGGGTTGAGAGAGAGGTGAGAGAGAGGGCTGTCAGCTCTCTTGTGTCCCCAGCTCACATCCTGAACTGGCCTCTCTGAAGGCAGCTATATCAGCTGCCAAGAAGGCAGCCGTCTCTCTGCCCCCGCGCCATCCCCCTGCGTCACCAGCCTGATAAAACGTCTGCGTTCCATGGCCGCTCCGAGCGAGGTTGATGTTACCGTCTGGCTGCTGGTAACTCTTGCCTCCTGGCTTTGGACATACCAGGCAACCCAATTGTCTCTTCCCAGTTAGAGAAAAATTCCAAATAAAACACCCTTCACCACAAGCTGTCCGGGTCTGGACATGTCAAAATCACCTACGTGACATACACCAAAGACAGCTGTAGAGACGGCACGGCAGAATAGCAGCTTTTGTTTTTGTCGGAGTTTACATTCTCGAAGCTGAGCTTGGACCCCTTTCTCCTTTGGCAGCCCAGACTGGATGTTCCCGCGTCTGGACTAAAATGACCGTGTGTGTATTCAAGGGAGGGGAAGGGGCCGGCTCTTCCTTTAGGCATCTCTGGGTCCTGGTGAGGACACTCACTGTAAATTCTGAAGCTTTGTTTGCAGCTGGAAAAAATTAGCCACACTTAGATCTTTCCCACCGCAGGTCCTGTCAGGAAGCCCAAGTATGTGGAAAGCCCCAGAGTGCCTGGAGACGCAGTCATAATCCCGTTCCGAGACGTGCCCAAGCCAGCAGAGCCCAGTGAGAATGGTAAGAGTATGTTTTCAACAATTTCCCCCGCTAAAGATTTTACATCATGACACTCCACTGCTGAGTGACCCTTGAGTGCCTCTTGCGGGAATGCTTTGCTAAACTGAATGTATCTGGGAGGTGGTTTTCCTCGGGCAGTTACAGAGATCTGTTTAACAAATGTAAATTCTTGGGCTTATGTACACAGAGTAGGAATAGATGAGTGGGTGCATATGCATTGTTTAAGGTTGAGATTTATTTCCTGTCCATTTTGACCTCCCTGGTTTGGGGGGATATGAAAAGCCAGCCAGTGGACTTCTTACAGGACATTCTGTTTTGTTTTTTAGTACTCTATCGTTTTAGAATATTCAACAACAGGCTTTGGCTGAAAAGCTGAAACTTTAGCTGAAACTTTAACTAGCTTTCTTAAAAGCCTATGGTAGCTTTGGAGAGCTGTTTATTTTTTTAACATCAGAAGTTTTTCTTCAGAAAATGTTGAAGTAGGGGCTACAAAAATCCAAATTGATTGAAACCTTTTTATAAAGACATTTTATATTTTGCTTTTCCCCCCATATCTGGAAATATGTGTAACAGACATTACAAATTATAACATTTCATAGATGTATCAGTAGTTTTTATTTTTTTTCTTTTTCAGTCTTATTAGGTAGAATTATTACAGTTTGACTGCACATATACATTATATTGCATATAAATACATATATACAATATAGTGCACTTTTTTTAGTTTACATATATGTACTGATCGTTGAATAGTTCTTAATTCTTTTTTAATCAATTCAAGGTTATACCTGTTTGTTCCCTTCTGGGATGGGGGTGTCCCCAACTCGCAACTCTCAGGTCTTTATGTGTTTCAAATTTACATCCTATTTTCCTGCAGAAACATGTGGTTAAGAATCCTGGCATGTGTAGAGAAGCCTATGGACACAAGTGTGTGTAGTAAGGCTGAAAGAGACAACTCATCCACATTTCCACCTTGGAATATCTGGCATCCACCTCTCCCTAATTGTGGGTGGATAGGGGTATAGCTTCTACCACTGTGTGTGCATTTCATGTTTCTGCTGGTGCATAGTGGGGCATGGGTACGAAGTAGGACATGGGAATGTGGAGTGGGGTGATGGTGGTGAAAATAAAGCTAAAAATGAGCTGAGTGGAAGGATTGTCAGAAGATGAAAATCAAGAAGAGGTGTTTGGCATGGGTGGGGGCAAGGGGACCAGGAGCCGGGCCTCCTGGGCAGGGGAGAGGTGCCATTGCCTGCTTCTTGGCATGAGAATTTCCACCCTTTTCCCTTCTGTCCATGCACCCAGCCGTTGGGTTTAGGTCAGAGGTTCACAGTAGGGTTTGTGCTGAGGAGGGGCAGGGCGCCGAGTGTGTGGTGGTGCAGAGGGGAGGGTCTGCTGTGCTGTCTGGTTAGGACAGCCTACGTACATGATGGTCCCCCTTGTTGTGAATTCATGGGTGTAGGGTGTCTGGGTGTCACTCTGTTCTCTCATTTCTATTCTGGGTGTCAAAAAGAAAAGGAAAACCTGTTGCTCTGAAGTGAGTATCGAAAATCAAATTTACTGAGCTGTCTGCTCATCAGAATAAGCCTGCCACCCTTAACCCTCATACCGACCCACCAAAGCCTGTGAAGTCTTGGGCTGTTACGTACCTGGCATTTGGCTGGTGTAGACTCCACTATGTGACCCCTTCCTGTGTGACAGGGAGTACTGTTGAGGTCCTGTCTGGAGTGTAGAGCGCTCCATGGGTAAGAATGGAGAGAAATTAAGGATTTTTATTGGGCAAAGAAAAGAGGTTGTAAATAGTTCCCACTGTCAACATTTCTGCCCTTGCCCAAGGCGGAATTGGCTGTGTTTCCTGAAGGGAGGAGGATTTCTTATGCTTGGCTGCCAGCTGAGCTAAATTCAAGTACAGTGATTGATGTCGCTGGCATAGCCTGCAGTTTGCAGGTGCACCTTCTCCTGAGACCCTCACTCCCAGATTCAGCACCATTAGTCTCCAGGGACTGAAATTATGACATATCTGGGCTGCAAATACAGACCAGGAGTTTCCAGAAGTTTCACCAGAATTAAAAAACAGGGTACATTTCCCCTTTTTTAGGTGTCTGGGAAAGGGCCTAGTTCATGTGTGTGGACACATGATCTTTCATAGAGAGCTGTGATGCTGGTGGAAACCCGAGCAAAGTTACCTGTTGGTTGATGAGGAGCTGGTTGCCTAACAAAATTCACCTTGGCGATTAGTAAAGGATAGTGTGTTTAGTAATCTCCAGGGAATCCTTTAAATTTCAATGGAGTTAATTAAGTTTGCCATATTAAAATATAAATTTTACGTCTAGGTCATTGAATCTAAAAGAGAGGCTGGAGCAAACTGAAACTAATTAAGTCTGAGTATTAGCCCAAGTATGTACAGATGCATCATGCACTAAATCCTAACTTCCAGGGCTTTATCACAGTGTTTTCACTTAGGTTTTAATTTAAATTTTGGGCTTATACTTTCCATATTTCCTTTGGACATTTTTTCAAAAAGTCTAAGACACTTTTCTGAATACTGTCAATTATAGCATTTCAGTATCCGCCAGACTAGGAAACTATTGAAAACAGCCCCTCATGAAATGCTTTTGAAATTTCCCATAGACTCGTGAAGTATCAAATTATTCCTAGATGTTTGAAATACCCTTCCCAGACTAAGCTGCCTCGCTTGATGGTCATGTAGCTCCATAAATTCTGGACTCTGAGCTCTCTGAAATTTAAATCAAAGTAAAACAAAACCAATGAGCACTTTGAATTTATCCATTAATGTATAAGCAGTTGTATTTGTGTGATTTGCATGTTTTAGCCATGTGAGAGGTGGGTTATATGGTGTGGGCAGATGAACATTTTTACTGTAGGCAAAGAACCTGTTTCTTAAAGTTTACATTAACTTGGAACATCTTTATGGAAGGCCATTCTACTTTATTCGGTATTTTTAAATATTTTGGAAAGACTGCATTTTCTACTCTGACAAAAAAGAGTGACTTAATGAGGTCCGCAAACAAAATACATTTCCCCTTTTCCTGTCAAGTGATCCTAATAAGCTGTGTGTCATATGAAGTAAGTTCTTCACAAATATGCCTCCTTTCGCTAAACCAACATACTTTTTAAGGGGAAGAGGTTACTTACCCACAATACCTCTGCCTTAAGGGAAAATAAAAAGCCAGATAAATTAGGGAGAATTATTAAATGATAATAGGGTTCACAGGTATGTTTCTTTGAATTAGGGGCAACCATAATCCATTTAGGTTTGCTTCAGTCTATCATTAGCTACTTGAGCAAGCTTTGATAGGGTGGGTGAGAAAGTTTTAGTCCTATGAGTCATTGCTCGGTGAAGATCAATCTCAAAATATGATGAAACTTTTTCCTAGCCATCTAGTTAGCAAGTAAAACTAACACATATGAAACAGCAGAATAATTAAATGCAAAACTGTCTTATTAGGAGGAGTGAGTCTTTTGTTAGATATATGTTTGAGTAAATATTAGCCCCTTACGTTTTTGATTACTATTTCAGACATTCAAAAAGATGTAGAGAATGAAAAAGTACAAAAAATATGGTACCTGTCTACCCACTGCTCAGTTTAAGAAATAAAACATTACTGTTTCCTTCTGATCACATTTCTCTTCCTTTCCTAAGAGGTAACCTTGCTTACCTGCTCATTTAATTTTCAGCTTCTTAGGGTAGTGATGCATCATTTGACCAATGGTTGAATAAGGTTTTGGTTAGATCAAAGTACAGAGAGGGGACATACATGGTGTGTGTGCGCAGGTGGAGAGACGAGAGGTAGAGTGGCCATTCATTCTGCACTTCCTTGAATAAATGCTAAATTCTTATTCTGTGAAAAGCACTGTGTTGGCTGCCATTTAAGATGGGTTGTCAAGCATAATAGGTCCTTTTTTCTTAGAGCCTTAGAGTCTGCTGGGATTAAAGACTTGCATATGCAGAGTAACTATAATATGGGGGAGTAGTGTTGACTAATCCAAGCTGTGTGACAAATTGGGTGCAAAGGGAGGTGCTGTGCTGGGAAAGACTTGCTTGGAGCTATGCCTTAAGATTCACCTGTCAACAAAGTGTAGGGTACAGTGGGGCAGGAAGGAGACTAGAATCAAGGGGAATGGCTAGAAAGTGATTTCAGTAGCTAAGTGAGAGAATAAGATCTCAAGTTAGAACAGGATCAGGAAAGAAGTGATGAATAGGAAGATTTTTGAGGAGTTGCAAGGACCTGGAAGCCGGAAGAGACAAGGACAATGACTTCACAGTTTTGAGACTTAAAAGGCCTAGCCAGAAGAGAGGGAGCCGTCCGTTTTGGTTTGAGTTCAGCTTCAGGCATGTTGACTTTGAGGTTTTGGAACTTCTAGGCAAAGGTGTCTAGTGAACAGTTGGGAAATCACACTGGGGCTTAAGAAAGAGCTCAGGAGGTAAACTGGGCAGCCTTTGCTTAGACAGAACATGATGAGACCAGGCGCATTGGACTAGGGAAAGGTCACCGAGAGGAGAGAACTGAAAAACTTTGGTATTTTATTCTTGATCTGTGAATAAGCTGGAAAAAAACACCAGCAAAATGGTGGAAGAACCCACAAAACCACACAGTATCCATTTCCCCTGAGTGTCTAATGTGACGACAGTGGCCACTTTCTTCCTGGGAGGACAGAGTATTTGCAAGGTCAAAAATACATAGGAAAATAAAAGGAGACGGGCTTTTTTTTTTTTTTTTTTAAAGTTACTGTGCCTAACAGGGCTGTTTGAGGAGACTTGTGAAGGTAAATGAGTTTAAGTTGTAGGTACATGATAAGGAAATGAAATTGGTGAAGGTAAACCACCTATCTTTTACCCCCAAGGAGCTGAGCAAGTAAATGAGAGGAGATCAGTTAGTAGGGTGGAGGGGTGTGTGTGTGTGAATATGGCTTTATTTAGTATTTTTAAGAAAAGGGAGAATTTAGTGCAGGTGAAGACTTAAAGGTTCTACAAGTGTGGGTCATGGATTTCTAGGCGTCTTCAGGACCCTCAAGGGGTCTGTGAGGTCAAAACTCTTCTCATAATAACACTGAGTTATTTCTGTTTCTCTTGCCTTGACATTTGCAGTGATGGTGTAAAAGCAGCTGTTGGTAAAACTTCTGATGCCTTCGTGCACGTCAGAGGAAGGGCACCAGCTATTCTAGGGCTACACATGGGTTTGTTTTTTTTTTAACCACTGCACACTTCCATCAGAAGTAATACTTCACTGAAGAAAGTCCTTGACGAAACACTAAAAATAATGAATGTTGTTCAGTCTTGACCCTTGAATTTCCATCTTTCTATAGTCTGTGTGAGGAAGTTGGAGGTCCACATAAAGCACTTCTGCTCTGTGCTGAAGTGTCATGGTTGTCTCCAGGAGAAGCACCTGTGTGATGGTTTGAATTGCAAGCTGAACTAGCCATTTTTTTTTTTAATGGAACACCATTTTTACTTGAAAGAACGACTAACAAATCATGGTTACTCAGAATTGGGTATTTGACACATTTTCTCAAAAAGGAACACAAATGATCACGTCACTTCAATTAAAAAAAAAAACAAACCTGACAGGGATTAGTTGCCAATGACAAAATTTGACCTTTTGAATGAAAATTAGGGGAATTTGCATCTGTCACAATGAGCTTGACAGCTTCCCAGGACTTTTCTATAGAGATCTGTGGTGATATTAATGAATGTGGTATTTTGATGTTGTCTAATAAAATGTGTCAACACTGGCAAGATCTGCAAAACCCATATTTTCCAAATGACCCCTATACATGATGTTATAAACCCTTGCATGGGTGAAAATCCATTTGAAGCATAAAACAGACCATTGGATTTTACTGTAACAGAGTACAGAAAGTTCACTGATACAGATTCAGAGTCAACACTGGAACTAGCCTTTAAGAAATTGCTGCTTGTCAGGTTTTAGGGAGGTATCAGAGTATCTGTAATTAACTGAGAAGGTTCCTCCCTTTCCCCACTACACAGCTCTCGGAAGCCACAATCCTTCCCATGTTTCAACCCAAGAATGTATATCACAACAACCCGTATCACAACAACCCGTATCACAACAGATTGAATGCAGAAGTAGACATCAGAATCCAACCATCTTCTATTAAATCAGATGCTAAAAAGAATTCCCAAGGTTGTAAAACAGTGTCATTCTTAAGTAACTTTTAAATTGAAAATATGCCTTTTTAAGTTAAAAATGTTACTTGTTAATGCAATTTTTATTAACTTAAAATGGGTTAACATCGATTTTTAAATTATTGGTTTTAATTTCTAACATAAGTAACCATAGATATAACCCACATAAACCAAAGCTCTTTGGAATCCTCGATTTTTAACAGTGAGCTCTGAGATCAAAAAGTCTGAGAACCACTGGCTTAGAGGAAGGAAAAGGAGAGAGGGAGAAAATTAAAATAGATGAGAGAATTGAGCCAGAATCTAATGGCTATCTATACTTGAGGATGAGGGCTTAGAGATAAGTGGCAGTATGATTGAAGAGAAAAGGGCTAATTCAGGAAACATTTTGAAAGAGGACATGGTAAGATATGGTGACAGTTTCAGTATAGGGTGCATGAGAGGAAAAGCTTAAAGATAACTTGTATAATAGCTATGTGTTTGTATTACAGACCTGGAAACTGATTATTGACAGAACTAGATCAGGTTCATGGATGGATGCTCATTTATAAATACTGTTTTTGGAGATTCAAGGAGGAGGGGTTGGCGATGGCTCAGGAGAAGGAGTAACCAGAAAGAGGCAGGAAGTGTTTGTGGAACAGAAAGCAAGGAAGGCAAGAGGCTTAGCAAGAAGCCGGTCATGGGCACGTAGAGGCAGAGGACGGGGTTTAACGTCAAGCAAGGCTGTGTCTCATTTGAAAGACTTGATTCAGAGGTACTGTCTTGGAAGCTGATAAGTCAGTGGTTCAAGGTCGTATGCTAGTGAACAGCCAGACATCAGCAACACTGCCCAGGGCTCCGCTGAGTGTGAGGAGGGTGAGAGTGGAGAAGAGGCTCCTCTCGATGGCGCACCCTTTGGTAATCCCCAGGGACGCTGGGTTCTAATGAAGTCTGGCTTTAAGAGGAGGGGATGATTAGATGGGAGATGAAAGCAGTGAGCATGGGCCAACTTGAAGCAGTTTGATAATCAGAAAAATGAGGAAATTGGTTGTCTTGAAGGAATAGTGAGTTCAGAAACAGTTAAGGCAAGAAAATTCCAAACAGAAAACTTTTTTTTTTTAAGGTAAGAGAAATAGATGCACACTGAGTATAGATAGGAAGCCATGAAAACAGAAAATAGTAAGAAAATGGGTACTTGGTGTTAGAGTTGGTAGGAATAATGACCAACTTTGATACAGCATCTTAAAGATGTTTTGCTCATATGGTGTTTCTCACATGTGTTTTGAGCTTCATAACCTGTAAGAAGTGGGTTATGGCCACTTCCCTGATGAGGAAATTGAGGTTTAGAGAGGCTCAAGCAGTAAGGGGTCCAGGACAGCTTTAGTGGAGAGAAGTTCTTGCCTCTGAGACTGTAGGGGGAGGGGTTGAGGGGTGGTTATAAAGGGCTCAGATAGGTTTGACGTCAGGAGGGCGGTCACTGGGGAACCAGTCCCCTTGTGGACTGAACCTGCATGTTGGCGGCCCAGATGTGATCCAACAGGTGTGAATAGTTAAAAAAGAGCCAGGTGGGGAGTGATGGAAGAAACTCCCTTTGCCTTTCTCAGCGTGATTATTCCACAGTGGTGTGGTAGCCAGGCTTCCCCAAGAACATGATTGGGAGGAATAGCACTCTCTCCACTTGCCTGATGGATTCCTAGGGAGGGCGAGGCCAGTTAATTCTCTCAGCTCCAAGTATAGCCATCATGAATTCTTTCACTCTTTAAATCTATGAGATGTAAAGCATTGCTGAGAGATGAGGCCTTTCTCTCCAGCCCTTATCCCACTGGTATGGGGTAAGGTGCACCCATTATTGATGAGTGATGTAATATTAACTACACGAATGAAAATAACCTCTCCAGTTAGAGTGTCCCATTGAATTTTGGTTTGGGAGTCATTTTGGAATACGAATTATTGGCTCAAGGAAAATCCTGCCTGACTATTCAGATCTCAGTATTTGGTAATTGACTGCAGAAGGAGAAGTGCGTTTTCATTTCATAGTCGAAGTATCGGTGTGAGTTCATTGCCAACTCACCTCCCCCCAGATGGCACCGTCACACCGCACCCAGGGGTCCTTCTGCCAGAACGAAGAGTTCAGTGAGAGAATGCTCTGTGTGTTAGGGAAGGAAAGGTGCAGACAGCTTGAAGTGGATTAAGAAATTCATACTGAAGGGGACTTCTGAGGACAAGGTCACTAGGATGACATTTCAGTAAAAAGAATAATCTGAAAAGACAGTTGGGAAACCTTTGGAAGAAAGAAAATTGCAGTGGCTTAATGGATGCACAAACCGGAATGAAGAACACCTGTTCATTCATCCTGAACCTGGGTAGAGTTTTGGAGCTCTGGTAGAAACAAAGTCCAGGTTGAATAGTTAAGAGAGCAAGTTAATGATGAACTTGGGTGTCTCTTGTCTATTCAGACATGAGGCCTGGAATGTCCACTGCTCCCCAGCTTGTCTGAGGACTGGAGGTTTGGATGACAAGTTGTCTTTGGAGATGTGTGTATATATATCTCATAGGTACACAACACATGTATGTATCTTTTAATGAGAACCTTGACAATCTGGGGTGTCTGTCTGCAGCTGCAGTGGGGATTCTGCTGCTCCCACCCCGCAGGAACTGCACGGAGTGAGCCCCCAGTGAGCGGGGTGCGGTGGCCTCGTTTGCCGTCAGGGTGAATTCTGTGGCGGCCCACCCTGTGCAGCTGCTCTCTCTGCCTCCACAGCAGCTGCCAACTGGGAGTCGTTCCTGGCTCTTTCCCCAGAGCGTTTCAGGTTGGACCAGAAGCTAGACATTCTGGGGCAAGTCACAATTGGGTAGCCGGGTAGAGATTGTTTCGAAAGGAAGGGAGGTGTGGAATGGGGAAGCGGCTGAGTTCTGGCCCCTCACCCACTTGTTCCCCTTTCCAGCTGCATCCTGTTCTCTCCCTCCGGTCCAGCTGCCACCTAAGATAAAGTCACTGCCCTGCCTGAGCCTTGGGGCAAGGGAGGGCGAGACTGATCCTGTTCTGCAGTGGTTCAGCCCTTGGGTGTGCCTGGGTTGTACTGATTTGTTTTGGGTCCTGCCTTCCTTTCCCCAATGCCCATGTACCTTAAGAAACCAGATGTGGTTGGAGATCTCTGGTGGGAAGGGACCTTCTGTAGAGTGGCTTTGAGGGTGTGGTTGACACGCCCTGGGGTGGCTTCCTTACCCCAGTCACTGGCTTGGGGCTGCTGCTCTTCCATGTTATGAGTTTAACTCAGATGATCAGAAAGAGCAAGGCTTAACCTCTTAACCCAGAACAATGGAGCCTTGATTATTTTAGCCCTGCAGTTTTCTAGAGCAACCAAAAAACAACCAGCCTGGAAACAGCCCTTCTTCTCACCCTAAACCTTGGGAGCTTTGGAGAGCGAGCAAGGGGTAGAGTGCTTCTCCTTCCTTGAGGACACAGCCGGCCTCGTTTCCCTTGTCGCTGCCCTCCTGGAGCCTGACCTAGCAGAACTGATAATGTGGGCGAGGATAATACAGGTGGTCTTCTCAGCTCTGCTTACTTTGACTTTTGCAGCTGCTTAGAAAAGGCAAAGTTAGCGTTGAACGTTGATGGTGGTATTGCAGCTCCAAGGTAATACCGTGAATTTGTTCTTTCCTCATTTTATTTTTCTATGACCTCTTATCTATTATCTGCAGATTTCCACATCCAGGGAAAATGGTTTATGAATGTGTGGATCTGGGTACCTGGACAATTAACAAGAAACATTAAGATGAATGATTGTGTTACAGGTTGCATACTGTTAAGTTCTAACTTCATAGGCATGGTTTGCTTTATACATCATTTTCATTCCCTGATAAATGCCGACTTAAAACTGTTAGAATGAATAATGTGAATATCATTTTGTCAACCATAGTTAAGTTCCCACAGGCTTTGGATACAAGGTTAACCTATAGCTCAACATTTAAATCAAATCCAACAATAAAATTCTTGAGTGCAAGGAGCAAGATGACCAGCCTTAGAGAGACTAGAGGAAGGAACAGCTTCCAGACATGCCCTGTGACCTTCAGGTGAAATGTGCTTCCAGCATTAACCTGGAGTGTGCTGAGAACACAACTGATTTTTCTATGCCTCCTCATGGACAGAAGGGTATACTACTGGGTCCAGTCTCTTGGGACACGTTTCATTGGGACTTAAGGTCTTTGTTTCAGTGTGGACCCCTGATGATTGACCCTTGGGTTGGAATTCTGGTTTTGACTTTCATTCCTGTGGGGCATGCACTGCAAGTTTCCACCGAAGTAGTCATGCCCCTGTCTTGTTTCGTGAGAGCTCGGATTTCACATTTCCCCCAGCGTATAAGTAGCCAGCATGCCACTTGGGTTTTACTTTATTTTAACCTCCTGTAGGCATTGGACACACTGTGCTCTTTAAGAGTAAGGTGAAGGTTGGCCTTTTTCTACCTTTGGTGTCTGAAGTATATTTTGCATGACATGGAAAAATTGCTATCAGATAATGACACTGTTCTTCTGATTCAGGTCAACTGTTTCACCCTTTGCACCTGGAGTTTCTCTTTTACTGTTTTCTTAACCTGTCACAGCCTCTTAATTAGAATGTATTGCTGGAGGACAGGCGACATTGTCAAACTTTATGCGTTTTTATAAAAATACACAAAAGCACCAGGCGAGCAGCTGTAATGCCAGCTCTTCCAGATGCGGTACTGAAATTCCCCAGAGGGGCGTCTTCATTGTTTTCTTTCTTTGTTCCAGAAGCAAAGGCCGATAATGAACCGAGCTGTTCGCCGGCCGCTCAAGAACTGTTGACAAGGCTGGGATTTTTACTGGGCGAAGGGATCCCAAGTGCCACACACATAACCATTGAAGAAAAAAATGAGACCATGGTAATGCCCGAGGAAGGCACTGTGCCATCCCTGCTCAGAGGACCAGTGAAGGCGTAGCCGTCTCCCCCTGCCTCCCTGGGTTGGGTGGGGAGGTCATTGTTCAGGCCAAATATATCTGGGCCGTCGTGTATTGAAATATATTTCAACAGTTGGTTCGTGGGTTTTTGTAGTGGGGAGGTGGGGAGAAGCAGAACTTAGGAAAATGTCCACATTAACCTTCCGGAGAGGAGCAGCTCACTGGATTAAAGTGGCTGCAACAATTCCTTAGTAACGACATGACTTTTATCTTTATAGCACCATTCTTCTCATCTGGCTGCTTTCGTATATGCTTTCCTGTGCTTTTTTTTTTATCAGTTGAGATTTTGGAGGGTCAGTGGGGTGAGGAAAATATTTATAGGAAATGAGCAGACACAGAATAAAATGAGATCAAATGGATCATCTGCGAAGAGCACTCCCTGCCTAGGGAGCAGCGGCCTGGCCTGCCCCTGCATCCCACCATCCCTCTGAGATGCACAGGGGATGTGTGAATAACAGCGAGGGGCTGGAGCCCCTGCCCCTCCCCCCAGGTCTCTGCGGGAGTGTCCTGTGCTGATTGAGATCGCAGTGGCCACCCGTCTCCTTCCCCTGATCGCAGAGCCCATAAATCTCCAGGAATTGAATCAGGTGGCAGTGCTTGTGAAACATGACAAAAACAGAGTTCCCAGATTTTCCATACAGAGGTCAAAGAACCCATTTGTCTTCTGCAGACTTGAAATGAAAGGAAGTCTGCCTGTTTGCTATTTCTGTTTTACAAATACGCATTCCCACTCAATTATGTCTAAGACTACCCTTTTAAGAAAAAAGGAAGATCACAGTGGGAGGGGACAAGAACAAGATTTCTCTTTTAAAATTTGGAAGATGGTGTATATATCAAGCTCCCTAGATTTAAAAAAGAAAAAAACAGTTTTTCATGTTCCCGTTTTTAGTTTCATTGTTTTAGCGTCAAAATACAAAGGGAGGTGTAGCCGCGTCCTGTGAGAAGCCACACTAACTCCTCCTTGCATTCGTCTTGCAGTGCACAGCTCTGAGCCAAGGCATCAGCCCTTGCTCCACACTAACAAGCAGCACCGCATCTCCCAGCACCGATAGCCCCTGCTCCACCTTGAACAGCTGTGTCAGCAAGACGGCAGCCAACAAAAGTCCCTGTGAGACCATTAGCAGCCCTGGTTCCACCCTGGAGAGCAAGGACAGTGGAATTATAGGTAAGAAGCTCACTGCTCGGGAAGGTCATGGCTCCATGCACTTCATCCAGAGCGCTCACCGGGCCCTTCTCAAGAGGGCGTTAGCGTGGTGGGTGAAGGTCAGCCGCGCCGGGGCCCTGGCCTCTGCAGACAGCGCCGGCTCCATGGACAGCTGAGAGCATGAAGCATTCTTTGGCTTTTACATTCCTTGGTGTTTATCTTATAGCACGGGGCTCATTGGGTAAAGAAAATTTCCAGATCAGGCCTGGCCCCTGAAGTTGCAAAAGCCTTCCCTGCTCACTGAGTAATTCCATTTGATGGGAGTGAGGCCTGGATAGGACACACAGTAGGGTGGCGAAAGCCCTGTGTGTTGAGACACCTTCCCCGCCCAGTCTCAAGGTCACTGGTTTTCCCACTTATTTACAGGTGTGTGTTCTTTCGTTTCTTATAATGGCATCTGACCGCTGTTCGGAGGCCAGGATTTTCTAAGGAAACCATACCTACGCAGTGTTGTTGTGCTGAGGGTCTTCTGGGGATGCAGGGTACCCCTGACTCTAAGGCTGCTTGGCTGGGTGACTTGAGCAATATTGAATTGAGTTCTTTGCATACTTCTTTCCTTCTCAAAGGAAGTCAGAAGCAAGGATTTTTTATATGTATAACAAACATGATGCCGTACATCAGAAATTAACACAACGTTGTAAAGTGACTATTATTCAATAAAAAAAATAGCATTCTAAATTAAAATAATACATTTAAATTTTAAAAAGTAAGGATTCTGATTAGTTCAGTAGTTTCTGATTGATTAGAATCAACCAGGGAATTGAAGAGCCCTTGTTTTTACATCCTGCCCTGGACAGAGTGTGTTTGGGTTTCTGCAGGTGGGCCTGGGTGCCTGTGTGTCTCAGCCTGCAGCCTGGTGCCTTTCAGGTCACTCGCTCAGCCTCCCGTGCGCTGAGACCCGGCCGCACTCTAACACGGGTGCTGTCCTGCACAGCTCAGCTCCTCCCCGTGGCTGAGTGACGCACCTGTGTTTGAGGGATATTTTATGTTTTCTTACGGACTGAGCCCCACTCCCGTCCACATTAATAGGTAACCAAGTGCAGTGACGTCAGAGCTCTTTATTTTCTTTTGTAATGTGCAGTTTCCTTCAAGTGTCATTTGACAATCCAAGCTGCAGGTTCATCCAGTTTGTGTTTTGGAGATTATCACAGAAGAGCTGTGAGGTTTCTGGGACTGGGTTGCGGGCTCCCTGGTGTGGCCGCCCCACAGCTTTGTGAGGGTCCCTCTGCCTGAGGAAAGGCCTCTTCCCTGAGTTCTTACTTGGATCAGGATCTTCAGTGGGGTTTTGTTTCATTTGTGTCATATTTGTCTTACTGAGATACAAGTAGCCCACCATAATATTCTCCCATTTAAACCATCGAGTGGTTTGTGTTGTATTCAGAGTTGTGCAGTCATCACCACCATCTGATTTCAGAACAGTTTTGCCACCCCAAGAAGAAACCCTGTACCCATGAGCAGTCACGATTTATTTCCCCCCACACCCTAGCCTGACTCAACTGGCCGTCTGCTTTCTGTCCCTGTAGATCAGCTCATTCTGGACATTTCATATGAATGGTGGGTTGAGGTTTTGTAGCAGATTTGAATTCTTTTTGCTTGGCTTCAAGCCCGTGCAGTGAGCTTACTCTGCTAATTTCCCATTCTCGCCTCTCTCTACCTTTCCACCTGCTGTTTCTCCTAACAGATTTTCCCCAGTGTTACTTCTGTTTTCATGCCCATCCCTCTCTGAGCCGTCCACCACTGAGAGATCTCTGGCATCAATTCTGTGATAGCCAGTTGACTTTCTTTGTAGCCTTCTTAGCTCTTCTGAAATGTCCTCTCCTCCACAGAGTCTGTCTGTCTTCAAGAAGCTGGCCTGGGCTACACATTTTTTTGGATAGCCTTTTCCTTTTCATTCTGTGTTCTGGCATTGCCTGCCTCTGATTACAACCAAGCCAGTTTCTTGTTTTAATAGAAACCTTTTCAATGACAGAAAAGTACCCTCATTCATTCATTCATTAGTTTGTTCTTACTCTGTCTCTTTCTCTTATTGAGAGTTGGTGCTGCAATTTTAAAAGTGTTCTAAAGAGGGAAAAGAAATTTTCTGGTTTGTCAATGAATGACTGAGCTGCAGGAATATTGAGGTTATTAATTAGTACCTGACTGAATACAGTCCCAGCCGAGCCCAGGCTGGTTAGTCCCCCATTACATGCTCTCTCCATAGTGTCTCAATATTTTCTTTTAACTTATTCTTGTTATATTATTTACTTTTGTCTCCATGTGGTTGGGGCAGGGTGGGTCTCATCTACATTCCTCTATCTCCTGGGCTCCTACAAAGGAAAGAGAACTGTTGCTATTACGAGTTGCACTAAAGGAGGCAATGGTTTAGACGGTTTCTGAAAAAACCATGTGGGATTCCCATTCCAAGTTGGCATAGTCAAAATTTTTAATGTCACCTGTGTTTTAAGTTGTGTCTTGCTAAAGTCAAATGACATATTTCATGTTACTGAGGCTGCCCTTCATTCCTTGGCTCAAGTCAACATGTTCTCGACGCAGCTGAATGTGAAAAATGATAACAATTGAGGAGGAAGTGGTTCGAAAGTCCCTCTTTCAGGGAAGACCACCCTCCCACACCCCTTGCTTCATGAGATGGTGCTTCATGCCTGGTTAGCACATCTCCTGCAGGGAGCGAGGACTGTAGGTGGCTGGAAAGGGCACAGTGTGCTGGTGACAGTGTTCCTCTGTTCTCTCTCCTTCAGTGACCTGCAGAATTAGAACGTGTTGCCAAGGAACACATTGGAGGTGTGGTAGGGAGGAGAAGGGGAAAAAGCAGGCATTTCCTCCCCAGGCAGACTGTAGCCACAGCTCTTTGAAGAGGCGGGCATGGTGGGGCAGAGGAAGGGGAGAGCTTCCTCCTGGGTCAGTCCTGGGCATGGAGGCCCCATCGCTCTTTGGGGAGCAGGGACTTGTGACTCAGTTATGGTTCTGTGGTTGCTGGAGGTGGGGCCTGTACTTTTTGTACCTGGAGAACACCCCTGTTTTTGTAAGATGTAGCCTGGGAATGGCAAGCTTTGTGCATCTTAACTGTTTAGCAGAGTAAAATATTCAAGAACACAATGATCCCAGTGAGCAGAGATGAAGGTGAGATATCTTGGCTTCCTGCTTTGGAAGGGTTGGCAGCTGCTTATAAAACAGGCTGGGTAAGATTCATGTTCCAAACTACACAGGCCCTGGAGAAGAGAGGAAGAGGCTTTCCATTTAATTTTCCATTTTAGGTTGTGACAGATTTGTCGACCCATGGAGCTCGGGTCGGAGCGGCAGAGGCTGGGGGTGGGCTGGTGCGAAGAGCTCGCAGCTGCCCCGGCATTTCAGGCTTTGGGGAAGCATGGGCTCCCATCCAGGGCTTAGACCAGAGTTCCATGTACAGTATTAGCACCGTTTATTTAGGGGAAATTTCAAACGGTGCTAACCTATCCTCGAAAATTCCTGGGCCTCCCCCTTACTATTTAAGCTGACTTCCATCATGCTAATTCTATTCAATCTAAATATTTTTGCCCAACAGATGCCGTGAAGGGAAGCTTGTGTCCCCATATGTCCAGGCAGCCTTCTTGGGCTGCCCGAGAGCGCCCTGCCTGCATTGTTTCTACTAGTTTTGATACATTGCAGGGGAACAGAGTTTTCCTTTTGGAACTGCTTAGGAGAACGGGCAGGCTAACAACCATCAGAAGAATTTACTGGGCCCCTTCCAGTCTTTCTCTGTGGAGGCCGAGGCTCAGTGGAGCCCCCCCCCCCCTTACTGTGTTATGCAGAGGAGAGGCCCACTTCATCCTATTTCAGGAAGTCCTAGTTCTTCCAACGTAAATGTCTTTAGAAGTTTAATAATTCTGTCATGGAGAAATACTGTCCAAGCTGGATGAGATTAACTGAATTCCCTACGAATATCTTTTTTTTTTTTTAAAGTAAAATTCCCTACTCTTTGCATGTAAGATCATTGGCAGTACTTAGAAGCTAATGTCTGATTTTTCAAATTTGCAATGTGAAAACCTAAACATGATGTCAGCTGTACTCATTTACCTTAAAGCAGCTTTTCAATTACTTGCTTTGAAAAGGAAAACTTTATGGAGAAGTAGCATTTAAAGGTATTTCCTCCATGACGGAGAAAACATTTTTTCTTAGTGACACTCCCTTGAATGTCACTTGCTTTCAACTGTTATGAATGGAAATTGGAGACCGCATTAATCTCAGCTTAGAGAAAAATGAAGCCCAGGCCGACTTCGGCATATTGCAGGTTCGGTTCCAGACCCCTGCAATAAAGCAAATACTACGATAAACCGAATCACATGACATTTCTGGTTTCCCAGTACATGTAAGAGCTTTTGACACTGTACTCTGATCTGTTAAGTGTGCAGTAGCATTATGTCTAAAAAAAAGTACATATCTTAATTAAAAAAGCACTTATTACTAAAAAATGTTGACCACCATCTGTGCCTTCAGCTATTTGTAGGGTTGTATGTAATCTTTTTGCTGGTGGAGGGTTTGAAATATTTCAAGAATTACCAAAATGTAACAGATACGAAGTGAGCAAATGCTGTTGGAAAAATGGCGCCAATAGGCTTGGTTGATGCAGGGTTGCCCCAAACCTTCAATTTGAAAAAAAAAAAACAAAAACAATTTCTGCCAAGTGCGATGAAACAGCGTATACCTCTATGCCTGTGCATTGGAGTCTGTGTGAAAAACAATCTGATTAAGAAAAGAAAACATCACTGAAAATAGTGGGCTTTAAAGCACTTTTGGATATAAACATACTGTTGAGTTTTTGTTTATGTCCTTACCGTGATCAGTATTTTGTGTGTGTGTGTATTTGCTTCAAAGAAATGGGCTTTTTCTCTGTTGAGGAAGAAACAGGATAGATATTGGATGAGGAGAAACAAAGCTCACCTTTCCTGTCAAGATTTAAAATAAATCCTTCCTATCCATTAATGATGGACATGCCAGGAGAAGGGTTTACAGGTAGCAATTTAAAAAATTCTGGCAGAGAGAGAGGCTGTTAAAGTCAGCCACCCTTCCATTTCCTTTCTCTGCCATCTGCTCATACATGCTGACATTTGTAATCTCCAGATCACTTCTGTAGTGTGCTGCATGTGTTTCCTTTAGAGAGCTGGTGTTAGGACAGCCCTGTGGAGTGAGGGGAGGGGAGGGGATTCCGAGCGGACAGGCATCTCACCCCGCCATCTCCGGCACTGGGCATCAGGCGTGTCTCCCAGACAGAGCAGATGTGTCCTCCACCTGCCCTGCTCCTCCATGCCTGAGCCACCACATTCCACCAGGCCAGGTAGCTTTCAGGATGATTAAGTGCTCAGAATTTGAAAAGAGCAAAGCAGGAACACGGGTGCTCCCTGCTGCCGCTCCACTTCCCTTTCTTTGGGGGACGGAGGAGGTGAGCTTATCTTACTTAGCTCTCTTCCTGCTCACTTTGAAGCTGGGAGGCAGGTATAAATTTAGATGGGGGAATACCTTCACAGAAACATGGCTATGGCTCCTGCAAAAGTGGCTTGCGGTGAAATACCGGACACTTGATTAGTGTCCTGCTGGTGCTTGCTGGAGTTTGATAATACTTGTTTTTTCTGTCCAGTGGCTTAGCATATAAAAGAAAGTTAGTACGGGCTGACTTTTATCTTCTCGTGTCTCCTGTGCCCTCCTCGGCTTGTAAAATGAGAGTGATTCCAGAGGTACCTTTAGACCTTTTACTTCCTGGACTATGTGTCCCAAGGGAGATGATCGGCTGCAGAGAGAGGCATACAAAGAGGAATTAATTGTCTTATTTTCGTTTCTAACTTGTTGTAAATCCTGCCCTTTGGATTTTATGCTAATACTGCTTTGTTGCCACCTGTATTGCCCTGCTCACTACTAAATTGAAGTGCTTTGAAATTGATTTGGTAATAACTATTTAGAGTGTTTGAAATCTGTGTTAATATGCATTTTGCTACATTGCCTGCAATTTAAAAAATCATCCTTAATTATGGAAGCTTTTTTAAAATCTCTTGGGTGGAGGAGAATTTGCCTTTACATATATAATTCGGTAACGTACTTAGTGTGAGAATGAAGTCTCCAGTGATGATTCAGGCTAGCAGACCTCCTGCCATACTTGTTTTCAGACCGTGGTTGGATTCTTCTGGCTGCTCTGTCTGAAGCATTTATTGGCACCGACCGTGTACCAGAAGCAAGTGTGCTCAGAATGGGGACGGTAGAGATAGGCACAGTGTCTTCTTTAACTTGTCTGCCTGTGGAGCAGGAATGATCCCCTGCCCTTGGAGACTTGGGCAAGTTGTCAGTTGCTGAAAAGGGGTTCAAACATGATAGTGATTGACACCTCTGATGGAAGGTGTATGCTGTAGGTGCATAATAATGCCAATTACTAATAGTGCCTTACGCTCTTTTTTTTGGAAGAGTCTGGAACTCTGTGGAGTCATTGGACTAAGTCAGAAGTTCCCGCGTCTAGGTCTTTGGTGTACAGAATATATGACGCCTTACCAAAGCACTGTGTCATGAGCTATTGCTAGAAAATTTCATGCTGTTGAAATCCGAAGGCCTGTCCTCCCCTCCCCCACAGCCCTGCCCCAGCTGCCCCTTCAGGTGTCTCCACAGCCAGAGGCCTGCTGAGCGCTGCTGTGACCACGTGGCTGTGGCTCAGGTCCCCAGCCTTGCTGCGTGTCATAACAGAGCACGCCTTGCGCAATGCGGTGAGCGCTGAGCTGGAGGTTTGGGACAGAGATCTGTCTGTTACACACCAAAGCACAGGGCCCCTGTGCCCGGCCAGAAGGAGCACGGCACTACGGGGGTGACACAGGGCTGGCTGGAGGAGCCACAAGCTGCTGGCCAGGTGGAGTGGCAGGAGAAGCCAGAAAGTCCTCTGGAACCAGGTGATTCAGGCCACCCTCCCTGCACCCTCTCCTTCCCAGGCTGAGCCAGGCAAGAGCAGGCACCCGCGAGTGAGCCTCAGACTTTGCTCCCTGCCATCTGTGAGCAAGTAGGTGGGGTGGAGAGAAGCACTGTCTGGCATTTCTGGGCAGAAGTTTCCATGCAGGCTGGTTTTATCCCTGCAGTCGTGCCCTTTGTCGCTCCAGGAGCTCCAGAGGACAGCACGACAGCCCGACCCAAGGGAGGTGGGAGCACAGAGGAGGAGGGGAGGGCCTGCATTTGTTGGGTCCAGGGAACCGGGCTGTGGTCACGTGGCTTCCTGGATGTGTGGCTCTGATCATTCCTGCTCTCATCGACTTTCCCTGCTTTCCATAGTTTTCAGTGACCTTTATGCCGTCAGGTCAGAGGAGGCGTGCCTGCGGGAGTTGGATTTCCCTTCTTCACTTCCCTTCTCCCACTTTCCTCAGCAGCCATTCTTCTGTTTCTTTCTTGTTTGACCTTTAATTCACTGGCCCAGTGTTTTAACGTTTAAACTCCTCCTGTCAACCATTAAACTGGATGTAGAAGTTCAGAGATGTTTGTTTGGTTTTTTCCAGGGCTACTTTATTTTCCTTCAGTTGTGTGGGGGAGGAAACCAGTCCTGGGGACTCAGGGTCTAGGAGGCACTCGATCTCTGTCCTTCTGTCAGACTTCCTCCACAACCCAGGACTCTCTTCACAGAGCCCTGGCTTTGAAAACGGGGAATGCAAGACGATGTGTGGAGTGCTTGAAGAAAATTTCAGTTTGGGGGTGTTTAAAAATCCTTTCAAAATGTATGTTTTTGTGTATGTTTTGTGTTACAATACATTAGAGTAGTGCATGTACATAGTTTATAAATACACGTATTGGAAGGCAAGCTCAAAGTTTTCTAACAGTGTGGTGCGACTGAACAGTGTGGAGCATCTCTCGAGCACAGCAGGGCTTCAGGTGCGCTGGGGCTTCCTTGCCCACAGGGCTGTTAGGAGTGCTGAGTGAGGTGCCGTGTGGGCTTAGGCCCGTGCACAGTGAGCACTGTTGTAATACTCACGTTGGCCACTGTTGCTGTTCTTATTTCCTAGGGGTACTTACTTACTGACACTTAATCCCTCCTCAGTGGATCTGAAATGCTCATAGATATTTAGCAAAACAAGATTTTTCTTTTTCAGGAAAGGTGTGAGTTGGGGAAAGGAAATAAAAATGAGAGAAAAGATGAAGTCAGGGGTTAGGTGCATGAGATTTTACTAATTTTGTTTATAAGTGAGCAGGAAGTTTTAAGATCCCTAGTAGGCAGTATAAAGACAGAAGTACTATCAAACACACAAGAAGATGTTTGTAAGGTAAAGACAAAAATGTGCCCATTCCTAGTCCTGGGCCCAGAGAGACATGCCCCCCCACAGTTCCTCAAAAGGGGAGAAGCCAGTTTGAACCCAGGCCCCTCGCACTTTTCACCTGTGGTCTGTTCCACAGCTCAGAGAGAGAAGAATTTAGCTCTATGTATATGTTTGATATCAATGGCCCTTAGTTCCTAAACAGTTCTGGAGGTAGTCCATTTAATTTACTTCTTAATGTTTTTTTAAACCTACAATTTGATTTAGATCCCACCAAACTACTTATTGGGCGCTGGACTCTATTGTTTTGTTTTTTTTTTTAATTCTATTTTTAATGAACATTCAACACATGAGAGAACCTTCAATAGGCAAAGAGGGGTTGAGGGGAAGTTGGGAAGTAGATGGAGTGGTTCTATTGCAGCGCCTTATAATAGCAAAATGTATAATGACTGAGTGGGCCTCTCTCCCTGCCTCCCCCTGTTGGCCGGTGACTCCCTCTTGGCTGCTCTGAGCCCACAACTTGGCTCTCTCCACCAGCCCCTGCCCAGGGGCTGCTCTTCTTAACAAGGCAGACTTCATGAACTGCCAAATACTTTTTAGCCACAGATACTTAAAGAACTCCTTTTACGTGCTGAGAACTGTGCAAGGCAAAGGAAGTTTTAATACACACTGCGTATGCAGTCAGGACTGGTGTCAGACGTACGACTCACTGTGTGTGTGTGATCAGTTTCTCCCGCGTGCGTTTCCGTATTTATAAAGTGGGGTTGATGATTCTGAGCCTTTCCACCTCTTCTCACATGCTGTAGTGATCATGTATTTGTCCTAGTATATTTGGAAAGTGCTTTGGAAATAGTATTGCCCTGTGCACTAGTAGGTCTGGTTAAATGTGCTGTTACTGCAGAGGGAATTAACCCTCCGTCTCTAGCTAAGTGGAATTTTCAGATTACATGGAATTCAGAACCAGCACATGTGAGTTCAGAACTAGCACAAGGAGCAGTACCAAACCTCATTTCATACTGACTTGTCAAGCCTAACCTCACAGCTTGACAAAACTTAAGGCCTGATAAGTCACTCATTTTACAGAATCCTGCATGTCAGCAGAACAGTTGAGACCCCATCTGAGTGATGATGGCAAGTCTTAATTGACAAACACTGGCATTTATATGAATTGAAGGAGTAAGATGTTAGAATTTTTGAGTTGTTAGGGAGCTTTCAAGATTACCTAGTCTCTGGAAAATGTCAAGTGGTACTTATTTTTCAGAGCTTTTTAAAACAAACAAATCATCTGAGTTAGAATGTTGCCCTAGGTGGTGGGGGGTGTGTGTGTATGTTAACTTGAAGGTGACTGGGTTAACTTAATTAGTTTATTTCTGTTAACCTGGAAGAAAAACAGGTATTTTTGGATAGCCTGTCATTTGTTGTAAGAACTACTTTCCTTTCCTTGGAGAGGATGGAGCTGCCCTATTTGGTGTGCTTCTTAGGTTGTGTGGGGAAACGGGCGCCTTTATCTGCCCCAGTGGACCTGCTTCGGGGCTTGATTGTACCTGAACTGAGATGAAAGTTCACTGCCTGGGCTTCAGGCCAGACGGCTGGGTCTGGTATTGGACCCCAGGGAGAGTGTTGTGAGGGGTCAGTCTCAGTGGGACATCTTGGTGGGAGGGCCTATGGCTTCAGGGCTTCTCACCTTGGAGACGCTTACACTTACAAACATATTATAGACTCATAATATCCTTCTTTTGAAGTGGCGGCTTGTCTGGGACTGCTGTTCCCAGCTACTGTTCCTGCCGCTGGGGGCCTTCCACCCCCCACCCCCAACTTTGCTCCCTCTCACTGCCAGGACCTGAACGGTGTCCTTCATCGGGGCCTGGGCGCTTGTGGCTGTGCAGTGAGAACCAGTCCTCCGGCCTGTCCCTGCAACCCAGGAGCCCTGGCCCGGCTGTCCCTGCTCAGCTGCTGCTTGGGTCCTGGAAGTCCTACTTCCAGTGCTGTCACCTGTAACAGGAATTAGGGAAGTCCCAGTTCCTGCTCCCACTGCTTGAGGTCTGGGTTAAGATCAGGTCCTTTGGGATTTGATTCTGAAGTGCAAAGCCCTTAGGGAGAGCAAATGAGCAAAAACGAAACTGTGACTTCTCTTTTTCACCTTAAGAATATGTGCCCCCAAATAAAACAGCCACTGCATGAAAACCTAGCCTGTCACCCTACCCCCAGCCTGGAACTATTTCTGTAACTTAGACGTTAGGGTAGCCCGGGAACCTAACTAATTAAAGCATGCCCAAAGGAAAGCACCCTGAGTCCTGGCTGGACTTGGAAACGACAGTTCATAACACAATCACAACTTATTAACAGGCTGATTGTTCATAACTCATTACCATTTATAAGCAATAATCTCATTAATAACTTAAAGAGTATTCTTGTGAAGCCCTCAGCACAGTCTGACACATAGTGACCTTCAATACGTATTAGCTGCTGCTCTTACCACCGCCAGCATTTTTAGGATGGAAAGAGTCATACCTCATACACTTAGGCTCCTGTGAATGAACCATTTGAGAAAACATGCAATGAAGGCTGTGGTTGATTCCAAACAGACAGACAGACTAGTATTAACACTCCTGATAGAGAACTTGGAAATGCAGAGAGTAATGACAGATACCCAAAGAGTGTGACGGGCCTGTCCCAGATCAACCTACACTCCGTTAGGGACGTAATACCCACAATCCTGAACCAGTAACAGTGAGATTAAGCGTTGTGTCCCTGAAGTTTGTTCATTTGCTCCTCTCCTTCATTGAAAAAGCAAACATTTACTGAGCCCTGGGTATGTGCCAGGCTCTGTGCTGCTCAGAAAAGGAAGAGATCAGCTCCTGACAGACGCTCTAAGGAGGCTTCAGCTTGTAGGAGGGGTTTTTAAGCAGGGACATGAGCAGTGGATAGTAAGTCCAGGCTGGGGCAGCAGGAGCAAAGATAGTTTTAGGAATGTGACAGGATGCCCTGTGGTCACATCACAGTGAGGAAATTGTTTTGTCTTTGCTTCTAAACCATAAAGAACATTGTAAAAATAAAACAAAACCAAACTGCTGCAGACCCTTTGATCCTAGATAACAGACTCTATTGGAGCTAACTCACCAGCCTGCTGATAGTGTGTGTCATCCTGGCGTGTTGATAGAGCAGTTTAACCTGGGCAGCTGGGTCCTGCATACACTCTGACCTGGCGCACTCCCGTTTAAGTTTTGCTTTAAGGGTCTGGGCTGCTGGGATCCAAATAGGGATCAGAGGACATGGCTCCTATTCCCAAGGACGCCAGCCAGCATTGGGCCCACGGTGGCCTGTGCTTGCCAGGGAATCACATGCGGCTCAGCGCCTTTAAATCAGAAGTGGCTGTTTGTAGATTTGTAGGGTGAGTGTTGCTTTTTAACTTCATCATATTCCTCCTCTTTTGCCAAGATGTTTTTCCATCCTGGCTTTCCTAGAAAAGCTTATGTTTTAGTTCTGCAATCATGCATCCTTTCCCATGCTTGTATTTTTCCCTGCAGTGGGTAGGTAGAGGTTTCCTGTCTAAGCTGCTAAAGGCATAAAGTCAGGTCAGACTCTCTGGATCGTCTTGAGCAGATGTTATTATGAAGCTTAATTCTAAGGATTGCATTTCTGCTTAACTTTGTAATTGTATTTTGTTTTCATAGATTTGCTCCTGCATCTTTTCTGCATTAACCATTGTGCTGCCCTGCCCCCTCCCTCCATGCACAAGTGTTGTTAATTTGGGAAAAGTATTTAAAGGTTCAAAGGAATTTAGTGAGATACGAAATCTTTTGTGAGCAATTCATCTTTGTTAAAAGAGAGGATATGTCATTTCCAAATTACACAGATTTACTGTTGCTCTCAGATACTTTTAGACAGCTTTTTCATTATCTTCTTATCACAGTTTCTCCCCTCCCCTGTAGAATTATTAAGCAATTTATTTCCCCTGATAAGCAACATTCTTCTAATTTACCAAAATACATTGTGTGAAACATACTTTGATAAAAATCTGGGCAGACCAGAAAACCTTCCATTGATTACATGGAGGGCAGTGTGTGTGTATGTGTGTGTGGGGGGTGTGTGAGTAAGAGAGAGAATTCTCAGCCTCAGCTATTCCTGGCTTCCTTCAAAGTATTTTGGTCTCTCATTTCAGCCACAATTACAAGTTCATCCGAAAATGATGACCGGAGTGGCTCCAGTTTGGAATGGAATAAGGACGGAAGCCTAAGGTTAGGGGTACAGAAGGGAGTTCTTCATGATCGCAGGGCAGATAATTGCTCCCCAGTGGCAGAAGAGGAGCCCCCCGGGCCAGCGGAGAGCATGCTGCCCAAAGCCGAAGCCTCAGTTGGAGATGGTCCGGTCCCTTATTCTCAGAGCTCCAGCTCGCTAATAATGCCACGGCCCAACTCCGTTGCAGGTAAGGCCACGCCTCTCCCTGGAAGGGTGATCTCACTCTGTCTGAGGCACCCCCTGCTCACCCTTTTCACTTGGGAATCTAATCCAGACACAAGCCAGCCTTGGGATGGTGGGTCACGCACTTACCTTTTGTAGTCCTCAGTCTACCCATCTGTGAAATGGCAAGGCTGCACTTAATGGTCTGTAAGTGATCTTTCCCCTCTGGAATTCTTTAAATCCAGTATTTGGACTGTATGGCTCTTTGTGTAGGAGAGAAGAAAGTGCCAAAAACCCTGTCCTTGTTTTCGTTATTTTTAGCCCAAGTAAATTCAGGATTTTATCATTACAGCTTGATAAATGGGATTTGTTTAGAATGAGTTTTTTACTATCCGCTTAAAGAATTTCAAATCCAACTTTCAAACTTTTTTTTTTTTTTTAATAATTGAGGCCTATTGTACAGATGGGAGGTCCAATTTCTGTATAATTCAGTTAGAAGGGAGCTCACAGTTCAAAACATAAGCAACGGAAACGAGAGCTCTCCATCAAGGAAATGAAAACAGGCAGGACAGATGTGCCTTAGCGAAATGTGGCAGCTGGAGCTGCAAGAGAAAGCAGAGTGGTGGCTGGTGCTGGCTGGCTGGTCAGTGGGTGGTCCTGAGGCCAGGAGGGTAGTTGGGGGTGGGTGGGGAAGGGAACTCTCCACCTGAGCTGTTGTGCCTGCTTTAAGATCCAGAGTTGCTCACCCCAGTTCTCTTGGGTTGAATTTAGAAGAGAAACTTGTTTTGAACATTCTTGGTTACCAGCGTCCTGCTTAAGATTTTTCCTCTGCTAATGTGTGGACCCAGGATCTCTGTTCCCACATCAAAGGCCTTCTCTGTGGTTCTATACTGCTCCCTCAGGATGTGCCGGGCCACTCTGGTTGTTGTTGGGTGTGTTTTACAGTAGTCCTCTGAAGCAGCTGATAAACAAATGGCCCTAATGGAAAAGTTCTGAGACACAACTCTTAATTCACTTTCAGAGGAAGTAAAATGGCCTTGTTCCAGAAGAAGGGTTTGGGGTGTCTACCAGAGGGAAGTACTGAGAGCTTTATGTGCATTGAGTGATGGTTCTTCCAGAAGCTTTTGTGTCCTGCCACCACCATCCCACTCTCTACGGCATAATAGGTTGCACCCAAGGCATTTTAGGCCATTTTAACCTAGATATAATGAATGATTCATTCGTATTATCCCAGGACTTCATGGCTTTCTTGACTTCAACAAAATAGTGAGCTTGTGTTCAACTCAGTGAAGCTATTTTAAATTTAGGAGACACTTTGATAAATTAATTTAACAGTGTTAAAAGGACCCCATTTCGGGTTATGTTTTCTGCTTGATGCTCTTTGCGGTCTCCTGCCTCGTGAAGTGACAGTGGGTGTGAGCTCTGCGTTTCCAGGAGACAGCAGTGATTATAGAGCAGGGCGTCTGATTTCTGCTGTGCTCATTCATTAGCATCCACGGATGCACTTGAACTAGACCTCCTGCAGAATTGGGAAGGTTTTACCTCTGGGGTTGAGCAGTGACTGCCTAGCCTAATGGGTTTGTTCATTTCTCCCGTGTTGCATATATATAAACTAAAAGCATATTTTGGAAGGAAATAGGCAAGTACCTTATGTCATAGTATCTGCTAAAGAGCTAGGGACCTAGTAGATTCTTTATTGCCTACCCTCCTACCTCAAAAAGCTGAACCTCAGTTAAAAGGGAATGGCAAGATTTTTCAAGTCTCACTGGGAGGAATGAAGGACCCGGGTTATAGACTACATGCAGCGCTGTTTGTCTAGGGATTAGAAGGCAGGCTGCTGCAAACAGGGCAGCAGGCAACAGTGTTCAAAGGATTGAAGAAACGTGAGGAGGACCATGTGCTGAGATCTCTTGGGAATGTTTGCATGTTAAGATCCAGGTAAACACAGAGAAATTGCTGTTTGATAGAAAAGTATTTTGGTCTGTGAGGGCAGAGTAAGAACTCACAGGTGAAGGGAGAGTGATGCCAGCTTCCCTGAGGGACCTGTTTCCCCTGGAGGCTGAGAACATGGAAACAGGTTCCTAAGGCTGCCTGCCTTTACCATCACTGAGCCTGTTACAAAGAACTGGA
Organism: Camelus dromedarius; assembly: GCF_036321535.1. NCBI lineage: Eukaryota > Metazoa > Chordata > Mammalia > Artiodactyla > Camelidae > Camelus > Camelus dromedarius. Next base: position 36,598,158 of record NC_087439.1, read on the forward strand.
GTTGCCTCTTCACTGTTAACTGTCCAGTACACTGAAATTTTTTGGTCAAAGTTTCTAAAAATAGGTTGGCTAGGTTTGGTGTTTGTTTCAGTCTACAGAGATTTTCTTTGTCAAAGCATTTGTTGGAGTGGAGTTGATTTAGAAAACTGCAGTCAGGTTATTCCTGTATGTGACACATCAAAATGTATGACACAGACACCTAATTCCTTTATTAAAAAGCAGAATGACGCCGGTCTCCCTTCTGAGACAGACCATATTCTGTCTATGGAATGTGTATCTCTCTAGATAAACTTGCTTTCACTTAAAAAAAAGTTTTAAAAAGCAGAATGAGAAGTCTTTAAAATGTCTTAGATAATCCAGAGGTTGGGTAATTGGGTTCTACTATTTCAGACTACTGTTTTTTTCTTTTGAGGCACTTTCTAAGTGGATCACAGAACACTGTGTTTAGTTTTACAGGAAACCAACAAACAAAATTACCTGCCAATTTTCTTGAAACTCTAACTGGTAATTGCCCAGGATTTAATGGCATTTACCTTTGATAGGTTGGTCCATGGTGTTTCAAACCAGATGTTTTCCTTTGCTCAGCTTAGACAAGTCTCCCTGATTCTGCCCCAACTCCCTTCCCCCTAAAAACCCTCTTTCCTGCAGCATCTTAAAATGTACTTCTCACTCAGATGTTAGACTTAATGTGTGTGTGCAGTGAGTGTATAATTAATTTAACTGTAGCAATATTAGCAGTAGGTTTATTGCAGCATGAAATTATTGCTTTACCTCTGATTTTTCTGGGCCCTGAATAGTGTTTAGGAATTTGAAAGCATTTACTGTTAAATAGGAGAAGTGAGTCTAATTCTTGTAATGTCCTCGAATCTGTCGGCCTAGTCACCTGCTCTGCTGAGCGGGGATCACCTGCAGTGTCCCTGCTGTGCTCTCAGGTCACTCTTGGTGGCTGTGACCACACCTTAGAAAGCAGAGGTAGCAGGCATCTGGCAGCTTGCAGCCCTGCTTGGGAGTGGTGGTCCATTTCAATGAAGCTTATTCATATTTAAAATAGGCAGGCAGAGGTCAGGAGGTGCTGAGGCTGCTCTGTTGCATAACTTTGGAGCTGAAACTGTGGTGATGGGATATCTGAAAACAGGCATTTGAAACCTCACCATTCCCTGCATCTGTGTCAATCTAGGGCTTTTTTTTTTTTTTTAATAATGCTTTCTTTGGAATGCCATTTATAGATCCTTCTTCTTAAACCTTTAGAATTATGGATTGAATGTCGTGTGTTAAGGGGCCAGGGTAGGAAGGGAGATAGGAAACCCTTTGGAGGCTGCAGCAGCAGGGCTGTGTTCAGGGCTGTTCTGACTCTGAACTGAACCGGCTTGTGGCTGGTAGCTGGGGTGGCCCCTTCTACTTCAGCCTCCAGCACCTGGCTGTATTCAGTGAGGCGTGCAGAGCAGGGGTTTGCAGAGGCCTGAGGCAGAGTCCCAGGTCCCAGGCAGGAGCCTGGAAATCTGTCCCAAGCTGTATTATTGTAGGGAACCAGGGCAAGAGGTGTGGCCTGGTGGCCTTCCAGGAAGTGTCATGTGCTCTGCTTGTGAAGGACCTGGGGAGAAGCTAGAGGTTGCCATTGGATTCCCATAAATTAGGTCTACCTGGAAATCCTGCATAAGGAGTTAGCTGAATCTTTCTAATAGGAAAGATTGGTGTGGAGTCCTAGCATAAATGTGTACAGAATATGGAAACAGGCTGTGGCTAGGCACCAAAGGGATACAGAGCATCAGTGCACACTGTTGTAAAGTCAAGGTGTTGATGTTTGTCCACGGCCTGGGAAGGTGAGTGGGGCACATGGTTGATTGCCCTTTGGAGAATGTAGCAAGAAGGGACGCACCATCACAGAGCCAGGCCGTGGACAAACTCGTGCTTATTGAACCAAGGAGTGAGAGGAGGTGGTGCTAACAGTGAGGGAGTAAAGGACTGAGGCCTTAGAAGGGGAAGGAGGAAGGGCCCAGGTCGGGCAAGTGGTGCTGGTCGGTGGTCGGCTACTGCATCAGAGCCCGTGGGGTGGCCGAGGGTCTTCAGCAGGCACACGGTCCAGCTTGACTTCTGTCCCTGGAAGCTTGGTCCCACTAGTGATTTCACCAGTCCTCAGAAGCCTCAGCCTCAGGAATGAGACTCCCTCTCCCCCATCATTTGCCCTCAAATGACGTCTGTATTTTATTGTGCTGGACAAAACCATATGTTTAAGATCAGCAGTGCTTTATGATGGACCATTTCAGCCACAAACCAAATTAGGTTAATTTTATTTTGATTTCTCTCATTGTGACCTAGGTTGTATATGTAAATAAGAGGTTTTTAATTTTTTTAAGGCAAAACATGTACCATGTATTTGCTTTTAAGATTTGCCTCGAATTAACAAAATTATTTCATTCTGATTATTTTTATAATCAAGCTTATGTATGCTTGAATAGACCCTTAATGCTTTTTAACAAGTAACTATGCTATTGACCAGAGGTAAATGTGATGATTTTTTAGAATTTTAAAAGATACATATATACATAATATAGTATAATATATAACATTCTACTAATATATATAAATTTGAAGCTTAGGAATATGGTTGTTTCCAATAAAGTCCACATGGCTACTTTTACTGCCAAGAGCTGACTTTTAGTGTTCTGAGCTCTGTGGAATTGTCCATGAAGAATCTGCTCACTTAGTTAACAAGGTTGGAATTCCAGCAACAGCAGAAGGCTCTCTGGAGCTGCAGAGACAACCAGTTACCATGCTGTGTATTTTCAGTAAGTACTGAAGCTTTACTGAGTGGCACTTGATTGTCAAGTTTCTTCAGAAAAATTTTTGATGAAGTTTGCCTCTTTCTAGGAATAATGCAGACTCCTGGCAATCCTATCAACATGACTTTGGCTCAGTAATGAGCACTTGGTTTTGTCCACTTTGCAATTAACAACATTGCCAGAAAAATTAACTGGGGTGGGTAAACAAAACCAAAATCACCCCAAAGTCAATTTTGTTGAAAGCCCGAAATGAATTGCTTAGTAATTTATAAATTTATGGTAGTTTGTGTATGCTGTTAAACTCAACTTTGAAGAGACTAAATTTCAGTTTAATGTTACAGCGACCAGCTCCACCAAATTGGAAGACCTGAGTTACTTAGACGGACAGAGAAATGCTCCCCTCCGAACGTCAATTAGGTTACCATGGCACAACACGGCCGGAGGTAGGGCACAGGAAGTTAAAGGTATTTATCTTTGCATCTGCTGTGATAGTGGCTGTGATGAGTTCAGCCACTAAACTTTGGAAGTCTGTGATAACCAGCATTCAAGCCACCTCTTTTAAAAACATGATAATGTCTGTGTGTATGTGTGTGTGTGTGTGTGTGTAAGTATCACTAGGGGTAAAACTGAAGGCTGTGCTCAAGTGATATGCAAGCAATGGTAAACTGAGTTTTTTAGTGTATAAAAATATGACATTTTTCTAAAATAATGATCTTTCTTTTTCTCGTAGCACGATTTGCTCCCTACAAGCCACAGGACATTTTGTTGAAGCCCCTGTTGTTTGAAGTACCGAGCGTAACCACAGACTCCGTGTTTGTGGGAAGGGACTGGCTCTTTCACCAGATAGAAGAAAACTTGAGGAACACAGAACTGACGGAAAACAGAGGAGCGGTGGTTGTGGGAAATGTGGGCTTTGGGAAGACGGCCATCATCTCTAAGTTGGTGGCGCTCAGCTGCCACGGAAGCCGCATGAGGCAGATCGCTTCCAACAGCCCCAGTTCATCACCTAAAAGTATGTCCGTGTCTAACCCCTTGTCTCGTTTCTTACATTAATGTAAGATAGGTGGAGGAAATTGCTGTTTGGACAGACATCAATTCCCCCTTTCCTCAGGTGGTTCCAGCTGCTGTATCAGGTTTGTGATCAGATGCTGGAGAGCTGTTTGAAGGCGTCAGTCTGTCACAGTCCTCTGCGGCTGTGACGTGGGGTGCGGGCGGCCGGCCGGCCCTGGTGTTCCCCTAGCTTTCAGGCCTATCTTCCTCTTCATATGGGCAATGAGGCCTGATCAAGTACTCTAGGGAATTTTGGGTCCAAAAACCAAGGGGGTTGGGCTTCTGGCATAAAAAGCCAGGAATCTGTGCAGAATTCTTCTGTGCCCGCTTCTCCGCAGCCTTTGTCTTTTATACCGAATTTACTGAAAGGATAGAAAATTACTTTAAAGTGGGATGTGGTAGCCAAATACTGGACTATTCATGACTTATTTTATGTGTAATAAACTTGTTTTTTTAAAAGTGTCTCTAACATGGTGAACAGAAACAAGTGAGCCACAAAAGTTTTTTTTGAAAGCTGGAAGAATACGAAAAAGGAAACCAGAAACAGCAGTTCTCCCGGGGAGGGACCTGGGTGGTGGGAGACACGGCTGAAAGGGAGCCTTGTGTTCTCATCTGGGCCTTTGCATTTGGGACCACGTTCACTTATTACCTTTTAAAATAATGTGAGTCCAATCAAGAAGTACATTCAGTCTCCCACCCTACCCTTGTTGTCAGTGTAGTGAAACTAGCCTCTCTTCACCGCAGCTTCAGACTCCTCCCAGGATCCTCCTTTCACGCCGTTGCTTTCACCAAGTTCTTCTACAAGCGGTACCAGCACAGCTAAACCACTCTCTGGGCCTGGGTCCGATACTCCGGAGAACCAGAGGCCAAGAGAGGAAGCAGTGAAGTACCTCGCGTCTAAGGTAACCGCCTGCTCCGGAGGGAGCCTTTCAGAGAGAGATTCGCTCGTCTGGCTGCTGAGAAATGAATTTAAAGGGGGTCTTAAAATAGACACTAGAGATGCTTAATGCAAAGTATGGCTTTTGACAGAATTAAGGTAAAGTACTCCAAATAAAAGGTACTCATGAAAATGAGTATCGTAGGACACTGGCAGTGGACTTTTAGTCATCTTAAACAGTGACTTGAAAGAGTTCCTCAAAGCAGCGAAAGGTATCATTGCACTCACTGCAGATCCATCGTGCTCTCCGTCACTTGGTATGAGAGCAGGAGATTGGGAGCCAGGCCCATGACCCAGGCCGCCTCCCCCACCTGTACCCTGTTGCCGAGGACCCTCGGTTGTAAGTGGCTTCCTGTCAGTATTCAGTACAGAGTAACTGGCGCTGATCTTAGTGCTGTCAAGATGGATTTGTGGTTGCAACTAAAAGTCTGCCTAGAGCTTGGAAAACTTCAAAGTTCCTTCAAAAATGAAGGAATAACTGAATCAGTCAGGCTAAGTGATGGCTCAGTCTTGGGGAATAGCAGCAGCGTAGCTTGTTACCTGGGATAACGGGAGAATGGCGTCCCTGTTGGGAGAGCGTGGAAGGAGCCACGTGAGGAGGGTGAGGTGACGTTCATGGCTCTGTTTCCCCGCAGGTGGTGGCCTACCACTACTGCCAGGCCGACAACACCTACACGTGCCTGGTGCCCGAGTTCGTGCACAGCATCGCAGCTCTGCTCTGCCGGTCCCATCAGCTGGCCGCCTACCGGGAGCTGCTGATAAAGGAACCGCAGCTCCAGAGCATGCTGAGCCTGAGGTCCTGTGTGCAGGACCCAGTGGCCGCCTTCAAGAGGGGAGTGCTGGAACCGCTCACCAGCCTGAGAAACGGTACCTCCCAGCAGCCACTCACACCTCCCTCTCCCGGGACAGTCCTCAGAAAGGGGTGCAGGGGATCTGCTTAGCCCAGGGGTAGGAATGAGGTGGGCACAGGGAGGATGTGGGTGAATCTCTCCTCCCCTGCCTCAGAACCGTCTCCCCAGCATCCCTCCTTCGCCCTCTTCCCAAATGTAGTTTTAAATGAAACATCTCTAGTAAAAATTAACTGCATAGTTGAACATTTCCAAAGTAGCTAATTTGTAACCGAACGTTATTTAGATGACTTGCTCTCTAGAAACTGCCCCCTGAGGATTTTGCACTCCTAAGTAGAGAGGCGAGTAAGCTGATTGTTTGGGGAACTTGCCAGCATGTTTTTCCGGGGGGCCTCTGCTCAGTTGAGTTGAACTTAAAGCCGTTTCTAGAAGGGTCTGTTTGATTTTTTTTGCCCTTGGATGTTCTCCACGGTAGGAGCATTAGTGATATTATGGGCCTTCAGTTTTCCATCCTCCCTCCTTGCTCCTCACCTTATGAGCTAGTTTACCTGCCTACACAGCACTTCTGCCAGAAGGTGCTGGGGGGCGAGGGGTGGTTAAAACAGGTATGTCATCATTTCTCCTTATCCCCGGGCAAAACGTTGGCACTAATGAGTAGGAGACTAGCTTCAGGCTGGTAGGAAGGAGTTGATAACGCAGAGTTCTCGCCTCCATTGGCCGTGTACCTTGGGTGGGGTGCTTTGCCCTTTAAGAGTTTATAGTTTTCCTTCCAGAATCCATGGAGGGACCTCTGGGGGGTGGGGTGGGGAAGGGGACCTAGAGCCTTGGTGGAGTTTTGTCTCAGTGTGTGTTGGTGCTCTTTGCTGTAGCTCACCCCAGGGACAGGAGGGTTTGAACAGCTAACTGTATCATGTCCACGGGGCAGATTTTGCTGATGTGGGTAATACAGTATGTTTCTGAAAATGGTTTTGTGAGAACTGGTTTTCTTTTGGCTCTGTGCTCTGGTTTTCACGACAAAGTTAATAGAAAATATGCTTCTGTGAAAACCATTTTTTCTGCCATATGTAAACCTCCTTAGTTTTCCCTATCACTTTAAATTGTGCATTAAAATACACTGGGTGGTGCTGTCTTATAGAAATGTGTAAGTTCTTAATTAAAACAAAAACTGTTTTATCCTTTAGAGCAGAAAATTCCTGAAGAAGAATACATTATTTTGATAGACGGCTTAAATGAAGCTGAGTTTCATAAACCTGATTATGGAGATACACTTTCTTCATTTATTACCAAAATTATTTCTAAATTCCCTGCCTGGTTGAAGTTGATTGTGACTGTAAGAGCAAATTTTCAGGTAAAAAAAAATTCTCGAATCTCTTTCCAAGACCACATACCTGTTTTAAAGTTTTTACAATTTTAAATTAATACAGCTTAAACTGATATAAATCACTTAGCAGCTGAATTAAAAACTATATTAGGACTTTGAAGTATTAGTCCACTGAGCCCTGAACAGGCAAAGCTCTGACCTTTTTACCCGCAAGCACGTTTATCAGGATGTCACGTGAGTTTCCTATCATCATCAGACTATACGTGTGCTTCTAAGATGGAAGTGTCTCACCCCGGGTCCCCATAACTCAGTCAGGGGGCTGTTTGAAGTGCCTGGCTAACAGGTCTACTAGAGTTTAAAGTTATTCCTTTTGGTAGTTATTTGTATGGGTTTGCAGTGGGACTTTGTTTTTTTATGAAGGGAAGGATGAAGCAGGGAGGGGTTTGGGTTTGTTTGTCTTTTATGGAGGTACCAGGGATTGAACTCAGGACCTCATGCATGCTAAGCATGCCCTCTACCACTGAGCTCTACCCTCCCCCCAGCAGAGAGATTTTAATGGTCTATTCTGAAAGAAGGTCTAGTTTTTCATAAAACTTAAACATTAGGTGACCCTTGCAGGGAGATGGAGAGTGCTTTTGTTAAATGTCTCTTCTCCATCTGTCCCCTCATTTGAACCCTAACATTATCTCTTACCAACCTGACTTCTTTCCTCTACCCCATCCATTTTTAGTTAAGACGTGAGATACTAGATTTTGATTTTTACCCTTTTAGGATGATATTTATTTTAAATTAGCATTTGAGTTCTTTATTTCCTCATTAAAAGTAGAATTAGGCCTCATTCAAACTTGATGTTTGTTTTTGTGGACATTTGACTCATGCACTGTTGAGTCGTTTTTCATGCAGTGAGCAGAATTTGGCCGTCAGCAGCACGGGAGCAGGAGTCCCGTGTTTTGCATGCTAGCTGTGTACGTTTGCAGAGGCTCAGTTAGCATCCCTGTAAAGGGGGGAAACTGTCCTCAGCCTGCCTCCTACAGGTGTCACAGTCAATGAGGACATGAACTTGGCCGCTTCAGGAATGATAGTGGGATGTTAAAAAAGAAAAAAATAGAAAACCCACCTCTGCTGATAGGTGTGGGGACAGTGCTTATCTGTGGGGTGGCAAGGGACACAGGACTTCTGGGAGCTGGCAGTGTTCTGTGTCTGCTTGCTGGTCCCACACGTGTATTTGACTTTGTGAAAATGAATGACACCGTGCAGTTAGGATTTGTGCACCTCTGTATGTCATACTGCAATTTAAAAGTTTACTGAAAACTAGCAACTAAGAAAAATGATACACAGGGGTATCAGGGCTACAGGGAAGTCCAGCCACTTCGCTACGGCAGGTGGGGACAGTGTCAGATGTCCTGGTTCGGTTATACAGGCCCGGGATCTGATACCTCTGATTTCGGTGTCTGGCCGTGGTCTTAGATGTACAGTGTCGGTTTGTGTCTGTCTTTGTTATATAACCAGTTGCACAGTGTAAGGATTATGGGTATCAGGTCACCTGGGGGTCTCACTGCCCCGGTGCTGGTGCAGCCAGGTCGCCATTGTCTTGCTTGGCTCTGGGTCCTCGGATAAGGGCCTCGGGAAAGCCTTTGCTGATTGGATCTCGCATCAGGAATTTCTTTCACATAAGCTTTTTATCTTCAATTTATCCTATTACATGTTTTAATACAAAACAAAGAGTCCCTGTAATCCATGAAAATCCTTCTTGAAAGAAAACTGGTGGATCTGGTTTGAAATGCAGCTGACGTAAAGACAGAGTCTGCCAAGTGACTCTCTGGGTTTCGTCCCTTTGCAGGAAATTGTCAGCGCGCTGCCATTCGTCAAGCTGTCCTTAGATGACTTTCCTGACAACAAAGACATCCACAGCGACCTGCACGCCTACGTCCAGCACAGGGTCCACAGCAGCCAGGACATCCTCAGCAACATCTCCCTGAACGGCAAGGCCGACGCCACCCTCATCGGGAAAGTCAGCAGCCACCTGGTGCTGCGGAGCCTCGGCTCCTACCTGTACCTCAAACTCACCTTGGACCTCTTCCAGAGGGGACACTTGGTGATCAAGAGTGCCAGCTACAAGGTGGTGCCCGTGTCGCTGTCCGAGCTCTATCTGCTGCAGTGCAACATGAAGTTCATGACCCAGGCCGCCTTTGATAGGGCGCTGCCGATTCTAAATGTGGCCCTGGCGTCCCTGCACCCCATGACGGACGAGCAGATCTTCCAGGCGATTAATGCCGGTCACATACAAGGGGAGCAGGGGTGGGAGGACTTTCAGCAGAGAATGGAGGCCCTCTCCTGCTTCCTCATTAAGAGGCGAGACAAAACCCGCATGTTCTGCCACCCGTCCTTCAGGGAGTGGCTTGTTTGGAGAGCAGATGGCGAAAACACAGCCTTCCTGTGTGAGCCCAGGTACGACAGGCCGCCTCCCGGCAGCTCTTTGCAGGGAGTCTGCTGTGCAGTCGGGGAAGGGGGTTCAAGCACGACTCGTGCTATTTAATGGAAAGATAACATGGAATGAAATAATTCAGGAGGGGCACTGGAAGATTCTCTCTGCTACTAAACAAAAGCTGCCTTCCTTGAATTGCTAGAATTTTAGGGCTCCTTCGTACATGTGGATGAAAGAGAAGCGAGGCAGTGCCCAGGTGATAATTCTTTGCTGATCCTCTTCTGGATCTGGGTCCCCTCTCACAGGGGTCACCTGTGGAAAAGTGTGAGGTCAGCCTTGGGGAACAGCTGGCCTCCCTAGAGCCTGCTCACAGCCCTGTTTCTTCACCTCAGGGGTAGGGTTGTCTCTGGACTGGCTCACACGCTCGGCACGGCCACTCCCCCCGCCTCCACGTGAGCTTGGGGCATCTTGTCCCTGGGATCTGATGTGTCTGCACACCCAGAGGGGAGCACTGCGGTCACATCTGGCCACCCTTCTGTATTTATGTTCTGCATGGTGTAACACCTGGGGTCTGGGGTCAGGAGGATTCAGGTTCAGAACTCAGGTGCCCTGCTTAAGAGATAGTGGTGGGGCGGCTGCATCCAGGAAACCAAAGTTTCCCCTGAGGATTTGCCACAGGGTGGGCCAGGGTGCAGCTTCCTCACCGCCCAGGGCAGGAGCAGGTGGGAAGCCTGTGACGTGGTGGTGCTAGTCAGGGTGAGAGGCTGGGGAATTCGAGGTGTGGATACTCTCAGATAAGGGTGTGTTTGTGTCCCCCACCTCTGTCTGGCCCTGGCCTTGGCCTGCGTCATTGCTATCTTGAGTGGCTTCTGCCCTCTGCGTCAGAGTTGGTCCTGACCCTGTGTAACAGGTCTGACAAGCTGCTTAACTGTCCCTTTTGGATTGGACTGGGCACTGGATCAGACGCTGGGGCCCAGAGATGAAATGAAGAAGCACTTGTGAGCCGCACACTCCCTTCTTCCCATGAACACTGACTTAACATTGACCCACTGGGTCTGCAGCTGTTTCACTGTGGGGATAGGGTTATTTTCTTAGGCAACAATGGGCTAAACGTTGATTATCTTCTGAACCTGCTTTGGGGCAGTAAACTGCAACTCCCAGGTTATTTAGCCAGACTGTAGTAACTAGGTGAAAAGTGTGCTGTGACATACTTAGCTAGATCAAATTGTTTTTCTAGGAAATGGCAGATGGATTTCTGGGGAGATAGTGGGGTGGAGACCAGCCTTGCTGATAGACAGGCATGGCTTGGCCTGCTGGCTGAGTCAAGGGGAGGGGTGCTGTAGATGACATCAAGGTGTTAAGCATCAGAAACTCGGAATGGCTTTGCTCTTAGAGTGGGGAAGAAAGGCAGGGATGTGGGGAGAGCTTTGCCGGGCAGGAGCGGCTTGGTTTTTTAGCAGTTTGAGCTTATGGGGTTGGTGGCAAGTTTCTGATGGCAGGTGGAGTCTGACGGTTGGAGAAGTTGAGTTGAAGATATGGCATCACTGAGGGAGAGGTGGCAGTGGGACTTGGTGAGGAAGCAGAGTTAGAGGAAAGGGACTCCGGAGACAAGGAGAAGAATTCCAGGGAAGGAGGTGAGTAGGTGCTGCTGAAAAGTGAGGGAAGATGAGGACTGAGAGGAAGCCGTGGGTTTCCTTTGTGGGAGGAGGTTCTGAGATCCTGAGGAGATGCCTTCCCGTGGGTTGTGTGAGGAGGGAGGCAGCATCCTGGCGTGGGATGAGGAAGGGTCTGGAGGTTTGGGGTTGTTTGAGTGTGGGGAAGGGTTTTTTTGTTTTTAATAACACAGGAGACGGGGATGTTATTGGAAACATCGCTGAGGTGGCGTGGGGAAACAATCTGGGAAGGAGAAATGGGAGGTGCGAGGGGGTGGGATCAAGCAGCCTCTGTGCTCCCGTTGAGCCTGTTCGTGGCATCATTCTGGCTGGATTTTGCCTGTTGACATGTGTCTCCTCCAGTCACTGAGAGCTGCTAGAAGGACCTCACACCATTGCCCGGGGTCCTCAGTGTCAAGCATGGTGCTGGTTATAGGGGTTGTTAATGCACAAATGAGAGATCGGGTTACGCTGGTGAAGAGCACAGGCGTGAGCGTTGTGTAGACTGTGGTTCAGGCTCTGCTTGGTTGTTACCACCCATGTGACCTTGAGCACATCATCTGCCTGTCCAGGCCTCTGTTTCCCCATGTACACAAGTTGGGAATCCTAATGCTTAGTGATTCGCAGGGTCAAATGGGTAAGTGAAATAATTCAGTTAGCTTTTTGCATCTGGTATATAGTAAAAGCTCAGTAGGTGTAAGCTTTGGAAAATGAGCAAACTCGTAAGTGCAGGTAGACTTAGAAGGGGACATGGCCAAGGCCAGGAGGGAAGGAAGGAAGGGCAGATGGGATGTAGGGGACCACAGGTACCCGGAGAGTGCAGGGTGAATTGTCTCTTCAGAGAAGTGGGGAGCTACTTGCTTAGCTGAGAGCCCTGGAAACCTTTGGCTCAGACCCTGAAGGGTGCGTGGTCGTCACCCACAGGGGCCAGCCAGCCACAGTACTTAGCTTAGCATGTCTTTGTGGTGGATGCAGTTGGCTGCAGACTGGGAGACTGAGGATGGCTAAGCCTGTGTGTGGGAGAGTGGCTTTGACTGGAGTGATGTGGACCAGCACATGGATGCTAGGGACCAGTGAGGGCACGCAGCATTGGAAGGTGGCAGAGGGTGGTTTCCACAAGAGCAAAGAAGGCTCTCATCTAAGAGGGGAAATAGAAGCTTGAGGTCTGGGAGGTAGAGGGTGTGCCGGGGAGCATGGCGTATGTGCTCTAGACCCTTGTAAGACATTAGACAGGACATTTATTTGGTGGCAGCGTGACCTTAAAGGTCATGCCTTACCCATGGAGTAGAAAGCAAAACCTCTGGGTTTCCACTTGCAGTGATGTCCTTGTCTCTAGCGTGACCCATGGCCTAGGTGAGAAATAGGCATCTGGGTAGACGAGTAAGACTTAAATGACGCAGGTTTCTAATCCCCTAGATCAGCAGCTACTAGAAAGCACATTTAGGAGAACACCTTTCTTTCCACAGTGTTCATCTTTCCCTCCACAACTACCTGATGTTCCTCAGCAAAATAGCACCTCAGAGTTGACAGCTTAATAGAAATGAAAATAATTCACATTGTACAGAAGTCACTGCTATTGGAGAAGGCAACTCTTAGCATCTTTTGCAAACGCATTGGCTCAAAGGCATGGAGGCCACAGGAGACAATAGTCCTGCAGACGTGGAGGGGAAAATGGATAGGATTGCTCCTTCATGAGAGGGTTAGTGGGGGATTAATTGGTGGTGTCAGTTGAATGTCCACCATGTACGCAGACAGAGCAAACCCACTCATACAGCTTAGCTTTCTTACTCCTGCGAGGATCTGTGCTCCCTTCAATCCCAGACAGAGTGCTCAGTGTTTCTGATTGTGAGCGCTTGCTGCACATGGCCTGGTTTTTCTCTCCTTTCCGTTATTAAGGCCTTGACTGTTGGCCCAGGTCGACCCCCAGGGGACTACTCCCATTGTATGGGAGGGAGGGGGCAGAGGAGGGGGCCTGAATGTCAGGTCCAGTGATGCTTCTGCTCCATCTGTCCATTTGCACGTCTGTCCATCTGTCCCTCCATGAAATACACACAGGAGTGTTTACTGAGTCTGGGGAATTGTTAGCTATTGCTGTGAGTTAGACAAGACCCTTAGTCTTGTGGAGTTTACATTTTTGTAACAGACACAAATCAACAAATAAACTGATGAGAGAGTGATGGACAACGAACTGGGGTTTGGTGGTTCCACAGATAAAAACCTGCCCTGTCCCAGGGCCTCTCTCTGAGTCACTCCACAGGGATAAGGGAACTTGGAGAAAGACCTTAAAAATGACTTGAAGGATAAACAGCATTTTACTGCACAGAGGCACCTGTTTTGTTTGGTGATGCTGAAGCGCCAGGACAGTTCAGGGGTCTGGAGGCGAAGTTCGCCCCGAGGGCCTGCGGGGCGGTGGGCCGGGTCTTAGGCTGCTGGCCTTCGTGTTTCTCGTCCCAGGAACGGGCACGCTCTCCTGGCGTTCATGTTCTCGCGACAGGAGGGCAAGCTGAACCGCCAGCAGACCATGGAGCTTGGCCACCACATCCTGAAGGCGCACATCTTCAAGGTGAGACCCACACCGCTGGAGGAAGGGTTTCGTTGCTGTCATGCTCAGGTGTTGGTTCTGGAGACGGCTTTGTCAGCCCGCACAGCCCTCCGTGAGCCCCGTTCCCAATACCCCCCGCTCCTTCCCCCCCCCAACAAAAGTAACCATTGTTCTCACTTAGAATCACTCAAGTGTGCATCTAAATGCTGTGATTAAATTTTACTTTTTCCCCCCTCTAAATCTCTTCTTTTCACCTTAAGTTTTCAGTGCATTCGTTCCCTGTTATTTCCTTGTTACTTAATTGTTGAAGAACCTGAGTTACATGGCCTGTGGATTTCACACCACCTGGGTTTTCTGATTGTGTCCGTATCTCTCGTGATCTAGTTTAACATGTTTCTCTTTCCTCTGGATTTCCTGTCATTTGGTAGTTATAGAGGCTTAACCAGGTTCAGGTTTGATTTTTATTTTTTCAAGTTGTCACAATTATTTGTACAGGCAAACCTCGTTTTATTGCACTTTGTTTTGTACTTTGCAAATACTGCCTTTTTGTTTCTTTTTTTTTTTTTAATAACAAATTGAAGATTTGTGACAACCCTGCACTGAGCTAGTCTTTCGGCACCATTTTTCCAACTGCATTTACTCGCTTCGTGTCTCTGTGTCACATTTTGGTAATTCTTGCAGTATTCCAAACTTTTTCATCATTGTTATGTATGTCATGGTGATCTGTGCCCAGTGATCTTTGATGTTACTACTATGACATAGTGAAGTCTCGGATAATGGTTAGCATTTTTTAGCAAAGCAGTATTTTATTTTTTAGCAGTGAAGTAGTTTTTAAGGTACGTACATTTTTAGACATAATGCTATTTATTGGCACACGTGATCAACTACAGTATAGTGTAGACATAACTTCACATGTGCTGGGTGCACAGGAAAACCAAAAAATTTATGTGACTCCTTTTATTGCAATGTTCGCTTTATTGCTGTGGTCTGGAACTGAACCTGCAGTATCTCCGAGGTGTGCCAGTTAGAGTTAGAACACTCTGTAAGTCTGAGTGGTTTTCTTGCATCAGGAGGCATGGCCTGTGTGCCTGCTTCTCTCAGTGTGATGCCATCAGCCACTACTGGTCTCTTCCTACATTAGGGATTATAGGTGGTCATATTCTAACTTTTATTCTTCTTCTAATTGATTGGAGAACCTCTGTAAAGAGAAACTCTCTCCGCATCCGCCATCCTTTCCTCAGGCATATAGTTGGTGTAGCAAAGGCAGGGTAGTTCCTTGGCCCTTGGGTTTAGGGTGGGGAGGCTGACAGGTCGGCACAGGCTGCACCCCCAGGGCATATCTGCTTTGACCCCTGCTGCAGGTGGGAAAGGAGATGTTGACACTGATTTGTTGCTGTTGTTTCAGGGCCTCAGCAAGAAGACGGGCATCTCTTCAAGCCACCTCCAAGCCCTGTGGATCGGGTATAGCACCGAGGGGCTGTCCGCCGCCCTGGCCTCTCTCAGGAATCTCTACACTCCCAACGTGAAGGTGAGCAACCCTCTGCCAGGAGGGCCAGGGCCCCCGCCTGGCCGCTGTGGCTCTAACAGTCCTACTGTCCCCGCACTGGGTGATGGCCAGAGGAGGCGGAGAAGCTTCTAAAGATGCTCTTTCCCTGATGTAAAGCATGCAGACTTGAATGCTCTGTTAGCGGTGCTCTTCTACGGGGTCCGCTTTCGCTCAGGCAGGAAGACGTGGGTGGTTGGGGGCTGCTCTGTGAGCACTTGGTGACTGGTTCAGAGTGGATGTGATAAGGGAAGCAAAGGTCAGAGGGAGCTTTCCAGGGGAAATTGATTTTTTTAAGGTGTCCTGATTTCTCATCTGGACTCTCTTTATGGTTCCTAGGAAATTGAACACTGATGAGTGGCACAAAGCTATGGGTATGCGGAGGAAAATGATCTCTGTAGGTTTCCTGCGCACATGTATTTATGACCACGCACAGTGTGTCAGGGTCTGTTCGCTGCTGAGCCAGGAGCTTTCTTTCTCTTGGTCACTGCCTGTTATGTCACAACATTCTGCTGAGCTTTTTAGGATAGATTTTCCTTCCTCATTTAATGCAATCTGAGAACCTAAAGCACACTGAAGACAAGTGTCTGGTTAAGGCAACAGAGAGGGGTTAACTCCCACAAGGGGTGTGAGCACCCTGGGCTTGCGTTATAGCAGCTGACAGCTGTCCTTCCCTGTGCAAAGTAGGATGAGAGCATCATTGTCTTCATGTTTTAGACTTCTACTCGACACATCGGCTGGACTCCAGGCTTTTCAGCCCCAGGCCCTCACGTGCCCGGCTGCTTACGAAAGCTCTGACATCATTTTCCAAGGAGCCAGGTCCTCCCCTTCAGTCAACTCCATGAAAGCAGTCACACCTGTTCCAGTAGCACAAAGGTGACCTGTCTTGGTCACAGTGTAGTCAAGTGAAGCCCCGAAAGTTTCCGGGAGTCTGTGTTTCACTTTTCCTCGCTTTGGTTGGTCAGACTCACCTAGGAAGAGGGCCACATGCCTTAGAGATGGCTCCTTAGAGGACACTCCTGCGGGACACTCTCCAGGGACTTCCCTGCCTCTCCTGCCCTCCTGTCAGCACCTCCCACCCTCAGCACCTACACTTGGGATGTGTGTCGGGACTGGGGCCTTGCAGAGGGCTTCCTGTGCCTGGTGATGGGTGCTTTGCCCCTTCTTCTGCCTTCCCTGTTTTCCTGGTGTCCAGTGGTCCCTCACATCCATTCAAGGACCTCCCACGGATACCAAAGTCCAAGGGTGCTCAAGTCCCACATATAAAATGGCACAGTGTTTGAACATAACTTACACACATCCTCCTGTATTCTTTAAATCATCTCTAGATTACTTACAATATCTAATACAATGTAAAGGCTATGTGAATAGTTGCTGGCACACAGAAAATTCAAGTTTTGCTTTTTGGAACTTTGTGGAAATTTTTTTGCAAATATTTTCAATCTGTGGTTGGTTGAATCCACAGATGCAGAATTTACTGATACAGAGGGCAGGCTATATTTATTATTATTTTTTTCCATCTCTTTTTTCCAGTTGAAATATGATTAACATATAACATTAAATTTCAGCTATATCACCTTGTGATTTGATATTTGTTGGTACTGACAAATGATTATCACAAAAAGTCTAGTTAACATCTGTCACCACATAGGGTTATAAATTTTTTCTTGTGATGAAAACTTAAGATCTACTCTCTTACTAGCAACTGTCGGGTATACAATGCAGTATTATTAACTATAGTCCCCCTGGTGTGCATTACATCCCCGCTTCCTGGTGTATAGAAGGGAGGGAGTAAGGATGCTGAATGAGGAGCCTGAGTGTCAGGAGGGACCCTGCTGCCCAGTGCAGAGCCTTAGCTGGTTAGGGAAAGACCACCGCCACCAGGTGGAGGCAGACGAGGTCTTTGCAAAAATAAAAGTGCTGCTTCCTGGGGGAGGGTATAGCTCAGTGGTAGAGTGTGTGCTTAGCACGCCCGAGGTCTGGCTTCAATCTCCAGTACCTCCATTCAAAATAAATAAATAAACCTAATTACCTCCCTCCAAAAAACAAACTAAAAAAAAAGTTCTGCCTCGTGCAGGTGGACTCAGCCCATTAGGATTAGGGTTCCAAGCTTCATTTCTGCTCACTCTGTAGATGGGTGGGCTTGAGTGCCTGTGTCCTGACCAAAGCCACATGCAAGTTTTATGGGGTGAGGACAGAGAAGCCACTTTTGTAGTTAAGGAGCTCTGAGCTCCTGCTCCCACTCAAAGGGAGCTCTAACTTTCTACCAAGTTTCTCTGAAAAAAGGCAGGGAACATGCTGAGTGTCGGCTTCATGTAGTGATATTGTATGAAGAATTTTGGTTTTACTTTTTGTAGAAGTTAGAATTGAGTTTGCTCTAATAACATCATTTCATCTTTCATTGCAACCGAAAGTGTATCTTTTGGCTTCTCCATAATTAATAAAATCCTGTAATGATGGCAAGGGGAAAAGAAAGAAAAATTAAAATGGCAGTATCTGTTTTCACTATTTTAATGAATTATGGGAACAAAAGTTATTTTAATGTGGAGAAAAGTAAATGGGAAATACCATACTTTGTTGAATACAAGTTAAATTTAAGACAGTAAATTACAAAGTACAGTATAATAGTGCCATGAGCTTGACCCTCCTGGGATTATAAACTTTCCTCTTTGACATACTTGCAGTTTTAAGAGTTTTTCATCTTTACTGCAATTTTAAGAGTTAATTATCTTTGTTTTATAGAACTCCAGTGTCACCTACATCTACACTATCCCCCAAGTTATATAACTTGGTTACAGAATTTTATCCTTCTGTTTCTTTTATCTTTTATCTTTCAAGAAAAAAAGAGGGGGTTTTCACAGAATCTTGAGCAAATTACAGTAATTTAAAATTATGCATGCAATTAAGGAATTTTTTTGAGAGAGTATTAAATATTGTCATACAGGAATGGATGTCATTTTGAGCAATAATTGCAGTTTGCCACTTTGGTAAATTAAAGTGACTTGCTCTGGAGTGATTACTTGGTAGATGAATTTTCATTTTGGTGGTATGCCCGTGATTTCGAACAATGTGCTCTCCCATTGCCAGGCCAGGCTCATGCCAGCCTGGACTCTGGCTGGCCCACTGGGGTCCTTGGTGCCAGTGCCTCCAGGCTCCAGTCCAGCTGGTTGTTTTGCTCACATAATCCCACCAGACACAGGATTTGCTCACAAATCCTGCCAGCCATGGGCTTCCCAAGGCTGTGGGCTCAAGAGAATTAAGGTTGTGATTCTTCTCTCAGCTGCAAGCAGGGAGGGGAGGAGACAGGAGTTAGGCGAGGCCTCTGGCCCACCCTCCCTTGGCTGAGAGGACCCGGTCATACTCTGCGTAACTCTTAGGCGGCGCACACTTACACCGGATGTATTGATGAGCACCTCCAGTGTGCTTAATGAGACAGCTGAGCCCCCAGTTTACGACTGCTGGACAGTGCCTCCTCTGTTCCTCATGATCGCGTCGTTTTGCCTATCACTTGCCCCCCTTTTTACGTTCTTGCATTCACTAAACCCAGAAGTGTGTAGATGATATTGCCATCTCCAGGTGTCATCCAGGGAGAGCTTCAGTGGTGGTGATGACCAGAAGATTCCCGTGTGGTTGGGGAAAAGGTATGGAAAGAACCATGGAAACCGCTTCCTGGAACGTGCAGTAATCTTAGCCAGAGCTGCTGCTTCTGCCGCTGGACTGCACTATGACAGTCATCAGCTTTATGCCAGAGCTCATCTGTGCCTTACCCGCTCTCAGCTTCAGTTTCCTCACTTATAAAACGGAGGTGACAAAAGAACCTTCATCCTAGAGTGATGATGGTAAACTCACTGATATGTTGAAGCTCTTGGGAAGATACTTGGCATTTATTATATGGTCAAGTGAGTTACTTCTGTTCGTGTTTCACTTACTTTCTGGAAACTGAGGTTCTACTGTACACCCCTGAGAACGTGTGGATGTGCTTGTGGGTGGTGGTGAAGGGGAGCTGCCCACTGTCAGGCTTTGATGGGTTCAGACTCATATCTGCCATCAGATAAGCATGAATTCTCCCTGCTGCTCTGTTCAGGTGAACAGTGGACGGGGGCCAGACCCTCTGGGTCACCAGGTACCTGGGGCAGGGCACCCTCCTGTATCTTCCAGGGGTCAGGAACTGACTGGGGCCCTTGTCCCTTCTAAAGATTCTGTTAAAGACGATTGTAACAATAGCAAGTAACATTTATTTAGCACTTACAGGATGCCGAGGACTGTGCTAAGTGTTCTGTGTGTATGGCATGTTCATTTGTAATCTTCACAACAACCCAAGGAGTGAAACTTTTTATCTCCACCTTTCAGATGATGAAACTGAGGGTGAGAGCAGTAATACCGTGTTGGGCAGGCCCACGCTCCCCGCCGCAGGTGCACTCATCACCTGACATGTTTACAGCCATGGCTGCCAACTAGAACCACTGGGGAGCCCCGGGCCCCAGCCAAGTCAGAATCTCCAAGGGTGGGGCTCAGGTGCTGGAAACTTGCAAGCTCCCAGGTGGTTTCACTGTGCAGCAGGGTTAAGAAACATGGGTTAGGGGAAGATCCACAAACTGACGGGGGGGAGGGGTAAGTGGTAAACATATTCTCAGCATTGCACCAACAAAGGAAATGTTTTTCCCAAGAAGCAAATAAATGGTGAATTGATAACAGATACCTTTAGGTAATCTCAGCCCCCAAGCACATATCTTTCAGGTAAAGTCTTATCAAGTATTCAGCAAGTACTGAAACTACACCTTCCAACCTTCTTAGGAAAGAGCTTCTGTCCAGTAGAATAAGGTGTACTGTCATTTTATTAGGAGATACCTGAATCATGGAGAGGTTGAGTAATTTTCTGAAAACCACGCAGCACGTCAGTTAAGGGGCTGATTGAGAACTCATATTGTTTAATCCATCATCTTTTTCTCTTAGGCTCATGGATCTCAAGAGGGGATGGGACTGCTGGGAGAGGAGGTGGAGTGTAACTGGCTGTCACCGTCACCCTGGCAACTTACAAACTGTCCCGACCTGTCCTCTGGTGACCAGAGTCCAGCGCGCCCCTCAGTGATGCTATGTGTGTGTTGAGAAAGCTGCTAAGGTTCTTGTGTATACCTCTTGCCTAAGAACCTATTTACCTATTTCCTAGGCCTGGATAAAATCCCCAGGTATTTCAGCAGCGTTGTGCTATTCCTGCCATACTATTGGTGGTCACTCAAAGGGAAGTAATTTTCTCAAAAAACCATTACTTTTGTTGAGCAGTTAACCTTTTAAAATGCTTTCAAATCCTATTTGAGTCTGGTGCTGTTTCTAAGAGCAAACCTATATAGACTTGCGGAGCAGGCTCGGCAGGGATGAGTTAGCCCCAGGTCAAGCATCACATGTCACTGGTGGGACAGGGAAACTGCTCCTGGGTTCTTGTAATGCCATGTTTTCTGCCCTTCCATCCACATGTTGGCATGTTGCTGGTTGGCAGCAGGGGGCTGGGCTGGTGCTGACCTGAGTGGGGCTGGTAGATGGTCCCACTGATGGTGTGAATGACAGGGCAGGTTCCCGGGAGCCTTCTTGTCACTTGTGTGCAAGCGTGCCTCCCTAAATGTGAGTGATGGTCCTGATGGTGGGAAGGACCTGACTCGTGGGCTGTCCTTGCCTGTGAAGGGCTTGTTTGCCTCTCTGTGAACTTCTCTATCTTAGAACCAGTGTCTTGTGCCATGGGCTAAGCTGGAAATGGAGTGGCAGAGGGGATGGACATGCCTGGAGTTGATGTGTGTGGGGGAAGAGGGTGGGTTGTGTGCACAGGGGAGGGCTGGGTGTGTCCTGTGTAGGATGGGGGACTTCTCCCTGGTGTCCCAGCACCGAAGCAGGCACCCATAGGAGGTGATCCTTTGTCATCTGTGTCTGTGGGAAGGGCATTTATTCCTGGCAGAGGGACCTGTACTGGTAACGGCCAGGACGCCAGGGCCTGCTTGCCGTTATTACAGGACTCGCATTAGACCCAGTGTGGTTTCCTTGCGGGGAAGGGTCGGGGAGAGGAGGTCAGGGGAGGGGCTGGGGGGCTGGCTCACCTGGGTCTCGAGCTTCGGCAGTAACCAAGGCCTCGTCAGATTTTACGCTTTGGATTCTGACCTGTCTGTGTCGTCTCACTGCTCTGAGGTGTGACGTCCCCACCGGGTGATAATAACTTCTATCAGTTTGTAAATATTTTGTCTGCTACTCTTGTGGACACCATATCATTGAAATACCTTGAATTTTGTGTGCCTTGTCATCTTTCTGTATGTTAATGACCCCATGTGTCTCTAGTCGAGTAAGTGACAGTCTCCGTAGTTTTCACACCTAGTGGGCAGCCCGGGGGCCTGTCGGGGTCTGTCGGGGGAAGGACTAATGCCCATCCAGACCAGTGGAGGGAACTGTTTGAAGAAACGTGGTGGGCATTTTAATAGATGATTTTAAAAGTGTCATGTTTTTCAATTATCTGTCAATTTGAAAAAGATTCTAGTATAGCTAAAATTTGCATAATGTATTCAGTGAGTTTATTTTAAAGTCTACAGATAACAAACTCCCCCTGATATCTGCATCCAAGGAGTAAAGTGGGTGGTGTATGTAGTCATTAGTAGCAAAAGCAGGTGACTTTCTAGGAGTCTTGTGCTGCTAACAACCCCAGGTGCACATGAACATTTTCATGTGCTCTGCCTTTCCTTGCAGGTGCATTTCCTTGTGAAGAAAAAGTATTTGTTCTTCCTTTTGGCTTTATTATCTCACTATTAATTATTTACTCCTCTGATGATTACTTCATTGCCTCCTCCCCCAAAATGAATTTTCTCTTCTTGGGTCAAACAGTGGTTTTTCAAAGTGTGGTTCCCCAGACCAACAGCCTCAGTATCACCTGGGAATTCATTAAAACAGCACATCTGCAGGCCCCACCCTGGACCTACAGAATCCAGAGGTCTGAGTCCAGAGAACGTACATTTAAAATTTTTTATTTTTAAGTGCAATTTAAAAAAACCCCATAACATGAAATACACATCTTACCTGTTTTTACGTGTAGGGTTCAGTAGTGTTAAGTATACCCACATTATTGTGCAATAGCTCTGCAGAATAAAACTAAAACTCCATACCTATAAAACAACTCTCATTTCCCCCGTCTCCCGGCCCCTGGCCCCACCATTCTACTTTGTTCTTTATGAATTTGACTACTTTAAATACTTCATGTAAGTGGAATCTATGGTATTTGTCTATGACTGACTTGTCTCACTCGGCCTCATGTTCTCAAGGTTCAGCTGTGTGGTCTGTGACAGGATTTCCTTCCTTTTAAAGGCTGAGTAGTATTCCTCTGTGTGTACACGACACTTCTGTTGTCCATTCATCCTTGGACACTTCAGTTGGCTTACCTCTCTTGGCTGTTAGGAATAGTGCTGCAATAACATGTCAGTGCAGATATCTTGAGCTCCTGACTTCATTTCCTTGGAATGTGGACCCAGAGTGGAATTGCTGGGTCTCAAGAAATCTCCACATTGTTTTCATGGCAGCCATGCTGTTTACATCCCCATCACCAAGAATGCGCACTTCCAGTGCATTCCCAGGTCATGCTGGTGCATACTGCAGTTTGAGAACCGCTGGATGAAAGTAAGGATACCTCCCTTCTACACATATGTTCTTGACTGACATCTGTGTGAGAAATTAATCTTGCTGGGGGACATTATCCAACAGGTGAGCCGTCTCTTGATCTTGGGAGGGGCCAACGTGAACTACAGGACTGAAGTGTTAAATAATGCCCCAATCCTGTGTGTCCAGTCTCACCTCGGCCACGAGGAGGTGGTCACTCTGCTCCTGGAGTTCGGCGCCTGCCTGGATGGAGTGTCGGAGAACGGCATGACGGCCCTCTGCTACGCGGCGGCTGCCGGCCACATGAAGCTGGTGTGTCTGCTGGCCAAGAAGGGGGCCAAGGTGAGCAGCAGCCTTCCCCGGGGGGTGAGGGGATGAGGGCTGGGAGATGTCTTCACATCCTTGGGGAATTACCACTGGTTGGGCCAGTCTCCCTTTGGAGAGAACAGAAAGGGTGGAGCTCCAGGCTCCAGGCCAGATGTGGGTGTGTGTGGTGGGAGTGTGCCGCCTCAGAGAGACAGGGGCCCTGTGTTTTGCTTGAAGCTCTTAACTCTGTTAAATTCTGCCCCAGGAGAGGCAGGAGAGCAGGAGGCTCCTGGCCACCAGCAGCCTGAGTAGGGCCATCCTTTCAAAAGCTTGCAGGTGTTGCCCTGGAATTTATCACAGGATTTAACACAGCACTAGGTTGGCTGAAAAGATTTAAATTTTTTTTTTAATTTGTTTTTTCTCATTCCATTTCATGTCTTTTTTAATACAATAAAATGGATTCTGTGGGTCTTAGAAATCACGTGCTTAGGCATATGGCTGCGGGAACTAGAAGGCCCCAACTCCTCATTTCCCCAACCGCCAGTTCAGACACTGGGCAAGTTGAGTCGGTGTGCCTCAGGCTTCTCATCCGTAAAATGGGCACAACAGGACCTACCACAGGGCTATGGTGTGAGCATTAAATAAATCAATATATCAATATCAATACGAAGGAACTGTTAAACAAGTTACTCTAGGACTGTCATCAGTGTTAACAGATTAAATGAGACCAGTGCCAGGTTCACAGTCAACTCTGTTTAGGTTTACGATAAGCACTGCATTGCAGGAACGGGGAATGTGCTTTTGAATACCAACAGAAATAAGTCGCTGATATTTGTCTTTCTTCTTTATAGTTAGCTAGGATATTTAAAGTTCAACAAAAAGGCATTAAGCTTGTAGTGACTATGGGAGCCTTTTTGTTTGTTTTTTTCTCTCAAAACTACAGCATTTGGGACAGGTCATCCTTAGCTCATGGAAGGAGGGAAATACTGCTGTTATGTGTTCCCAGTGGGTGCGTTATTGGCCATCATCACACCTCCATTTCCACCAACAAACCGTGGCTTCGCTTCATTCAGAGACTAGCTGAAAGTTCTGTAGGAGAGGGACGGGGTCACAGTGGCTGTGGCAAAGCCTCTGGGTAGGCGTGTAGAGCATCCCTAGAATTGGCACGCGAGGCGAGGCTGGACCCTGAGTCCTCTTCCGGCCCAGTGTTCCCAGGTATAGACAGGGAATGTCACGTTGTCTGTTGCCTCTTGGACCATTAGGAGGCACGCAGTGCTCAGGAAGCCACCTCCCACTTTGTGCCTGAGCACCTCCCGGCTTTGTGGCCACATGTGGCATGCTGATGTGTCCTGGTCTCCTGCCTTCCCCAATAAAATGCCCCTTGAAGTCCCTTCCTGTCCTTCCTCATTCAGACCTGGGTTTCCAGATTTCCTTGTACTGGCATTCCTGTCTCAGTGACACGAGCAAGAACTGCTCTGCTCCCCAGATCACAGCTTGTCACAGCAGACTTAGAATACTCCACCCAAGGGACCGAAGTTGGAAAGTGTAGGTTTTGGTCTGTGTCCTCACACCTGTTGCCCAGAGAATTCGGAGCTCTGAATCATCTGCTGGAGAGACATAGGGAGTACGGAGGCTGTCTTGTGATCATTAGCTCTACAGAGGGAACTCTAGGCCTGGAACTGTGCATTCATCACAACCAGTAATCCAGAGGGAGACTCGATGATCTCTGGAAAGACATGTTGGAACGTGAACCCCTGGTACAGCTGCAGTGGGATGGGGTTTGCGCAGAGCGATTGTGGGGCACCGTGTTCTCAGAGGCGAGTGATGCTAAATTGTGACCTCCCCCTGCTCCTGCCCCCCAGGTGGACCACTTGGATAAGAAGGGCCAGTGCGCGCTGGTCCACAGCGCGCTGCGGGGCCACGGTGACATTCTCCGGTACCTGCTGACCTGTGAGTGGTCGGCGGGCCCACCCCAGCCCGGTGCGGTGAGGAAGAGCCAGGCCCTGCAGCAGGCGCTGACGGCGGCTGCCAGCATGGGCCACAGCGCGGTGAGTGGGACTGCCAGGGCCCTTCTTGGGAAACTGGGAGCTTTCACATTCTGCTGAGTTGCTAGCTTGTGATGCACCGAAGGAAGTAAAGATCTTCTGTTATCGCCCTCCTCCTGAGAGTGAAAACCCGGGGAGGGGGCCCATCACGGAGCCCTTCCACAGTGTTCACTCTCACCCCTGCCTTCTTTCCTCCTCTCTTCCCTCCTCCTCCTTTTAGCCTCTAGCCCTGCTGTCAGCTTTGTTCCACTTTGATTCATTCTTGGGTCTTTGTGATCTTTTTACAGTAATCACATGGAATCCTAATTCAAAATTTGTTCTTGAGTATTTTAAGGATTCTTAAAAATAGAACTTCAGTGCTCTGGTGGCCTGGAAGAATGCTTGTCATTCACAGTTCCTGCACTGAAGGAAAACTTCCTGCAGAAGTTAAATTGAGCACTTATTCTGGGTAGGTGTTAGTATTCCTTAGTTTGAAGATTTCATTGCTGTCTCCCCATCTATGTGTCTGGAAATTTAATAACATTTTATCCTCTCTCTTCCATGTATTTCTCATTCTATATTATCTTCAAGCAATGAGAGTCGCCAGTGTTTGTAAGATTCTTCCCTACAATGACTTAAAGTAAATTTGGGTGCAAAGCTGGCTGGCTGACTTTTAGCATGTAAAACACTGTAGCAGATCCAGGCACACACATACATGCACACGTGTGCACATGTGCATGCATACACACATACACTGCTCCAGCCAGCACAGTATTTTGCAATAAGTTGAACACAGAAGCATATAAGAAAATGCAGCTGTCTTCTCTTAAGACAGACATAGACGAGATTTACAAATTTGTGAAACAACATCAGATGATTTACCCAATTCATTTTAGTTTTGGAGAAAATACTCATTTCATAAAAATGAAAAAATAAACATTTTATAGAAATGTGTTAAATGTTTCTATGTAGTGGATTTATTATTCCTTTAAAATAAAAATATAAATATTTTAAAATACCCATATACATAGATACAGAGAGAGTATGTTGAATACACACGTCTGAAAGTAGATGGTTTTCCTCTTTAAACTGTTTCTTAAATCTGCGTGGGTCTAGAATGTGAAAAATCATCTTGGGACAGTGAATGTCATGTTAGATGTCACCTTGGTCTCAGCTTGTTTTAAAGCTGCCTGTGAGGAGCTGTGAAAAAGCAGCCTCAGCACAGCCAGTAACCATTTCATGGAAAAGGGCAGAACTTGTTCCCCGAAAGACTTGAAGGGTGTTTTGCATTCCTAATGGTGTTACAACAAGTGCCCACACACTTGGTGGCTGAAAACACTGTTCTGCAGGTCAGAAGGCTGAAATCAAGTTGGGTCGGGAAGCCTGTGTTCCTTCTGGTGGCTCTAGAGGGGATGTTCCCCTGCTTTTTCTAGCCTCTGGAAGCCACCTTTATTCCTTAGCTTGCGGCCCCTGCCTCTGTCTTCAGAGTGCCTCACTCTAACCAGGCTCCTGGCCCCCGTCTCCTCCTCCTTCTGACCCTGGTTCCTCCTGTTCCTCTTATAAACCTCTGTGATCATGTCAAGTGTATGTCAAATGTACAGCTGGATAATTCAAAATAATCGTTTCATTTCAAGAGTCATAATCACGTCTACAGATCCCCTCCTGCCATGTAAGATAACGTTCACGGGTTTCTGGGACCAGGATGTGGATGTACTGGGGGCCCTTACTCAGCCCACTGCAGAGGGAATGGATTGGGAGACTGGGAAATGGCTTCGATGAGTTCCCCTGTCGCTGCACGTGAGCAGGGTGGGTGCTGGCTCTGGTTCAGAGCTCAGATACTTCCCTTTCCCTACGAGCCAGCAGTACCCCTGCCTCTGCATCTGTGACCCAGCCTGCTCTTTGACAGAAGGAGAAGAAGAATGTTGTCAGTAGAAAAATCATTTGGACAAAACTGTTTTCTTGGAAAGGTATACATCACCTCGTTTTCCTTCCTTCTGATAAAAGGGATTCACCATCTTCTGGCAATTTATGCAGAAACTGCACTGTGTGTGAGCTCCCCTGCCCTTTGCTGATCAGGCTGGCGTATTTAGGTCATGTTGGAATTCGTTAGAATTCTGAGTACCTGGTAATCCTGAACAATGTTGCTGAGATTCACTGTCTTTTTTTTTTTTTTTTTAATTCTTCTCAAAGTGAAAATGTGAATAGCATACGAATTACGCTAGAAAACTGTTTTCATTATATCATCTCTCCTTGTGCAGCATGAGATAATCATGGTTTAAAAAACAACACATTCTCTCCTTTGATACATAGGATATAATGAGCACATATGGCTTTGAGAACTCATTAAATCACCTTGCCACTTCTGACAGGTGGTCCAGTGCTTGCTGGGGCTCGAAAAGGAACATGACATAGATGTCAGTGGCACCGACACGCTGTGGGGAGAAACAGGTAATTACGGTTCCTATTCTTGTAGACGGGGCAGCTTTGTGATGTCTTCGCCCGCATTTTGGCCTAGTTGCCTTAAGAATGGCTTGGGGTGCGTCTAGTCCTCCTGTTACTTTATCACGAGGCATTTGAAGTGTAGAGCTTTTAAAACTTCCCAAATGACTGGTAGAACTTTTCTAAAGGCAAGTACAGTTTCAGTTTGAATCATTTTGAATTAGACTAGCTGTCCCTGTGCATCTGATGCGCGTCGGCTGGAAGTACCCAAATAAGGTGGTGGTCTCTGCTTTGGCGAGTTTTCTCATGTCCTAACCAACCTGGGCTTCCTGTGAGTCGTGCAGAGTGAGCAGGCCAGGAACTTTAGCCCCGTGTTCGGATGGATCAAAGGTGCTCAGCGAGGAAGGCTCCGACCTGCTTTCTGGAAGGAGAGTGGGACTGGTCCTGCTTGAAATGCTAAACACCAGCTCCCCAGTCCATCTCCGTTGGTGGGGATGGAGAGGAGTGGTGTTTAACTGTAGTGGGAAGCAAGCTGGAGACCAGTACATCTTAATGAAGATCTGAGTTGGTTACTCGTCAGAAATTAATATAAATGATGCTGCTTTGAAATATTCCACTTGACTGAATTGGTACTAGAAATATAAGACTTGAAGTTATCAGCTGTAGAACAGATGTAACCAGGAGTGTTCCATATGCATTTCCAGGCTGTGTCCTGTGTATGTACGTCGTATGAATGACTTCCATTTCTCTTGCACAGATTTATTTCCAAATGCTTCTCAATTATTTCCTAACAAGCCAAATGGTAGTGTGCAGAGCCCCTCTGCTGACTTAAACTTAGGAAAAGCCTCTGAGTTTCCTGGCAGGGAGCACAGGCTCATGCTTGGGGATTACAACCCTGGTTGTAGTGATGTGGGGGGAGGGGAGCGCAGGACACCCATATGGGGTTGGATTATGCCTGGGGCTAAATGCATGTAGATGTAAATATTGGCCTAATTCCTTGTGGAGTCCTCCCTCCACCTATTTTAATAGTACAGGCGGCTCTGTAATGTGGTGTGAGGAAAGTTTCCACCACTTCCACATTGTGTTGTGGGGAAGCAGGAAGCTGAAAAGGTGGGTGCGTGACTTTCTTTGTGCTTAGCTGGAAGGTCCGAATCCCTGCCCTCCACTGCCTGGTTATCAACCTCTGGTGGGTAGTGTTGCCTCTTTGTCAAATGAGGTAAATATGTACCTGCTTCTAGGATTGTTGGTGAGGACTCAATGAGACGAGACAGTCTTGGCCAGATGTACCCAATGATCAGAACCACTGGGGCAGCTGAGCCTATAAATTCTGATTCATTAGGTCTAGGGTGAGCCTAGGACTCTCTTTTCTAACAGGCATCCGGGTGGTTTCAGGTGGCTCATGGCTTCAGGACAAGTGGAGAACCACTGAGAGAAGGAAGGTCCCCGCCTCACAGTGACATGTACTGAGAGGTCCCAGTGGCGATGATGAGGGTCGGCGCTGGTGGTAGTGACGGCCCACGCTTAGCTCGAATGAGAATCTCCAACCTTTAATATTAAAGATGTTTTTTTCTTTCTGGAAGAAAAAAATCCAGAGAAGCAGATAAGGGCTGCATTTTGAGGACTGTGTGTGAGTGGTCTGTTTGGTCTTGAGATGACCAGTCCTGAGTTTCAGTCACCACCCCCTCCCACCCCTTGAGACTCGCTGGGTTGCTGGCTGAAGAGCCGCGTAAGAGAAACTGCAGATGCCCGTCCGTCTTAATGAAAGGATGGGTTAAAGTTCAGCCCCTCCCAGAGCCTCCTGCATAACCTGCAGACCACTTTGCAGCCTGAGAAGCAGGTCAACCCTTTCTTCAGGCGGCATTAATTAAGGTGAATTTCTTCAACCGAGAATTTGAGAGACATTTTACAAAATGTAAACGAAGAGAAAGCTAAGTGCTGTTGCTCAGACTTAGAGGTCCCAGCAGCTCTCTGTAGACTGCATGTCCGTAAAACCAGTCTTGCCTGCTCTGCATTTTTCTCTCTGATACCTTTCTCCTGTGTGTTTTCAAAAACGTCCGCTAGCCCATACCCTCCTAATTCTCACGTCTGTGGTTGTCGGAGGAATATTTTGACATCTTGTAGAGGGAGTCTTAGATGAGAGAACACCTGCAAATGTGGGCTTTGCTCACAGATGTGCAGCATCGCCCAGGTCGTGAGGTCTGTGTTTGGGATTCCGCCCTGTAGGGTCCACTTCACCCAGCTCCGAGTGCCTTCTGGAAGAGAAGGCCCTGATGATGGTGACTGTGAGTGGGTGGGTCAGCTTACAGCCCTTGTTCTCACCAAGCTGCCACCGGGCGTTCCGCAGACTGGGTGGGCTGCGCTGCTCTGTGCGCTGCTTCTAACTGCCAGGGGCCCTCGGAAGTGCACGTGATGGTTTTGCTTCCTGCCTTTGTTTGGTCCTCGTTGCTCAGCGTACTCAGTGGAGCTCTGTGTCTGAAACACCCTAGAATAGAGCTGGGCTGTCTCCAGCCACCGCTTGAGGGTAGGATCCCAAGAGCGATCCTGTCTGGGGTGTGGGAAGGTGAGGGAACAACCGGAAACTTTGTGTGATTAATGCAGTTCGTTATTTCTCCTTGACCCTTAACATGGGTTCATGCAAGTCTGTTCAGTATAGGTTAGCTATGAACAGCTTGGCTCTAAAATACCTGCTGATGGGGTTACAAGGCAGCGTCTCTGTGGTCTATTCTTGGCTCACCTGCCCATCTTTGAAGGGCCTGTTGGTTTCCAAGCAGCCATGCCTTCCTTTTTGGAGCACAGCTACCTGTCCATCTCTCCTCTCACAGCCCCATTCCCGAAGTGGGGGCACTTAATCAGTGCACAAAGTCCTCTTCCACTTTTCTGCCAGGAGAGACCCCTGCGATCCCAGGGGATCTACTTCACGTTGCAAAAGTGTGGTTTTCATGCCTGTTGCTGACTGGAATCGACAGGTCTTCCATGAGAGACGATGATCGCTGGCAGCCAGGGAGGAGGGAGCCCAGGGAACACAGACCCCTGGGAGACCCCTCCTCACTCAGGCAGTCCATGTGGGGGTGGTGGCAGCGGGCTCAGTCCTGTGCCTTCAGTGCCCTGAGCATCTCCCTGCTGACGACCTGGAGTCACCAAACGTCATCCTAGAAGGGGATGGTTCCTGTCTTAGGTGTAAATAGACAAGACAGTATATAGTAGATTTTTAAGACATTTATCAAAAATGGTAGCAATGTTTACTTTGGGGATTTATTGCAGTAAATCTAAGAGCTTTTAGAAAAATTGCAGAATATAGACATGCCTTGGAGGTACTGTGGGTTCAGTTCCAGACTGTGGTAATAAAGTGAATATCACAATAAAGCAAGTCACACACATTTTTTGTTTCCCAGTGCATACAAAAGTTACGTTTACACAGTACTGTAGTCTAGTCCATTCAGTTTGCGGTAGCATTATGTCTTTAAGAATCTACATAATTTAAAAATACTTTATTGCTAAAGAAATGCTAACCATCATCTGAGCCTTCAGTGTGTTGTAATTTTTTGCAATAGTAACATCAAAGATTACTGATCACAGGTAACTATAACAAATATATAATAATGTGAAATTTGAAATATTACAAGAATTACCAAAATGTGAGACAAAAACAAAGTGAGCAAATGCTGTTGGAAAAATGGTGTCGCTAGACTTGCTTTGACTCAAGGTTGACACACATCTTCAGTCTATAAAAAATACAGTATCTGCGAAGTGCAATTAAACAAGGTATCTTGTATTTCTACCAGTTTTGGAGGACAGAGAGCTTAATTTATGTAAGTTTCCCTTTCTACCAGCAAGTGGAACCATTTGCTTTTTGTGTCTGTTTGATGCTTAGATCCAGCCCTTCAAAAATCAGTCCTGTAGCTCTTAGGTGCTTCCCCTTGTGCTCACTCAGGTGAAGGAGTGTGACAGGCACTCAGATGGAGGAGGCGTGAGAAGCTCCTAGGTGTGTCTCTACGCAGCAGCTCTACCCTTTGCTCAAGGCATTCACATGCTTGGTGGGATGGTCTTGATCCCATGGTCTCTGGGCAGCCTGGACCAGGACCAGAACCCATCAGATGCTCGTGTGATCTCTGTCTCAGGCGTTCCACATCCCAGGAAGTCCTGACCTAACTGGTTACTGTTTCCTTGTCAGTGTTTGATGGGAATCAGCCCAAACTGAAATGAGCGAGATGCCTAACTGGTGACCTCATGCTGCTGTGAATTTTCAGAGGAGCTGCGCTTCCAGCTCCAGGCAGCCCTCAAGGCTGTAAGCCTGCTGTCTGCTTCTGGTCAGACTTCTCTCTGTATATTATAGGGGAACAGAGGCCCTTCTATTTAAGCATTTACCTTTTTTTTTTTCGTGTACATATGCCTCTCTTATAAGCAAAGCCTTCCCAGCCCTGACTTCTCGGGGTCACTTGGCAATTTCCTTTGTAGTACATCTCACAATTTTGATTGTTGATATTGCTTGTTTGGCAAAAGCCTGTCATCCCCAGATTGTGGGCTTCATGAGGGCAGAAATTTCCAGGTCTCTTGTGCTCATCTCTGTGAGGTGACTGTGTCTGGTCTAGTGTTGTCTGCTAGAACTTTCTGTGATGATGGAAAGAAATGCTTGCTCTCTGTACTGTCCTGTCCGGTGTCCACTAGCCGCTGACCTTGTCTGGTGCTTGTTACGTAGGTGTTAACTGAGCGGACAGGAGGGTTTAAAGAAAACAAAGCTATGTAACTTTTAGTGTAGATGATGTTTACTTTGCAGAAAAATCTGGGAGGAATTTTGTTGTGGGAGGGGAGTGGTGAGGAGCCTGGTTGCTCATAGGAGCACAGTCCTCTGGTGTCTTTGTGTCTATCATAGCTCAGGTCATGTCTTGCTGGATTCCAGGTGGGCTTAGATGCTCTCAAACCTATTATCAGTGTGGTGGGTGCTGGGTTGCATCTTTGGGAACAAGACTGTCAGCCACCACTCATAGTGTGGACACAGCTGACAGGCCAGAATGGCCTCTGCCAGCCCCACCTTTGTATCCATAATATCTCCCTCCCTGCACCACCAGCCCAGCTGCCCATCCCAGGGTCTGCTGTACCCTCACGCTGTTGTCCCATTGGAAATCCTGACTGCTCTGTAACCAGTCTGCCAGCAGGCTTGGAGCCCTGGGCTCACACACGGTTAGGACGGTGCCCTGCCCTTCAGCTGACTGCTTGCAAGGGCTGCCCTTCCCTAATTTCTGAGCAGGGATGCCCCATCAGAGGGAGTCAGAAGTCTGACTGAAATATTTCATGTAAAGTGTTCTTTTATGTTGTCCCTGCTCTTTTAGGCGGTAAATACTTTAGTTTGTAAATAAGCTCAGTCATATGTAAATACTACACACACACACAGAGTTTCCTTCTGGCACGCATGCACATGCGCGCGTACACACACACACACACACACACACACACACACACACACACACACACACACACACACACACACACACACACACACACACACACACACACACACACACACACACACACACACACACACACACACACACACACACACACACACACACACACAGTTTCCTTCTGGGGCCGGGACGCCGGGTAAGGAGCTGTATCACATCCTGATGTTTTAAGTTTCCCTCGCGTCTCCATGCAGCTCCTTCAGTTTCCACTCTGGGGCTCTGCTCGCCCTCCTGGAGGTGAGCTGTCCTTCCGCGCTGGTGGCAGGGACCATGGGCAGCTGAGCACATCACGCCCAGGGCCACCCTGGAGCTCGGTGCATACACACCAGGCAACAGGATGCCTGATTGTTGATTTTAAAATGCCCCCTTTGTTCATTCAGATTTTACCTTAGGTTCTTTGGAGAGAGGAGGGCTATTGTTTGGTGAGCATTTAAAGTAAATTTGAGACTTACTGGATTGAGTTTGGCCTTCACACATGTGTGTGCATCTCAGGGCAGAATTTCAGGTGAGAGACTGGTAGGAAAAGAACTGGTCCCATGCTTGTTGGGGCACGCAGAGGATTTGTGTTAAGGAATTTGCTAAGTGTATCCTGTAGAGAAACACTGAATGACTTGCTGTTGTACACCTAAGATACCTGTGTTTTTGAAGGTCCTGAGCATCTCACTGGTACTGCTGTTGGAAAATCCTTGTCCAGGCATTCCTTCCTGCGCTCATGTTTGTTTTGGAAAAGTGCAGTAAGACTAGTGGAAATCCATGTTTGTCAGTCCTAACAAAGGTAGATGTTCTTGATTGTCCTTAGCATAAAAGCATGGAAGAGGGGTGACCCAGGACCTTAGAGGGTGCTGGTGGGGGTATAATCCAGGATCCTAGATGGTGGGGGTGACCCAGGACCTGGAAGGGAGGGGAATGGTGTGGGGAACCCAGAACTCTGGAGAGGATGGGAGAAGGGGCGCTGAGGACCCTGAAGGGAGGGGATGGGGCGGTAACCTAGGACTGTGAGGGGAGGGGCACAGTGAGGTGAGGTAGAACTCTGGGGGAGGGGGTAATGCAGGCTCTAGAAAGACAGAGATAGTTGTGGGGGTCACCCAACAGTGGAGGGGACTTAGGGGTAAGAACTAAGGGGACTGGGTTTGTCCACACCCTGTGCCTCTCCTGCTGTGGCAGACCCCTGGGGTTTGCCCCTCATGAGGGTGTGTTTCAGAGTCCCCTCCTTTGCTGAAGGACAGCAGAGGTCAGCTGACCTGTGTTCCCTGTGTTCCTACAGGGCAGATGAGGGGCCTGTGGAAACCCACAGAGACATCTCAGGTGCAGGTGAACTGGTGGCTTGACTGCTTCCCAGGACCCTGTGCACCACCTTCCTCACACTGTTTTCACTGTACAGAGTCCGTTGTTCCAGTGAGTTCCTAGCTGTTCATTTAAAAAACAAAAACAGAGCTTCAGCTTTCAACATGAAAAGGGGTGCTCATCTACGCGTCGGTAGCTTAGAGCCTCCTTACCCACAAACACAGCTGTCTGTTCTTTGAGCCCATCGTTGTTGGCAGGACCGTGCACAGTTTACCTGCTCTCCTGCAGAAAAGTCATCATTGATCCTTGCAGATCCTTGTTGAAATGATACTTGGATTCTTTCTTTTTTTGAGACTGGATGTGCACTTGAGTAGATTGGGTTCGTTGAAACACCCCCTTTTCACACAGACCCCTCACGTGGAGTCCTGCACATAACTCCATTCTCCTTGGTCCACAC
This sequence comes from Camelus dromedarius, assembly GCF_036321535.1. Classification (NCBI taxonomy): domain Eukaryota; kingdom Metazoa; phylum Chordata; class Mammalia; order Artiodactyla; family Camelidae; genus Camelus; species Camelus dromedarius. Next base: position 36,632,845 of record NC_087439.1, read on the forward strand.
TTGGCCCCTGCGGGAGAGAAGGAGGAGCAGCAGGTTGTACGTGCTTTAAACACTTTGGCGTGTAAGAGGGTCCATCCCAAATGTGAGCATTCTCCACACACTTTAGAAGCGACAGCTGCTCAAAGCGGCGATCTTCTGATAGATTTTTGGCACAGTGTCTGTAGGAGGAAATGTGATTTCTGTCATCCCTGTTTTAGGAAATTGTTTTTAAATTGAATTTATGTTTATTTATAGCGTACATTATTTCTCAAAGGATTTGGAGAGGCTTATTTGAAATAATACATAAAAGGAAAAAAGAAAAAAAGTCAGGAAGGGGACACGAGGAACAGCACGGATGTTCCTGTCATAACGTCCTGAATGTTCACCAGGTTGAGCTACTGTTTTGGCCTTAGGATGCCCTGTGCCCAGAGTTAGAAGGGAACACGGTCATTATAGATTATTCTGAGTGTCTGTGGGGGAAAGCATAACCATCCTCCGGGAGAAGAAAAGTGTTTTCTGGTTCTCTTGTTCTAAAACAGCACTCATTGTCTGTTTGATTAGTTGGATATTTTTCCTGGAGGCAAAAGTGCAAGAGCTGAGAACTCAGACTCCAGCCAGACTCCCTGACTTCAAATCCTGTCCTGCCTCCCAGTAGCTGTGTGACCTGAGGCAAGTAGCTGAACTTCTCTGGACCCTATTTTCCTCATCTGTAAAACCAGGATAGTGGTACCTGCCTTATAGAAGCTAGTTGTGTATTAAGTGAATTCATGAATTGGAAGGCCACGAAGCATCACATAGGAAGCACTAGACGAGTGTCAGAGTATATTATTAAAATATGGCAGGATCTTCCTATTTTGATAGCGTGGCTCCAGGTTCATTCGGCTGCTTGGGTTTAATTCCAGGCTGACACTGAACCGGCTTCATGATTCAGGGCAAATGCTGTAACTCAGTTCCTTCACCTCAATGAAATGGACATAATAATCATCTAGTTCCAAGGATTCTTGTCAAGACTAAGTAACAATTCACATGTAGTATTTTGCCCAGAGCTTGGCAGTTGTAAGTGTTCAACAGATATAACATGCTACCAAGGTTGTGATGAGTTGATTATTAATTGTTTTGTAATAATTAATATATTTTGTAATATATGCCATACATTTAGTCACGATAGAGTATTGAATGAATGCTGAAGTGACCTAATCTTAGTTACTTTGCAATTACTTCACGGTTGTAAAGGATAGAAGAATTTTGGTCACACGTGAAGCCCTGTTTAGTGGCAACGGCACATTTTATTTCTTTAAAAAATATTCCTCGGCACTCTGAGGTTCGTGTTTAATTTGTGCGCAGAGACTGACGACAGCATGTTTTACACCAGAACTGGAATAACATGTCAGGGCTGTCTTGGTTCCTCAGATTTGGTTCCTGCCTTGTTTTATAAGTAGTTCAGTGGGAAATGGGCGGATGTGGTGGAGGAGGCAAGCTTCTTAGGTGCTGCCTGGCTGCTGCCTGTGGCCTTGAAACATTCCCTCTCCTTGACCCCAGCCCGGCCTGCAGCTGCAGGCCCTCCTGGGAGACTTCTGCCAAATGGAGAAAGGAAGGGTCAGAACAATAAGGAAAGTGTTCCAAACAGCCACTCGTGAGATTCCGAGAGTATCTGGGCTGTGCTGGCTTTCTGCTCCTAAGGTCACTGAGTGGCTGGGCCCCTCCCGGCGCAGCCGTCTGTCAAGGCTGGAGGTGCTGGCAGCCCCTGGGGGCTTGCCTCCCAATGCAGTGGCATTTCTCAGTGAGAGCAGTCTTTATTGTGTTTCATTTTATCCTTTGTATTGTCGAGGTTTCAGATCTTTGCAGAGATGAGAATTTATAGCTGTTGGGAAGTTCTTCTAATGGAAGCCCTCCCCTCCCTCGGGGAGGAAGGAAATGCCTAACAAAGCAAGGCTGTGGGGTTGAGTTTTTATAGACCGAGGCCTGTTCCTAGAAGGGGGAGGCCGGCTGAGGGAGCCAGCGGTGTTGCCTGGCTTTTGGGGCAGGGGTCGGGGTGCTCCTTCCATTCAGTCTGACGCCAGCTTCCCTGAGTGGCAGGCCTGCCCAGACCCAGAGGGCAGCAAGGCCAGACACAGGCCGTGTAGCCTCTGCCGTAACAACTTGAGAGGTCAGTTAGTAGAAAGCGCAGGAGGAGGGGCTGCCCTTCCCAGAGAGGTCTGAAAAACCATGAAATCCCTAATTACGCTGCACCTTTTAAAAGGAATAGCTGGGCCTTTCCCAGTGTTCCATGTGCACCTTTTCCCTTTGTTCTCCCCCTTTACAGTTGAGTGGGGCTCGTTCAGCGAGCCTCTGGCCGAGGTTCAGTCCTCTCTGCCTCTGTCTAGTGGTTTCCATCTTGGTCACAAACCAGATGACGTTTGTGAGAACGCTGCTGCTTACTAACATCCATTTTTCCATCCGTTTTTATAAAAGATGATAAAAGTCAGCATGTTAGGAAGTGAATTGCCAGTAAATGCAAACACAGCAGCAAAGCTGAGCCATTCTGTCCCCATCGCCCTCTCGGCCATCCCAGCCCGCAGGAGGGGAGCTTCTGCTGGGGGCAAACTGTTTGGGCTCACGTACTCAGCCCGGGCCTTGGAAGGTGGCCTGGGTCATCCATGTATAATGTCACTGTCTGGAGCAGTGAACTGCCTGTGTGTGCACTGGCCTGTCACCCTTCCCTCAGTCTCTAAGCTGGGACAGAAGCATGTTGGGGGTGGGGGACAGTCCATTGTTGAAGCCCTCTGGCTGGCTGGCTGGCCCGTGCCCGGAAACACATCCCCGGGTGCTTGAGGGACAGATCTGCTGTAAAATGTTATAAACAGCCCTGTTTATGGAATGACTGTATTCCAGACACGTTGATAGTTGAGTTTTTGTTAATCACATCTTTGCCCAGAGAACTTTAACTCACAGTAGGTTCCAGCCAGTTACCCATTTCACAAAGAACCGAATTTCACTGATGTTTTCAGTGAGGATTTCATACTGTGGAGTGTCATCTGGGTTTTCCTAAACTGAACAGCTGCCATGACAAGTCTACTCATGCTCTGAAGATGAAGGATCATATTGTCGAGGTAAATGTAGTCGGAAAATGATACTTTCATGGGAATTTAATTAGAAAAATGCCATCTTGTTGAGGATTTTGCAGGTCAGAGAGAGAAGGTTCAATTTGAGTCCTGAGAAGTGCCATGAGCTCAGATTGATTTTTTTCAGAGCCACCATTTCATACCCAGCCTTGTTTCTTGTTCCTCTTTGAGTTCCATTGGCCAGAAGACAAGGCCTGGCCCCGCTGCTGGGCGCTCTCCCCTCCCATCCTGGTCCTCTCCCCCTTCTCCTCCGTCCAGGCAGAGCGCACTGACCCTTGTTAGAGTCCGGGGGTCAGCTCTGAGGACAGCCTTTTCAGCAGAATAGCTGGAATTCCTGAGCAGAGTTCTGCATGATTTTGTTTGTTTAAGCTTGTGGTTGACTCTTCTGTCTCTTATTTCCGAATATGGTATCCTTAAATCCTTGTGGGCCTGGAACTTGAGATAAACCCTAGCCTCAGGGGTCCTGAGTGATGAGGCCAAAAAGATTCAATCTGAGTAGAAAAGGTCCTGGGTTTGCAGTATCACTGGAAAGCGGGCACCTCAGGAGGCGTTCGTGTGCAGTGTGCCCCGTGGTAGGCGAGCTGCGTGAGACTCTCAGCTTGTGCTGGCAGGTGCTTTCTCACCTCGAAAGGAAGCCAGTGCCCAGTCGGACTTCCTGTCCGACTGGAAAGGAAGAGAAGGGACCCAGCGCCACAGCAGGCCCGGTGCGGCACTCCTCCACCGTCAGCTGCTCTCACTTCTGGCTTCTCTGGCGCCTTCTTGAAACACAGGGCCCTATTTTTAGTGCCTGGCTGTCATTTTTGATGTGCTGTTGTGAAAAATCTGTAGCAGCTGCAACAGAAATCCTGACTTAAAAGCACCCCCCCCCCCAAATTATAATGTGAGCGAACCTTGTTTGCCAAATAAAAGAGACTGGAACGATATGGTGGACCAGCTGCCTCAGGCCTCGTCAAAGGGGAGGGTCCTGAGCTTGCTCCTTCCAGGGCATCCCCGCCCATAGCTGGGTGCCCGCCCCTGGCCGCTGTCAGCGTGTAGTCGGGGGAGGGCTCCCTCAGTGGAGGAAGGTTGCAGAGGAGCCTCGGGTGCAGGTCGCATCCATCCAGACAGTGTCTATAAAAGCGCCCCCAGGCCCAGGCGTTATAGGAATCGTTGACATTCACACCCTGGCAGGAGTGGACTGAGGGACGTGCCGAGCAGCGGGACCAGGCCCCGTAGTGTGGGTGCTCACAGGACAGACACGATCACGTTGGCCTCCGGTGTTCAAACATGTGGGTATGGGAACCCCACTTCCACCACATGCGTCAGCGTGTAAACCAATATAAATACTGGGCTGTTTACGGTATTCGTTTATGACTTACCTACAAGTTTAGACGTAGTAGGATGGGTGACAACCAGCCTGTTCCTGTAACACAGATAGGAATGGTCCCCCGGGGTTGAGATCCACAGTAGCTTCTACTCTGTGTCTTGTTCTGGCGGCCCAGTCTTGAGACAACTAGTAAAGCAGCAGGTGGCACCCTCTTTGTTCCTCAGAGGAAGATCAGGCCCAGACTGGACAGGTATCACACTGAGCTGTGTAGCGTTTGCTGCTGCTGTGTAGTGGTTGCACCAGGAGTTACTGGTGGGGGTGGGCTGCGCACAGCCAGCTGGGCTGCCTCAGTGGGGCCGTCACAAGCAGCCTCCCCATGTGCTGCAAGGCACCCCCGGGCATGAGCCTGCTTGAGGGGTTGTTGGGGAGTAGGATGTCTTCAGCCGGCAGCGAGTCCCATCTCTCAATCACTTGGACTGCTGGTGAGGTTGGGCACTTTTCATAAGTTCTTTGGCCTTTGGTCTTAACCTTCTGTGAGGTCCTGTGCCTATGTTTTCCTAATTTTCATAATGAGGCATCTGACTGATTTGTAGGAATGCTTAATCCATTCAGGAAACCGGAAATGTATAGGTGTGAGGCCGTATTTAAAACCAGAACTGTCCCAGGGATAGAGTCGAGCATTATGGGGAGGCACAAACACTGATGTGAGGTCATCACGAGGACCCTTGCTCTGTATTCTTTCCCTTCCTACCATTTCTGTTTTGTCCGTGGCTGACCTCCCACGGCACCTCCACCACCAGGGGCAGCTCCCTGCCTCAGGACCACCTGGCGCTGTTCGCCTGGGCACTCATGGCCTTCTAGGGTCTGACCGTCCTTTTTGCTTTCCTGACGTTCTAAATCCAGAATCTTGACCCGTTGCAGAGAGGCTGAGCTCCATGAAGGCAGGAGTGATGTGATATGCTCTTACTGCCTCAGGAATTATTAGTCCTTGTTGATTGAAATGTATGACTTTAGGGTAAGAAACTGGACTGGACAATAACACTGATCTCTGTGCTGCACCATATTCTGGTTATCTCTTCCTGTGAAAAAGCAACAATCCCATAAACACTTAGTGGTTCCTGAATCTACAGTGCTGGCTGGCCGTGTGGGCATGGCTCATGTCTGCTCACACAGCTCTAGCTGGGGTGGCCGGACTCAGTCTGGGGATGCCACTTGCACATGGGTGACCGTTTGTTGCTGGCTGTGTGCTGAGAGCTCATCTGGGACGTCGACCATGCAGAGCTTCCCCCGTGGGTCCCGCCTCGGGGCTGCTTGAGCTTCTTCACAGCGTGGCATCCGGATTCCGAGGAGTGTTGCAAGGAAGTGGAAGTCACCTGCCTCAGGCCCAGGGCGCCCAGCATCCTTTCTGCTATGTTCTATTGGTCCAAGCTGTCATAGAGCCTGCCCAGATTCCAGGGGGCAAGATATGTGGTCCCCTTCCTCTCAGTGGGTGGAGTTCAAAGGATCTGGGGCCACCTTTAGCCACCACATGCTAACAGACTCCTCCTCCCATGACTTTCCTTTAGCCCTGACGGCCGCTGCAGGACGAGGGAAGCTGGAGGTCTGCGAGCTGCTGCTGGAGCGTGGGGCTGCTGTGTCTTGCACCAACAGGAGAGGGGTCCCCCCACTGTTCTGTGCGGCACGCCAGGGGCATTGGCAGGTACCCAGGGGACCCTGGATGCTTCAGAAGCGATGAGTGGGATAGAGTTCACTATTGCCCATCTCCCCTGCTGGGCCCTGTCTCTTTCATGTTCTTGGTTCCTGCTTGTGCTCTTTGGAAAAGGAAGCATTTTCCCCTCTGGTCCTGCACCTTGATTTGGCTGGTTTCTTTTACTGGGTGCGACATATTGCTGCTTTTAATTCAAGGCAACAAGGGGTCCTTGTGAGCAGCTCTTCAGTCCTTTACTTCTTCATTTTGTAAACAGTGACCACGTATCTACCCCATGCCTGGCACCAGGTTACACACAGCTACAGAAAAGTGGATCTCACCATGTCCATGATAGGAAGAATTTTCTAGACCTGGGTTTACATCATGGAGTCGCGTCAGGCCTGATTCCTGCCAGTTCTGTTGGGAGGAGCTGGGAGTGCTCCCCCACCTAGATTTTGGCTTCTCCCCTACCCGCTTTCCAAGAGCTTGGTGCATCCTGTCCGTTCCCCGCCACCCTCACAGCTCTGTGCGATGCCCCAGCTAAACCTCTCTCCTGGGCTCAGTGTTTCCTGAGTTGTGGGGAAGCTGGGACATGTCTTTAGTGTGTTGAGAACAAGAAGACGGTGGGACTGTGCCACCTTCTGTTGCTGTGGCAAAAAAACAAGAAGGAGAGAGACTGGACTTCTGGGGGCCGTTCCTGCCAGGATGGTCGTCATAGGAGGTGCCTCGCTGGGATTTCGTCCCCCTTTCGCCATGCACTTTTAAAGCATAATTTTGACTCTCCTCCAGGGATCTTTGCTAAAAATCCCTCACCTTGACAGTCCAGGATCCAGCTGTCCCCCAGTCCCCAGCCTTGGGAAGCCGATTGCTGAGGGCAGAGGGTGGGCGGGCGTCTCCCCTGCAGGAGCGCGGAGCCCGCACCGCACGGGCCCTGACCCGGTGCTCTCCCTGAGGCTGCACAGCTGCCCCTTGGGCCCCACGGTGGCAGTCCTGTCATCACTTGACTGCTTGGTTTCCCCCCACCCCCAAATTTCTGCCATGTAAGTGCATGTTCTATGGATACAGCATTGAATTGGGCGTTTTTAAAAGAAGATGTATCTGGAAGCAGATTCTGTTCAGAGGAACACAATAGAAAGATTTTACCAGCCCCACGGATCACACACCTGAGAGGGGTTTTTAAAAGGAGAATCCTTTTCCTCCTGTTACCGGTAGGAAGCCCTGCCTGGGTAGAGAGCACATGGTTTGAGGGGCCGTTGGGAACATGTAATTCCTAGTGTTCCTTTCAGATCGTCAGGTTGCTGTTGGACCGCGGCTGTGACGTGAACCTCAGTGACAAGCAGGGCCGGACGCCCCTCATGGTGGCTGCCTGTGAAGGGCACTTGAGCACCGTGGAGTTTCTCCTCTCAAAAGGTAGCAGCACTGGCCGCCCCTGCAGGGGATTCCCTTGGATGGAAAAAGAAAAGAGCTTGGCAGACCCATTTAGGACATTCTGATTCAATTTTTTTTTCAGTCTGTTTAGTCTTTTTGTCATGGACATTTTCTAACCTGTGCGCAAGGAGAGGGAATAGGCAGTGGCTCCCACGTACCCGGCGGCTTCAGGTTTCACAGGCCTGCTGCCTGCCGTCCAGGCCGGGCACTTGCAGGTGTGGAAGGGTTTGCCTCGGGCCGGCTCTCCAAGGTCATGTTCTATGCTGGGCTTTTCTTCCAGGTGCTGCCCTTTCTTCTCTGGACAAAGAGGGTCTGTCAGCACTAAGCTGGGCTTGTCTGAAAGGTCACAGGGCTGTGGTCCAGTTCCTGGTTGAGGAAGGAGCCGAGATTGACCAGACAGACAAGAACGGCCGCAGCCCCCTGGACCTGGCCGCCTTCTACGGCGACGCGGAGACCGTAGGTACCGCAGGTGGCTGTGCTCCCACCTGCACCAGGCAGGCTGGGAACTGATCCACCCCCACAGGTTTGAGGCTGGCCCGGTATGGCCATGGTGTCCCTGTGTGCGGTGGGTGGCTTTCATTTTTCTCCAGTTTTCTGGCATGCAGTCTGTTCCGGAACTGGAGTTAAGATTGTAATAGACCCTGAAAAGCTTAAACGTACATGACTGAGCACACACACACATATGTAGTTTTATTTTCTTACAGTTTCCTTATGAATGGAATTCCTGGATAGATCATTTAAAAATCATTTTTATATATGTGAGTAGAGCAATTTCTGTGGCCAGCATGGCTTTTCCTGTTGTTTTCTGTTTAATCCAAGTGACAGCTATTCTATCACATCAAGTCAGTCTTTGTGCCATGGTCTCAGACTTGCCACGTTGACAGTCCCAATATTTAAGTCTCTTTTCTAAACCTTAAAGTGAGTTGTAATACAGTCCAGCTGATCCCAGTTTGCTACTCTTTCGGCTTCCGTACCCAGGCTGTGTAGATCTGAGTGTTTCCAAAGTGCTCGTTGTTGTAACCTGCGAACGCACTGGCTGCAGCCATGGCACAAGTCTGCCTCCTGAGTAGTTGGAGATGAATGGCTGTGTCTCGTATCTGTGGCCAGGGAGAGGGGGTGAGACAGAGACAGATGATGGCGTGCGTGTACCTGCCTCTGGTCTGTGGGTGCATGGACATACGTCCCTCGCCAGAGGCGCCCACCTGTCTCCCTCACTGCTGGTATCAAAGTCCCTTCAGTGGAGCAAGTTGGAGCTGTGGATTGCAAGATCCCATTAGGCCAGAGGCACCTAAGATCAGAGCGAAGCTAAGACCGCCCGCTCCTGCCACGGGATGTGGCATCGGCAGTGTGCAGGGCTCCCGCCCCGGGGCCCCTCAGTGCTTGTGCTCTCCCCTCCGCAGGTGCTGTATCTGGTTGAGAAGGGGGCTGTGATCGAGCATGTGGACCACAGCGGCATGCGGCCCTTGGACAGAGCCATCGGTTGTCGAAACACATCGGTAGTGGTCACTCTGCTGAGAAAAGGAGCCAAATTGGGTCAGTGGATGCCTCAGTGCAACAGTGAGAGGGGGTTAGCTTCAGAGTTTAGAGTATGTTAAGGATGGTACTCCTGCTCCCAGGGTAAGAAGTAAGGTGTCAGGTGTTCGGAGATTTTTTTTCTCCCTCTCTGACTCAGCAAATCACAGCAAATTCAGTATTTAAAAGGCTCATGTTATGACCGCCCGTGTGGGCAGCGGCATTGTTGAGGGGGCAGCCCTGCTCCAGCACTGTGGTGTGGGCGCCTGGGAGCTGTAGCGCAGAGCAGTTCGGGGAGCTCAGCAGGGAGGGGCTGGGGCTGGTGGGCGAGGAAGCTCACAGATTGGTTGTACTGGTGATTGTGCGAGAGCTGCTGTGGGGTTGGGGGGGCGGCGGTCAGCTAGTCAGTGGGAAGACAGCGGGCAACATCAGCTCAGGTTCAGTGAGGAGAAGTTGATGGGATACTGGAGGTAAGAGGGGTGATGGGAGGGTACCGAGGTGGTGGGAGAGCCCCTCTGTGCGGCCGGTTGGAACATGGCAGACTGCTCAGGGCAGGGGAAGAGGACCAGGACAGACGGTTCTGGTTTAGTCTGTCAGCCCTTCAGCCACCAGCAGTTGTGGGGAGGGGACTGTGATGACGGTGGTAAGGTGACACTACTGAGCAGCTCACGGCATTAGGAACCGTTGTGAGCAGTTTCAGGTGTTAAGTCCTCACCTTGGCTAGAGGTGGGCACTGATACATCACGGTGCAGCGGAGGGAGCCGGCCGAAGGCGGTGAGTAGCTTCCTGAGGTCATGATGAGCAGCAGGTCACTGTGCAGAGTCTGTCCCCGAGCGCCGCTCCCTGCACGTGTCCAGAGGACGCTGAGACAGGAGGTGGTGGCTGCACCCTCGGCCGGAGAGAAGTGGACACAGGCGGGGCTGGAGCGGGGCGGGAGTGCGGGGCGGAGGCCAGCATCTCAGGGCGGGTTTGGCACTGGACGTGCAGCGAGTGCGGGAGACGCTAAGAACACACCCGCGTCGTGCCCGGTGCTGCAGGAAACCCAGGACGCAATTTGGCAGCAAAGTCCGTAGAAGGGAGGGGTGGCTCGTGGCTGCACTGATGCCTTTTCGTCCCAGTACTTTTCTACCAGAGTAACAGTCTGCGCTGGATGCAGGTCCCCTCTAAGGGCCCCGTTTCCGTTGTTACGTTGTCATCTGGGGGCCTGCAGGATGCACCAGCACTGGCCCTTGCAGCTGGGTCCTCTGCTGTCTGTGGGCTTGGCTGTGGTGGGGCCAAGAAGCACTGAGCTCCTTTTCCTCCGGGACCACTGGAGTGCCTCTGAATGAATGTTTCTTTTGCAGGAAATGCTGCCTGGGCGATGGCTACCTCCAAGCCTGACATTTTGATTATACTTTTACAGAAATTGATGGAGGAGGGAAACGTGATGTACAAAGTAAGTGGTACTGCCCTTTCTGTGCTGTAACGGCCTACAAGCAGCCCCTTAGTTTGGTGTCTCATGGACGTCACTGTGATGTTTGGCTAAGAGAAGTTCTAGGAGGTGCCAGCCTGGCCTTGTGCCCAGGCTTTGGTATTTTAACAGCAGAACTTTCAAGGTACAGAGCCATTCTCTTTGTGCCATTTTGAGAACCATCATTTCTGAGCGAATCCTGGCACTATAACGGTGACTTATGGCCTGAAGCCTTGGTGTGAAGGGAGAGTTGCTTCTGGTTTAACTGGCACATCCTATAGGAAAGTCCTTGGATCCTGGAATCCTGAGACATGGGAAAGGAACACTCAGGAGACATTTTCAGTAGAAAATAATAATTAAGTCTGCCAAGCCTTGATTATCTTATTTTTAATATCTGTATGCTTCTGAACTTTCAGACTGTTTCTAGACATTTTTTTAGTTAAAATAATCAAGTAATATATAATACTCAGTTACTCAGGAGATGGAATTAATTTTTTTCACACCCTTAGAAATGGAAATATAATTTAAAGATCAAAAAGTTTGACTTTGAAGTAAAAATTTCAAAATAAGACATCCAGTTTGGTCAGAAGTCAGCAAACTTTCTCTGTCCAGGGCCAGGTAGCAAATATGTTGGGCTTTGCTCTGTGGTCTCTGTCACAGCTGCCCAGCTTTGCTGTTGTGCCACAGAGGCAGCCACAGATAACACACAAACAGATGAGCAAGGCCATGTCCCCATCAAACTATTTATGAAAACTGGTGGCAGGCTGGGTTCAGCCCAGAAGCCATAGTTTGCCAACCCCTGGTTTAGGTAAGTAGATGCCTAGGCCATTTGCATAGATCATTATTCTTCCCAGGTCTATGATTAGACAGAATTAAAGATTACAAAAAAACAAAAAAATAAATTTTGGCCATTTTAATCCTTTTTGCCGTGAAGCTGCTGCACTTGCTGTGTTTTAGTTTTTCCTTTTCTTTTTTTAATAATAACAAATAAATAGGCATATAGCAAGACCCAGCAGGGTTCCTGACTTGGAATCAGTTTGAAATTGAGTTCAGAGTGTGTATTGTTGTGGCTTTGAAGTGGTTTTAATATGAATTTGGGTAGGCAATTATGTTAGAAATATCAAGCCATTTTCAACTGACTTCATACCCGCTGTGCGATGGAACTGATGGAGCAAATGGGTTTCTTTAGCCTTGAAGATGACATGCGGGGCTGTTCTGAGTTTTAAAGCCGGTGCTTTAGTTCCTCGTAAAAGCCAGATTATTATTCTCCAGCCAGCTCTAGATCTATCCACAAGACTCAGCTTGCCTTAGGAACTGCATCGTTTTCCCATCTGATTTCCATTACACTTTGCATTAAAGTATCTTTAGATGAGAGATCATTCATGAAATGGTTGTCAAAAATACACAACAGAGGAAATACTCTGATGTATTAAGATCGATGATTATCAGTTTGGCCGTTTACAGATCTCTTCCTGTAAACCTGGCTTCTCTCTTACTGTGTGAAGTTCGGGTTGCAGACGCCTATGCGGACAGCGAGGCCAACAGGTGTCCATACTGGTGTCCATGCCGGTCAGTGTACTGGTTCTAGCCACAGCCCTCGTTCAGCAAGATCCTTATTCATCTCTGGAAAAGCACAGATTTCTCTGATTTTTGAATCCTAGAAAGGGAAGATGAAGGAGGCAGCCCAGAGGTACCAGTACGCCTTAAGGAAGTTTCCTCGGGAAGGATTCGGAGAGGACATGAGACAATTCAGTGAGCTGAGAGTTTCCCTCTATCTCAATCTGTCTCGCTGCCGAAGGAAAACAAATGTAAGTGGTGGCCTCTCAGTCCAGTCCTTGAGCAGTAGAATGTCTTCATGGTGGTGAGGGCCTGCCCTTGCACAGACCAAATACAGGACCTCCCATCTGGTGTGTTTGCACTTTTCTGTGAATCTGGCACATGGGGAGCTGCTTGTCTGGGACCGTCCTTAGATCACTGTCACCACCCACCTCAAGGCTTTGAGAGAATGCACTTGGGGACAGTTTCTCTGCAGATGCAGATGGCTCCTCGACCCCTGCCCAGCTGCACGGTGCCAACATCATCATGAGGGGCCCATCCCCAGATTCAGAAGGAAAGGTCATTGTAAAGTTGGACACAAATGTGTTAAAATCTGCTTGGTATTATTAGGTTTGCTCAGTGGGTATGCCAGGAACCGGTTGATTTGTAATTAATAGTAGTTGACTCACAATTAACTTGTAACTAGTAACTAGAGTCGTTTCAATACCACTTTATTTCTTCCTTTTTTTTTTTTTATTTAAACTTCTTCCTCCCACCACCAACTCTGTTGACCTGTCTGCTTCTGCGCCCACATGCTCCGACTGCCTTCCTGCTACCGTGGCCACAGCGTCCCGGCCCGTCTCTGAGACAGGCACTTCTCATGTGTGGGGTCCCCTCTGCCTTCACCCCTGGTGCACTGCTGCCACCACCATCCCCTACCGCTCTCTTGAGTCACCAGTTTTTGCTTCTCTGTTGGATTCCTCTCCTAAGAACATTAATAAGCGTTAAGTGTCTCCTAACTTCAAAAACCAGCTTCTTTCTCCACTTGTGTCTCAATTCGCTAACCTTTAGAACAAAATTCCTATAAAAAGTTGCCTGTAATCATGTTTCAGTGCTGCTTCTGACTCATGTATTTAAATATTATTACCAGGACTTCGGCATGGCAGAAGAATTTGCTTCCAAGGCTCTCGAATTGAAACCAAAGTCCTATGAAGCCTTTTACGCCAGGGCGAGAGCGAAGAGGAGTAGCAGGTACTGTGTGGGGTTAGATACATGACGGGGGGAGCCTTCTGGTGTTTGTTTCTCTAGTATCAAAGCTGCTGGTTGACTTCAGGGGCTTCTGAGTCATAAGCATCACTCAGTGCCTCCCATCCCTTTTAATACTGAATCGGGAGCTCCTGAGAGGCACAGCCGTGGATATCGTTAGCAGCGGCTTAACTTTTATTTTCTCTGGACATCTCAGTAACTATTCCTGCCCCCACCGCAGTTGACGTTCCCTGTAACATCCCGTTCCTGAGGAAGCCAGCTAGAGGCTTGAAGAGGTGGGGATGGGGGTGTCGTCTAGGGTTTGTCTGCAGGTTGGCCTGGTGAGAGGGCTGGAGGAGGTCACACTGAGAGGGTTCTGACGCCCCCTGCTCTGTGCCGGCTCTCGTTCCCAGCCAGGGGTCTTTATAGACACAGCAGGGCCCTGGAGCTGCACAGATCCAGGTTAGAATTCAGTTCTCCCACTTAGCTGAGAACTCTGAGCTGGTTCAGTGGGTCCCGTCCACCACAGTGAGTGTGCAGAACCCACTCAGCTACCCTCTCTTGTCTTTCCGCAGAGCTCTGTTAGGAACAGTCACGTTCAGAGCTAGTTCTTACCTTGCTTGTGATCGCATCTTCTGTTTTCATATAAAGGCAGTTTGTGGCCGCTCTGGCCGACTTGCGGGAAGCCGTGAAACTCTGTCCCGCCAACCAGGAGATCAGGAGGCTCCTGGCCCGCGTGGAGGAGGAGTGCAGGCAGCTCCAGAAGACCCAGCAGCAGAAGCAGCAGGGCCCCCCACCAGCCCCACCTGCCGACTCAGACAATGAAGAGGACGCGCCCACCCCTGACCTGAACGACCTCGTTCACCTGGAGGAGGCAGAAGAGGAAGACTCTTCTCCACAAGAAGAATCCGTTTCCCTCGCTCCCAGGCCCCAGCCATCCTCATCTGCCCCCTCCCCATACATCCGAAACCTTCAAGAAGGGCTGCAGTCCAAAATCAGGCCAGTGTCCCCACAGCATCGGCCGGGAGGCAGCAAGCCCCTGCGGGAGCCCGTGGCACAGCCGGGGCTGGTGGTGCAGCCCACCAAGCAGGCGCAGATCGTGAAAACCAGCCAGCACCTGGGTTCCGGACAGCCGGGCATGAGACACAGTAGCTCCAAAATTCAGGTCTCGCCTCAGCATCCCCCTCCGAGTCCCATGCCAGGCAGACTCCCGGCCGCCCCCGCTGCTGGAAGCAGAAGCCAGCATCTGGAGGGAGCAGGAGCTGCTGCTGGCCACTTTGCAGATCGGCTGGGCCCCAGCCACAGCGCCCAGCTGCAGCACGGTGAGAGCGATGCCGCACATCCCTTACCAGGCAAGGTCAAGACGGCAGAGAGGCTTCTGCCTCATGCCGCCGTGGCTGTGGACATAGGCCCTCTAAACCCAGCGGGGCCGGTGAGCTGCAGCGACGTGCGCCACCCAGCTTCCCTCACTGGCTCGGGCTCTTCTGCTTCTCCATCAAGCAGCATCAAGATGTCAAGTTCCACCAGTAGTCTGGCTTCAAGCAGCAGTTTTTCAGATGGCTTCAAGGTCCAAGGACCAGATGCTCGAATTAAAGACAAGGTCGGCAGCCAGATTCAGAGTGGCACAGCTGAGCACAGACCGCGCAATACCCCATTCATGGGCATCATGGATAAGACGGCCAGGTTCCAGCAGCAAGGCCATCCTCCCAGCCGCCCCTGGCACTGCCAGGTGCCAGAGGGGCTACTGACCAACACGTCTTCTGCAGCTGGCCTGCAGTCCTCCAGCTCTGAGAAGCCCTCTCTCAAACAAGCAGGAGGATATAGTAGCCAGGCCAAGACCTGTTCTGGTTCTACCCTGGGTGGAGGGGTCCACAATGGGGCACAGGTAAAGGAGCTAGAAGAAAAGAAGTGCCAACTTCCAGTCCACTGTCAAGATGGCAGGATCACTAAGACAGTTTCTCATCTGTATCAGGAAAGTATCTCTAAACAGCAGTCTCATATCAGCAGTGAAGCCCACCGGAGTCACCTCCCTTCAGCAAAACCAAAGCGATCATTCATAGAATCAAATGTGTGAGCCTTAAGAGAGACCCATTTGTAGTATTTGGAAAACAGTGTGTTGACTCCTGGTAGTAATTAAGTGGTTTTTCATGACAGAAATTACATTTTAGCCATATATATTTTTCCCCCTCAGGAGTGGATCAGATGCCATTGGTAAGTTAAAAATGTGGGGTTAGATGTCTCTGATAGACATAAGTCACCAGAAATAAGAATGCTAACCAGAATTGAAAACTACAATTACTTATGCCTATTAAGCTAAAAATTTAAGACAACCAAGAAGACATTAACTCATGCTTTTCTCTTACGAAATTGTTCGGTTTTATCACTTTTCTCCTACTGTTTGCTATGTGGTCAGATCATATTATTTCTTAGAGAATGTTAATGCCTAGTGATAGGTTTAACTCATGACATGATAGCCAGGTGATGTGTTCTGGAAACGATGGAGTTTTCAAGTTACAGTTCCATTGAGTCAGATCTCAATTTATTTATTTATACATACACACACACACACACATATATATATACGTGTATACACACACACACACACACACACGCAGTTGACCCCTGAATGACATGGGGGTTAGGAGCGCCCCCTCTGCAGTCAGAAATCCACATCTCACCGTATAGTCAGCCCTCTGAAGGATTCCACATCTTTGTAGTCAACCAACCACAGATCATATAGTACTGTAGTAGTGATTGAAAAAAAAAAAAAAAGCCGTGTATAAGTTGACCTGCACGGTTCAAACCCTTGTTATGCAAGGGTCACTGTGTGTGTGTGTGTATATAAATGAAAGACCTGACTAATTTTTAGCTGAATATAAGTGTGACTGTAAATGTCATATAGCTGATTTTTTTGTTTTTTTTTTTAAGCAAAATACAAGAATATCCAAGTATCATTCCCTTCATAGCAATTCTTTTAAAAAGATTAAACACCGATTTCTGTGATATGGTTCTCATTAAAAATATTTTTATAGCACCTTTTTTGGAACTATATTCCTGCTTCAAGGTGTTTTTAATATTTGGCAACCGAGTAAGCCATTTGGAATCATGATTGGTGGTCAAGTTGAATTTGGGCTAAAATACTAAGAATATAGCATTCTTGGTGACATATAAATTATCTCTCAACTGGTTCCCAAACTGCTTTTAATGATAGCTCTCCTGGAACAAGGTCCCTTAAGGACACTATTTGGACACTTAAGGTATGGCTGGTTGTTGTTTTCATTTTATTATACAATCATGACTTTATAGTCACATATTGTACATAGGAAATAGCCAAGTTGTATTCAGACTTGTAAATATAACTATCTCAAGTAGTTAATCTCAAAAAAAAAAAAAAGTCATATATTTGCATGTTCTTTTTTAGGCTTCGTCCACGCTGGTTATTGCACTGAAAGATAACATTACGGCATGCTAGCAGTATACCAGTAACAGCACTTTATTTCATTTATATGTAGACCTTTGAGGTGCTACTTAAGTCCAAATCGATGTATTATTCATTTGTAAAGATAAGGTACAAGGATGAACCTTGCTTTAAAGGTATTTTTATATGAAAATGGTGTGCTGTTGGAGGGTGTTAAAATGCTAGTTTGAGAGGGGTGGGAGTGCATTTGTTTTGTATGTTGGGATGTGAAATTTATTTTCTACAATTGGGGAGAAGGAAATTCTATATTTACAGAATGTTTTAAAAATGAATAGTTGTAATGAAGTTCCTGTGAGCATCATTACGGGTTTTTACGAAGAGGAATCATCCAGTGTCATTCTTCAACATTAGTTTCTGAGTGTGTACAGTACTTTGTACAGCTTTATCATTTTTTATAGGCTTTTCATGAGTTCTGCTTATAATGACTATGGCTTATTTATTGTTTATTGTTTTCTTTAATATTTGTGGAAGTCCTACTCTTTTGTTATGTAGTTTTGTTTCTGCACAACTACTGTATTTTTCCCTATGGAATAAAGACTATTAATAGAACTTGTTTTGTGTTGAAACCAGTGGCTAAGGAGAGAATATCCTGATGCCCGCTGTCTGCCTTGCTTCAATGCTGGGTGCTCTCATTACCCTACAGAAGTGGAAAGCCTGTTTTTACAGTAATGCTATGAAATGCATATTTAATTTTATTTAATGATTTCAGAACAAGAGTGATGGCTTCTAAAAATCCCAAAATACTCAAGGGTCAAAATTAGTCTTTTTGCCTGAAATGAGAAGAATGCAACACTTTGGCAATACACTGAACACAGTGCTAATGTGAAACTGTTCTTCAGCACATTTGTATTATCTTTCAGTTGAAAGTGTGTATTTGTCTTCATACCCACCTATTTCAAAGAGTATGAATAACGGTGAACATTAAACGGTCGTATTGTGATAAAATCCTGATTTGGAATCTTAAGCCTAAGCAACTTCAGGTTATTGTGTGGTTACTGCTACTACTAGCAAGGCTAAGTAAAGTATTTCCAGGCCCTCTTGAAAGCCAAATATTTAAACTAAGGTAAAAAAACAAAAAAACTGAAGTGGGAGGGGAAAAGTCTATGAATAGATAATTCTTGTTGGATGACTTTTACTGTGAAGCTGCTAGTGTGAGTATTGAGTATTGATAGCATTTATTGTACATTGTGATTTTGATATATTTTTTAATTGAACTATAGTCAGTTTACAATGTGTCAGTTTCTGGTGTACAGCATAGTAGTTCAGTCATACATGTACATACACTCGTTTTCATATTGTTTTTTGTTGTAGGTTACGACAGGATATTGAGTACAGTTCCCTGTGCTATACAGAAGAAACGTTACTTACCTATTTTATATATAGTGCTTAATATCTGCAAATCTCAAACTCCCAATTGATCCCTTCCCATCCTCCCCCGCCACCCCAGTAACCATAAGTTTGTTCTCTATGTCTATAAGTCTGTTTCTGTTTTATAAATAAGTTTGTCATTTTTTTTTTTAGATTCCACATGTAAATGATATATGGTATTTTTCTCTTTCTGGCTTACTTAACTTAGAACTGACAATCTCCAGACACGGTCCATCCATGTTGCTGCAGATGGCATTCTTTTTTATGGCTGAGTAGTAGTCCATTGTATAAACATACAACTACTTTATCTGGTCATCTGTGAATAGACATTTAGGTTATTTCCATGTCTTGGCTATTGTAAATAGTGCTGCTGTGAACATTGAGGTGCATGTATCTTTTCAAATTCAGTTTCCCTCTGGATATATGCCCAGGAGTGGATTGCTGGATCATACATATGGTAAGTCTATTTTTAGTTTTTTGAGTAATCATCATACTGTTTTCCATAATGGCTACACAAAACTACATTCCTACCAAGAGTGTAGGAGGGTTCCCTTTTCTCCACACCCTCTGCAGCGTTTATTGTTTGTGGACTTTTGAATGATGGCCATTCTGACTGGTGTGAGGTGATACTTCATTATAGTTTTGATTTGCATTTCTCTGATAATTAGTGATATTGAGCATTTTTTCATGTGCCTATTGACCATTTGTATGTCTTCATTGGAGAATCTGCCCATTTTTGGATTGGGTTGTTTTTTATGATTAAGTTGTATGAGCTGTTTGTATATTCTGGAAATTAAGCCCTTATCAGTCTCATCTTTTGTGAATATTTGCTTAGTAAAGATATTTGGTCCAGTTACCCCAGGAAGTGCAGTCTCCTTGGGAAGCTTCTTGTCATCGCAGCGGGCAGGCAAGGGTGCTCCGGCCTAGTCCTGCACTGACGGTGGGGCCCAGAGATTGCAGTGGGCCGGTGGTGTCCCTTCCTCTGGATGGTTCTGGATTTGGTTTGTCTAGTTTTTTGTTTGCTTTTATTTGTAGGGAGAAGGCATTGTTTGGCTCTGGGTTTGTTTCTATGTAAAAACAGAAGCATTTCACTTTGGTAGATTACTGGCATCTTAGTTTTCAGCCATTTAATTTAACAAGAAGCTATTCCTAGTGACACGCAGAAAAGAAAATCACCTTCTTTAACACATTTAACAAATAACCAATCTTTTATTGTGTTTTCTATCAATGACTTCAATGATTTTTAGTAATTTTTATGTGAAAACCAGCCAGCCTCCTTTGGAAAATAAGTATTATTTTATAGAAACAAAAGATATCTGGTCCAATGGCTGGGCTCTATCAGTTTTAAAAAGCCTTTTGTTAGCGTACTTTTTCTATAGAATACAATAGATAAACACCTGGAACATGTTCCC
Source organism: Camelus dromedarius (assembly GCF_036321535.1). Lineage (NCBI taxonomy): Eukaryota > Metazoa > Chordata > Mammalia > Artiodactyla > Camelidae > Camelus > Camelus dromedarius. The sequence continues at coordinate 36,652,347 of NC_087439.1, forward strand.
AACGTTTTTTGGTCCTCATGAGTAAGAATGTGAGATGTATGTGTAGTATGAAAAACAGAATACTCTTCTAGAATCAGATTGTGAATCCTAGCTGTGACCCAAAGGAAATAAAATTCAGTAATACGTTAGAATGACAGAAATTTTACAAAGCAGCAATTACAAAGAGCAGGTACTTGGGGATTTCTGTGAACATACAGCATATTAGCTATAAGTTTACAGAACATTGGAAAAGACTGACTGAATATGTAGGACAATGTACAGCTACATTGCTTTTCCCCTTTTATTTCCGTGTTTTCAAACTTGAGAACAGCGAGGGTTTGGGGGTAAACACAGAAGAGTCTTGGTCCCTGGCTGCCCTTAGAGTTTATTTCTAGCAGGCTTTCTCACTAATGGCTTTCATTACGGTGAAGAGCTTGTGACAGGAATGGAGAGTCAGTACCACCTCACCTTCCTGAAGTTGAAGTTTTCTTCCGAGTGAATGCTTAGCAAGGTGTTGTATTAGCTACTGGTCTATTGTGTAAAAATATACAGTCGCCTAGCTAAGAATATTATGTGGGAACTTTTAAGAATTCTGAACTCTATAAAAGGCTAGTTTGCCTCTTTTATGTTTCAGCAAAGTCAACTTGACATATCTGTGATAATTTATTCCATCTAACTTGTACCTAGGTTTAGACAATGGGGGAAAATCATTACCACCTTGCAAATTTAGAATCTAACAATACTGGTCATTAAATACATCAAAAGTGATTTTTTTCAATTTAGTCATAAACAAATCTATAATTATTTTGCTACAAATTCTCTTCACAAGGATTCCAAAAAGTTTATCAAATGAAGGGCTATGCACTAGGATTTAAATATGTTCTATTCTAGGGGAAGGTATAGCTCGTGCTTAGCAAGCACGAAGTCCTGGGTTCAATCCCCAGTACCGCTGTTAAGATAAATAAACAAACCTAACTACCCCCCCCCCAAAATATGTTATATTCTAGATTATTCTGATCTTTGGCTGTAATAGAATATGATTTACAACAAGAATAAGTTTGAGCACTGCAACTTAAAGTCAAAGTAAAACTTTATTTCTCTATAGGTTAAGATTTTTTTCACTAGTATAGAAAGACATAGTAAAAATAAAAAAGAGGTTATATGTGTTATTTAGTCCATGTTTCTGAGGATGAAAATAGTAAATTTTTTTACAGGTAACTAAATTTAAGTTTACCCTTTATCCTTCTGTTTCGGTTTTAATAATGTCTGATTAGTAGTTACCTTTGAATCATTCAAATGAGATTACTGAAAATTTAAATACAATACTAACAATTTTATATTTGATGTGTCTCTAGCCATCGATCAATGGCCATTTTCAGAGTCCTATTTGGTGTAAGTACCACTGAAGGAAGAACAAGGTTTGTCATGGGACTTGTACGCTTCTTTTTGCTGATCCAATTTTCCATTGCTTCCTTTTCATATGAATAGCCATCTAGGAAAAAAGAAATATACACAAATTATTTGCAGTGTAGAAGTTAAGATTGCTAAAATGGGTATTAAAAACTCCATTGCCAAAAGAAAGAAAAAGGGATGGCCATCTGCAAGCCAAGGAGAGGGGCCAGCAGAAATCTACAGACACCTTGATCCAGGATTTTCAAGCCTCCAGAACTGTGAGAAATAAATTTCTGATGTTTGAGCCAAAAAAGAAAAACAAAACCATTGTTGAGGCCTTTATTGTGATTTAAATGATAATTCTTGTCTTGCACCACTACTCCCAAAACACTTCGGCCTCAACACCCCAAATTCTACCATCTTAAAATGCATTAAGATTGCACAAATACACCTTAAACAGTGTCAAAATATTACTGATTCTTTTTGAATACACAACATCCTGAGAAAAGGATCCCATCAAGAATTCAGATGTGTAGTGTGAAGAAAGAAAGGAGCCGGGCAGAGCAGAGTGGTGGTGAGGACACAGTGCCCCGTCTTAGCTCTGGGTGTGAACTAACGTGGCTGAAGGTGAGAGCAGAGAGCCTTAGGGGTAACTTGGCAAAACTTTCTGACTCACTGAGAAGTCAGGGAAATATACAGAGAGGTTACAGAGCTCACCTTAATAAGGACTTGACAGCAAAGGGATTTATGATGCAAAAAAAAAAAAAGATCTACTGGCTAAGGTTTTTAATACATGTTCTTACAAAATTGTTTCCTTTGCACATGTAAGAAAGGTTGGGGGTTTTTGCTTCACTACTTTTCTTTTTTATTCTTGTAGTTCTTCCTCTTAAACTGAAAATCTTAGTTCCTGAATACATGTATGCTTTAATCTGAAAAGCATACAAACTGTTTCAAACTAACAATACCAATTTGTTATTAACATAAGACTGAAAGATTTTAAAGATTTTTCTCTGGCTCTTTCTGTCACCAAGATAAATCCACCAAGGTTGTCTAACTGAAATACTGTGTTTAAGAATCACTTGAAAAAAAAATTCTTCTGACTATATTACTTGACAACTAATTTGGCCCATTTGCTTCCCTTTTTATCCTCCCAATCTTTAGAGACTGATTTGTTTTTCATGATGTATTTAAGTGGTTTCAAAGTAAAAACTAAAAACAAGGCACATTAAGGGGAGTCTCTGTCCAGCCATGTTCTCTCCCTTCCCATACAGGTAACCGTGTCTATTAGTTTTGTTTACCCTTTGTTTCTTTTTCAAAATAGAAGCAAATGTATGTGTACACACATATACATTCTTACATAAAAGCTGGAATGCTCCACACTGCTTTGTACCTTGTTGGTTTTTTACTTAACTATACCTTTTGTATTCCCCCTACAGTACTCGACTGTATGATATACTGATGGACACCTGGGTTGTTTCCAGTACCTTTTGACAAGTAGTGAGTCCCGCAATAAATAGCATGACCATCTGGGAGAGAGGACTGCTGCATCAGAGAGTAAATGTATGTAGTTTTGCTAGCTATGCCAGTACTTCCGTAGGGGTTCTACCATTCTTCTCTAGCAATGTTTATGAGAGGGCTGAAAATTTCCCCAGAGCCCTGCCTAGAGAACATGTTGTCAAACCGGATTTCCGCCACTCTCCCGTGAGCAGTGGTGTACACTGGGAAGTTCTAACTTACAAGGGAGAGAGGATATCTTTTCCTATGACTAAGTCATTTGCTTTTCTTTTTCCTGTGAACTGACTTAGTATTTTTGCTCATTCTTCTATAAGGTTCCTCTTTTCTTCATTTTGGAAGTTTTTTTTTTAAAGATGTAGCTCCAGGTGTACAACATAATGTCTATACACACACACATTGCAAAATGATCACAATACGTCTAGTGTAAACCCATCATTAAACAGTTACAAATTCTTCCTTTTCTCATGATGAGAAACTTTTCAGATCTTCTCTCTTAACTTCCTAATACACAATACAGTATTATTACCTGTAGTCACCATACTGTACATTACATCCCCAGGACCTATTAATTTTATAACTACAAGTTGTGCCTTTTGACCACCTTCAGCCATTTCACCCATTTCCTGTCCCCTACCTCTGGCAAGCACTAATCTGTTCTCTGTATCTGTAAGTCTGATGTTTTGTTTTAGAGTCCACATGTAAGTGAGATCATACACTATCTCTTTCTCTGACTTATTTTACCAAGCACAATGCTCAGGTTCCATCCAAGAGCTCATAAAAATTAGGACCTCCTTTTTTATGGCTGAATAACATGGCCGTTGTGTATATATAAATTTTTTCTTTTTATCTATTTATCCACTGATAGACACTTAGGTTGTTTACATGGCTTGGCTATTGTACATGATGTTGCAATGAACATGGGGGTACAGGTATCTTTTCAAGTTTGTAATTTTGCTTCCTTCAGATAAATATCCCGAGTGGAATTGCTGGATCATACAGTAGTTTTATTTCTTTGAAGAACCTCCATACTGTTCCATAGTATTTATATTCCCACCAGCTGTGTACAAGGCTTTGCTTTTCTCCACATCCTTACCAATACTTGTTATTTCTTATCTTATTGATGAGGGCCATTCTAACAGGTATGAGATGATTGCGCTGTGGTTCTGATATGCATTTCCCTGATGATTAGTGATATTAAGCACCTTTTAATGTGCCTATAGCCATCTGTATGTCTTTGGAAAAATGTTCAGATGCTCTGCCTATTTTTTAATCCGATTGTTTGGGTTTTTTGCCAAGTTGTGTTAGTTCTTTGTAAATTTTAGATAACTCTTAACAGATACATGATTTGCAAGTATTTTCTCTCATTTGGGAGGTTGCCTTTTCATTCTGTTGATGGCTTCCTTTGCTGTACAGAATGTTTTTTTTAGTTTGATGCAGTCCGCGCCTTGTTTATTTTTGCTTTTGTGCCTTTGCTTTTGGTGTCACATCTAAAAAATCATCAGGACAAATGTCAAGCTTACTACCTATGTTTTCTTCTAGGAGTTTTACGGTTTCAGGTGTTAACATTCAAGTCTTCAATCCACTTTGAGTTGATTTTTGTGCTTAGTGTAAGACAGCGATCCAGTTTCATTCTTTTGCATACGACGGTGCAGTTTTCCTAACATCATTTACTGATGAGAGACTATCCTCCCAACATCGTTCACTGAAGAGAATCCTTTTCCCACTGTATATTTCTGGTTCCTTTGTTGTAAGTTAATTGATTATATATGTGGGTTTATTTCTGGGCTTTTCTATTCTGTTCCATTCGTTTATGTGTCTGCTTTTATAATAATACCACACACAGTTTTGATTACAATAGCTTTGTAATAAAAGTTTGAAGTCAGAAAGTGTGATGCCTCCAGCTTTGCTCTTTGACTTTCTCAAGATTGCTTTGGCTATTTTGGGAGTCTTCTGTGGTTTCATACAAATTTTAGGACTGTTCTATTTCTGTGAAAAATGCCATTGCCATTTTGATAGAGATTGCATTGAACCTGTAGATTGCCTGGGTAGGATGAATGTTTTAGCAGTTCTTATCCGTGAACACAGAATATCTTTCCATTTACTTGCATTATCTTCAATTTCCTTAATATCTGGTAGTTCTCAGTGTATAGGTCTCTCACCTCCTTAGTTAAATTACTAGGTATTTTATTCTTGTTGATGCAATGGCAAATGGGACTGTTTTCTTAATATGACTAATAACTTGCTACTAGTATATACACAAAAATCTGTTGTCTCTCTGTAGACTTTTGTAACTTACAACTAATCAATGAATTCAGTAAAGTTTCAAGTTTTCTGGTGGACTTCAGGGTTTTCTATATATACTGTGTCACCTGCAATAGAGACAATTGTACTACTTTTCCAGTTTGGATGCCTTTTGTTTCTTTTTCTTGCCTGGATGCTCTGGCTAGGACTTCCAAGAATATGTTCAATAAAAGTGGCAAAAGTGTAGGCACCCCTGTCTTGTTCCAGATCTTAGAGAAAGAGATTTCAGCTTTTCACCATCAAGTATGTTAGCTGTGGGCTTGTCATATCTGGCCTTTATGACGTTGAGGTATGCTGCCTTTATGCCTACCTTGTTGAGTTTTTTTTTTTTTTATCATAAATGGGTATTAAATTTTGGCAAATGCCTTTCTGCGTCTATTGAGATTGATTTTTGAAGCTGAGACACAGCAGGTTAACTGAGGCTAATCAGCCTATGATTTATATCCTTCATTTTATTAATATATCACATTGATTTACAGATGTTGAATCATTCTTGCATCCCTAGAATAAATCTCATCTGATCATGGTGTATGATCCTTTTAATGTATTGTTGAATTCAGTTTGCTGATATTTTGTTGAGGATTTTTGCATCTGTGGTCAGCAATGATATGTGGCTTGTAACTAACTGTCTGTGGTGTCCTTGTCTGGTTTTATTATGAGGGTAATGCTGGCTCATAAAATGAATTTGGAAGTGTTCCCTCCTATTCTGTTGTTTTGAAGAGTTTGAGAAGGACTGATATTTTTTAGATTTTTTTTCATCTATGGAATATTAACACTTTTCAATTTTTCTACTTATTTCTTTTAGATTTTGAGTCCAGGTTAGGAAGTATCCCTATTTCTAGATTATCAGGGAATTTACCTACATTTTCTCCTGGGATTTGCAGAGGTTTCATTTTTTATGTTTATATGTCTGATTTATTTGTAACTAATTTAGACATATAGTATGACAGATGAAGCCAGTTTTATCCTTCTCCATATGACTAGTTGTCAGAATACCACTTGTTTAAATTACTTATTTTTCTCACTGACTTAAAGTCTCATTTTTATTATTCATGGAATTTTCAAAAGCACTTGGATCAGTTTCTGGATTTTTAAAAATTTTACATGAGTCTGTTCACGTACACACCACACTGCATTCTTTAAAGAGGCTCTGTGACATGTTCTACTATCCGGTAGGGCTCGTGATACTCCTCTTGATTTTTATTTTCTATGTTATTTATTGTATGTTCTTTCCAACGGAATCTGATAATCACCTTCTGCACTTCTAGGAAAAATTCCTAATAGTGACATCCCCCAGACGTGGAGCCTTCCTATCTGTCAGCATGCTATGCTTTCTATTGTTTCCAAGTAACTTTTCAGGATGTTTGTGCAGTAAATTTTGGGTATTTCCTATGTCTAATATTTTATTTTTATTTACATGCACATGAAGACTTTTGATTCCTCATTGATTTAACTTGCTAATTAGCCTTATTTAATCTACAGTGTCTCAGTTCAAAACCCATCCAGGGAGCCGAACACTCAGTATGCTGGGAGCCAGGATACTGCAAACCCCGTTTCTGCTTTGCCAGCTGGCTCCTTGTTAAATATTGCAATGGGAGTCCTCCAGTGGAGACAGAAACAGGGTGAAGGTTCCTATCAGTGCTGTGCCTGGTCACGGACCTTCACTTGGAAGAGGTAACTCTTTACGCTCTCCACGTTTTTTGTTTGCTTCATCGTAGGGCAAATGTGTCTTGCCCTTCTCGCTTTAGAGGAACAAGCTTGTTAGAGGCCTGAGATCTGTTCTGAAAGACCATGTGAGGTTCTAATAAACTCAACTTCTTCCTCTTGTTCCCTGGGTCCTAGAGCTGGCAGATGCTGGCTGCAGATACAGTTACCACCTTTTGTTTTTGAGATTTCAGTCACATACCATAAAATCCACCCTTTTAAGTAAACAATTCAGTGGTTCTTGGTATAATTCAAAGTTGTGCAACCATCACCACTCCCTAATTTCAGAACATTTTTTTTTATCACTCCATAAAGAAACTCTGCACTCATTAGCAGTCACTCTCCTCTCCCCCATGACCACGAACCTACTTTCTGTCTCTATGGATTTGTGTATTCTGGACATTTCCTACGCACAGAATCATCCAATGTTTGGCCTTTGTTGTCTGGCTTTCACTTAATATAATGTTTCCAAGGTTCATCTCTGTGGCAGGTATAAGTATTTGTTCACTTTTATAGCTGATTGATATTCCACTGTATGGATATACCATCTTTTATCCATTCATCTAATGATGGGATATCTGGGTTATTACCACTTTTTTGCTATTACCAATAAAAGCTGCTGTGAACATCTATACATATTTTCAATTCTCTTGGATATATAGGAGTACAGTTGTGGAGTCACGTGGTAATAACTATGTTTAACTTTTGGGGGAACTGCCAAACCTTTCAACAGCAGCTGCAACATTTTCCACTCCCACCAGCAGTATTTCTGCACATCCTTGCCATCTTCCATCCTTTTTGATTCTAGTCATCCTGGTGAGTATGAAGATGATATCTCACTGTGGTTTTGATTTTCATTTCCATAATGATATTGAGCACCTGTTCTAGTGCTTATCAGCTATTCGTACATCTATGGTGAAGAAAGTTCTATTCAAATCCTTTGCCTGTTTTTTCTATTTTTTTAAATTGCAGTATAGTTGCTGTACAGTATTGTTACAGGTGCACAATAGTGATTCACAATTTTTAAAGGTTATATTCCATTTATAGGTAGCCTAAACTATTGGCTATATTTGCCATATTGTACAATATATCCTTGTAGCTTATTTTATACCTCATAGTTTGTACCTCTTAGTCCCCTGCCCGCTCCCCTTCCCTCTCCCCACTGGTAACCACTAGTTTGTTCTCTACCATCTGTGATTCTGCTGCTTTTTATTATATTCATTAGTTTGTTATATTTTTTAGATTCTATGTATAAGTGCTACCATACAGTATTTGTCTTTCTCTTTCTATGATGCCCTCCAAGTCCGTCCATGCTGCAAATGGCATTCTCATTTTTTATGGCTGAGTAGTATTCCATCGTATGTATGTGTATATATGTGTGTGTATATATACACCTTATCTTATTTATCCATTCATCTGTTGATGGACACTTAAGTGCTGTTATGAACAATGCAGTGCATGTATCTTTTAATGTTTGTGTGGTTTTTTTGGATATATATACCCAGGAGTGGAATTGCTGGGTCATAGGGTAGTTTTATTTTTAGTTTGGGAAACCTCCATGCTGGTTTTTTGCAGTGGCTGTAACAGTTTACATTGCCACCAAAATTGTGTGCTGGGGTTCCCTTTTCTGCATATCCTCACCAGCATTTGTTATTTGTATTCTTTTTGATGATACCCATTCTGACAGAAGTGAGGTGATACGGGATTGTGGTTTTGATTTGCATTTCCCTGGTGATTAGTGATGTTGAGCATCTTTCTTTGTCTCTGCCTGTTTTCCAACTGGGTTATCTGTCTTACTATTGAGTTGTAAGAACAGTCTCAGCAGGAAAATATACTTAGTTTTTATTTATAAAAAGCTGAGTATAATGACCCTCAATCTTAAAACACTGGCCTATTACTGATAAATAATATGCATGTTAATATTACTACGTAAAATATCGTGAGTTTGCCACCAGGCAAGATAGGTCTGAGAACAGCATGTTTAACATTCCAGGTGACGGGCCCACTTTTGTTTTTAATTTCTTAGTTACAGTCCATTATGGTGACATAATGCTGTCTGTGTTACTTCTGGTAATGATGGTTGGTGCTAAATATGGTTGATATTATGAATGTCCAATATGTGTTTTAAAAGGTGTATTACATTTTGGACTGAGGTATAATCAAGTCTGTTACTGTGCTGTATTTCTCCTTACATTGTCTGTAGTTTCTGCTTTCTGAAAGTCATTGCCGTATTTAGAACTGCATAGCTAATAATGGTTATTCTCACTGAGAACTGTGGTCTTCAGTATTACTATATAGTATCCTGTGTCATTAAAAAATGTTCTTTGGTCTGAATTCTATTTTTGCAGGCAAGTATATATAACCTATAGTTAGTTGCAACTGTCTCATTTTTGTCTATCCTTTTATTTCTAACCTTTCTGAATCCTTGTTTTAGGCAGTACTGTGCTTTGGTAGCTGACCTCAAATCTTTCATCTTTAAAGATGAGATAAGCCAAATTGTTTATTAATTATTACCAGTGTGTTTGGTAATAGTTCTAATATTTTTATGATAAATCACATATAAATTCTTTTAGGAGCTGGCTTCCTCCATCTTGATACTTAGGGAGGTTTGTATTTGGTTCTACTGGTTTACCTTTACACTAGTATCTTTTTAAAAAGAGACCAAGAATACTATTTGTGTCTGTTGGTTCCTTACTGTAAGTAATATTCAAATTAGCTAGTATTTTTCTCTCCTCCAGTGTCTAAGTTTCAAACAGGCTTGAATCAGTTAATGAATGAAAAATTATATTTTCTAGTCTCCATTTTTAATAGTTGTGTTATATCTACAATGTTAGAGAATATTATCATCATATAGTATTTCATTACCTCCAATTGACTTTCTTTATATGAATCATTTTTCCTTGCCTGCCTGGGGGTGGTAGCAGTGAATAAAATGTCAACCCCTTCACTCTAGGGAGGTGCAGGTTTCCAGCCACAGGAAAGTCAGTCACACTGGTCAGTTTACCCTAAAGTTTAGCATCAGTTTCTGTGGTATTATAAAGTAGTGATCCTACTGGTGACAATCCAATGTTTCAGGGAGTATGTTTGACAGAGGAAGCAAGAATTCTACCGAAGTCCATCCCAAAGCAGTAAATGGGATATCAACGTTACAAAGCAAAGACCACGTCCCCACCCCCACACACATGGCCTGTCAAGTGTGAATGAACCATTGTAACTACCACAATTACCACTAACAAACAATTTGGGGTTTCTTTAAAAAATTCATGCCTGAGGTTTACTATAACATTTGAAATGAAACATGTAACACTAGGGGAAAAAATTGACAAGTTTTGAAAGAAAATATATAGTGCACATTACATTCAGTATTAACTTGTTTGTTTTCATTTTTAATTGACCTAAAGATTTAAAAAATTTTCACCCAAACAGTACCATCTGACTCTTGCTGTAAACCAAGATTATTACTGAGTTGACAAATCAAGAGCTGTACCAGATAGCACTAGAAAGTAAACAATATTTAATTATCTGTATTCAAAAGATACTACCTCAGAACTGTTATTATATTCAGATCATTAAGTTCTGGTAAGATACCAAAGTAACAATACTTATTTATAAGATTTATTCATCCTATACACTTCTATTTCCGGTAATAAAGAAGATTAAGTAAATCCCCAAAGTTCCTGCTACATTATATTCAGAAGTGGTGACTAAAAAGAATTATCTTTTAACAGGGAGTGCTGACTTACAGGTTTGAATGGCTTTGCCCTAGTGAAAAGTTCAAATGGAAAATATTAGCTCATGGGCCTGGGCTCTGAATTAATAATACATCTCTTCTCCAAGCTGTAAGCCCACTGCTGACCACCTGCTGTCCTGAAAAACGGACAAAGTCAGCCCAGCCCTTTGGAGTGATATGCCCTCTTCCCACACTGGACTTCCACAGGTAATAACTGACTGAATGACAGAAGACAAAGAACAGGATTAGGATCCCACAAACCTCAGAAAATGAAAAGAGATACAACTTGTGAGTATTTCTAAAATGAGAATGAGTCTATGAGACAATGTACCATGAAAAAGAAATATTTAATATTCCTACAGCTAACTGTATCAAGACGTCCCAGGGCACTGTTACTTATATTTCCTTATATAATCTGCACAAGCTTACTAAGAAATTGATGCATGGGCTGAACAAATTTCCAAGGTCACACAAGTAGGGAGTGACAGAGCTGGGGTTTAAACACAAGCAGTCTGGTTCCAGAACCTATGCCTCTTAATCTACATGCTAAATCAGATTTCCAAAAATGAGTCGACATTTTGAAAAAAAAATCTCAAAAGTGAAGGTTAAACAGTGTTAGGACAATGCAGAGTAGATGACTGGTAGGCATGTCTGAGAAAATTCCCAAGGAAAGCTCAAGAGATAAAGTGTACAGAATGAGAACAGCTGAAAGTTTTCCAGAATTGATAAAGGTACAGAATTCCATTCAAAAAGCAGTGTACCCTAAACAAGAGGAGTAAAAATACATAACAGAGAGAAATTGTCTAAGAGTATGTTCTCTATATACATCACTGAGATAAAACACTGAAGGCTTTAGAGAAAAATCAAAGTAGTCAGATAGGGTTTACTAGGTTTTTACAATTGTGAAATGAAAAATTTCAGTATGAACACCTATTTTTCTAAAAAGCAATATAAATGAATTAACATTTAAATGTTCACAATAGACCTAAAAGACAAGAACAGATGGAAAGTCTGCCTAGTGCAAAGCTGTCATTCCTACTCCTCACTCCAACCCCAAATTCACATTTAGTTTTTAGATTTTCTGTAATTCTAATCAAAATGTGAGCTTTTTTTTTTAAATAACTAACAAAATGATTCTAAAATTTATCTGGAGGTCTAAATGGACAAAAATTGGACAATATTTAAAAAGAGATAAGCATAATTAAAACTGAAAATTATAAATATAAATTTATCTGACAGGAATGTTTAAACAAGTGTACCAGAATATACTGTATGACTGAGGATTTTTTTCTACAGAATCACTTGGAGAAACGTCTTAACAGAGTAAGGTAACTTATGGCACATCCATACAATGAAATTCGTCTAGCAGCTGAGAATGTAGTTGTGAATATACTGACAAGGAATACTATCTGATATATTAAGGAAAAGCAATTTTTTAAAAAGTATGTATCATCCCATTTGTCACAGAATAAAATTATAAATGGATAGAAAATATGTGAAGACACAGCAGAGCACAGGGCCTCCATGTTGTCAGAATGCTCACTTCTGTGTCGCTGCACATTCACAATTTAAAAGGACGTATGTGTTAAAATGTGTAGGGACACTGAAGTACAGGCAGAACCAGATCTGGGACATTTTTCTGAGGCAGTTAATCCAACAGGTGTAAGATACAGGCCTTCCAAAACACCAGGGGGAAAAGAAGCCAAAAAAGACATGTAATCAGTTCAGGAAAGAAGAGGGGGAAAGGAGTTAGAAGAAAACACAAATGAATTCATTCAATTCTATTACAGATAGGACTGATTAAAAAAAATTTATTCAACTGCATCTTTTCCACAGGGAACACTTCCAAAAGGAACACAGGAAGGCTAAAAATAAATGAATGGATGGTGACTCCCCACGGATTATGCTAAGCAAAAAAGAAAAACTAATCCCAAGAGGTTATTTACTGTATAATTCCATCCACGTCATATTTTTGAAATGACAAAATTCTAGAGCCAGAGGACAGACTGGGATGGAGGGGGAAGACAAGGCAGGTGATGGATGTAGTTATAAAAAAAGCAATGGGCGGGGGGCCTGTCCTTGTGAGTTTGGAGCTATTTTGTCTTGACGGGTGGTTGATACTCAGCCTTCCAAAAGGGACAAAACTGTATAGAACTAAATACACACAACCTCGAAGAAATCTAAACAAGATTTGTGGATTGCATCAATGTCAACACCCTGGTTGTAATATGCTGCCAGTGGAGCAACTAGAAGAAAATGAAAAACAAACACAGGCAGTACTTAAATATTAGTAAGGCTATGGGCAACCAGAATTCTCATTCACTGCTGGTGGAAGTGTAAACTGATTCAACCAACCTGGATAACTATGTACAGCCACTCCTAGGAATATACCCAAAAGAAATGCATATGTATGTTCACAAGAGAAAAAAAGTGATTAAAGGTTCCTGGCAGTGCTGTTTATAATAGTCAACAATGACTACCAACAGTAGAATGGATAAACTGTAGTACAGTCACATGAGAATGAACAAATCATACAAACATGATACTTAATGAAAGACACTACTAGACCCAAAATAGACATACTTTCTGAATCAATTTAGGAGTTCAATGAAAATGTGCTTCTGATTAATGTTAAGTCTGAATGCTGATTACATCTTGGATTTTCACATACTGAAAAGTCAAGAAAAGTACAGTTATGTTTTTTTAAATAGACTGAAATACAGCTATTTAATGCAGCTATTTAAAAAACAAGACAGCCAAGATAAAAATGAATGAGACAAATTTCAAGACAAAATACATTAAATGATGCCAACAAGATATTTTAAGGTGATAAGAAATGTAAACCTCCAAGAGACAACACACAAATCTAACCTTAGGAATGAACCTATTAAAAATTGAGGTTTGAATTCATAACTAAATTTCTGGTTAAAAAATCCTACAAAAAACTTCACTGATAAGTTCTACCCAACATTTAAGGGAAAAAATAGCAATAATAATACAAACTCAGAAAATAGAGAGGGAACACTTAGGAAATCATAGAAGAATAGAGCTGGAGGTATCATGCTCCCTGACTTTAGATTATACTACAAACCTACAGTGATCAATACAGTATGGTACTGGTACAAAGACAGATACACTGATCAGTGGAGCAGAGCAGAGAGCCCAGAAATAAATCCATGCACTTACAGTCAATTAACCTATGACAAAGGAGGCAAGAATATATATAATGGGAAAAAGGCAGTCTCTTCAATAAGTGGTGCTGGGAAGACTGAACAGCTACATGTAGTATAATGAAACAGAACATTTTCTCTCACCACATACAAAAATAAACTCAAAATGGTTTAAAGACCTAAATGTAAGGCCTAAAACCACAAAACTCCTAAAAGAAAAAGATAGAACACTCCCTGACATAAATCATAGCAATATTTTTTGGATATGTCTCCTAAGGCAAAAGAGATAAAAGCCAAAATAAACAAATGAGACAATTAAATTTAAAAGGTTTTTGCACAGCAAAGGAAACCATCAACAAAAAGACAACCTACAGAATGTAAGAAAATATTTGCAAATCATGACTAGTAAGGGGTTAATATCCAACGTATATAATCAGCTCATACAACTCAATATCAACAAAACAAACAACTCAATTAAAAATGGGCACACACACATAAAATAGAATACTACTCAGTCATAAAAAATGAAATTTTGGCATTCGCACTGGATGGAGCTGGAGGGTATTTTGCTTAGTGAAGTAAGTCAGAAAAATAAATGCTGTATGTTTTCACTTATATGTAGAATCTAAAAAAAGGCAAGTCAAAGAATCTATTAGTAATAATAGCTTTTTTCCCATAAACTAAGCAAATCACAAAACAAAGTCAATTTTACACAATCCAGTGTGAAATATCAAGCATTGGAAATTGAAATTTTAAAAAGTAGTATTTACAAATTTGTTATAAAAAATGAAAAATACATAGGCATAATATTAGCAAAATATGTGCAAAACCTACAGACACTGCTACAAGACCATAAAGAAGACCTAAATAAAAACCTATATCGTTATTTATGCATTGGAGCTGTCAATACCAAATTGATCTATAGATTGAAACACCAAAATCCTGGCAACCTTTTATACTGCAATCTACAGAACACAAATAAGTGGAAAGACATCCTATATTCATGGACTGGAAGAGTTAATAATGCTATATTGTCTGTACAGTTTAAGTGATCTACAGAATCAATGCTATCTCTATCAAAATCCCAATGGCATTTTCTGCAAAACAGAAAAATCCATCCTAAAATTCATATGGAATATCAAGGGACCCTAAAGACCCAAAACAACCCCGAGAAAGAACAAAGCTAGAGGCTTCATACTTCCTGATCCCAAAACACATTACAGAGCTACAGTAATAAAAAGTGTGGTACTAGCATAAACACAAACACATACATCAATGGAACAGAATAGAGAGCCCAGAAACACACCCTCACACATATGGTCAAATGATCTTCAACAAAGGTGCCAAGATTACATAATGGGGAAAGACTGCACATTTTTCAAATGTCCACTAAATATTCTCTTCAACATACATTGCTGGGAAAACTAGATATCCACATGCAGAAGAATGAAGTTGGATCCTTACTTTAACCATAGACAAAAAAATCAACTCAAAATGGATTAAAGAACCAAGTATAAGACTTGAAACTATAAACCTCCAAGAAGAAAGCATAGGCGAAAGCTCCATGACATTGAATTTGGCAATTATTTCAAATTCCTGTGCCTTGGATATGACACCAAAAGCACAGGCAATAAAAGTAAAAACAGACAAATGGGACTGTAGTTGTCCCTACGTATCTACAGGAGATTGGCATTTATGGGGGGGCCCTGGAACCAAAATCCACAGATGCTCAAGTCCCTTACATACAATGGCATAGTATTTCTGGATAACTTTTATGCACATCCTCTCATATACTTTAAATCATCTCTAGATTATATATAATACCTAATACAATGTAAATAGTTGTGCATACAGTGTAAATGCTATGTAAATAGTTGTCAGTGTGCAGCAAATTCAAGTTTTGCTTTTTGGAACTTTCTAGAATTCTTTTGGAAGCTGTGGACACTGAGGGCTGTGTCCTTAAAACCTTCTGCACAGCAAACAAAACAACAGAATGAAAAGGCAAACTACAGAGAAAATATTTGCAAACCATATATGTGGTAAGTTAATGCCTAAAATAACAATTTCTAGGACTCAACAACAAAAATAGCCTGGCTTTTTAAGTGGGCAAAGGACTTGAACAGACATTTCTTTAAAGAAGATATACAAATAAATGCCAATAAGCATATGAAAAGATGCTCAACACCACAAATCATTAGGAAAATGCAAATCAGAAATGCAATGAGATATCAGATCACACCCATTAGGATGGCCACCATCAAAACAAAACAAAAGAAAATAACAAGTGCTGGTGAGGGTGTAGAAAAACTGGATCCCTTGTACACTGCTGGCAGTAACGTAAGGTACAGCTGCTACAAAAAAACAGTATGGTGGTTCCTCAAAAAATTAATTACCGCAGGATCCAGCAATTCCACCTCTGAGCATACATCCAAAAGAATTGAAAACAGGATCTTTCCTGTGAAGAGATATCTGCACACCCATATTCACAGCAGCATTATTCACAATAGCCAAGAAGTAGAAGCAACCCAAGTGTCCATCAATGGATGAATGGCTAAACAAAACAGGGTATAGTCATACAATGGACTATATGTAATCCAGCCTTAAGAAGGAAATCCTTCCATTTGCAGCAACCTTGACAAACCTTGAAGACATTATGCTGAGTGAAATAAGCCAGCCACAAAAAAAAAAAAACAAAAAAAAAACACTGCATGATTCCACTTAAAATGAGGTATCTAAACTAGTCAAATTCACTGACACAGAAAGTAGACTGCAGTTACTAGGGTCTGGGGAGTTGTTCAATGGATACAGAATTTCAATTCTGCAAGATGAAAAAGTTCTAGAGATCTCTCACACAAAAATGTGCATACTGTTAATACTACTGTACACTTAAAAATGCTTACAATGGCAAATTCTGTTATTTTATTTTTTTGCAAAACACACACACACACTGAAAAATCTCTGGCACACTCTTCTGTAAAAACTGAGAAAGTGATTCTAAAATCTTTATGGATTACACTAACAAATAGCAGGAAAAGAAAGCAGAGAAGCAATCCCTTTTAAAATTGCATCCAAAAACAATAAAATACTTAGGAATAAATCTGAGTAAGGTGGTGAAAGACATATATGGAGAACTACAAAACACTAATTAAGGAAATTAAAGATGACTTAAAGAAATGGAAAGATATCCCAAGAACAAATCTGGAGGAGTGACACCCTCCCAGACTTCAAACAATACTACAGAGCTACAGTAATCAAAATAGCATGGTATTGGCATAAAAAAAGACACAGATCAATGGAACAGAATAGAGAGACCAGAAATAAATCAACAGACTTATGGTCAATTATTCTTCAACAAAGGAGGAAAGAATATACAATGGAGAAAAGTCAGTCTCTTCAGCAAATGGTGTTGGGAAAACTGGACAACAGCGTAAATCAATCAGAACACTCCCTCACACCATACACAAAAATAAACTCAAAATGGCTTAAAAGACTTAAATATAAGACATGATAAATCTCCTAGAAGAAAACATAGGCAAAACATTCTCTGACATAAATCTCAGCAATGTTCTCCTAGGGCAGTCTACCCAGGCAATGGAAATAAGAGCAAAAATAAACAAATGGGACCTAATTAAACTTACAAGCTTTTGCACAGCAAAGGAAACCATAAGCAAAACAAAAAGACAACCTACAGAATGGGATAAAATATTTGCAAAAGATGAGACTGAAAAGAGCTTAATTTCCAGAATATATAAACAGCTCATAAAACTTCATAACAAAAAAATAAAACCAACCTAATCCAAAAATGGGCATAAGACCTAAACAAGTAATTCTCCAATGAAGACATACAAATGGTCAATAGGCACATGAAAAAATGCGCAATACTGCTAATTATCAGAGAAATGCAAATCAAAATCACAATGAGGTATCATTTCACACTGTTCAGAATGGCCATCATTCAAAAGTCCACAAACAATAAGTGCTGGAGAGGGTGTGGAAAAAAGGGAACCCCCCTACATTCTTGGTGGGAATGTAGTTTGGTGCAGCCAGTATGGAAAACAGTATGGAGATTCCTCAAATGACTAAAAATAGACTTACCGTATGATCCAGCTATCCCACTCCTGGGCATATATCCAGAGGGAACCTTAATTCAAAAAGATACATGCACCCCAGTGTTCACAGCAGCACTATTTACAATAGCCAAGACATGGAAACAACCTAAATGCCCATCGACAGATGACTGGAAAAAGAAGTTGTGGTATATTTATACAATGGAATACTACTCAGCCATAAAAAATAAAATAGTGCCATTTGCAGCAGCATGGGTGAACCTGGAGATTGTCTTCTAAATGAAGTAAGCCAGAAAGAAAAAGAAAAATACCATATGATATCACTTATATGTCGAATCTAAAAAAAATGAAGACAAATGAACTTATTTACAAACCAGAAACACACTCACAGATACAGAAAACAAACTCACGTTTACCAGTGGGGGACAGGGGTGGGAAGAGATAAACTGGGAGTTCAAGATTTGCAGATACTAACCAATATATACAAAATAGATAAATAATAAGTTCACACTGTATAGCGCAGGGAATTATATTCATTATGTGGTAGTAAATTATAGTGAAAAAGAATATGAAAACGAATATATGTACGTTCATGTATGACTGAAGCATTATGCTGTATGCCAGAAATTGCAACATTGTAAACTGACTATATTTCAATAAAAAATATATACACAAAAAAAAAACCCTAAAAAACTAAAAACAGACTTACCATATGGTCCAGCAATCCCACTCCTGGGCATATATATCTGGAGAGAACTAATTCGAAAAGATACATGCACCCCAATGTTCATAGCAGCACTATTTACAATAGCCAAGACATGGAAACAACTTAAATGTCCACTGACAGATGACTGGATAAGGAAGTTGTAGTATATTTATACAACGGAATAGTACTCAGCCATAAAAAAGAATAAAATAATGCTATTTGCAGAAACATGGGTGGACCTAGAGATTGTCATTCTAAGTGAAGCCAGAAAGAGAAAGAAAAATACGATATGATAGCGCTTACATGCGGAATCTAAAAAAAAAATGACACAAATGAACTTATTTACAAAACAGAAACACACTCACAGACATAGAAAACAAACTTAGGTTACCAGTGGGGTAAGGAGGTGGGAAAGGATAAATTAGGAGTTCAAAATTTGCAGATACTAACTACTATATGAAAAACAGATACACAACAAGTTTATACTGTACAGCACAGGGAATTATATTCAATATCTTGTAGTAACCTATAATAAAATGAACAGGGAAAGGACTATATGTATGTACATGTATGACTGAAATATGCTGTACACCAGAAATTGACACAACACTGTAAGCTGACTATGCTTCAATTTTAAAAAATAGGAAAAAAAATTCAATGATCACAAAACTGTGGAAAAACAGGTACGCTTAAATAAATTCCTGGTAACATACTAAACTTTTTTTTTCTAGAAAACAGTGTAATTTCAAGTCAATATTAACTATCAAATTTGTTCTTTTTAATGCTCATAAAATATTCTCTGGTTAATTCTGCTTTGGGGCAAATATGCTGCGAAAATACCCCTAAGTAATGATAGCAACAAAATAAAAGGAGTACCAAGGTATCAGTGTAAATAGCAATGCTATTTACAATATAAAGCTTTTCAAACATATATATACACCAAATAGTAGGAGAGTCAAATTGTAGCATGGAGTCACAATGGAATAAAGTTATTAAAAATGAAAATTATGTAGACTAAGTCATTTAGAAATGTATGTAACACTCTTAAAAGTTAAAAATCAATACAATATAGATACACTGATTACAACTATGTACAGTAGGTATGTGTTTATTGACAGGTTAGAAATTAATGTGGAATGATGTAATTTTATAATCTTTACATTCTTATTTATGTAAGATTGTTTCAATTCATGATAAAATAAACATTATAGACGTCAACAATCTATCCTAAAAAACAGTATTTTAACTTTACATTTTAGTAACTAAATACATATTTCACAAGTTTAAGTGAGGCTTGTAAAACTTATTCCTTTTGTCTCTAACCTTATCTAAACCTGCTCCAATTTTTCCATTAAGAATATATAATGTTCAATAGTTCACCTCAGATCTAAAGAATTTTTAAAAGAAAAAAACTACTTATGATAAATAAAACCAGAATTTTGAAAATCTTCCACATTAAAGCAAACTTCTGTGAACTGTCTACATTATTTATTTAGTATATAATATGCTTTGAAACATATAATAGCATCACACATACCTGATGCGATGACAGGATCTTTCATAAGCTCTCTAGTTATTGGACATATAAATTCATCAGGAATTTCAGAAGACAGGGTTTTCACCTTTGTCCTGAGCTCTTCAATTTTCCTCAGAACTTTACTACGAAGCCCTAGAGATTCTGAAAAGAAATTATTCTGTTAGGGCTGGAGAGCTTTATGCAAGTCTTTAGCAAATAGAAAAAGACTTATCTACTACAACCAAAAATCTTCAGACATACACTGTTCTAACCACATGGAACTTTTTCTTTATAAATTCTTTAATGAATCTTTGTAGTATAGAATACTGTGTGATTGAAATAACTCAGCAATAGAAAGTTTATTCTAAATAAACTTAAATTCAGATAGTTGTTCAAGAATTTCAGATTGCCTGAACCCTAATATACTACACAAAATCAGAAAAGGCTCATTATTAGAGGTTAATTTATTTAAACAAAAAATTTCCTAAAAATCATTTTTAAAGCTTTCAGTTTAAAAATATAAAATAGAATTTATATTAAACATTATGAAAGTAGATACATTATTTGCTGATTCTCTTATGAAACACAATCACAAATAAAGCTCATCTGTTTATCCAAGACTGTACTTAGAAGTTTCATTCATTTGTATTTTGACTTTCATCTTGTTTTAAAAGATTATCTTAAATTTTAATTTCAGAAGCTTAATTAATTTTAGGAACTTTAGTGATACTAGCTGTTTACATTTTTAGATAAACTGCGGACAATTCTATTTTAGGTGGAGGTGCTGTTGTTAGGGTGGGTAGAAAAAAGAATTACATTTCTGAATGCCTCATAGTTCCCATAAAAAGCCAAATCAGCTTGCTTTCTAATTGGAAGGTAATTCTCTACTGTGGTTATAGACACCTCATGACACCTTTTGTCTGGCAATCTTTTCAAGGATGTTTGCAAACTTCCTTAGAAGCTAGAGATAGTGTCTCTCTCCTATTCAGAGGGCAGATTTGTTTCCTGACAAGTACCAAACACAAATTGTCCCCACAAGACTTCAGGGAAAGGGGGAACCAGTCAGAACATGAAGCTCATGATGCCTGCTGTGCCATGACTAATACACTGTTTAAATCCATCTGGACTCATTGGCCATAATCTATTGAAAGAGTGGCAAGTCAACCTAGCAGCTGCCTGACTCTTAAAGACTGCTTCACGGCTTTCCTGTGACTTCTTTCCTATGTAATTCACTGAAGCCAAATTGGAGACTTTTAAAACAATTTTTAAAAAGCACAACGCATTTATAATTAGATAGTAGCCATCCCATCCAAAGGGATAATTATATACATGCAATAAGGATACAGAAGCATTTAATATCCTGAAAAATATATATATTACCCTTTTGGACAAAAATGCCGTACATGTGTGCTAATATTTAGAATGTTTATTAATAGAGAATATAGAAAGTCTATTTCAAAATGTACCAGATAAGAAAAGGTTAAATTGTATGCTATCGTTGTCCAATTTTAATGTCATTTAAGAATGCTCTCAGGGAAGCAGTTACCAAATCATATCCATAGAACTTAGCCAGAAAAAAACATCTTTTGTGATTGAGCACTGGGAATGAGTGTTATTAAACTTTACTGCTAAGAAAGAAAAGACCCTTACCAGCTAAGGGCTAGTAAACACTCAGTATGGGTGATGGGCTATATTCACTATAACTCTGAAAAGGCATCTGGGTTTTAATAAGACAAATTAAATAGGCCATCAGCTCCTAGACCTTCTTCCCCAACCCTGGAAATGCTACATAATTAAGACTTAATAGAGTCTAGATAAAAATAACCATCAAAAATAAAAAACTCTGAAAACCCCCCAAGGAAACAGAAGTAACTGGGTTCAAGAGAAGGGGATGGGAGATAGCTTACGGCAGAGATCTGTGTACAAAGATGGAAGAAATACCTTTCTACTTGTACCCTTCACTCCCCCCAGCTGTCCTATAAAAACCGCTAAAGTAGCAACAGCAGCATCAGCTGAAGGCAGGGTAACAAGCACGCGCCACTGCCTCCATCTAACAAAGACGCCCCTTAGGCTGGTCGCTGAATCACCTCGCCGCTGCCCTGAGAAAGAACAACAGAACCAAAGGCTGGTTTCTTAGGGGAGAAGACTTAGAAACTGTTTTTTATTTTTTAAATGTAAACTGTATTTAAAAAACGAACTTCTGACTAGAACGACCAAGAGAAAACAAGTAGTTTTTTCATGTCAGGATGGTGGAGTGTTAGGACCACAATCTCATTTCTCCTCGTGACTACAACAAAACCACAACTGACTGCTAAACAACCATCGAAAACAAGACAGGAACGTAGCAAAAAAGATCTTCAACTGGAAATACAAAGAGGGAACTACAGAAGGACGGTAGGAGGGGCATGCTCGCGATATAATCAGGCCCCATACCCCCCCCACCCGGGTGGGCAACGCACAAGCTGAAGAATAAGTTGCAGAGACCCTCCCACAGGAGTGAGCACTCAAAGCCCCACATCAGGCTCCCCAGCCTGGGGTTCTGGCATTGGGAGGAGGAGGAGACCCTAGGACATCTGGATTTAAAGGCCAGTGTGACTTAACTCTAGGAGCCCCATGGGACTGGGAGAATAGAGATTTCATTCTTTTGGGAAGTGTACACAGAATCTTGTGTGTGCCAGGCCCAAGGGCTGAGGCAGTGATTTCATAGGAACCGGGGCCAGACCTGCCTACAGGTTTTGGAAGGTCTCCTGGGGATGTAGGGGATGGCTGCGGCTCACTCAGGGGACATAAAAGCCAGTGGTGGACATTCCAGAAGTGTTAATCTACATGAGCTGACATCTTGATTGGATCATTAGCACCAAGACCTAGCCCCACCCAACAGCCTGTAAGGAAGCCTCAGGCTAAACAACATACCAGGTGGGAACACAGCCCCACCCATCAGTAGGTGGTGGGTTCTCCTGAACCATAAACGCCTCTAGACAAGGCCCTATTCACCAAAGATCAGGACCAAGCTTCACCCAGCAGCTGGCAGGCACTGGCTCTTCCTGCCAGGAAACGTGCATAAGCCTCTAGTCCAGCCTCATCCACCAGGGGGCAGATACCAGAAATATGAAAACAACAATCCCAAAGCCTGTGGAAAGAATCTACAAACACAGACCAGACTCTACACTGGGACTGGCTGGACCCTGGCCCTTGGGTGACAAGAGACAAGTGTACTGCTGGGACGCACAGAACATCTCCCACAGAGGGCCACCTCTCCAAGGCTGAGAAACAGAACTAGCCTACCTAAAAATACAAATAGACAGACACTATGAGGCGGCAGAGGAGTATCTCCTAGGCCAAGGCACAAAATAAAATCCCAGAAGAAGAAATAAGTGATGAGGAGATAGGCAATTTATCTGAGAAAGAGTTTAGAATGATGATGGCGAAGATGTTCAGAGAACTCAAGAGGAGTACAGATGCACAGAGCGAAGTTTTTAGCAAAGAGTTGGAAAATATAAAGAATACCCAAACAGAGTTGAATAAAATCACTGAAATGAACAACACACTAGAAGAAACCAAGAACAGACTAAATGAGGCAGAAGAAAGGATCAAGGAACTACAAGACACATCAGTGGAAATCACTACTGCAGAGCAGAAAAAAGGAAAAAGAATGAAAATAAATGAGGATAGTTTAAGAGAGCTCTGGGACAACATGAAGTGCACTAATATTCGCATTATAGGGGTCCCAGAAAGAGAAGAGGCAAAAAGGACCTGAGAAAATTTTTGGAGATATAATAACCAAAAACTTCCCCAACTTGGGAAAGGAAAGTCACCCAAGTCCCAGAAGCGCAGAGAGCTCCACACAGGATCATCCCAAAGAGGAACACACCAAGGCACACAGTCACCAAACTGACAAAATTTAAGGATAAGGAGAAAATATTAAAATTAGCAAGAAAAAAGCAACAAATAACATATAAGGGAACTCCCATAACGTTATCAGCTGATTTTCAGCAGAAACTCTACAGGCCAGAAGAGAGTGGCATGATATATTTAAAGTGATGAAAGGGAAAAACTTACAGTCGAGAATACTCTACCCAGCAAGGCTCTCATTCAGATCTGATGGAGACATCAAAAGCTTCACTGATAGACAAAAGTTAAAAGAATTCAGCACCACAAACCAGCTTTACAACAAATGTTAAAGGAACTTCTCTAGTCATCAAACCATAAGAAAAGAGAAAAGAAGAAAGAAAGAAAAAAAAAAAAAGACCGACAAAGGGTTGCTTTGGTAATTTGGGGTCTTTTATGGTTCCATATAAATTTTGGAAAAGTTTGTTCTAGTTCTGTGAAAAATGTCTTGAGTATTTTGACGGGTTCCATTGGATCTGTATATTGCTTTGGGTAGTATGGCCATTTTGATAATGTTGATTCTTCCAATCCAAGAGCACAAGATACCTTTTCATTTCTTTGTATCATCTTCAATTTCCTTCATCAATATTTTACAGTTTTCAGAGTGCAGGTAACCTCCTTGCTTAAGTTTATTTCTAGGTATTTTGTTGTTTTTGATGTAATGGAAATGTTTATGCCATTTACAAAATTCTGGTTTTTGAAGTGAAAAAAAAGGAACGTGAATAAAGGGCCACAAATGGCAAGGTATCCTCCTTTTTTGTGGGTGAGTTGTATTCCATTACATATACACGCTGCATCTTCTTTATCCATTCATCTAATAATGTGCAGTTAGGATTCTTCCATATCTTGACAATTATAAATAATGTTGCTGTTAATAGCGGGGTGTATGTATCTTTTTTAATTAATTCTTATTTTGTGATTGGCTTTATTCCTTTGTTAACTATGTAAGTTTAAAAAGCTAAAGCTCTAAACGTTCTTAGAAACAATGAACAGTATATATATGTAAATTAAAAAAAAGAAAAATGAAAATGGGTGTAAGATTATTTACAATTGCCAAGAGACAGAAGCAACCTAAGTGTCCATCAACAAATGAATGGATAAAGACGTGGTATAAACTAAAAAAGACCTAAATCTAAGACTGGATACTATGAAACTCCTAGAGAAAAACACAGGCACAACACTCTGACATAAATCCCAGCAATATTTTTCTGGATCTCTGTCCTAAAGTAATGGAAACAAAAACAAAAATAAACAAATGGGACCTAATTCAACTTAAAAGTTTTTCCACAGCAAAGGAAACCATTAACAAAGTGAAAAGACAACCTATGGAATGGGAGAAAATATTTGCAAATGATGTGACCAACAAGGGATTCATTTCCAAAAAGCAGTTCACACAGCTCAATATCAAAAAAGCAAACCACCCAATCAAAAAATGGGCAGAAGATCTAAAAAGGTATTTCTCCAAAGAAGACATTCAGAGGGCCAACAGACATGTGAAAAGATGCTCAGCATCACTAATTACCTCACACTGGTCAGAATGGCCTTCAAAAAGTCTACAAATAATAAATGCTGGAGAGAGTGTGAAGAAAAAGGAATCCTTCTACACTGTTGGTGGGAATGTGAATAATTTGGTGCAGCCACTATGAAGAATAAAATGGAGGTTCCTTAAAAAACTAAAAATAGAGTTACCATATGGTCCATTAACCCAACTCCTGGGCATATATATCCGTAGAAAACTCTAATTTGAAAGGACACATGCACCCCAATGTTCACAGCACTTTTTATAACAGCCAAGACATGGAAGCAACCTAAATGTTCATCAACAAATGAATGGACAGAGAAAAAGCAGTGTATACATGGACAGAGAAAAAGCAGTGTATACACACACACACACACACACACACACACACACACACACACACACACACATTCAATGGAACACTAGTCAGCCATAAAAAGGAATGAAATAATGCCATTTGCAGCAACATGGATGGACCTAGAGATTATCATACTAAGTCAGTCAGAGAAAGATGAATATTATATAGTATCACTTATATGTAGAATCTGGAATCTAAAAATTGACACAAACGAACTTATCTATAAAACAAAAAAAGACTCATAGACAGAGAAAACAAACTTACGGTTACCAGGTGGGAAGTGGGGAGGAAGGGATAAACTGGGAGTCTGGGACTGGCTGATACAAACTACTAGTTACAGAATAGATAAACAACAAGGACCCCGTGTAGCACGGGGAACTATATTCAATGGCTGTAGTAACCTGTAATGAAAAAGAGTATGTATATGTATGTATGTTTATATATATGTGTATGTGTATATATAAAACTGAATCACTATGCTGTACACCAGAAACTAATACAACACTGTAAATCAACTATAATTCAATAAAAAAAATTTTTTTAAGAAAAAAAAGAAAAGAAGTAAAGACATAAAAACTGTATTAGGAAAAGAATAGGGACACACAACTATAAATACAGTAGGGATTTTTTAAAGGATTTGAGAAGATGGTGATAGGAGCAGTATAGTTTTTAAACTTCTCTGAATCCCCATATTAAAAACAGGGTAACTAGAGAACAAAATCAAATCACATGGACATTTCCAACAAAACAAGGTAGCAAGGCATCCTCATGAACTTCAAAATATTTAAGTGGGAGAGGATAAACCAGAAATCTGTGATTGATGTCAGTGTGGAAGGAAGCAACAGGATATCTGATAGGTCTGAGGAAAGGAGACTCCGAAACATCCAACAAGTACTCTCTGGAAAGTGGGGCAGACCAATTTAAGAGCATCAACTGAACTGGAAGGCTTATGCCCACTCCAAAAGCAGGTCAGTGCACAGGCCCACAGAAACGAGATATAAAAGGGCGATTTCACTTCAATTATGCATAAAGAAAAAAATAGTAAATGTTTTATTACTTAACAATGTATGCAATTAGGCAGCAACTGAAAACTCTACACAAGGAAGTATTACTAGGAACCGAAACACGAAACTTCCAAAATCTGAGGGTATTAAGACATAACATCAGGTTTATTAGTTACAATTGTTTTGAAGTTCAGTGAAATAAGTTTTGGAACTATCAGGCTCAAGCCTCATGGTTGGTGCATAAAAGTTTTAAAAAGCATTTGATACAATAATTTGACATTGTAATTTTTAAATTAGAAAATGATAAAGATGTTTCATGTGCTTTTATGGTTTCTTGGAAGGACAAGAGTAAAAGGAAGAAGGAACCCTTTGAAAAAGCCTCATTCCCAATTAAGAATCTATGATTGATAATTATTTAAATATAAGGACTGACATGATATACAACAGTCCCATGGCATTTTTCATTCCAAGTTTCTACCATTATAACATCTATAGCAATTCCAAACTCCAAAATAGGTAGCCATTTGCAATATTCCTGAGGCCTGGATATAAACTGAGGTCATACCGCAATATGAAAGTCACATGGCAAGTTAGTGGACTTACTGCTTGCCCAGTATCTTATCTTCAAGAGATTTTCTTGCTCTGCATCTTTCACATTTATGCCTTTTGGCTGTGATATTAAAGGCTACAGTAGAGTTCACAAATTTGTGGATTCCCAAATGTCTGAAGACATCTCTCTCTTGATCTCTTTCTGGAAATTTCTTATGCAAATGTCATACCAGATATAAGGAGTTATTTCCTATTTAAAACTGTGTGTCTATTGTACCCTAAGTTTTCATTAACACAATCAAAAAAAGGATTATTATTCTATATTTATAAAAGGCTCACTGAAAAAAGATTTGACAGACTGACTCCTTAAAAATAATTTTTTAAGTATCAAGCAATAATAGATATACTACTTTGGTCTTTAACACTCCAGTATACACTACTGCACAATTAATAAACTTCCTCCATATGATGAATTTTAAATTCGTATTTATTCACATCACCATAGGAACTAGTTTAACAGCTGTACCACAAAAGCAAATGCAAAACAGTAATGCATCAAGAGTAAAATTCATTATCATATACCCATCTGTTTTCCTCTTAACACATTTTGTTCTTAACCCAATTTCAATTCTTTATCACTCCAATTTACTGTTTTGAGGAAAAGTGCTTTTCTTAAAAATCAAGACTAACAGAAATTCACTGTAGCTTAAAATAGCACTTTTAGATCAAAGTTAGCCTCTTGGTCCTTTTAATTTTGCAAAAATTTTGAAATACTTTAGAATGATGTGAAAAAAAGTTAGTCTACTTATTTACTAGTTTATTCTGTGTTTAATTTGTTAAATTAGCTAACTTTCCATATCATAAAAACAAATATAAAACAAATTCCTTATTTACCAGAAAGTATGCAACATTTTTGTCTCCATTCATAATAATGATCTTCCTAATTTAGCTTTTAGACCACCACAGAACTTATTTAAATTACATTTCAATTTTGGCTTGAGCCTGATAGTTTCAAAACTTATTTCACTGAAGTTCAAAACAACTAACTACTAAACCCAAGACTCACCTTAAAAAACTATTTCAGGCTGTTAACTGAATCCTGTAAGAATTTCTTACACTTTATTTATCTGGCTGTAAGAATAAAATTCTATTCCTATTAATTATTTTTAATATGCTCTCTTACATTTTGAAACATACTTTGTTGAAATCTGAAATCATTATTTTGTATTGTAATGTGCTTCTGTGTGATAAGGTACTGTTAAAATTTACTGTCAGATAGTAATGAGAAATCAAATAATGAAGATGCTCTATTTACCAGAACTTAAAAAAACCTATACTCTATTACCTACTTTCAAGAAGAAAGAGTAAATTATAAATTATAAAGGAAATAAGTTATTAGAGGTACAAAAATAACTTTCACAGTATAGCCTGAGTACAAAGCCATCTGATTCTAAGTATTTTCAAAAAATCATCATTCTGTTAACATTTTAAAAGGCCATAAGCTTCCAAAACATTTAAATAGGTTCACATACTATATTCATTATGTAATGAAAGTATAATATTATACTTTAAAATGGCCTTCTACTAACAAACACTGTTATTTGACTCCTCATTAACAATAAATCTCACTGTGGATATCCTATTTCCTAAGCTTTCTGGTTAATTAAGATTTTATTAAGTCACATTGATAATAGTGTCCAGTTATTATGCTTATTAGAGCATGACACTGAGACTTCAGACTGTCTTTTGATAAGTGTGTAGTAGCCAGAATACACAAACAGCTCTTACAATTCAACAATAAAAAGGCAAACCAATTTAAAAGAGCAAAGTCCAAAGAAGACATATAAACTGCCAATAAGCACAATAAGATGCTCCATATCACTATGTAAATACGAATCAAAACCACAATGAAATACCACTTCACATCTATTGGATGGCTACAATCAAGAAGATAGGTAATAACCAGTGCTGACAAAGAGGTGAACAATCTGGAAACCTCACACATTGCTGGTGAGAATGTAAAGTAGAACAACTGCTATTGAAAATAGTCTGGTAGTTCCTCAAAATGTCCTGTAAAGTCAGTCTACTTTTAATTATATACCCAAGAGAAGTAAAAATATACTCACATAAAAACTCATATGTATTTATTCATAGCAGCATTACCGGTAACAGTCAAAAAGTGGAAACCCAAATTTCCATCAACTGATGAATAGATAAACAAAATGTGGTACAGCCATACAATGGAATATTATTCAGCCATAAAAAGGAATGAAGTACTTATGGATACAAAAACATGAGAACTCTGAGGTTAAGTAAAAGCCAGATACGAAAGGCCAGAAAGGTAGATCCTATTTCTACGGAAGATAGATTGGTGTTTGCCAGAGGCTAGGGGAGAGAAGAGGATGGGGTTCTTTGGGGGGGGATAAAAATATTCTGAAATTAGGTAGTGGTGATGGTTGTACAACTCTGAATTTACTAAAAATCACTGAATTGTACACTTAAGAAAAAAGTGATTTGAAAACTGAAAATTACAAAGCATTGTTGAAAGAAATTAGGAAGACCTCAATAAACAGAAAAACATCTTGAATTGGAAGACTTAATATTAAAATGACAATAATCCCCAAATTAATATACAAATTCAATATAAACTCTATCAAAGTCAGGTGGGTTTTTTTTAAAGAAATCGACACATTGATCTGAAAATTCATATGGGAATGCAAGGTACCCAGAGGAGCAAACCTAATCCTGAAAACAAAAAGACAGAGGATGCACACTTTTCAATTTCAGAACTCACTACAAAGCTACAGCAATTAAGACAGTGTGGGGGGAGGGTATACCTCAGTGGTAGAGTGTGTGCTTAGCATGCACAAGGTCCAGGGTTCAATTCCCAGTACCTCCATTAAAAAATAAATAAACCTAATTACCTCCTCCTCACCTCCATCTTCCCCTCAAGAGGAGACAGTGTGGCACTAGCATAAGGATAGACAAATAGATCAATGAAACAGAATTGAGAGTCCAGAAATAAACCCTCATATTTATGGCCAGTTAATTTTTAACAAGACTGCCAAGGTAATCCAGAGGGGAAAGAATAGTCTTTTCAATAAATGGTGCTGGTACAACTGAATATCCACACCTAAAAGAAAGAAGTTAGACCCCTATCTCACACTAACAAAAATTAAGTCAAAACTGATCACACACTTAAATTTAAGAGCTAAAGCTATAAGCCACAGAAGAAAACACAGATGCAAATCTTTAAGACTTGGGATTAAGCAACAGTTTCTTAGATATGATACCTACAGAATAGGCAACAACAGAAAAAAAAAAAAAACAGTTAAACTGAACTTCATCAAAATTTAACACTTCTGTGCACAAAGGACACTATCAAGAAAGTGCAATGTTAACCTACAGAATGGGAGAAATTATTTACAAATCATGTGTCTGATAAGGCTCTAGTATCCAAATTTATACAAACAACTAAATGATAAAACAACAAACAACCAAGTTTTTTAAATGGGCAAAGGATCTGAAGAGACATTTTTTCAAAAGAAGGTATACAAATGGCCAACGAGTACATGAAAAGTTGTTCAATATGGCCAACGAGTACATGAAAAGTTGTTCAATATCTCTAGCCATCAGAAAAATGCATTTCAAAACCACAATAAGAAACCACAAAGATGGATATAATTTAAAAAGCAAAGAAATGTTGATGAGGATGTGGAGAAACTAGAATCCTCATACACTGCTGGTGACAACATAAAAAAGCAGTTGCTTTGGAAAATGGTAGTTCTTCAAATAGTTACCATGTGACCCACCAATTCCACTCCTAATTATACACCCAAGAAAAGTGAAAACAGATGTTCACACAAAACTTGTACATGAATGTTCACAGCAGCATTATTCATAAAATCTAAAAAATGGAAACAATCTAAATTCAATCAACTGATGAAGAGATGAGCAAAAAGTGATAAATTCATACAATGGAATATTATTCAGTCACAGAAAGAAATGCAGTACTAACACATACTACCACATGTATGAACCTTGAGAACATGCTAAGCAAGATGTCAGATGCAAAAGGCCATATATAATATGATTGCATTTGTATGAAATGTCAAGAATATGCAAATCCTTAGTCAGAAGGTTGGTTGTCAGGAGCTAGTCTCGAGAAAGGGAATAGAGTGACTGCTAATACCCGTGGGGTTTCTTTCTGAGGTGATGAAGATGTTCGGGAATTAGATACTGGTGGTGGCTGTACAACTCTGAATGTACAAAAAGCCACTGCATTATACACTTACAAAAGGGTGGGTTTTATCATATGTGAATTGTATCTCAATTTTTTAAATGTTTTAAAAATTACAGTCATATGATGGCTTTAATTACCTAAAGAAATAGTACGTAACATCTCTTTCCATAATCTAAATAAAAATATACTATCCTTCTATATAAAGACATATACCAGAATAACTACTGCACTACAATATTAGGAGGAAATCATTAATGCAATTAAAACCAATCTCAGAGTAAATTATTAAAAGTTGTCTTTAAGATTGCCTATCTTTCACTAAACTTACCAATTTTCAAGTCATCAGCCAGACTTTCTTTTGTAAGATTCAACAATTCTCTTCCATCGATGTTATTCATTTTAAAAATACCAACAAGGTCTGTTAAACCCTGTGCACAAAGCCAGTTTGAGACATCGTCCTCTGACCAATCATCAGTAAATTGCTTCAGCTGATCTTCTGGGCTCCTTGCTTAAAACAAACAAACAAGCCCACAAACAAAAAGTTAAGTGAAATACAACAAGCGAAAGAAAAGGTATTTCCTCTGTATAAACATTCTCACTCTGACCTAAAAAGTGAAATTTTCTTAAGTCGATGTTTTCTACTTTAACATCTTTTTAAGACATTTCAAAAAATCAAATACGTATAATCAAAGTATTATTTAATACTACATTAAATACTACTTCTGGATTTTTTTCACTCCAGAAAATGTTTATCTTTATTATACAGAATTCATATCAGCAAAAGTATTGTATTTGATCTATCATCTGCATACCAGAGGCACTATTAGGTTAATTCTGACAGTGATACAAATAAAGCTCCTAAATTATGTGTCAACGTTGCTTGATGAAACAAGAAATAAAACAAAATGAAACTATAATTTCTATTTTGTTCCAGGCTATATTTCTCTGAAAAATTAGTATGGAGTATAAATAGCTTACAAAACTATGGGAGGCATGAAATACATGAATGTGTACTCCAAAGCACTTACCAACAGTTTTAACATAGGTCAACTACTTTTTTAACACTAGCTTTTCTAAAATTATTTTTAAATTATATTAAACTTGGATGCATGGTTTATATTAAGAAAAGCAGTGTGAATAATCTGTCAAAAAATTACTGATTTTCTGATTTTAATGGTGAATGGGGTTGAACTGGGTTAAATATGATATCCTTACTAACCTTGGCAAGGTGTTTCCAGGTCAAATTGCCAGATGTTCACTGTTTTATCCATTGAACCAGTAGCAAGTAAAAGGATATTGGGTGCAAAGGCACAAGTTGTGACATACCTAGTTAATAAAAATAACTATTATATATCTTCAGACCAACTTTCTAATTATATTACTATAAAGTGAGGGTAAGTTCAGACCTGGTATGCTGAGTCAAGGTATGAAGTATATTCTCAGTAATCTGAAAAGCAATACAAACAGCTCTTTATTTACTCAGGCAAGTTACTGATAAATACTTCTTTAACATGAATGGCTTACATGCTGTATGTGTTTTCATATTACTATGAGTCACTAATATAACCTGAAACTTTACTCAATGACTAAGAATAGCATTCATAACTAATAATTTTATCTAGCAGTTATTTCACTCCTTCTCAATTATCAGCACTGTTGTCTGCTGAAATTTTTAGTATAACAGACTCTTGGTTGATGCATTACCTTACTAATAGTAACCTAAATGTCTATTACATAAAATACTGTGTATTTTTGCTGTGGCACTTGACTTGTACTCACTGCAATCAGTGAGTAGAAATCAGTCACTTAGATCTTAAGTACACTTAGCTGGCCATCCAACATCTGGATGTATTTAATTTATACTCATAGAGCATATTTTATGGAGAAAATTTAATGCTATAACTGTTTCTGTCAATATAAAATCTTGTGAAAATTTCCTGAGAAATATTAAGGAGCTACTTCCCCTAGTTTGAGTCCTCTTTCCCATTTCCTGCCAGAACTGTCAATGATTTGAACTTCTATGGGGAGGACTGGCTTAACTTCCTTGCTTGACACACTACACTTTGGTGAGTCACATCTCTATTTCATCTGCTGGCACAGCTACAATCTAAACTCGACCATTATAAAGTTCCACCCAACAGTGATTTCTCTTGGAGAGTATTTTTGTCAATTACACCATCACTATATATAAAACATTAAGTTTTCTTCATACTCATACAACTTGGTCTTTATTCACCAAAACAGATCTACCAAAAAATTCCATTTTTCCAAATCTTTTATAACCTATTCTTCCTTATACTAGTGTCTAAATCCAGCTGAGACTCCAGCAGTGACCACTTTCAGCTTTCAGCTGTACCCTCCAAAAATGCTCTGATAAACATTCATGTTATGGAAACCTAGTGTAAGAGTTTAAGAATAATTGGTTTAAAGTGATTTTTTTGATATTGCTCTTTAAATCTGTATTTTCTTTGATCAGATTAAAAATCTGTCCAACTTAAAACCACTACTGAAATTTAAGGGCTTTGTCCCAGAACCAATACCTTACTTGCATAATTATTTTAGCATTTCTGAAAATGTATCTATTATATTCTTGGGCACCCTAAACAGAGAAATATACATTTTTCTCATCGTTCCTAACTAAACTTGAAGTTCAGTAGCCTTTAATAAATGTAATTTACACAGATCACACAAAATTTTGAAATACTTACAGTATCATACACTATGACAGACTTATCCACGGACCTTTAAAAGAAAGAAATTAGGGCTGAAAAGTTCTATAGAAACAGTACAGTATTTATATAATTAGTGTTTTTAAATCATTTTAATAACTAAGAAAATGCTGAAATATTGATATACATTCAAAGTACAGTCTTTTTGTTTATACGTATGAACTCTAAAAAAACTACATATGTGAAATTTATCAGAAAAGTATGTATTTTATTAAACAGTAAAACATGCTATTTGTACTATATAGCCATAAACAGAATAAGCATTTGTTATGTATAAATAAGACACAATCCCATATCAAGTTAGTAACTTAAAGGAAAAAACCACTACAAGGAAAAGCTATTACTTGCTATTTGATTTTTGTTTCAGGTAGCATATTTTTTATCATTGATATGGCTGTGCTCTAATAACTAATATTTATAATTATACATGTGTGTGTATCTTGATTGTAACTCATTTTGAAAACTGTAATTCTTACCTTGATATGGACTCTAATGGTTTCTTTCAACGGTATAAAAATTAAAACAATCATCTGGGATTATTCTTGTGGTAAAAAAAAATCACACAAAGAAAAATGCAATAACATAACAAACTACACAATCAAAACCAACAAATAAACATGTTTCTACATGATATTTCCCCTCTTGAAAATAGTTGTTATGCCACCATGATATATGTTGTAAGGTGAGAAAACATATCAACAAGTGTTACTGTTCTCTGCACAATTTTAATAAGGGATAATAGCTAACACACACTGAAGAAAGATATGGCAACCATTCGTACTAAGAACAGCTCTCGCAACAAAACTATTAGATGAACGCAGTCTATGTAGGAACACTTACACTTATTTAAAAACAAACAAAAAGTAAAATAGCCCATTGAGACCACAGTAGATAATTGATACTCCTAAATTCACAGAGCCAGAGAAACATAAGTAAAATGAAGAAGCAGAGGAACCACTCCCAATTAAAAGAACAAGAGAAATCCCCTGAAAAAATAATGAGATAGACCTTGACAGTCTACTAGAACATGACTTCAAAAAGTGGGTGATAAAAGCACTGAAGGAAATAAGAGACTATGAATAGAGACAGAATACTATGAAAAGGAAATAGAAACCATGAAGAGAAGCCAATTAAAAACAGAAAACTCAATGGCTGAGATAAAAGCTGAGCTAAAGGCAGTCAA
This sequence comes from Camelus dromedarius, assembly GCF_036321535.1. Lineage (NCBI taxonomy): Eukaryota > Metazoa > Chordata > Mammalia > Artiodactyla > Camelidae > Camelus > Camelus dromedarius. The sequence goes on from NC_087439.1 coordinate 36,687,900, forward strand.
AGGCAGACTAGATAATGCAGAGGAATGAATACAGAAGTCACCCAATCAGAACAGACAGAAAAGCAAGTAAAAACCAATGAAAGCAATATAAGGGACTTATGGGATAATATAAAGCAAGCCAACCTACACATAATAGGGGTCTCAGAAGGAGAAGAAAGAGAAAAGGGGATTGAAAAAGTATTTGAAGAAATTATGACTGAAAACTTTCCAAACCTAAAGAAGGAAACAGATACCTAAGTACAGGAAGCACAAAAGGTCCCAAACAAGAAGAACCCAAATAGACCTACACCAAGGTATTATTAAGATGGCCAAAGTTAAAGATAAATGATTCTAAAGACAGCAAGAGAAAAACAGAGTTACAAAGGAACGCGCATAAGGTTTTCTGCTGATTTCTCTACACAAACACTGCTGGCCAGAAGGGAGTGGCAAGATACATTCAAAGTCCTGAATAAGAAAAAGCTGCAAACTACGATACTCTATCTGGCAAGACTACCCTTTAGAGTAGAAGGAAAGATAAAGAATTTCACAGACAAGCAAAAACTAAAAGAATTCAGCAACACTAAACTTATCCTAAAATATTGAAAGGTCTACTCTAAATAGAAAAGAAGCAGGAATCTATAGAAATGAGAAAACCATAATTGGAAATGCAATAACTACAATGAATTGCAAGAGAATACATGAAGATGTTTAAAAAAACAAAAGACATCAAAATCATAAAAGGTGGGAGAGGGGAGCAAGAAAATATAGATTTTCTCTTTTTTTCTTTTCTTTTTAGGATGTGTTTGAGCCTACATGACTACCAGTCTAAAGCAAACAGATATAGTAAAGGGTTAACATACTTGAAAAACAGGGTAACCACAAATCCAAAGCATACAACAGAGTCAAAAACAAAAAACAAAAAACAAAAAAAAAAACCCAAGCTAATGCGAAAGAAAATTATCAAACCACAAAAAGAAAAACAAAAAGGAAAAGAAATGAACAAATAAGAAATACCAAATCAAATGGAAAACAAAGCTCAAAATAGCAATAAACACACACCTATCATTAATTACTATAAATGTGAATGGACTAAATGCTCCAATCAAAAGACATAGAGTAGCAGACTGGATAATAAAACAAAAGCCTACAATATGTTGCCTACAAGAGACACTTTAGAGTGAAGGACACACATAGATTGAGAGTGAGAAGATGAAAAAAGCTATTTCATGCAAATGGAAATGACAAGAAAGCAGGAGTAGCAATACTCATATCAGACAAAATTGACTTTAAAACAAAGGCCATAAAGAAAGAGAAAGAAGGACATTATATAATGATGAAAGGAGCAATACAAGATGAGGATATTACACTCATTAACATATATGCAGCCAATACCAGGAGCTCCTAAATATATAAAACAAATACAGACATAAAGGGAGAAACTGATGGAAATACAATCATTGTAGGAGACTAACAACTCCCTAACATCACTGGACAGGTCTTCCAGACAGAAAATCAATAAGGCAACGGAGATACTAAAATAACACAACAGAACAGTTGGACTTGGTAGACTTTTTTTGGGCCATTACATCACCAAAAAACAGAACATACACTCTTTTCAAGTGCTCATGGAACATTCTCTAGGATAGACCACATACTTGGGCACAAAAGAAGCCTCAACAATTTTAAGAGGATAGAAATTATTTCAAGCATCCTCTCTGACCACAATGGCATGAAAGTAGAAATCAACCACAGAAAAACAAATGAGAAAAAAAAATGACAGTATGTAGACTCAACAACATGCTACTAAAAAACCAATGGGTCCACGATGAAATCAGAGAAGTTTAAAAATACCTTGAGACAAATGAGAATGAAAACACAACCACACAAAACATGCAGAAAAACAGTCCTAAGAGGGAAGTTCATAGTGATACAGACATTCTTCAAAAAACAAGAACAATTTCAAATAAACAACCTAACCTTCCACCTAAAACAATCAGAAAAAGAACAAACAAAACCTAAAGTCAGAAGTAAAGAAATAATAAAGATCAGGGAGGAAATAAATAAAATAGAGATTTAAAAAACAGAAAAAAATTAATCAAACCAAGAGCTAGTTTTCTGAAAGAGTAAACAAAATTGACAAACCTCTGGCCAGGTTCTCCTATAAGAAAAGAGGACACAAAGAAAGAAAGAAATGAAAATGGAGAAATTACAACCAACACCACAAAAATACAAAAAATCATGAGAGAATACTATTAACAACTCTATGGCAATAAACTGGACAACTAGAAGGAATGGAAAAGTTTCTAGAAACATACAGTCCACCAAAACTAAATCAAAAAGAAACAAATCATTCGAACAGACCAATCACTAGAAGTGAAATAAAATCAGCAATAAAAAGCCTCCCTGCAAACAAAAGTCCAGGACCAGATAACTTCACTGGGGAATTCTGTCAAACATACAAAGAGCTAATATCGATCCTTCTCAAACTCTTCCAAAAGACTGAAGAGGAGGGAATACGCCCCAACTCATTCTATGAAGCCACCATCATCCCGATACCAAGGCCAAAGACACTACCAAAAAAGAAAACTGTAGGCCAATATCACTGATGAATATAGATGCAAAAATCCTCAACAAAATATCAGCAAACAGAATACAACAACATATAAAAACAATTATACACCATGATCAAGTTGGGTTCATCCCAGGGATACAAGGATCATTCGATATACACAAATCAATCAACATGATACACCACATCAACAAGAGAAAGGACAAAAATCACACGATCATTTCAATAGATGCAGAAAAAGCATCTGATAAAATTCAACACATATCTATGATTAAAAACTTTAACCGAAGTAGTTATAGAGGGTACATACCTCAGCATAATAAAAGCTATTTATGACAAACTTACAGCCAGCATATTACTCAATGGTGAAAAGCTGAAAGCCTTCCCACTAAAATCTGGAATAAGACAAGGATGCCTACTCTCACCACTTCTATTCAATGTAGTATTGGAAGTCCTAGCCATAGCAATTTGACAAGAAAAAGAAATAAAAGGGATCCAAACTGGAAGAGAAGAGGTAAAACTGTCATTATATGTGGATGACATGATACTTTATATAGTAAACCCTAAAGACTCCACACAAAAACGACTAGGGCTGATAAAAGAATTTAGCAAGGTAACATACAAATATCAGTGGCATTTCTTCACCCTAACAATGAAATATCAGAAAAGGAAAGTAAACAATCCCTTTTAAAATTGCATCCAAAAAAATAAAATATTCAGGAATAAATCTGACCAAGGAAGTGAAAGACTTAAATGCAGAGCACTACAAAACATTGACTAAGGAAATTAAAGACGACTTAAAGAAATGGAAAGATATCCCATGTTCTTGGATTGGAAGAATTAATATTGTTAAAATGGCCATACTACCCAAAGCAATCTACAGATTTAATGCAATCCCTATAAAATTACCTAGGACATTTTTCACAGAACTAGAATAAATAATCTTAAAATTTATATGGAATCACAAAAGACCTAGAATTGCCAAAGCAACACTGAAGAAAAAGAATGAAGCTGGAGAAATAACCCTCTCAGACTTCAGACAATACTACAGAGCTATAGTAATCAAAACATCATGGCACTGGTATAAAAACAGACATATGGATCAATGGAACAGAACAGTGAATTCAGAAATAAACCCAAATTTTTGGTCAATTAATCTTTGACAAAGGAGGCAAGAACATACAATAGAGTAAAGACAGTCTCTTCAGCAAATGGTTTTGGGGAAACTAGACAGCTGCATGTCAATCAATGAAGTTATAACATTCCTTCACACTACACACAAAAATAAACTCAAATGGCTTAAAGTCTTAAATATGAGAAAAGACACTACAAACCTCTTAAATGAAAATATAGGCACAACATTCTCTGACATAAAACTCAGCAATGTTCTCCTAGGGTAGTCTACCCAGGCAATAAAAATAAAAACAAGAATAAATAAATGAGACCTAATTAAACTTTTGCACAGTAAAAGAAACCATGAGCAAAATAAAAAGACAACCTACAGTATGGGATAAAATATTTGCAAAAGATGAGACTGATAAGGGCTTAATTTCCATAATATATAAGCAGCTCATACAACTCAACAACAACAACAACAAAAAAAACAAACAATCTAATCCAAAAATGGGCAGAAGACCTAAATAAGCAATTCTCCAATGAAGACATACAAATGGCCAATAAGTACATGAAAAAAATGCTCAATATAACTAATTATAAGAGAAATGCAAATCAAAACTACAATGAAGTATCACTTCACACTAGTCAGAATGGCCATCACTCAAAAGTCCACAAACAGTAAATGCTGGAGAGGGTGTGGAGAAAAGGCAACCCTCCTGCACTCCTGGTGGGAATGTAGTTTGGTGCAGCCAGTATGGAAAACAGTATGGAGATTCCTCAAATGACTAAAAACAGACTTACCATATGATCCAGCTATCCTACTCCTGGGCATATATCCAGAGGGAACCTTAGTTCAAAAGATACATGCACCCCAATGTTCACAGCAGCACTATTTACAATAGCCAAGACATGGAAACAACCTAAATGTCCATCGACAGATGGCTGGATAAAGAAGTTGTGATAAATTTATACAATGGAATACTACTCAGCCATAAAAAATGCCATTTGCAGCAATATAGATGGACCTGGAGATAATCATTCTAAGTGAAGTAAGAGAGAAAGAGAAAGAAAAATATCATATGATATCACTTATATGTGGAATCTTAAAAAAATGAATTCATCTACAAAACAGAAACAGACTCACAGACACAGAAAACAAACTTATGGTTATCAAGTGAGGTGTGGAAGGAGGTGGAAAGGGATAAATTGGGAGTTTGAGATTTGCAGATACTAACTACTATATATAAAAGATACACAACGAGTTTATACTGTACAGCACAGGGAACTATATTCAGTATCTTGTAGTAACCTATAATGAAAAAGAATAGAAAAGGAATATATGTATGTATGTGTATGACTGAAATATTATGCCGTAAATCAGAAATTGACACAACACAGTAAACTGACTATATTTCAATAAAACATATATATACAAAAAAATAGTATCTGTACCTATTATTACTAAAAGGTAGCTGATTATAGTCTGACCACAGGAGTAACACCTATGAGAAGGCTCAAAATTCCTTTGAGTAAGACATAAAATTCCTTATTTAGTAGGCTATCCAGTGTTGGAGATGCTGTAGATTTTGACTGTAGAATCTTTGCCATAAATTCAAAAAATTATACTTTATTCAAGTATAAAATAAAATACAAGCAAATGAGAAGAATATAAATGCATTCTGATGTCAAAAAAAGTCCCAGAATTATAGCATTAAATGTTAAATTTCAGCCAAAAAACACTAAGAAATAATATTAGCAGCTAACGTGTATATGCTAGGCATAATTTATAGACACTTTCATTTAGTCCCAAATTCCTCAAGGTACAAAGTATTATTACTGGAATATCTTAAAAAGACTTCATTACTTCTTAGCATCCTAAAACAAACAAACAAACAAAAACTCAAGGAAAATTCCACTTTCTGAAACTACCACTAGTGCAATTAAAATGAATTCATCCCAGTGATGTATCACTTGACAAACTAGATCATCATTAGACAGTCTTACAAGCAACAGCCAGCCAGCCATGATGGCAATCAAACTGGTTCACTTGCTGATGAGGCATAAAAATAAATTTGAGAAGCAAAGGCCAAATATGAACTCTTTAAAAGTCTACAGAATCTAAGCAAGAAGAATGGAGACTATGGGCAGAGACCTGCACACATTTAGAGATTAAAAGGATTTTAAATTCACCTCATATCGCCTCTAATTTGATTAATGGGGATTCAAAAATATGTAATAGGATCTGACAACTGATTACGTTTGGTGGGAGGGAAATTAGGATTAGGGAGAAATAACAGTTTTCAGTATTTGGATTTGAAAGACAAAGAGAATAATACAACCACTGTAAGTAGACCTAAAATACTTTGAAACTGATAAAACAATGTAAAACCTAAAAATATTCCCTAAATAGAACATAAGCCAACACCAAACAAAAGTTTCAACTATTCGGAGCCCCTGGTTATGCATTTCTTGCCTGCTATATATAACTCTAACTTTTCAGTACTCACATTCCAACACAATCTGTCCTGTCACCTTAACCTCACTTTTCCTTATGAAGGACACATTAGCATTCAAGCCTTTTGAGACTCCATTTCTACAGTTTGTGGCACACTAAAACCTCAACTCAGCTCACTCAAGAACACAAGAGAAACTTGTCACTTTTATCTGGACAGTTTATGGGCAAGAGCAGCAAGAGACACAGTTACGTGCTTGATGTGGAAGAGCACATAATCATAGACTCAAGGGAGATCAGTGACATTATAGTGACACTGTAGAGCCACCCATGTCACAAATCACCTAGAGCATTTTAATCCAAACTAGTTTTATACAATGGCCAAAAATTAAACAAATGAAATGATTAACAATTATTTCAATAGGTCAAGTATGTTCTTAAGGTTTAAGGATTTATTTTATACTTGCACATTTTTTAAAAGTGTACATCTATGTTTCTTCTCATTCAGAAAGTATTTGTAGTCTCTTACAAAGATGTGGCAAAACAAGATAAAAATTATATGAGGAAGCTGGAGAGGAAGAGAACATAAGCATGAGGTGGGGGAGAGAGATGAAGGTTAAGATTCGTATTCAAAGTATGTGTCATAACATACAGTCCACTTTGCTAACAGAGGGCTGTAATTTTGTTTCTAAGCTTCTTCAACAGCAATTCAAAAAAGGAAACATAATCTGTTACAGAATTTAAGATAGAAACACAAACCAAATTCTTGGAGAAGGGACATAATTCCTTAGACTGAGACCTGTAGGAACTATTTCCATTAAGGTCTTTATAGAGGTGATGCTATGAAACACGGTCCCCAACAACTCTTCCTGAATGAACATTGTTAAGTTTCAAACTGCTGTTTTGTAATGCTCCTCAGTATAGATAAATGGCTAACACTTAACTCTGAAAAAGCAGAAATCAAAAAATGAGGGGGTAAAATGTTATACAATTGCCCCAATGTTCTGGATTATATACATAATACATAAAAATAATATTATTGTAATACATATAATATTTAATAAACATGAACTGAGCAATTATTGTGCCCCAAACATAAGTAACAGAAGCTTTGCCTGCATTTTAAAATTTAAGCTTCATAATACTCTTAGGAGGAAAGTATTCTTATTTTCCCCACTTTATAATTCAGAAAAATGAAGCTGAGAGAAGATACAGAACTAGAATTTGTTCAAGGTTGCACAGTTAGTACGCGGCAGGGCTGGGATTAAAACTCAGTACTCGTAGTTTTGAATTTTACACTTACTAGAATATCTTCCCCCATTAATGTATTGAAATTAAAACTGATTCATAAAGGGCACATACCCTGACAGTTTTAGCCTAAAACTTTATAAAACAGATGGCATGGCTACTCAAATTTCACTGACGTTTTCAGAAGACATCTATTTTTTCAAGCAATGTAGTATCTGATAACCCTCTTGATAAACTGTAACATGTACTTTGTTCAATGAACTGACTTGTGCAACATTTTACTAACAATGTTGTAGAGAGTATGGGGGAAAAAGATAATCTGAGTTTTGGAAAGGTGATTTTACGCCTCCTTATGCTACTCATTACTGAGTGAGAGAGGGTGGTTGTTAAAGCCAGGGCAAATTCACAAGAATAAAATTGGCATAGCAGACCTGGAAAATAGCCTCTGAAATTCTAGAACCAAAAAATAAAATAACCAAAATTAAAAACTCTTCCATGGACCAGTTTAACAGCATATTAGACAAAGCTGAGGAAAGAATCAAGTCATGGTGAAATCACTCAGAACAAAGCACAAGAAACAGAATAAAAAATACAGCAGAGAAAATAGAAGACAAAGTTTACAGAGAGAAGGTATTATGTACATTTAATTGGAGTCCCAGAATTATGGGAGAAAGAAAAGACAGAGGCAAAATTTAAAGAGATAGTAATAATTTCCCTGATACTAATGAAATATCATACTACATATTTAAGAAGTTCAGTGAATTCCAAGCAAACTAAAAAGAAACCCAAATATATATACATTTCAAAGTAAATGAGCAGAAAATCATAAAATAAAATTTGTGAGCCGTCAGTGAAAACATGAATTACATTTAAAGGAGCAAGAGTTAGAATAAACTAACTTCTCTATAGCAATACACAAAACTATGTTCTAAGTTGTGTTCATTACAACAAAGCAAGGTTGACTGAACATTTGAAAAATCAGTATAATTTATGACACGAATAGAAAAAGAAAAATCATATGATCATTTCAAAAGATGCAGGAAAAATCATTTGAAAATATGTAATACCTATTCATGAAAAAAAATTCTAACAAACTACAAGGAATAGAAGAGCTAACAAAGCTTGCCTCCCAAAAACCTATAGGGATCATACTTCGTAATGAAAGTTTTCCCTTTGCAATAAGGTCAGTCAAGGTTGGCTATTATCAGTATTTCCATTATCCTGGTAGTGTTAGCCAGCTCGGTAAGGCATAGGAGATCACAAAGGTACAAGGATTAGAAAGGAGACAAAAACTATCATTAACATACATGATTTCGTACATAAAAAACCCAAAATTAGAATACATATATGTAAATTCACTGTCTTTCCATATATATTTTCTGCTATTAGTCACATCTTTTACAACAGCAACAAAAAAAAATTAAGTGCCCAGAAATAAATCTCATAAAAGATAAGGAGGACCTCTACATAGATGATAGTCTTCTACCAAGAGACATTATAGTGAGAGAAATCAAAAGACAAATACATGGAAAAATATGCCATATTCATGGATAGGGAGACTCAATATCAAAGAGATGTCAGTTCTCCCCAAATTTATCAGACTCAATAAAATCCCAATCAAAATCCAAACAGGTTTGTATGTGTAGAGGGAAGAACTGGCGGCAATCTGAGAAGCTAATTCTAAAATTTACATGGAAGTATGAAAAAGCAAGAATAGCCAAATTATAAAGCCTCAGAAAGACAGAATGCTATTGGAGCAAGGGTAGATAAACAGAAAAATAGAACAGAATAACTAGCTGAGAAAAAGACTGACACATATATGTTCAGTGATTTCTGACAAGGTGACATATTAAAATGGTGAAGAAAAGATTATCTTTCCCCTACGAAGCACTGATACAACTGGGTATCTACATGGAAAGAAATGAAACTGGATTCTATTACATACCTATACACAAATCAAACTTGAGGAAGGAAAAATAATAAAGGTTTTAAAAGTTAACAGAGGAAGAGTATCTTCATGACCTCAGAGCATAAACAAACTGACTACACTAAAATTATAAACTATGGAAAGGCAAATTCTCAGGGTGCGAAAAGACATTTGCAACACATATAACCAATAAATGGCTCCTATATAGAAATATAAATATATACATATATTCAACCACAAATTAATAAGTATATTCAACAAATTACAGATATACATACATATATATACACAACAAATAAATAAGAAAAAGATATTCCAAAAGAAAAATGGTCAAGAGATGTGAATGTGCATTTAATGAAAGAGGAAACACATATGGCTAATAAACTTCTGAAAAGGTTCTAACTTCACTGTTTCAGGGAAATGCAAATTAAAATCCTAGTAAGATAACACTCCATACCCATTAGAATGGCTAAAATTGAAACAACCACAATATTAAGCATAAGATAGGATGTGAAATAACACTGCTGTAGGAGTGTGCAACTGCTTGGAAAATAAACATAATGTTGAGGAAAGGACACCAGACACAAAATAATTCATATTGTATGATTTGTCTTAAATCAGTTTAAAAGGAAAGAGCAATGTTGCATATGACCTGAAGTATTGTCACCAGAAGGGGAGGAATTCTGGAGGAAAACAGCAATGCTCTATTTCTCAGCGTGAGTAGTGGTTACAAGTCTGCATCATGGTGCTTTATCAAGCTATTCTCTTATGTTTTATGTACTTTTCTGTAAGTCTATTCTATAGCGTATCAAAATGGTTTAAGGAAAATAAACTAAATTGCTTACCCCGAGACTAGCATCTGCCCGTTATGAGAAAAAGCACAAGCCAGAACAGGAGCACAGTGCCCACTCAGTGTACTTTTATATTTTAATTCAAAACCTGCAAATAACAAGGTGAGTAAAAATTAGCAAGATGACTACTTAGAATTTATTTTAAAATAAAATCTATTGGACTTACTTATTCAATAAATAATATTTGCATGCCTAAAGGACACAAAAATGAAAAAAAATCCTCACGCAATTCAAGTATTAGGATGCTGTGTGATTAAGTGGTTTCAAAAGTTTAGTGATGGGTAAAGAAGATCTCAGGCTCAGCAAAGGCTAGATGGGAGGATGTTATTATCAAATTATTTTTAAAATTTAAAACTTCAAACTCTAAAATACATAAATATATAAAGTTTCAGGCTAATTCAAAATTTTAAACTATACTACAATCTTGGCATCTGAAACACACACACACACACCCACCCACTGACCCACCCAACTGGCCAAATGCCAACAAAGACTCAAATACCTGTAGTTTTAAAAATCTACTATTAAGAAAACATTTTCTCATTCTATAAATTAAAAATAATGGTAATTTATACAACTTATAATTCCAATATATCTTATAATATTCCTACGAAGTATGGTAACACTAAAATGCTTTTCAGGCTTTCTATAAGAACTGAAAAGAAATATCATTTTTTTAAAGGTAAACCAGGGGGCAGGTAAAGTTCAGTGGCAGAACATGGAAAGGGGGTGGGGAGGGATAAATTAGGAGCTCGGATTCATAGATAGCAACTACCATATATAAAATAAACAACAAAGTCCCTACTGTAGAGCACGGGAACTATATGCAATACATTGTAATGGCCTATAATGAAAAAGAATATGAAAAGGAATGTGAATATATATGTATAAATGAATCACTATGCTGTACAGCAGCAATTAACACATTGTAAATCGACTATACTTTAATTAAAAAAAAAGGTAAACCAAGGAAATTCAATTTATTTTAGTGACAACCTATAAAAATAATCACGAAGAAGCTGGCCTGGAGAGACAAGGAAATAAGTGAAATCTATAATTTTCTCAGACCTAATAAAAACTTTTCTGAAGTGTTAATGGCTCTTAAAAATCACGTAACTAAACAAAAAGGTCATTAGAGCAGGTAAAAGTTTCAACAATCAAAAACATATTTCATTTTATTATTATTAAACATGTATTTTATTTCTATTCAAAACAGAAAAGCTATATTTATCTGGGAGAGCAGATGTGGGCATTCAAGGCACTGATTTAATTAGGCACCTACAGATCAATAAGTTGGCACAATCAAACAAAGCAAAACTATTAACAAGTTGCAAACCAAATGAAGACCTATAAAACTTGCAATAGGATCCAAAGAATTGGTTACATTCTCAAGAAAAAGATCCATATGTCTATCTACTCCTCCCTACAAAAAAGCAACTAAAATTAGGTGCAAATAATGCTAAATGCTTTATGAAAAGGCTTTAACTGCATGTGTTTACAAACTGTTACGTCTGTCTTAAAGAGCCAGTGTAAAACCACATTTTCCAGACAATGTATAAAACGCTTTACCTTTGAACAATTATTCAAGGTATGCTCCATTGAGAATATCCACATATAGGACTATACTCATGGTTTCTTATAAGAATTTAATAAGAGCAGAAGAGGTGGGACAGACTAGAGAGATAATGGAACTCTTATCCTCACCAGTATGTCACTGAATACGTTAAAAGAATTATTAAATGCAAGCTTATAGGCAATAAAGTAACTAGATTTACACACACCAAAAAAAAAAAAAAAACAACCAAAAAGTGTTTGTTTCCTGATAATAGGCCCTTCTCTTTACACCAGCATAATGACAAAGATTCTCTCCTTGACCAAACCCTGGCCAGACTCCTCTGATCCATCTTCTCAACCAGGCCTTGACCTTGGCCTACAAAGATTTAAACTAACAGTTTCTTCTAAGGGCTCAACGTTGCATCCCTACGATGATCCTAACCCCCTTAAAGTGCCTCCCTGCGAAAACCCATGGCTGCCAAAAGAACTTACTGCTTGTTCTAGTCAACGCTTGAGGACAGGGTTCCTGCCTCCTGGTCTCTGTGAGAGGGGAGTTGCCTAACTTCCATAAGGGCCAGTTAGTAAACCCAGATGGGTTTCACATGGACCAATTTCCCCATTCCAGCTTTTTGTAAATTTTTCACTTTCCAGGTGCTACAGAGCCCCCATTTACACGCTCTCAATTCCCTTATTCTCCCCATAAAACACACAGTCGCCTCTGTATAAACTCAAGTTGAGTTCAGTTCATGCTAGACTCTTCCCTATTACAACAGTATATTACTAATAAAATCTGTCCTTATCACTTTAACTAGTGCTCAGCTTTGTTCATCTTTGACAACAATTTTTATAAACAATGAAATACAGTTCGTAATTTAACTAAAGTTTATTAGGTAACAAATAATAAAATTAAAATATGTTTAGGCATCTGAAGCAAGATGGCCAACCAATCATATAATTTCAGAGTTCCTACCAAAATGATAATGAAGAAATTAATTAAGACATAAACTCACATCAATTAAGAGAACAGGAGGGTGAGGGGCATCAGCAAATCAGAAACTGAAACTAATGTTGGGAAGGCAGAAAGCAAATTAATTGATGAGGTAGCACAGAGAGGTTAACAGCCTGAAGTGCAAAACGAGGGGGCTACAGCCAAGCAGAAAGCTAATCTTCCCCAGAAAACTCCAGAAGACATAGGACCATTAACAGCCGAGGAAAAGGAAAGTCAGAGTGATAGAGATGTAGATCTGAAAACAGAAAAATTAACTAAAAGTCTGCTTTATGAAATACTCAGTATCTACCTCCAATCCCCCCCTAACCCTACCCATAGTCTGCTGCACCAAAGCTGCTTCTCTTCAGGAAGGAAAATAATGACTGCTTGGGAGCTCCATGGCAGCTCCAGGGCACACAGACACTCACATTTTCTAATCCCCCACCCCCTCCCCAGTAAGGCCCAACAACCTACCTCCTTATCCTAAAGGGAAGCCAGCAACAAGCCACCACTGCATGCACAGAGTTTCTAAACTTCTTATTGTCTAATTCTTTAAAGCAACTGCAATACTAAGGATCTCCAGGCATTTGAAGAAGGTAACCAAAAAGAGAAAGATCAGGGTAAACAAAAAAGGGCCCAAGAGCAAACAAAGATGATCAGGAAACAGAAGGGAACTTCAAAACCAAACCAAACCAAACAAAAAGCCTCTAATTGGTATCCTGAGAGTTTTGAAAAGATCTTGCATTCGTAAAATAAATGAAGGACACTAACAGAAAGAAACAAAAAAGATAAACTTTTAGAAATTGAAAATATAATTGATGGACTAAAAAAATTCAAAAAAGTTAAAAAATAAAGCTGAGGAATTTTCTCGTAAGATAGAAAAAGATAAAGAGATAACTGTGGGAGGAAAATAGGAAAAAATAACACTCAATGAGTTATAAAAAGAAAGTAGAGAAGAAATTAAAGAAGTATCATAAAACTATATTCCAAAAATGAAAGCCTTAAGTTTCTTGACTAATTAGTCTCCTGAAAGAATAGTACAATACTTGGGGAGAAGTCACACACAATATAAAAAAAAAAAACTAACTATAGTGATAAAATTTAGAATATGATAGTATAAACAATATTTACAGAAACTGTGAAAACTATCAAAAGAGCTGAAAACACAGAAAGTGCAAAGCGGTACCTCTGGTAAGCAGGAATGTGTGGTGGTGGTAGTAGTGAGGTCATAGTCAGCAGTGAGCATACAATTTCTAAATCATGTGTATGTATTATTTTGATTAAAAGTTCTTAAAACATTTTTATAATCACATTTAGATATCCAGAGTTCCTTAGGTGAAAAGATTAACTAAAATAGAAATTTTACCTGGATGACAAATAATTTCAGAAAACTACTAGTTGAATACATACCTAAGAAATGGGTAAAAGAAATAATCCAAATTTTGATCTGGCAATCCTGACCACATGATGCCAATCGAAAAAACTGAAGACCTTGTTCCCCACCTAAAAATGTAAATTTGTTAAAAATAAATATACCAAGATTGATAAAACTTTAAACAACAATTTTTTAATTTCTTAGACTGGGACCTGTTAATTCTATTCATTCAAACCACACTCACAAGCAATATTAATCTATACCATATAATGAAATGTCAGTCAAAAACCTTCTTTTAAACAAAGTACTTAAAAGGATTATTACTTCAGCCCCTGAAGTTGCTACAACAAAATATCTTTTTCTTTATCTTCCACGAAAGATATAATTCATGGCTGCAAGGACCAATATTGAGCCACTAAGCTTAGGACAACCTCCAACCCAATTTTAGAGTCTATGGGGTTAGCACTGATGGGAAAAATTAGGAAGAAAAGTCAGTTATAAGTATTAAACACTTAATTATTCCCAACTTAACTTTTTTAGGATATATCTATTTTCTAATAGCTTAGTCTATAATTCACTAGGAATGACTCCCCCCTATTTGATTTAATCAAGATGAAGTCTTGGATTTATATAAATCCAAAACAACATCACTTGAGTCCAGTTAATTTGGAGGAAAATATTACACAAATCAGGGAAAGTAATCAGTTAAATCTGGTGTCACAAAAAAACTCACTAGTTTTTAATGCTTACTTAGGTAATTTCAGTGTATCATTATACATCCATTAGATAAGTTCCTAAATATTTGTGGGTAAGGTAAATGCTGGTATTATCAACTCAATTTTATATGAGTTCCACCTAGTTTCACAGATCAAAGGAAGTTTCGGCACTCGTAAGCAGTAAGACACAATTAAGAAGCCTAATATCCATCATCTTAAGACTGCACTCCAGTTTCGCAAATATTCAGTGTATGGTACTTAATTTATACACATGGATATGTAAAATAAATTTTTTCTATGGACTCTGTTTTGTTGAAAGCACATATATTTTATTACACACTACAAATTAACTCCTTTTTCACTGTAAGTTTTTCTAAATGCATGGGACTTCCACATTTCAAGAGCATCTTTGTTTTTGTAAAGCACAGGTTCAGCCAAATGGCATCCTTTCTCAAAGAGATCTTGATGGTGTAAGCAATTCCTCATTAAGTCTTTTTAAGGCAGAACAATTTACTCAAAAATGGCTGAGAGTAAAACACTTAAATACTAGGTAGACTCAATTAAGAAAAATTTTTTTCATTGTTTCTTGACTAAATAGATCCTCTGAAGTTAATTCTGAAGTTTCTTTCAGTAGCGAGAATTCAGCTAGGACAATGGAAAATTATAAACCTTAAAATATGCCTATGCTAAAAATCTAACATTTAAAAACAGACTTTTCTTCAGGAAAAATATTTCAGTTGTAATAATCATCTAATTCAAACTTTTTCACTTAAAAACTGGAGAGAACTGAACATTTATATTCTGGCACAAACAGGCTTATTTTTCCTTATTTGAATGAAATATCACAAAGACAGAATACTCAATATGTCATAAGTATGTATGGATATTAACAAATACCAAATAAAACAATAACAAGTTAAAACTATACACTTTATCTTCTAAGAAAATCCAGTAGTTCCAACAAATTCCTAAAATAATCACTGGTAAAGCATACACTGATCTGTTTCAGGGAATTTACACATAAGGTTAATATCTAATTTAATAGATACTGAACTAAACTAAAGGAACAACAGAAGAAGCACATTAGAATCATTCTGAGAAATATACTTTGAAATATACTCTAAAGGTAGGGTAGGGATGTAGGCATTACACTCATTTTAGAATCTCACGATAAATCTCAGCTTGGTTTAGTGAAACTTTCCAGGCCCCACCAGCTGCAATCCCTCTAAAGACAGGACAAGGATGCCCTTAGCTTTACTCTAATATTAATATAAAAATGGTATTTTAATTGAAAATCTTTGTTTCAGATAAATTAGAATCAAAAAGGAAACCTAAATCTCCCCATGTTTATATAATTCAAAGATTCATTGAGTTCCTATACAATTCTGGAGAAGGCGCCACAGAAATGGAAGAAATGGTTCTTGTCTGTTATAAGCTGGTCTTCTCAGAATAAAACAGCAAAAAACAATATATTAAAAAAATTACCATAACTAAATTAGGAAAGGGGTTTAATATAAAAATAGGTTCAGGAAAAGGCAATCTATTAACCTGCTACATGATATTAAAAGGTTAAGAAAACAAAAGCAAGAAATTTCAGCGGATCTATAAAAGGAATCTTACTCATCAGTCTGCATTTCAAGGCCTACTATGTGCCAGGCGCCGTAAATAAAACAGACCCAGACCCGATCTATGGAGCTTACTATCTAACAGGAAAAACACCATTAACCATAAGCCATATAAATAATTATACAATTAAAACTTGTGATACTTCCCTAAGCAATGTAAAAGGAAAATAAAGCATGCAACCCAAAGACTAACCAAATTACTTTACACTGAATGCAGGAGGGGAGAGCAGGGGAGGCTCACCTGAAGTGATTTTTTTTTAAACCTGAAATCTAAAGGATGACTAAGAGTGAATCAGGTGAAGGGTCCACAAACCCTCGGGAAAATCTTAGAAACACTGAAAGAATGAAAAGAGGCCAGTGCGGCAAGAGAATGCATGAGGCCACGTGTGATCTGAGGTAAGGCAGGGAAACATAACATGTTAAGGTGCTTACAGGCTTTGTGTTTTGGATTTGGCATTTTATCTTACCTTAATCATATTTTAATAAGCCATTGATGGCCCTGAAATAGGGGAGTGCCAAAGCCATCCTGCCACTGGACCAGAGCTGTTCAATAAGGTAGTAACTAGCCACATGTGGCTACTAAACAGTTGAAGTGGGACTAGCACAAATCGAGATGTGACATAATACACATGCCAGATTTCAAAGACTTCATACCAAAAATAGTAAGATATCTTATCAATGATTTAATTGGTTATAAACTACTGAAATAATATTTTCGATATATTGGATAAAATAAAATATATTACTAAAATTAATTTCACCTACTACCAGAAATTTTTAAGTTTATACACGTAGCTCATATTATATTGCTATAGGACAGCACTGGTTTGGCAATAAGACTGGAGGGGCCAAAAGCAGAACTTCCATCCTAACACAGAAGATGAAAATAAAAGAAGAAAACTTCCTAACACACTGTATTTAAAACCAAGAGTCTATATTCAGGAGTTTTTGTTTCTCCTTTTTCTAAAAACTAACTGTATTGTCAAATGCTTTATAAATTTATCTTCTGAAAGATTAAATTAGTAAATAGAAAATACAGCCCCTGTTTCCAACTTTAAAATGTAACATTTCTATTTGAATATCAATATACAATATTTCAAAAATCACAGGGTTAAAAACCAACAGGGTTAAGTCCTCTAAATTACCATATTCAAGGAATCCAGATCTACTGTACCAAGCTGATTCAGCCCCTACATATACTAACCATTAAGACTGAAGGGGCCAAAAGCAGAACTTCCACCCTAACACAGAAGATGAAAATAAAGGAAGAAAATTTTATTATCTTTATGGTTGGATTACCACATTCTGTTGATTCTTATTTTGTAGTTGGCTTTATTCCTTTGATAACTATGTAAATTTAAAAAGCTAAAGCTCTAATCTGTTCTTAGAAACAATGATCAGTACATATACGTAAACTAAAAAAAATGTGCAGTATACAGCATATATGTATTTATATGCAATATAATGTATATGTGCAGTCAAACTGTAATAATTCTACCTAATAAAACTGAAAAAGGAAAACAAAGAATAAAATGAGAAAGGGAAGGGAGCCATTTTTAAACACTGTGTATTCTTTCTATTCTGCTTTACCAATTTATGCAAAAAATGGCAACTAAAAATAAATAAAAGATGAAAAAAATCTGATTTTCCCAAACAATATTTGTGACTTCATTTTGATCAAAAAACATGAAGAGGGGGAGGGTACAGCTCAAGTGGTAGAGCGCATGCTCAGCATGCAGGAGGTCCTGGGTTCAATCGCCTCGTACCTCCATTAAATAAATAAACATAATTACCCACCCTCACCCCCTCAAAAAAACTTAAAAAAAAACAAAACATGAAAGAGAAGGGTGACTCCTTATAAAGGAATGAACTAAAAGGGCTTGTCGTTCTACTAATGATGAAGTGAAAATAAGTAAAAGAACTAAAAGTCTTATGCCAACTACAAATAGGAATTACTAGGGCTTACAAGAATAAAATAACTAACCAGAAACTGGTTGTGAAGAAAAATCACAGCAGGTAATTCCAAGATCATGTGCTTTTTCACTATGCAGACACCTCATTTTATCATTCCACACTGTTAAATCTCCACATGAGGAGCCAGTGACAAAGAGGTTTCCATTAGGAGAAAATGCACAGGCCACCAAGGAGCCATCCTTAACACTACCACATCTGAAATAGAAGCAAAACAAAAGGATGTTTTCATTTCAGAGCATCTTGTACTTTATATTACAACCTCTAACAGCAGCTTGATAAGAGTAAAAAGAGAATAAATGGCCATCATAGATCTTGACAGAAAGGGCAACAGATGCCTATAGAAATAAAGTATCATTTATATGCTATACACTGAGATATGTTTTCTAAAACTAAGAGGATTTAAACATTATCTTAACCAAAGTCCACCTTCATACTTTTCCATATGGCAAGTCAGTATGAACACATTAAAATCTACAAAGCTTAACAAAAAAAAAGCAGTAACAACCAACAGTATCAACTATAGTCACTTTTATTTTTAAAAGATTAAATTTTTTTTATTGAAAAACATGTTATTGGGGTCAAATGTACTTTCAAATTTTGTATTAAAATCAGCCAGAAACAACAGTAAGGACTTCCATCTCATATTCAAATGTTAACTTACAGAAAATGCTGTAAGTTAAAATTATCTTGGAAGATTAGGAAGCATGGGCCTGATGATATTAAGTATCTTCTCACTTAGGAAAAATAAACTGGTAAAAACCCAACAATTAGTACAGTGTCCCATCTAGTGCTTAAATCTACTGCAGTGTATCATTTTTGTATCATTGACTAAATATATTGGGGAAGTAATGCTATAGAGGCAGAATTTATCACCTGATAAGTGAAAAAAAAGATTCCTTAGCCGATGGCTGTATTTTATTCATATAAAATAGCTTAAAGACATTTCATTCTTTCTGTGCTTTGTCTTCAAACTGTTTAACAATGCTTAAAACACATCAACTTCTTCAGCCCCAAGACGCAAATCTAAATGAGCAACAGTGGTTTATCAGCTAGCATTTGTACTCTGAAGCTGGGGGAGGATAAGGTACATTAAATTATCTTAATTGATAACATTTAAAAGTTTATAGTTTTTAATGTACTTAATGTCACTGAACTGTATACTTTTAAATGGTTAAAATGCTTTATGTTATATATATTTCACCACACTATAAATTCACACAAGTATACTGTTTTAACGTTGGTGAGTTGCAACACAATGTTACTGGTATAAATTAATTGATGTAACTTTATCCAAAAGGAGTTTGTCAGGTGATTTTTTTTTTAAGAAGTGATAACACAACATCACAATCACAAGGTTCCTTCTTCTGGGCTTGGTCATTCACCCAGCAAGAATCCTAGTCAGGAAATAGCTGTGCCTTTTAGGTGAGCATTACCTACCATTACTTTATTATTAAGAACACTTGAGCCAAAAGTGACAAAAATAAAGTTTAAAATTACTGAATTTTATTCAAGAGATTGTTTTGGTTTCTTTTTCAGCTCTTACAGTAAAAAAAAAAAAATCCATAGAAATCTAACACAATTAACCCTTATTTTACAAGAGAAAGATCGGAAATGTAAAACTCTCAGAGACAAGCAAATCTACTTCAAGAATCATATTAAACACCAGTTTTTACGATGTCAGAAGATAGTTCAAAATATTTTCCCTTGTGATGTCTGAAAATTATCTACTTCTTAAAGCCATCAAAATATTCTGCCTTTTTTTTTTTTTGGTAGACTCATTAAAAGGATTAGAAACGGAAAGAGTTTAAATATTCCTACCTATATAACTTGTACGATTGTGCATTCCACAAAACAACAGTTCCATCAGCTGCCCCCGAGACCAAACAAGTCGAGTCTGGGGAAAACCGGCAAACCCTCACGGGGCTACCACTGGGCTGTTCCATCACCGCCAAAATCTGTCCCTTTTGAGTATCCCATAGGACAGTGGTACCATCTGTTGAACATGAAGCCAAAATATGTCCTGAAGGGGAGAAACAGCAGCAGTGGACAGCATACGTGTGAAACTTCAGTGGAGAGTGTGGCAGTTCAGTAAAGTCACTCAGGGAGTACAGGCGAATTGTTTTGTCCAAGGAGCAAGTAGCCAAGAGGGAAGAGGAGAAGGCACAGCAGTTGACATCATCATCGTGATCAGATGATGTGTGAATTAGTTTCACCATGTTCTTTATTTGAAGTAAAATATCCTGCAATTTTTAGATAAAGGTTACTTCATCCTAGGAATCAAACAAATGCAACTCAAATCCACATGAAAGAGCCAGAATCAATTTATGGATTTGCTCAATAAAAGCTCCTCCATATACATTTTTAAAAGGCAATCTATTATACCTGGGGTAAAGATAATCTGGAGAAAAATGAAACATTTCTGAGACTATAACTTCTGATGATGATCACAATCACTACTGCTATACCAATGAAGTTCCATAACACCTAAAAAAAGAAAACCTAGTCAACTAACTTCAAACTGATTTGACACTGAACAGTCAAAAACTTGGGTATTTATTTCACCTTTGAAGTCTTTCCTTTAACTGCTACTCAACATTGCCTCATTCCAGATCTCCTAATCTCAACAGAAGATTTTTCACTATTTTAACAAACTCTCTCGCTGCTCCCTGCACAGGACGGAGTCAAGGCTATTGCTCTGCCTTTAAGATGCAGACCTTGAGGGTACTTATAAGAATTAACGAAAGGTTTCATTCACAATTTACATGGCAGTGTTGAAAGCTATCATTTCATGGTTTGTCATTTGTTTGACAAAGAATAAAATAATATAAAAGATTTGAGCTGAAGAACCAATTTAATAAATCAGGGAAACCAAAAAGAGAGGCAAAGAAAAAAGGACTTAGCCAGTCTGCATTTAAGAACAGATTTATAAATTTTGAATAAAATCTAAACTCCTCACTACAGCCTACAAAACCCTATATGATCTGGCTCTTCCCTGCCAACTTCTCAGACCTCAACTCCCATCATTTTCCCTCCTCCTCATTTCTTTTCACCTTCCCTGGTTAAAAAGATTACACCTAGGATCTTCACATTGTGGTTTCCTCATGCTTAAATTCTCTTCCCTCTGCTTTTGGGATCTTACTTTTCATTCAGATTTCAAATTTCAGTGTCCCTCCTCAGAGAGAGTTCCACTTTCTAGGCTAGCACATCACCCTATTTTCATCCTCAGTGTAGCAATTACCATCATCTGGTATATTTATTATTTTTGTCCCCCCCAACTAGAATGTAAGCTCCAAAGGAGCACAGATCTGGTCCATCTTGCTCATTTCTGTATCCACAGCATGTAAAACAGTGTCAGCAGCTAGTGTGGTCAAATATTTGTTGAATTATTTTTTTCCAAATCCAGTTGATGAATACAGAATGATCAGGAAATTTTTTAAAAAGCTAACAATACTTTAAAAAAAAATCTGACAGTGGGAAAATGGTGTGGAATGAAGCAATAATCAGCCGTAAAGGGATTGGTATGGCTTTGGATTGTAAAAGTCATAATCCCTTGTTCTAATATTATTAACAGAAATCTTTACAAACAGATGGTGCATGCCTTTACCAACATTTATCTTATCTCAAAAGTTCAGCTTCTTTTTCCAAACTCCAATAAAGTTTAAAAAACAAAAACTCACACAAAAAAACCGTGATTATCGTCTGTACTGCTGCACTGAAAACAGGCGCGAACAGGTGGTGCTTTTTGAAGAACTCCCAAATCTCAACTGTGCAAGTGCACACAGGTGATTTTCCAAACAAACTTGTGCCTTCACACCCTTGTGGCACTCAGCTCCCTTTGCAGTTCGAGGTCTACAGTCAGAAGCACAAAGACGTAATTAGCCCAACAATTTGTTTCGAAAAGCGCTCTTAAGCCTACCCCTACCTGCCTTGGGGCTTGGGCGTCCTCTTAGATTTCAGCCGTCACGCCAAACACTCAAGCCCCGAGCAAACCAAGCCAATTAGCCAGTGAGAACAAACGCAACCCCATCTAACGTAAAGCAAACCTGAAATGCGCCACGAATAAGCCAACATAAAGCCCGCGACCTACTCCCTCCACTCCCCGCACGCGGGGACCAAGGATTTGCCCGACTCCGAGAGCCAAACGGGCCTCCGCGGACCGAGCACCCCGAGACAGCAGGGCGTCCGGCGGGGAGCGGGGCCTTCCGGGGCGCGGGGACCGCAGCTCGGGAGAGCCCAGCTGGGGCTTGCAGACCGACCACGCCGTGAGGCCCCACCCGACTCCCGGGACGAGGCCGCACAATCGCGCCTCCCTCGCGTCAAGGTCCCAGCTGGTCCCTATAGCGCGCTTAGAAACAGAAGCCGAGAAACGGAGAGTTCAGACACCCGTGCATGGAAGCTCCGCGGGCTGACCCCAGTCGCGCTCCCCTACCTGCCACCGCCGCTGCTAAACTGGTCCATAGACGCGGCCCCTTTCCCCTCGAAAACCCAGGACGCCAGGCATCCGCCCTCAGGTGCCGAGCGAGCGGCGCGGAGCACGTGACGCCCAGGCGTGGAGGGCGGAGCTGGCGCCGGCGCTGGCGGACGCCCTAAGGCCAAAGGACAGGCCCCGCCCCCTGGGGGGTATGGCCCGCGCCCCGGCGCATGCGCGCCCTTCCGCCCTCAGACAGAGAGTTCTCTAAATTCTGGCTCTAGGATTAAGATGAGTCCAGACTTGGGAAGAACCTTTTGATACAATTTTTTTCCAAGTGAAGAAGCTGAGGTCCCAAGGTTTAGCGAGTGCCTGAAATGTCGTTTTAAAGAGGTATTGTATAACTCACCAGTTATTCCAGCTCAAGGTTTTTGAGACTCCTGCCTCAGCTGTATTTCTTTATCCTGCTCTGTCTTCTCTGACCTCCCTGGTTGGTCTTTTCTATTTAGGCCAGTTCTGACCTCCGCGGTCCATGACTTCTGCGATAACCTCTGTGCTCAGCTTACCCAAATCTTGCTTTCCAGGTCAGGCATCTTGCCCCTGGGCCCCAGTCCTGCGGTTCCGCTGTCCACTGGGCAGATCGGTATACTGATATCTCCTGAGCCCGATGTGCATTTCTTCTAGCGTTTCCGAGTGTTTCATAAGCTCACAGATAGCCGGTTTCCATGTGTAATTGACTACTAAGTGGTCTTGCCAATCCCTTTTGGGGTGAGCAGAAATAAGTTCCTAGGCATGCTAACACTTACCAGTTAAGTGCACAACACAGTATAGGGCCGTGTACAGTTAAAAATCAAAGGTACAAACAGAAGTCTTCAATGAGGAAACGTTAAAAAACTATCAACCTGAGGACACCAAAGTCATATATTGGAAAAGTAATAATCTGAAGTATTCAAATTTAAATATGAAATCGAGATAGATGGAAATGATTTGTAATGAAAAAGACAAGGAAAAGCGGAGATAGAAATTCATGATTTTGAGATGTTCCTGTGATTTTTAAATTGATCAATGAGTGCATTATGATTGAGATTTTGCACACTTGATTACATGCCAAAGTACTGCCAAAACAGTATTTTTCTAAATGCAACTTTTTCATCGTGTAAATAACAGAGCTCTCTGTAAGAAATACAGAAACTATAAGAAAAATAGTAATAATCGCACCAAAGCTAAGCTACTCAGAGATAACATTTCCTTTCAGTTTTTCATGCATAATATCAATAATTTTACAAAAAGACTTGAAAACTACTTTTTTTAAACTTAAACTTGTATCCCAAGCATTTTCCCTTTCTAAAATTTCTTCAGTAGCGTAGTTATTGTTTCTGCCTAACGGTTGACACTTCCAGAAACAAACCATAATTTAACATTTTCTCTGTTTTTGGATAGTTGTTTCAATATTTATATGCTTATTATAAATAATACTGGACTAAATGACTTTGTACATAAATCTTTATCCACATTTATGAACATTTGCTAAGGAAATTGTTAAATAGAAATGGAACTGTTGGACATAGGGTGTAAAGATTCTTAAATAATGCCATATTGCTTTTCAGAAAGGTTGTATAGTTTAAATTCTCAGCAACATATGGTTGTGCCTGTCTCTCCACATTCTTGACAGACTTGAGTAATTTTTTTAATTTTTTCACTAATTTGATGGGTAAAATTGGTTATAGCATTCTTACGTAAAATATGTAAAAGAAACCCCTGCCTACACAGGCCAGTAATTTAGCATGGAGACCTGAAAGTCAGTATGGTCAGCTTTGCCTGTTCTACTAAGGAAAGGCAGTTTTAAAGGGGGAAGCCTTATTGTAGCTGATCTCTACGAATTTGCAATTCAGGAGATGTTAATTAAAGTATCTTACTAATATAGTAGAGAAACACTGTAAGAATTCATAGAGATTTTTAATCAGATGAATGAACTAGTTATCTTACTTCACAGGACAGAGTGTCAAATAATTGGAACTTTGACTTGGAATATTGAAGGTTTGAGTATTTTATACATTTTTGGCCCTAATTTTGTCCCTGTAGTCAATAATTAATCCTATTTTATCATTAATTTCTAGTTTTGTTCCTGGTAATAATGCTTCTTGGGGAATAGAGAAAACAATTTTAAATAATATATTTCAAAGAAAACTAACTTTTCAGTTAAACAGTAAGCAACAAATGCTCTCAACATATGACTGCAATGTATAGTCAAGAATAACCAAGAACTCAAAGGGGAGAGAGTGAGACAGGTGATAGGCATTGGAGTCATTAGAAAAGGTGGGTGTAGGAATGGGTCCTAAACAGGCTTGAAACGTGGGCCAGCTGAGGGATGAGCTTGGGAAATACCCAAGTATTTCACAGTAAGTATTCAGGAGCACACTTGGGTTGTTCAGCTTTGCAAAGTAAGGCCAGAGGTGTTCAGTTTGCAAAAGATGTATCAAGCTTAATACATATAATATATGCATTGGTGTGTAGTGTAAATTATACTTCAAAAAAAGGTTAAAAAGAAATCCATGGGAATGGCCCAGGAATTCTCTCGTACTGATGCAATCATTCACTCTTCACACCTGGTATTACCACAGAGCTACCACTCAGTAGAAAACTCTGGGGATATGGGAAGCTGTAATTGGGAGCATGTTGTGTTACCTTCTGCATGATGGAATATTCTCTAAATTCCCCTTATTCTTTGCCATTAAATAAACTTTACACGCTTCTGTTTCCATTAATCCACCTATAGTCCTGGGGTGCTGACCAAGTAATGAGAGTTGAGCGGAGTTCTTTGAGTTGGTGTTCCACAGATGAAAGAAAGACCCAGGGGCTGCCAAACAAAGGGGAGGAGGAAGACTTGGACCCAGCACAGCGAGAACTGCCTGATGATGGAAAACGTACGCGTGACTGGAAATACGAAGACGAGAAAGAAATGTGATGACACTTGGTATTTGTACATGCTAAAGAAAATTTACAGTTCCAACTATGCCTCTTCCTTTTTGGTATGAGAAGCATTTGTCTCGTTTATGGATTTTTAAATTCCAACTTCCTATAATGTAAATTTTTCTTATTTATTATCTCATCTTTTCAAATTCTTTACTTTCCAGTATCTTACTATTAATGCTCTACAGGAGAATTCAAGATTTTAAAATGCATTTTTGAAAAAGAAATCCACAATTTTGGTTTCAGATTCATGGTTTTTTATAACATAAGAAAAAAATATGAGAGATATTGTCTAATCAAATTCATTTAACAATAGTCCAGATGACAGTATTATTATTAATGCAATCTCTTTGCTTCTCATAGGTCTATTTTGATTTTCTCTTTCTTCTTGAGGTAGGTACAGTAGTCTGTGTCTTACAGGAATTTGTCTTTTATCACCCAAGTTACCTACTTGTCCACAGAATTCACAAATAATCCTTTTTATTTCTGTAAGGTCAGTAGCAATGTCCCCTCTTTCATTCCTGACTTCAGTAATTTGAGTCTTCTCTTTTACTCAGTCAGTTTAGCTAAAGTTTTGTCAATTTTGTTGATCTTTTCAAAGAACCAATTTTTGGTTTAATTTATTTTCTCTATTCTCTTTACATTCTCTTTTTCACTAACTTCTGCTCTAATCATTATGTCCTTCCTTCTGCTTGCTTCAGGTTTAGTTTGTTCTTTTTCTGTTGGAAGTTTAGGTTGTTGCTTAATGATCTTTTTTTCAAACATACAGGATTTACAACAATAAATATCCCTCTAAGCACCACTTTGGCTGAAGGCCAGTAGTTCTTTGTATTAATAAAATCTACTTGTCCTCTTCAGGTGGATCAAACTTGGGTCTCCACAATAGCATCAAGCATTGTTCACACAGATTCACAGCAGCCCAAAGTTTCAGTGGATCAAAATGCACTCCAGCCCCTTCATTTTCTTATTGTTTTTGTTTTTCATCGTGAGTTTCTCAAAAGCACAATCTCTCCTTTGAACCTAAGGTAAAATGTATTAACAGTCTTTCCTGACCATGACAGACTAGTACAGTCCAATCAACGTCCTTTTCCAAGACCCTCTCAATCTTTTATCACACTTTCCTCAGTTGTGTATTCTAGTCCTTTTCCAGGACCCCTTCATAAGTGATCTGATATAGAGAGGTAAGATATTCAGCCCTCCTGTGCCTATTTTTTTCCTTTTTATCCAATGGTTTGATAGCCAGTCTGTGAGTATCAGGATAGTCTAGGATATGGGGCAATTACAGTCAAACTAAGTATCTCAGTGACTTAAATCAAAGGTTTATTTCTTGTTTATGCTACGTGTCCATTGTGAATTGGTAGGGAATTATGTTCAATATAGTTAATCAGGGCACTGGGCTGGCAGAACATGAGTCATTTTAGCGTTAATAGTTGCTATGCCGCATGGAAAACAGAAATTAAATACCTGGCCAGCAAGATACACACAATACTTACATTCAGCTTTCTTTGGCCAGAACTAGCTTGTCAAATGGCCTCATTCAACCACAAGGGCTTTAGGAAATACATTTTCACCATGTGCCCAGGAAGATGGAAAGCTAGAAATCTGATTTTATGGTATTGGTATTAATGACTCTACCAAATGTTCCTGTAGAAAGGAAATGAGATCAAAGTTAGAACCTTCCTTGAAAGGGAATGAGATCAAAGTTAGAGACCAGAGGAAAGCAATCTGGAGAATTATAGAGAAGTTCCACTTTGTATCAGATAAGCCATTCCTTTTCACCTATTTCGTTCACCTGGGACCTCTTAGCCCCTTTATTATAGACATGAACCTGTTTAACACGTCTCAGGAAGCAGCTGTACTCTATCAGAAAATTACTAAGCTTCAAGATATGATTATAAAGTAATATGACTGCTTATTTCATGAAATATTATCCAACATATATATGCAATAAGGGCTGTCCTTTTCAAAGCAATCATTCTGGGAAGTCAAACATTTATTCTAGCATAGCTGTTACTGAAAGATATTTAGACCCCCAATTTTGGCACTGCTTTCAGAGAGTTTGGCTCATTCTTTTGAATGCCTTCCTTGATTGGAAGGCTTTATTGACAGTTTTATTGGGTACCTTTAATATGGCAGACATTGCACTAGATATCAGGTATCTAAGAATGTGTAAGACACAATCTCTTGAGGAATTGTGTCGGGTGACAATGGAAGATACTCAGCCCATAATAGTTATGGGAGAATATGAATCCTAGTTGCTCACAGGAATTTCAAGTGGAGGGGTAAGAAAGCCAATTAAATCCATACATAACAGACAATTATCTCTATGCATATAACAAGAGCATGTCAATAAGCGACTCATGATGAGCTTTAGAAATGTGCAGAATTGCAATCGAATGTTTAGAAATAATTTTAAATAGGTAGAACTGGAAAATATGATCAAGAAAGTGGAGATATTTCAGTTTCTCGGGAAAAAAAATGGGGCTAATCATTATGGAACAGACTAAAAGGAGAGTTGGAGGGTAAAACATGTTGTTTAATATGCATTGTCCAGGAAAGAACCCCAGAAGTTGTCAGAGAGAGATCCCATTGTGCTTTGCTGTGTTGTGGAGAAGGCGTGACTCACCTGCCCTTACTAGTAACTGGATGAAACACTCCCAAGTACACCTCATTCTCAGTATGCTGTTTCTATATGCTTACCTAGCATATTGCAGATAATTCAGTTCTTTCTTAGAGATCATGACACTGGAAACCTGGACATGGTACTTTAGTTAATGGAAAGGAATCTCTCCCAACATAATCCAGTTGATACTCTGGTTTATGCTTTGCTTTGTGAGATCGGTGCACATCAACAAGCCTAGGTCTGATCAACTTTGGAGGCTGTGATAAAATCATGTCCAGGCTTATAAGAAAGTAGTTAAGTCACCAGACCCTATTATATGTCACTAACCACCCATCTCTGTTTAGTGTCTTCATAGCTTAGTGATAACAGCATGGCTTGGGGGCCAGCTGATTGTGAGTTTGAATCCTAGTTCTGATTCTAACCACAACTAACCAGCTGTGTAACCAAGCGTTTATAAGCCTTGGTTTCCTCATATGTCATATGTCTTATAGGACTGTTCTGAAGCTTAAACAAAATACCACACATGCAGTATTTGGCCCAGTGTTGTATACATATTAACACCACTTTCTCTGTGTAACTGCAGTAGACAGGTGTGATAATTCTGGCCAAGGCAAGCACAAAGAAACTACTCCTTGAAGGGCCATCAAGCTTAACTTTTACTGGGTGGAAGCAGGCATGCATATACAACTTATGATGTGATAATGGCTCTGATAGTAACAAAATTCTATAGGAGTATAAAGTAACTGCCACTGGGAGGGTGGGAAGGAGAGTAGAGGAAAGCACAGATAATAGAATTTGGCAGGTGGTGGGTAAGTATAGTTTTCTGGAGTAATTTTGTGGGATGAACAGACAATGTGAGAAGAGAAGATGGGGTTATGATAGGAAAAACTAAGAATAGGCTGAGGCTAGCTCTGAAGAACCTTCAGTGCTACACAAATATAGTTTTAGTAAGGGACTGACAAAATCAGATCTGGGTTCAAGATTGCAGAGTGGTGGACAAAAGGAAGATGACTAGACTGATTTCACAATTTATTACAACAATGGGAAAATACCAGTGGGAAAGAAGAGAGAGCCCAGAAATAAACCCTGGCATATTTTATCAAATGACTTTCAACAAGGGTGTCAAGACCCATTAAGTGGGGAAAGGAGTTTTTTCAACAAATGGTATAGCAAAAACTGGATATCCACATGTAAAATGATGAAGTTGAACTCTTACCTTATATGATATACAATAATTGAGTCAAAATGGATCAAAGACCTAAATGTAAGAGCTAAATCTATTAGAAGGAAACGTAGTGGAAATGATTTATCACATTGGATTTGCAATGATTTCTTGCATAGGACATCAAAGACATAGACAAAAGAAAAAAATAAATTGGACTGCATCAAAATTAAAAATTTCTGTGCATCAAAAGACATAATCAACAGAGCAAAAAGGAACCCCATGGAATGGAAGAAACTATTTGTAAATCATGTATCTGATAAGGGTTATTAATACTCAGAATATATAAAGAACTCCTATAACTCAGCAACAACAGAACAACCTGATTTTAAAATGGGCAAAGGACTTGAATAGACATTTCTTCAAAGAAGATGTGCAAAAGGCCAACAAGCACATGAAAAGATGCTCAGCATCACTAACCAACAAGGAAACGCAAATCAAAACCACAATGAGATGCCACATCACACCTGTTGGCAAGAATGTGGAGAAACTGGAAACTTCTCTACTCTTGGTGGGAATGTAAAATAGCGTGGCTGCTGTGGAAAATATTATGGTGGTTCCTTACAAAATTAAAAATAGAATTACCATATGACCCAGCAATTTCACTTCTAGGTATACACCCAAGAATTGCAAATAGGGTCTTGAAGGGATATTTGTACACCCATGTTCATATTGACAATAGCGGAAGAGTGGAAGCAACCTAAATATCCATCAACAGATAAATAGATAAGCAAAACGTGGACTATACATATACAATGATATTATTCAGCCTTAAAGAGAAAGGAAATTCTGATACATGGTACAACATGGATGAATCTTGAAGACATGTTAAGTGAAATAAACTAGGCACAAGAAGACAAATACTGTAAGATATCACTTACATGAATAAGTACAGACCTTTTAAGGCCTTCCACTGTCTCCACACAAACCTGTCATGTAAATGCCTTACTAGCCTTTGGTGATCCAGTGACCTCACCGAGCTTTCCTTTCAACTCGGCACAGGGTTTATTCTCAATTGGCCATAAGCCTTAGGTCTCTTTCTTTCACTGCTGAATTCTACATTCTTTGATATCCATTACCATGATTATTAGGGTGTTTTTAAATTAAAGGACACGGTAAGGAGTTGGTTCAGGGAGAATTAAATAAGGGAACTCCCAGAAGTCCAGCTTGATACTTAGTTAAAACATCTTTCTAAATTTCAAGAATGAACTACGTACAACTGATAGTATACCCCACAGTGCTTTTATTCAGTCATCCAAGTGAGAACCCAAATGATCTTCACGTGTATGGTCATGGTAGATAAAGCACAAACAGACCTCAGATATAAATTTTGCCACTGCCTCTCCCTGGATGTAATGCTAAAGTAGAAAATTCTCTTCCAGTGAATGTCCAGAGGATCCAAGTTATCTTTTCCTTTAACTCTGCATTTAGCCAACTCCTTACCCATCACACTTCCAAGCACAGCTTTTGCTGCTGTAACTCTTAAGTCCATATAAGCTCCAACAGTACCTAAGAACTCTGAATATTTTCTTTTCACCTACATATACCTGAGCTTTTGCCTGCTTATCTCCTGAAAATTCCATCTCCTGAATACTTCTGGCTGAAAATAAAATTTGGGGCAGTTTTACAGTCCCTGAAAAGCAGATAGGGTTAGATATGATGGCTGCATAAAACAAAAAATACAAAAAGACAAATCAAAGTTGAAGAGAGAAATTGCTCAATACTTCTCAAAACTTGGTATTCAAATTCAAAATCTCTGATAAATTGTTAGTGAAAATAACCCAAACAAATACTGAACATTAGTTAAGAGGTAGGGGGAAAGAAGCCTCCCACTGGTGGTAGGAGTATAAGCTGGTGGTCATCTGGAGAGTAGGAAGGCAACAGCATGGAAAGTAAATGTGCCCACACCTAACAACTTGGGGATTCTCCCTTACCTATAGATCCCAGAGAAACTCTTACCACACTCTATTAAGTCACTTATTGCTGTGTAACAAATTACTCAAAACTGAGTGGATTACAAACAACAATAAACATTACCTCATAGTTTCTATGGGTCAAGAGTTCAGGAAGGGCTCCCGGTCTCTTGTGAAGTTGCAGTCCAGATGTTGTGCTGGGGTGCCTGTCATCTGCTTCACTTGGGCTGAAGGATCCACTTCTAAGATGCCACTATCACATGGCTTGCATGTTGGCTATTTGCTGTCCTGTAGGGCTGCTACAGTGTCCTCACAACACCAAAGTTGGCTTTACCAGGAGCATGTGATCCAAGAGAATAAGGCGGAAGCAGCAATGTGTTTATGACCTAGTCTGGGAATTCACACATCACTATTATTTTGGTCACACAGAAGAACCCTGATACAAGGTGGGAAGGGTTTACACAAGGGCATGAATCATTGGGGACAATCTAGGAAGCAGGGTTCCACATGTGGGTCCATAGAAGACATGTATGACAACATTCACTGCAGTACATTATTTACAGTGACAAGGAGTTGCAGGAAACTTATGTCGTCATTCTGAGAGAAATTTGAAAGTAAAATGTGTATATGCCTGTGATGGAATACCTGTAGCAATCAAAACTAATGAATTAGATTTATGTATTATTTTTTAAACTCAAAAGAAACAAAATTAGAAACACAGAATGAGATGTATAGCATAATGCAACTGATACGAGTTTAGAACACAATGTGTGTGTGTGTGTATATATATATATATATATATATATATATATTTCCCACGCTATATATTTTTAAAGATAAACAAGTTGATAAATATATAAAAGTCTGACTGGAAAGACATCTGACTGTGATTGTATATGGGAAGGAAGGGAACTGAAGAGGAACTGAAGGAAAAAATAAGAAAATGAAAGAAAAGAGGGCCTTTGCAAGAACAATGTGAAGAGTGTGCCATGAATTGAAGAGAGGAATTAACTCAATTTTACGTAGTTTGAAGATTAAAAAAAATTTTTTAAGGTAAAGTTATACTGTGGCCCAAACAGGCCTAAGAGATCTAATTGAAGCAAAATTCCTAGTAGATGAGGTTCAACTAGTTTCCCTGTGTTGTACTTTTTATGAGTCATATTCCTGTGGGAGGAAAATTTCGATTCTCTTAAAATACCTCTTACCTCTGTTGGAATGAAATTCTTTGAACAGAACACAAACTTCTTTTGTTTCTCAAATGCAAATACCCTTGAGAGAGGTAGCCCATAAATACAATTTATAAAAAGGAGTAAATCATTGGTATCAGATTCCTTGTTAAGGATATGTTTGATGGGAGGCTAAATGAACAAGATTTTAAATTTCTTGAAAGGGTAGGGGGTGGAGGGGATAGAAAAGAGAAGGAGCACAGAAGAGGTGCATTAAGGTACCAAAGACAGATTAGAGCCCTCATAATTTTGATTAAAACTAATATCTTTTATCAAATTTCATTTTGGGTTTGAAATAAAGAGAGATCACCTTGCATTTATGATAATTTAGTTCTTTCGAGTTCAAGGTATAACCATAGATAAATTTTCATTTGTTTAATTTTCACCATGGTTAACAACTAAATAAATATATTACTTTCTAGATGTTATTTCAAACTGATGATTATTTGTGGGGAGGGGTTAGTAGTAGTGGATTGATTGGTTATCCTTGGTTGTTCACTACTTCAGTGATAATCTAAATCTAAACTTGAAGGCAGGCCAGTTTTTTTTAATCATTTACAGAGCAATCAGGACCAAAATGGAGGAGGTTCAGGTTAAACCTAATTGATATTAATGAAAGTATGTTGTGTATACTTGTAGTTGTGTGATAGCAGAGGGTTAGGAAAATGGTTTTATATTTGAGGAGAGCAGTATTTCTGCCTTTACTGAGGATACACCCAACCTACCACACTGTGGATGCAACGGTCATTCACATACCAAATGATCCACATGTATATTGTAACAGTTGTCACCGAGACTGACTGTGGCACTTTGGGGATCGTGCCCACTACTTCTTGAACAGCTACTCCAGCTGAGTAACAACAATGAAGATACCAGTCCAAAGTAGCCAATATTTACTGAGCTTTCTTTTTTCAGGGATATCTTACTTATTTTTAGAAGAAAATTATCACTCTTGAAAAATTGTTCTTGGTGTACCTTTAAGTATTTTATTTCTCATTTGCTCCCAGACAGCAGACATGTTAATATCAAGCCCTTCTATCCCATCTAATATAAATTAATGTAAGCATGTGCCATCCTAAAGGCAACACCCCATGAAGAAGACTCCCCACGGAGCATCTGGCAGCTCTACAACACAAAAACCACACACTTTATTCACAGCACCACCTTGTTCCCAGTTCCACATGGTATTTTTGATTGAGCACCAACTCCTTAAGGCATCACTGCAATATTTGGTTAACAGAAACTGACATATTTACATAATAACAGCTGATTTTCATATAAGCCTTCACAAACAATCTAGGAATTTTGAAAAATACTCTGCGGCTATGAATCATTTTGAAGTTTAATATTTTCTTCAAAACTCTTCTATTCTCTCCTCACTGTTTAAAGCCATTTTCTAAGGACATTATCTAGGGGTCAGATCTCCATGAGATTGTAAAATGCCTGTCTTGTTCGTCAATGATTCTTCAGACCCCAGCAAGGCATCAAATCTTTTTTCATGGATGCTTGAATGTGCATCTCATGACTTATTAGACACATTTACATGATCATTTTTTCTTATTGGCAACTGGGTTGTATGTCTACCAACAGAGTCACCTATCAGGACAAGTCCTTAAAAAATGTATTCTAGTATCTTCATATTGAAAATGGGAAATAGACAATCAAACATGGTCCAGAGAGGTTCAGAGACTCATGAAAGGCACATTGCTTAAAACCATCTTCCTCTACCCAGCCCAGTGTTCTTTGACCCACAGTCTGCTACTCCTTCTTTATGATTCTGTCAAAAGCAAATTTAAATCAACTGGGTTTTTTTTGGAAAAAAAAAATTCCAAGTTCATTAAGAAAAACTAAAAAATTAGTTCGTAAAAGTCTTTTATTGTATCCGTGCCACACATAGTATTGAAAAATAACACTCCTAAAAAAAAGAATGCTACCTTTTCCACAACATTTTATTTTAAATAAAACTTCAAGTACTCTTACATAGGTACAAAAAAAATTCTGATCTATTTGCCTCCAACAGGCCACCACAACACACAGTAGATAAAACACAGTGGTTACAAATGTCTTTTAAATTTATTTCTGAGGCAAGGCAAATGGGAGGGCAATGTTTCTATGAAAAAATACTGTGTGCGTAGGAAATTGTCACAATTTTCTTCCACATGGGTACAAATGATTAGACTTTAATTTAGGCCCTGGTGGCTTAAAATTATGTAACAAAATAGAAAAATGGAAAACTAATTATCCCCTACACCCTGTTTCAAAGGCAGGCACTACCAAGATCAAGGAGACGCCACAGTGTTGGTAGAGGATAATCACTGTACAAGCTGTACAGCTGTAATTACCTTCGGACTAAAATCAAACGCTACAATCCCTCTAAGGCATAAACGATAATGTCTGCAAACAATATATACACATAATACATATTTAAAACAAGACTTAATATAAACAATAATGAACAGTATATACATGTCAATTTTTCTTCACTGTCTTGAAATACAATTTAACTACACAAGTGATGCAGCAACATATATATATTTATATAAATGTACTTGTAACTCTACAGTAAAGTTTATTTTTGGTGCTTTTATAGCACATCAGTGTAAACAGTTTAACTTGGCTTTGTTTTACATTTTAAAACATTCCTTGTTGTATTTTCAAGATTTAAAGCAATTTTCTAGTTCTTCCTTTTCACAGAAAACGAAGATTCTGGATGTGGTTTAATCATAAATAATTCATAAAATTAAATACATTCACTAAAAAATAAACTACAAAGTAAAAAAATGAAAAATAGATATTTATTGAGAGGGAAAGGAGAACCATTTCCCACATTAGAGCTCTGGTGTTGAATATTCAGTGCGATTTGATATATTTTAATTGCTATTGCACTATAACACCCTTTCCTTTGAAAATTCTTTGGGTGTGCTTCCCTGTTCTACCTAAATTAGCTGATAAATCACACAAACCAATAACCAAGGGCCTTGGTTGTTGTAGGAGTGAAGCCTTTAAAAAATGGTATCATTCTTCTGATACTCTTCTCTTTTCGTGATACTTATTTTAAGGAAAAAAAAAGTCACTATGCATGTGCCTTGCACATTCATGTAAATACAGTTCACATTGCTGGTCTCATTTGTCCTTGTTTAAAAGGAAAAAGAGAGAGATTATTGTAACTTCAGCTCACTTTGAAAGTATCTGTCCACTTTTTTTCAAAATACTTCCTCATACTGTGGCCAGCTCTGCCTATATCAGAATCATCTTCATTAAATGTTTCACAGTTGTCAAAAACAAGTCTGACATCTAGAGCAAAAGTTTCAAGGTTCGGATACCTGGAAGAAAACACATGATTAGAGGCTGCTTTTGTAGGGTAGTTTCATTTTGCAAACAAATGAAGAAGTAATAAAAGATAAAATAAAATGTAAAACTGAAAGGGAAAAGAAAAAGAGTAAGATAACTGCATTTAAATGGATACAAAACATATTATATCCTCTTATAAATGAGACATTTAAACATTGCATGTGTTCTGAGCATACAGAATTTCAAGACAGGTTAAATGGAAAACAGATTTCTCTTAAGATCAAAATATATATTTTTTTAACTAACTAGCATTTTCCTTACATCCAATTCCCTGATTGACCTGCATCACAATTCTGTTACAGGTCTCGCCCAACTTGATTACTGTATTAACTCCTCTGACCAGCTGTATCATGTGTAGTACCCTATTAATCACATTCAAACACATTTAGCTGCAGGAGGAGTTATACAAATGTTTCCTATGCACTGTAAACATCGCACTTGCCCTGTAGTTGCTACACACATCTCAGGATAGGCCACTGTGTGTTAAACCTTTCCCATTTCCCATTTCTCTTCTTCTCTCTTCAGATTTGCTCTTTTGCTCAAACACTGGAGTATGATGATCCTAAACAAGCAAATAAAAAGCATGTGCTACCTCTTTACCTCAGATAACATTAAGAGGAACTGCCTCTCAGTGGGTGCACTGTGATCTCAGTGCTCTTTTTGGTGGGATAATCCCAGTTCTCTTTCTGTGTAAGAACACAGAGAAGTGAAAGGTGCATAAATCGGCCTATGTTAGTAAGAAAGGAGTGCTGCATTACCAGCCAACTCAAGCCAAATCAATACATTTTGGAAACGGGCTTTCAGAAATTCAAATTTAAATTAATGCTAATTTAGGGTAAGTTGGATACTAAAATAATTTACTCAGGAGAAACACCTATGAAGCACACACTGAAGCTCTGAGACCTGGCAAAAGGGAATTACTTCTTTGATGAAATACCTTGTACAGTCTTTTCACTTCTTTCTTTTTAATATGTGCAATGGTAAAAGAAATAAAACTTCTTCATCTGAAATGAGCTCACAGAGTTGTCAGCCCTAGGTAACCTCATCCATTTTCCTATTCTTCTGGGAATTATTTTTTAAATAAAGGTGAAATTCACATAATATCAAATTAACCATTTAAGGTAGATAATTAAGACATTTAGCACACTTACAACATTGTGCTACCTAGTTCCAAAACACTGTCTTTACCCCAAAAGGAAACCCTTTATCTATTAAGCACTTACCCCTCCATTCCTCTTTGTCCCCAGCCCTTGGCAAATGCCAATCTGTCTTTCTGTCTCTCTATATTTACCTATTCTGGACACGTCACATAAATGCCATCATATAACATGTGTGGAATAATTTTTATAAAATATTTTAAAGTTACTTTGAGAAATATTTCTTTCTTTAGACTGTTCTTACTACAAGAAAAGGTTAATGATTAATGCTAGGGAGACAAATCCAGGAGAGAATTCGAGGTGAGATTCTAGCTGAAATAAGTACAACACCCACATCTGTGCCCTTCTTTTATGGAAGGAGGGACAGCTGATGGAACCCAGAAAGACATTAAAGTAGGCACTTCCTCCTCTCTGTTCTCTACGTTTTTAGTTTAAAAATTTTGTTCAGGAGTTTTGGTTCCAACTCATTAACTTGGGTTTAATAAAACAACTTGAAGTCCAAGGAGCCTGAATTCTCTGAATTTTACCCCCACACAGCTGGCATCACAAATAGGATTATAAAGAACTGCCTCTGTTGTGACCTCCTACATTCACCAGGCCCATTCTCAAAACAGCTTTGATTTTGAAGATCTTTTGGGAATTTTGTGTTACTGTGTAAGCTTGTTTATTTTGAGGTTGAAGTTTATCTTCTATCTAGGAATTGAAGAATTATGGAAGTTAAAGTCAGGAATTAACTTAAATACTGGCAAGGTCTTCTGCATAAGTCTTTGTCCTGGTCATGCTGCTTGTAAAGTCCCTTGTGCTACCCACCTAAACATCTGATTATTTTGATAGAAAAAGCAAAAGAACCAGTTCATACATAGACAGGTGTTTTTGCTATTTGCATCATATTAGAGCCAATAGTTTTAATGGTTTAATGTTTTCTGAATTTGGGCAGGTCCCTTTGGAAATTTAACAAAACAAAACAAAACCAAAAAACAGAAAAGACATAATGCTGTAAAAGAGTGACATTTCAGCCTCCAGAGAAATAAACTAGTCCTTTGGTCAATCTTGTAAATCATTTGATACATATAAGACAGACACTGACCAGTATGAGTTAAGTTCTACTCAACTCCTATAAACTGAATGTAAATTATGGATCACAATGATTTTCACCAGAAGAATATCCAGGAAGAATATGATAATAATAACAATAATAATGTAATTACACATATTTTGTAGGTTTTTTTCAATGTAAAGTTCCTTCTTCCTCCATGTTTTTTTATGATTTTGCTTGAAGTGATGGGCACAGGTTACATTACACTAAACCAGTTTGTGGGGACAAAAGGAGCAGGGAGAATGGTGAACGGAGATGCACAGCTCCTGGCCACTCACATGTGGAACGCCTTTGGGTGGGCTTGTTTTGTAAGTGAACAGCCTCATTACTGTGGCTTCAAAATGTCCAGAACAAGTGTCCAGTGTCCAGAACCAGCATAATGCCACTAACAGCTGCTACTCTCTGGCAGAAGTTTGAGGTGATCTAACAAAGACCATTAACTGTGGCCAGAAGTCACTTTACTCTTTGGATGGGATCACAAAGAGAATACAGTTGAGAGGCGCAAACAATAATTTTCTTCCACATTTAATAAATGCATTTTTAGTATTCTCTAACAACTCACAATGAAGCTTTTTAAAAAAATTTATTTTATTTATTTATTTTTGGGGGGGTACTTAGGTTTATTTACTTATTTTTAGAGGAGGTACTGGGGATTGAACCCAGGAGCTTGTGCATGCTAGCCATGTGCTCTAGCACTTGAGCGATATCCACCCACCCAATAAAGCTTTTAATACTTAAAATTTCCAATGATTTCTATCTCTACTTGTAATAATCTGATATCACAGTTAATTTTTATTAAATCCACATGAGATAGTGTCACTATTCCACTGATGTACAATGCAAGCTCTAGGCTACATGTTACTTACTTTGGGAGGCTTCCTTGGTACTTTTCCTTACCTCCCAGGCTAGTTTGGTGCCCTTCCAACATCAAAGACCTTTATCACATTGCTTTTTAGTTATTTAAATAATTCTAACTGACTTGTCTTACACACTATACCACTCTATCCAAATATACACACCCACTCTCAAAAGGCAGGGCTATGTCTTTGCTGTTAATTAATGTAGAAAAGTACCCAGAATAGTACCCAGAATGTATCAAACATTCAATAAATACTGAACTGAAATGATTTACTTACTGTCCACTACTTAATTTCTCTCTAATTGTGGAAAAGTCCATAGGCTTTTTAATAACTTTCTTATAACCAGGAACAAGTTTCAAGTTTACAGGAAGTAGAAAAGGCCATGCATCCTCGTGAGTTTCCATTTCAGTAAGGATCATACTAAAGAAAAGAATGTTTGAAATCAGTATCTGCGCTTGAGAATAATCCATTTTTATTAAAAATTTAGCTTTCTTAATCTTTCAAGTACAAAATGTAAATTAACTTGTTTAAAAAGATAAAAGAATATCTTTACTTGTACTATAGACTCCACATTTCCTATTTATAGAAACTGTCAAAAAGCCACCTTTAGTAAGGGAGAAAGTTTCTGAACAAATTAAATGGGATGTTATAAATATATAGTACATGAAAACTAATATAATACCTGCAAAGAGCGACGTCCTTGGAGTCATCTCTTTTAGGTTTCTTAACAGAAGTAAAACTTTCTTGTTTTGACAAGTTAATAGAAGTGTTCTCCTCCATTTTCCTTTTTTTCAGGTCTTTGATTCCTCTTTTTAGTGAACTGCTTGTAGATGCAGAGTCTTCATCTTCAGTATCCCCTGTTAAAGTTACTTTCTTGCCTTTTTTTGACTCAGCCTTTTTTCCTTTGACATGAAGTTTTTTGATTTTTAGAGTTTGACCACTTGCCTTTAATTATAAAAAAAAAGGAGATGACGTATAAGAAAAATAACTGTCTACAGACCTTTTATTACTTTACATTATGAAAGTCTGAGAGGACAAACAAAAAGAATATTATCTCTGATCTAGAAGGTTGATAATTTTATTATTTTCCAGAGAGGTCTATAAATTTGTTCTCCCATAATATAAGGCAAAAATCTAACAAAGAATGAAAATTTTATCTCAGGGATTCTTAAAACTTGAAGATGCTGCTTTTGGGGTAATCCATCTTTGGTACTACACAACTTATCAGCAGTTATTTCTTTAGTCTAGGTCACTAACTGAATGAGTTTAAAGATACAGAAGTAGTATATTTTGGAGCACACTATAATTAAGAACAGAGGTGAATATAAACAAAAATATAGATCTTATTTACAAGAAAGTTGAAGAGATAATTAAAAAGTTAGGCCAAAACATGAGAAGTAACTCATGAAGTGTCAAATAGAGAAAAACTCCTTTGTAAGTTATCAAATCTACTAGAAATCGGTATTTTTTCAAGATTGAAAAAAAAAAAAGCATTTCCTATATGAATAGAGTTCCACAAACTTGTAGTTACCAGGTGTGAACAAAGCAGAGGTGAAGGAAGAGGAAAAAAAGCCTGGTTTTGAGGAAAACAATAAAGAAACAGTATAAAAGATTCCACTGGAATCAAAGAATATGAATTCCAGCTGTGGCTCTGTCAGTAACTAGCTATGGAACTTTTTATAAAAATATCTGTGAGGCACTATTTTCTCATCTGTAAAATAAGAAAGATAAGCCACACAATTGGTAAGGTCATTCTAGCTCTAAAATTACATGGGAAAAAAAAAAAAATCTCATTGTGGCCTTATGTAATCCAGCTACAACTTGCAAGTAGCACACTGGTGTAACAATAAGCTCCCTTCTCTCCCAGCCCCAATTTAAAAATAGGGAAATAAATCTGTATTTTGAGAGTTAAATGTTATAATAGTATAATATATAAAATGGATCATAGAAGAAGATCAGTGCAATGACACTGGTAACATAAGATTTTTGTTTTAATTTTCAAGAATAGTGTTTATCCTCTTTTAGAAAATTATTTCCTCTCTTACCCAGACTATTAAGAAATCTTAGCCTTAAGACTTAGAGTCAGATATCAATCTAGCCGTAATTTTAAGCTGGCTGCATTCTTGAAATGAATTTGGCTGAAAAGCACTTCTTTGGAATATTTCATATCAATTTCCTTGAGGATTTCATGAACCCTTCTAGCATTATTTTTTTAATTACTCTTAATCAAGCAATTAAAATTATTTGATTCTCTGTTGGCAGGTTAAAAGTATAGTTAAAGAGGCATTTTAATTGACTAAAATAATAAGACAAACCATAAATCTAACACCTTCTCCATACCGTATCAAAAATCACTACTCCTTGTCACTAACTGGAATAATTACAATATTTTACTAAGTCTCTTCTCCACTTAGTTTATTAATTTTTATTTACTAAAATCTGATTATTTTGAGTTTCCATATTACACGGAGCTTTTAGCACTCTGAAATCATAAAACAGGAAAAGAGAATGCTTAATTAATGAGGAAAAAGTCCATTTAATGAAGATTAAATTAAGTTAGACTGCATAATTGTGTCACCGAAGAAGAACAAAATTTCATGAATAATAGGCCAAAATTTCTAGTTGCTCTTTGAACTAAAATACTATTTGGGGTCATTTTCTAACACATTAATACTCACAAGAAAACATGAAATATTTCATGAAATAAAAGACTTTCCAGAAATAAAAGACTTTTGTGATGTTTCAAAAAGACAATAAAACCTTTCTATTTTTTTCATAAATGACGTTTATCAGTGTACCTCATTTGATCTTGCACATACACATATTTTTAAAAGCAAGCTTTTATACAGTTACTCTGTTATCTCATTACTTTATTCTTGGACAAAGAATCCCCTGCTTCCCCACCCTTTCAATCTTATTAGAGCCAAGTTCAAACAGGGAACTTCAGTATGTCTTAAGCAGAACATATCAGATTACACATACAAGAGCCCATTTCTGTTATGTTTGTTTATTTATATATCAGAAGTTGTGAACTCGTGGCTCACAGGCTGTAAACAGCCCACAGAATGTGTTGTTTTTGGCTCATATAATGCTTGTAAAAATTCTGAATTTGTTGTCAACATTTAACATTTGGGAGCATATACATAAAAATCCATAATCTTGAAATGTTGGTAGATCCTGAAACACTTGGGCCCACATGTCTTCGTGACAACTGGCTGGAGTTGAGTGATGACTGTCACATTTAAATGGAGGCATGATGTGACTTTCCTGTTTGCCATAGTCCCAACTCTTTTGTGTTATCTGGCCTTTGTAGGCACTGGAATTTAAAATTTCTTGTGTGTGTGTGTGTGTGTGTGTGTGTGTGTGCACATGCCTGTGTGTGTATAAGTGTGTATAAATATGTGTAGATATATAAACACACAAGTCTTTTTGATTCTGTGATCCTGTATGTGAGATTGAGTGTATATGTGTGTGTGTGTGTGTGTGTGTGTGTATCTTGTATATATCTTTTATATATATAGTGCATGTACATTTATTGGCAGGCACACACACACATATACACAGAGTAAATAGTCACAATGATGTATGCAAAAATAGTCATTTGAGAGCAAGATGTGTAGTATAAATATTTGGAAATAACTGAATTACTAGAAAGATATTTTTAAAATCTTAACTTTAAAAATCTTTTTATATCAAAATCAAATGTTTATAAGAAACACAATATCTAATCTACCACATTTAAAAAAACAAAAAAAGCAAAAGCTTATAAAGCTGCATTTACATGGAAGGGCTTGGATGATAATAGATCTCACATCTTCTAGTCCATTCCTTAAACGACAGCCAGAATTCTAATTTAAGTAAATTTACAGGGCAAAAGAAAGCCTCCTACACCCTATCAGATGATACCCCCAAGACTTAAAACACTGATTTCTTAGTAATTCTTAAAGTATTAGAGAAACTTTCTATAACTTGACAGTTATAAAGCTAAAAGATAATTTATGTACAACCAGTGAAGATTATTATTAAATTACATTAAACTATGAAAAACTGATGAAGTAATGAGAAATAAAAAAGCAATTATTAGTGAATATGCTGCCATGTAGGTACTCTGCTAGTCTGTAAAATATAGTCTAAAATATAATAAAGTATTTCTATAAACATATCACAGAACTTTAAAGTTATAAAAACTTTCAAACACATGACCAGATTTGATTCTCAAAAATCCCAGCAAAGAGAATACTATTCTATTTTACAGATACAACCCTGAAGCTAAGAAAGCTTCCAATGTTTATAAATGTGGGAGGTGAGAAAAACAAGCAAAAGAGACTAAAAAGGAGCAATGGCAGAATGAAAACCAGCTGGAGTATGGTATCCTAGAAGCCAAGTGAAAACAGGATTTCTAGGAGGAGGGAAAGTTCCACTCTGTCAAATGTAACTGATGGGTTAGATGAACTCTAAGCACTGATCACTGGATCGAGCAATGTGGAGGTCATTTGTGAGTATGATAAGAGCAATTTTGGAGAACCTGTGGAGGTGAAAATATGACTCGAGTGAGTTTAAGAGTGAATCAGAGGAGAGAAACTGGAGAGAATCAGAACAGAAAACTTTCCAGGAGTTTTTCTGTAAAGGGAAGGAGAGAAATGGGGGAAATGGATCAAGGAAGGAGTAAGGCCAGAAGAAGCTTTTTGTTTAGTTTTTACAAGATGGGAGAAATAGTAGCATCTTAGTAGGCTGATGAGAAAAAATCTGGTGGAGAAGGAGAAAATGATGATGCAGGAGAAGACAGAACTGTTGGAGCCATTCTCCTAAGGAGGTGAGAGGTACAAGTAGGGTAACTGACTTAGGGGCACAAGCAGTCCATGGCAACAGGAGGGATGGTAGAGTATGTGAGCCCAGATACAGGAAGGATGGTAGATGTCGAGGTAGATTTTTGATAGTTTCTTCTGATGGCATCCATTTTCACAGTGAAATGCGAGTAAAATCATCAGCTGAGAACAAGGACAGAGATGACAGTAAATCATCAGACATCATTAAAGGCCGCCTTTCCACCTTGAATTTAAATG
This sequence comes from Camelus dromedarius, assembly GCF_036321535.1. Classification (NCBI taxonomy): domain Eukaryota; kingdom Metazoa; phylum Chordata; class Mammalia; order Artiodactyla; family Camelidae; genus Camelus; species Camelus dromedarius. Next base: position 36,732,163 of record NC_087439.1, read on the forward strand.
CCTGAGTGTTTTCTCCAACCCCATTCAGATACAAATTAGATGCTGGAGAAGTCAGAGAGTTGGATTAACCAGAATGATGGGTTTACCAGGTGAGAGAGGGGCAAAAGAGCTAAGGGTAGATGCAATGATTATAGGAGGAAAGAGAGGACATGAAGTGGGAGGAGGACAGTGAAAAAGGTCTTAAGATAAATGAACTGAAGTTCCTGGTGAGATTAAAGAATTACTGGAGTTGGAGTGCTAAAGGGACTGAACTGGAAAGAAAGAAGTCAGTAGATAGATGGATGTTTGGAACTGAGTTTATGAAGAGGTGGTATTTACTGGTAATGATTAGATCAAGACTAAACATGGAAGGGAGTGACTGAGATAGAAAAGATCTAACAAAGAGTCTGGCCTTCAGTACATTCTGACCCTTTCACACTTCTTACTCCTTACTTTATAACTCTAAAATTCATTTCTTTCTATTTTATCCTATGGCTTCTCCTTAATCAATTGGTATGAGAGTTCACAGGTTTCCACTTTAAATGTGACTGGAAAGTGACTTAAAATACATATAGTTATTACCATATGACCTAGCAGTTCTACTCCTAGGTATATAACCAAAAAAGTGAAAACATATATTCATACAAAAACTTGCGTATGACTGTTCACAGCAGCATTACTCATAAGAGCCAAAATGTAGAGACAATCCAAATGCCTATCAACTGAACAGATAAACAAAATGTAGTCTGTCCATATAATGGGAATATCATTTGACTTTAAAGATGAAGCACTAGAGCATAGATGAACCTTGAAAATACTGTGCTAAGTGAAAGGAAAAGGGCACATACTGCATGATTCAAAGATATAAAAGGAAACATATTGTATGATTTGATATATGTTATGACCAGAATAGGCAAGTCCATAAAGATAGGAAGGAGATCAACAGTTGCCAAAGGCTGAGAGAGGAGATGGGAAATGGGGAGTGAATGCTACTGGGGATAAGGAAACTTTTTTGGACCCATGAAGATGTTCTGAAAATTGCCAGTGGTGATGGTTATACAACTTTGTGGACATATCAAAAAACCACTGAATTGTACACTTTAAGAAGAATCTTATGGTATATGAATTATATCTCAAAAAATTTCCATGAGACTTTTCATTTTAATCTGGCAATTAAAAAGTTTTAAATACTACTACTACTAAAATAATACTAAAATTTATATAGAACCACTTAAGACCCAGAATTACCAAAGCAATACTGAGGAAAAAGAACTAAGCTGGAGGCATACTCCAGACTTCAGAAAATACTATAAAGCTACAGTAATCAAAGCAGCATGGTATTTTAACAAAAATAAACACATAGATCAATGGAACATAACAGAGTAACCAGAAGTAAACCCACACACCTGTGATCAATTAGTCAACAACAAAGGAGGCAAAAAATATACAATGTAGAAAAGAGAGTTTCTTCAGCAAGTAGTGTTGAATAGCTACATGTGAAACAATGAAATTAGAACACTCCTTCACACCATATAAAAAAATAAACTCAAAATGGTTTAAAGGCCTAAATAAAAGATGTAATACCACAAAACTACTAGAAGAGAACATGGGCAAAATGTTCTTGAACATAAATCATAGCAATATTTTCTTAGATCAGTCTCCCAGAGCAAAGGAAATAAAAGCAAAAATAAACAAATGGGACTTAATTAAACTAAAAAGCTTTTGCACAGCAAGGAAAACCATCAATAAAATGAAAAGAACCTATGGAATAGGAAGACATATTTGCAAACAATGCAACTGACAAGGGGTTACTATCCAAAATATACAAACAGCTCACACAACTCAATATCAAAAAAACAAACAACCCAATCAAAACATGGGCAGAAGTTCTAAATAAATAGACATTTCTCCAAAGAAGACATCCAGATGGCCAAGAGACACATGACAAGATCCTCAACATTGCTAATTATTAAAGAAATGCAAATCAAAATTACAATTCTCACACCAGTCAGAATGGATATCATCAAAAAATCTACACATAATGAATGCTGGAGAGAGTGTGGAGAAAAGGGAACCCTCCTACACTGTTGGTGAGAATGTAAATTGGTGTAGCCACTATGGAAAACAGAATGAATGTTCCTTAAAAGATTAAAAATAGAGCTATTATGTGATCCAGCAATCTCACTCCTGGCCACATATATGGAAAAGTTGAAAACTCTTAATTCAAAAAGATACATGCACCCCAATGTTCATAGGAGCACTATTAACAATAGCAAGGACCCAGGTGCCCATCAACAGATGATTGGTTTAAGAAGATGTGGTATATAGGCACAATGGACTATTACTCAGCCATAAAAAAAAGAATGAAATACTGCCATTTGCAACAACATGGATAGACCTAGAGGATATCATACTAAGTGAAGTAAATCTGACAAAGAAAGACAAATATTAAATAATATCATTTATATGCGGCATCCTAAAAATAATACAAATGAATCTATATACAAAATAGAAACAGACTCACAGACACAGAAAACAAACTTATGGTTACCAAAGAGGAAAGAGGTGGGGAATGGGATTAACAGATACACACTACTATATGCAAAACAGATAAGCAACAAGGCCTTATTGTATAGTACAGGGAACTATATTCAGTATCTTGTAAAAAACCTATAAGGAAAATAATCTGAAAAAATTCATATAACTGCATCATTTTGTTGTATGCCTGGTACTAACACAGTATTGTAAATCAACTATACTTCAATTAAAAAAATTAGTTTTAGATCAGTCTTACTTTGGCAATACAAGCTGGACAAAACCAGTCCCCATCTGGTATGGTTGTAATCTTGGGTCTATGGCAGTACGTGTGACAGCCTTTGTCACAGCCATCACAAAGTAGGAGCAGTTCTTCATTGTCTCCCTTTCGACAGATCTGGCAGTACTATAATACATGAAAAATCATTTAAAATTAACACTCTGCTATGAATAATAGTTATTGGGATATTAAATACACTGTAATTCCTAATTTATATTAGTAATGAACATTCCGCTTGCTAACAAATATACAGTAGCCATACACATCTATGTATCTCTCGTTACACAGATATGGACCACATGACGGGGTGAGCAGTTCAATTGGGGTAAATGCACATTTCAGGTACACTGCAAAGAACAAAGCTAGAGGCTGAATGCCTGCACACACTTCAGAAGCATGTACACAGTAACATATGAAATAATTAACATGACATTAGAGCACATAAAGCAATGAATAGCTTTAATACATGGTGTTTTAATTTTTTAATATATTTCATCTTTTGCTTATCTTAGCATCCTCATGACATCCTGAGAAAGAAATAAGTAAGAGTTAGAGTAATTTTTAAGATCAAAATTAGGAAACTTGTATTAGTATCAGAATTGTAAATAATAATATGTCCCTATATTTTGACTAAATAGTCCCTCTATCTTTTGTGATTGATTAAAAAATATGTCTAAACCAGGAAACCGTGGAAATCAACCCAAATCAAACACGTGTCACAAGTGTAGAGAACGGATCCTACAAAATAAAATTTCTAAGGGGAAAAAACAATTGATATAATAAATTAACTCAAAGAATTCAGAGGTCATGATTTACTTTCTAGAACTAAAAATAAAATTATTTCTTCTCCACTGAAAAATTTCTAACATCATTAAGAACTTTAAAATCTGTAAAGAGAAAAAAATTTTTCCCATGCACGCATATTCTGTATAACAAGTATCACAAAGGCAAAGAAGGAAGATTAGACAGGTAAAAACTTTTAAGAAGGCTTTAAAAAATGGTAAGTACTAACATTATATTTTGACATTTAACTTTTATTTCCAGTCATAGTAGAAAATGTACTGTAATCAATATTTTAAAAAATGAAAACATTACTAACATAATATTGTACATCAACTATATTTCAATTAAAATAATTAAAACATTTAAATTGTAAATCATTTATACTAATTTTAAGTTATGTAACTATACACTCTTTAAAACAAAATAGCCTAACTGTTCACACTTAATTTGTTTAATTTTCAATAAAACATTAAACCTTAACCTGGGGAAGTCTAAAATAGTCTTTCATAACTCAATATGTACACCAATGTAAGAATCTTATTAAGTGTAAGAATCTTATCAAAATGGCAGATACACACTATTCATCTTAACGAATATCTATCAGATACATATTATATACATGTAATACTAAAATTGGCATGTGTTCTATGAGCAAAAGCTCATGGAGTTTAATATTCCAACAGTAAATATTTATTTTATGACCTTTCCTAATAACCGTATCACTAAATATCTTAGTATGGTGTTATTTCTCCAAATTTGAGTTATTTCTTTAAAACTTCTATTATAAAAATATCCATTGAGAAATAACATTTGGAAGGTTATATTTAAATCCCTGTAACAATAAAATTTAAAAATCAGATTCATGAACTTTAAATTCTCACTGTTTTCTACAACAGATAGCTAAAAATACTAAAGTCTGTCTTACATCCCACATTTCTGATTTAAAAACAAAATTACTTCCTGATAGTTATTAAGAAAGGGTGACAGGTATCAAGCTCATAACATTTTTGAAAAATCACAGTAATAGCTCACAATATGTTAGAGAAAATGTAGTAATATTTGGTTTTAACTCCTTTGCTACCACAGTAAAAAAAAATTGTGGATGTTGCCTACTGTTTAACATTAACAATAGAAAGCATACTGTGGACGGAGAATTATCTGGAGGTAAATTATGGCAGATCCTTTCCTAGTAATCTTGGTCTCTGGCAAAGAGGGTATTTCTAAAGACATTGAACACTTTAACATTATGTTAGGATTTATTATGAGATTATAGGTACTGTTACAATACTAATTAAAGTTTACAAAGTGTTCATTAATCTTTGAATAGGAAACTCTGCCTTCTTTTCAAAATAGTTTTCTAGCAAACAATGTATTATTAAACATTAAAAAAGAAATGAAAATTATGAAAGATGAAGTTAAATAATAATAAATGTATCTTAATGTATTAATAACATGGAAAAGGAATTTGAAAAACTGAAATAAAGCTTTAGATTGTGGAAAGTAATTTTACTAATATAAAGGCAGATTTTGGTACAAGTTTTGGGTTTCTGTGTATAGGTTATAACAAAACTGACCATATTGTAATCATTATTTTGGTGTAGATGAGAAAAATAATTGTACAAATTAATTTTGATACAGGAATTCAATTTTTTTTTATTATTATAGCCTAGATTTCGCCAAATATATCTGTCTTTGTCAAGGTGACATTAAAACTGGTTTTAATAAAACTTCTTAGAAGAAAAATTATTTTTACCTGGTAAAAAAAAGCTACCAGATGACCTGAACAATGCCTTAAAACTTATGGTAAATTCTAATCTGTATAGGGAAAGGCCTAAATTTAAGCATATTGTGAAAGTGCAGATTCATTACTCCATGGACATTTTAGAAAGAAGTGAAAAAAACCATAGAAGAGTTCAAATTTATTTGTACAGAATGAATAAAATCTCTCTCTGAAATAGAGCTTTTATTTTGAACATATAGCATTTGTTGCCTCATACAAAGTAGAGGCTACTACATGGTAACAAACTGGGCTTGAACAGAGGGTGAAAAAACAGTTTTAATTGTTAGAGAAAAGACTAAAAGATCTCTTCATGTCAACTATATCCAAGTACATGACATCAGTGCATAAAGGAAGAGCTATCTGCTTATTTTGTATTTGCTTATCTAAGTATTTCAGCATTAAAAAAAGAAAATTGATAGAAATACTAAGACATTTTAAGAATGCACTGAATGTATGTAGCAGGTAATGTTAGCAACTGGAATGCTTACAAGATTGAAAGACCTTCAAAATATTTAGATTAACTACTATTATGTTGACAGAATGTAGAAGCAACTTCAGTCAGAGTTATATATAATATTCAAAGGAGAGAAAAACAAGATTTAAAAAACAAAAGATGACATTTGGTAAGTTCCTTCAAAAAGCTCATAATAAGGAGAAAAGTATCAAACTATAAGTATTTAAGAATTAAGCCAACTCTCAAGTACAGCATACATTATTTTGACAATAAGTAATGTATAATTAAGAAAGATCTGGAGGTTGGAAAAGGAAGCAGGACAAAATAAATCAGTTATAGTATTTCTTAAATAAAAACACTTACAACTTTCATAATTGATTTTTCCCATGCTATTGATTTCTGTAACTGCTGAACGCACAGAGCTACCTGTGCAGCACTGCGAGCTTCTGATAATGCCCTTCTCCATACCCTGAGCCCTGGAGCAATATCCTCTTCAATTCTGCATTGAAATATAGAAAAATTAAGTAGGTCATGTCCACATTTATGGTTACTGAATGTGAAACAATCATCACACTGAAAGCCAAGCAATGACAAAAACATGTAACAGCCAATAAGTATAAGATTTAAGCAACTAAATTTGATGTAGTGCACAGACTGTGGCTACGTGCCTCAAAGCTTAGTCACGACCAGGTAAATGTAAGATCACTTTGCAGGATTATCAACACACATAACAAAAAAAAAAAAAATGTTTTTACAAAGCACCATGCAAATAGCATGATCCACATGGATCACAGACATACAAGAAGATACATAGATAACAGGCAATAGAAAATAGGCTCCAATTAGCAAAGAAGCACAATAATTTTTCAAGTTAATCTCAATAACCTACCCGTCACCATCACCACTAATGGATGGTGCAGGAGCAGGGACAGTAACTGTGCCCACATTATCCAGTTTGATCTGAATGGTGGTACTTAAGGGGCTCTTCAGATACCTTCTTTCAATGTTCCGCTCCAAATCAGCCAGCCTGGTTACAGCTATATCTAGGGGGTTGTCACTCTTCCGATCTAGTGCATGTGCACTGCTTTCCTCTTCGCCAGTACATTCTCCATCATGCTCCTTGCACAATTTAGAAAATGACTTATGTTCAAAATATACCAAGTCCTCCCTTTCTGATGCAGGCTCTGGACACATCCAACCCTATATATCAAAAGAATAATGTTATTACCGCTTCCTCTTAAAATGCCTGATGGGTGAATTACCTTTACTTAAAATACAGCAGCAGACACCAGTGGATCTCAAGGATCTTTACCAAAACTTTTTACCTTGTGTTTCCTAAGGCTAGGTAGAAACAAGAACAAAAAAATTAAAAGAAACAGTTGTGAGAAAAGTCTGAAGAAGAAAATCTAATACCTTGATATTATGAAAGGTACAATGAAAATCAGCAAAGTATTCTTAGAGACTTTAGATTAAGTGGTTACTCATTTCATCGGACCACCTGAAACGAAAATCTTTCAGTGGTCTCTGAACTTAGCTCTTCCTTTCCATTTCCATTCCTTCCACCACTCTTCGGTACAGGTTTTTGTACTCACCATTTTTCCTTCAACTGCAGGAGTTTTGCATGAGCTATTACGTTTGTCTGTATAGCTTTTCCCTGTTGCTTTTAATCTGGTTAACTTCGCTCATTTTGCAACTTTCATGTTAAAATTTACTTCCTCAAGGAATCCTTCCCTGACCTTTAGGAGGTAAGGCTCCATATTATAAGCTCACAAAGGACCGTGTAACACTCCACAGCCTTGTGTTACTCACAATTTTATACAACTGTGATTATCTGATTAACATCTTTCTACCTCTAAATACCATGAGGGCGAGGACCACGTCTGCTTTTACTCATTTTATCTCCAGCATAGTGCAGGCAAGTAGTTGGCACTCAATACATATATGTTGATTGAATAAGCGATAATCTTATAACTCAGCTTGCTTACATAGATCTCCCACCTCAAAACCCTTCAAATATTCACTACTGTTTAACAAAGTCCAAATTTTTATCCTGACATTTCATGCCTCAATCTACCATTTTTTCTCATGTTCCCATTCACATATCCTATTCTACAGTCAAATCCACGACTTGCAACTCCACAAACGTGTCCTGAGCGTTGGGATCCTGGGGTTCCACTCATGCCTTTCACTGTTCCTAGTATGGCTTTCCTTGTCAAAATCTGACTCATCTTCTCAAATTTCATCTCAGCTTCTACAGGAAATCTTCCTTCCCATGTCTCCACCAGAAGTTGTGTATTCTTCTAAATTCATGCATGATTCTACTTCTCTACCATCAGTTAACAGACTCTGCAGAGATGTATTTATCTCTTATTTCCCTATTAGATGGCAAGGTTTCTGAGGACAGAACCCACATTTTATCCAATTTTGTGGTGCCCACTGTCTGATGTGGAATAGGTACTTAGTAAATCTTCTATAGATGTTAAAATAATGTTTTGTGGTTATTTTCATCATTTGTGTTTTTAGACTCTTCAAGAATAATATAATTAATTTCTGAGAATAATACAGAATAGTTCAGTAATACCTTAATAATAAAATGTTAAAAACATTTCACTTTAAAAACAAACTTCACTTAGCTATTTAGAACACAGCCAAGAACACCAGTAATGTAATAAGGTTAATGCACCAAAATCTGAGTATACTTTCAGGAAAATGTTTCAGGCCCACACCCTGATTTCATATATAATTTAAAAGCTTGATGATATGCTTTCCCAACCAAGTAAACTAAAACTGGTAAATTAGATGGAGGAAGTTTGAGGACAATAGGGCTAGTAGAACAAATCACATTTCAACCAGCAAGTAGTAGCAACTGACCATGAGAGAGGACAGAGACAGACTACAGAAAACAGACGCAGCGGTTTAGAAAGCAAAGCACACTAGGATCACTTAACATAGGGGCAAAACCTCTTCACATTTCCTGAGGGAATCATTATCTAATAATTGGTCTTCACACTGATGATACTGTGTCACCAAGATAACTTAAATCAAACTCATTATTCTCAATTTAAGAAGGCAGTGTAATACAGAACATAAGCGATCCAACAAATAGGTTAAAAAATTACGGCACTAAATGGAATAATTTTCATTTCTCTAGAAAATTAACTTGTGTGGAAGAGTCCATTTGTTGAAGATGCCAAATAAATGAGGAATGTTTATACTGTATTACAGTACCAGGAGGAAGACACATATAGTTTGCTAGCAAAACAGATATATCAAATGATAAATTTTGGCTTTCCTATGTTGGTAATTATGTTTGCGGCAATAAAGGGATATTTTATTAACTCTGGAAAAGGACATTTTTTTGGAGAACCTCAAGTTTCCAAATGCCATAGGACAGTATTATGGCATGTTTCTCATTCTGAATAATGCATAAAATATCAAATCAAATTACATGGAGACTACATTTTCTAAATCTTTTCAGGTGTCTCTCTCACACTTATTCATCATCCACCCATTTATTCTCAGAGACATCATCTTATTATCAATTGAGAGGACCTTTGTATCCCTCTTTACAAAATGAAAAATTCTTGCACAAAGCTAAAGCTTTCCTTTTGCCTGTCCATTGGAAGCCAGTTTCTGATCATGGTAATGCTTTTGACAGGGTAATGCCCAGTAGATAAAGAAATTATTTAAAAATTTACATATATATGTAGCATGCGTATGTGGATGTGTATCATAATATAATGTATATTTGGATATACCTATATTCCCCAACTTTAAATTATATACAGTGAAAATTTGACACATACCATGGCTTGGATGCAAAGAATTTCCTGGTATGAAATGAAATGAAACACTATGGTAGGAATTTGATAGAGCATATTTATCATGGGTAAAACTGATACTCTGTTTGTGATAAAGAACTGGATACTAGAAATGACATTTTTGAACACTGTTAAGGGGGCAGCAAGATTTAGTAAAAAAAAAAAACATCAGCTCTGGAGTCAGACAGACTTGGTTTGAATCCACATTTAGTAACTTACTATCTGACCATCGTCAGGTTACTTACTTTGAAATTTGTTTCTTACCTGTAAGATGGGGGAAATTAATTCAGGATCATTTTGAGAATTAAATGAGATAAAGTGAAAACAATTAGCAGAGTAACTGGTGTATATCAGGCATACAACAAATATAGTTACCTTCCATTATCCTAAAAACAGATTTCATTCCAAGTCAATTTTACCTTCACTTGCAAACTCGCTGATGCAACTCTCCTTTCTAGATCTTCTACCTGTTGAAGAATACTCAAATCCATTTCCATTGCTTGTTCTTCTACTGACCAGTTCTCCACAATATCTCGAGTCACCTGGCTTTCTTCATTTTCATTTAATTCAATTATAGCAACTATATTTGAAAAGAAATTAATTTTAAAATCCACTTTATCCCTCTATGATTTCTCCCAGAAACTGAGTAACATTCCAGGGATAGCATATACATGTAACGTAACACACACAAAAGCACTTGTGCATAAGTAGGCAGCTTACTCTTAAAAGTAGGAATATTCTTTTTTAAGAAAAAAACCAATACATCTGCAGGTCATGAGAAATGTTAAGAAAGTAACACCAAGGGGGTGGGAAGGGATAAATTGGGAGTTCAAGATCCGCAGATACTGACTGGTATATATAAATAGATAAACAAGTTTCTACTGTATAGCACAGGGAACTATATTTGATATCTTGCAGTAGCTTATGGTGAAAAAGAATATGAAAATGAATATATGTATATTCATGTATGACTGAAGCATTGTGCTGTACAGCAGAAATTGACACAACACTATAAACTGACTATACTTCAAATAAAAAAAGTAAAAAAAAGTAATACCTATTTAAGAAATGTAGTTACTGTTTGTTGAGCAAATAGAAAAATGCCTATTATTAATAAATTAAGAATTAAGATAAACTCAAATATGTTTGTTCTAAGATAAAAGAATTAATGCTCATAACCAAGCAAGAGAGCAGAAATCTCTTTTAGGTACATACCATCCTTATTCTTGATGCAAGCTTGAGTAATATAATCCAAGTGTTTCTGAATTTGTTTCTGTAATGCCTTTTCTCTTATTCCTCTGAGATGGAGCACTTTGAGCAAAGCTTTTAGGTCCTCTGGGTCAATAATTCTCCACCAACCAAACTGCATCTCTAAGTTAAGATAAATATGTAGATCTTCTTATAAATATTTTGAATATTAGTTAATGGTACAACATGAATCAAAAGATTTATGACTATACATAAAACCATCAAAGATTCAGTCATAATATAGGAATCTGTAACAATAAAGTAAGTGGCTATAAATCATCTCAATGTACCTACCTTCTGGAATAGGTTTTGGACTAGGAAAATCCACTGGTTTTGCTACTTCAACAGCTGTAGACTGAGTTGAAGAGACTTTTTCATTTTGTGGTACTGGAGATTCGCTTTTACTTGAAGCAACATTAGGAGTCAAGAATGAGTTACTATTTCCTTCTGATAATCCCAACCCTGATCCCAGACTAGGTAAAGGTGATGTAAATGGAATATTGGAAGAAAGCACGCCAGTGGGCCACCCACAAAACTGGAGTCCCATCATAGATACTCCACTTTTCATCTGGAAAAAAAAAAAACATTTTAAAAGTAGGACAAGCTAAGAGTTAGGAAAAGTGTTTAGACTCTGAAATTGTTTTTAAAATTCTGAAAAAAAAATTGTTTCACTTATCACAATTAGAGGAAAACTAAATCCAATAGCAGTAACATTAAATTTCCTGTTTTATTTGTTCTTCCAAGTAATTCCCTTTTAGATATAATGTAACAGTAATAAGTTAGAAAGTAATTAAAGGAGGCTTTGGTTTAGACATCAGTAGTTCTGATGAAGGCTTTGTAATAGCAATTCTGACTCTTCCTATTTCAAACCATAGCACGGATAATATCAACTGATTTCCCTTGAGAGAAAATCTTTATGGGGTCAAAGATCAAATAAAGCAACATAAAAATGAGTTACAATTAGCAGCACTAACCTGAAGAGGTGATAAAGCAAATGGATTTAGGCCAACAGGATTCTGAGCAGAAGATGATCCCAGAAGAGGAGCTGGGGCAGGCGAAGGTGACATAGATGGTGGCTGAGACTGAGGAGTCACTAAAGAAGCAGCTGACATATCAGCATGGGTAAGTGAAGTGTCATCACAAGGTGTTCTTGGTAAAAGGCTAAACCACTGTCTATTCTTTTCAGTCAGTGTTTTTAACAACTGGTCATTGGGGAGAGGACTATAGAACTTCCCTGGACCACTTGAACCAGTACTGAACAGATTATTAGAGTCTGTCTTTTCCATGTTGCTTTGTGTGGCTGTTGACTGAATGCTGCCCAATGAATGTTTTCCACTGTTTTGATAAGACAATGTGCACCCATTTGCACTACTATTTGGTTTGGGGGTCATTACATCTGACTCAGGAGGCATCTTAGCTACTTCTAAAAGCTTGCTTAATTTTGAAAAAGAGCCAGGTTTCTGAAGAAACAGATTTGGGTTATCTTTTTCTTTAGGATTTTCCTTTTGCTCACAGTGATCTGGATTTGAACAATTTAAAGTGTCCTCAGAAGTCTCAAATATTTCTTCTTTGATCTGGATACTTTCTGCCATTTTTAGTTTTTCTCTTTCTTTTGCAATTTCTTCTAGTCCTAAAAAATTGAAAAGTATTATAAAGATCAGTGACTCCAGATCAAACCAATACTATAATTATATTCTTTTACTACTTATCAAGTTATATGCATAAATATTTTAGGAAACTTTTCTAGTTACTTAATACTCTCCATTTTTCCATTTTTTATAGATTAGACTTTTTGCTTGTTGGAAAATTAATTTTGTAACTAATTATTACAAAAGACTAAAACATAAAAAAAAATTCAGAGCCCTAATATACAGCAAAAATTACTATTAATATTGTTGTATAAACCCTTTCATGTTTTCTATATGCACACACATATATACTTAAACCTATAAATAAAAAAAAGGAAATCCTATTATATACGTAATATTCTAACCTACATGTTTTGCTGAATAATACTCTGTAAACTTTCTGATATGCCAATAAATATATAACTACATCATAAATTTTAATGGCTACAGAATATTCAATGGAATATATCATAATTTGAAGAATCAATCTACTGATGGCTATTAATAGGGCTGTTATTCACTATCATAAACATGCTGTAAATGATGAATTATCTTTATCTGTATCTTTGGACTTAAAATTTTTTTCCTAAGATTTACTTCCTTAGGATAAATTTCTAGAAAAAACTTACTGAGTCCTAAGATATATACTTTGCAGACTTTTGGAAACATGTTGTCAAACCACCCTCTAGAAAGTCTAGATCAATATACGTTCACACATCAGGTATAAGAGCATTGGTTTGCCAACACCCTCAAGGAGACTAAATACTACGTATATTTTTTGTTTTTGCCAAAATTTAGGAGATAAAAATCTAAACTGCATTTTTTTTTTCTGATTACTATTAAGGCTGAATATCTTTTCATAGGTTTTTTGGCATTTCTCCTTTGTGAACTTCTGGTTCATATTTTTAAACAATTTAAAAAAATAATTCATAAGAATTCTTTTAAAAATATAAATCCACTTCTTTATTTAATTTGAAAAGTAATACAAGTCCAAGGTAAAATACTCAGTAATGAGAGGTATAAAGAAAACCCTTTCTGCCCGACTCCCTTAGTCCCTATTTCTACTCTTCAGAGGTAAACGTGGTTAATCAATCATGTCTGTATAACCTTCTGGAAATCTTATATATATATAAAACCATCATTTTGCACTGTTACATAAATAGGATACTATTACTCAGTTTTTTGCAATTTAGAATAAAATCCAAACTCCTAAGCAAGGCCTACAACACTGTATGATCTGGTTCCTGAAAATTTCTACAACTTCTGACCACTCTTGTCCTTGACAACCTTGTTCATCCTTTTCCCCTTTTTTTCAGCTTCTCAAACATGCTCAGTTCTTTCCTTTCTTGGGGCTTTTGCACCTGCTGCTCTCTCTGCCTGGGATACTGTTTTGGTGACTGGCTTCTTATCCTTCATGTCTCAGATTAAATCATCTCCTCACAGAAGTTTTCTCTGATCACTTTATCTCCAGTGGGATCCCCATCTCATTCCCTTTATTTATTTAATCGATGTATATGTTGTACAATATTATATAAGTTATAGGTGTATACTATAGTGATTCATAATTTTTAAAGGCTATACTCCATTTATAGCTATTTTAAAATATTGGCTATATTCCCTGTGTTGTACAATATATCCTTATATCCATTCACTTTAGAATATCATCTTATATTTTTCCTTTGCAGAATTTACCATTATAAACCATAAACTGTTTGTCTATTTTCTATTCCACTCCCACCTACACACTAGAGTTTAAATCAACAAGCTTTACTTAAAAGCAGACCAATGTCTATCTTGCTTACTATTGGATCTCAAATGCTTAACACAGTGGCTGCTATCAAATAGAAGCTCAATAAATATTTCCTCAATAAATTTTCATTATATACCTTAGATAGTTTTCCATGGCAAAACATATAATTATATTTCATTTTTTTCAATCAGCTGAAAAAAATTTATTATATGGATATCTAATAACTTATCTAGCCAATATTCTATTAATGTTTAAATAGTTCTCACATGCTTCTCTTGAAATTAGTTTTTACCCGAATTAAAATCTTATACCTCAGATTTATGCCTCTGGCCAATGTGGAACAACAGAGACTAGATTTATACTTCTGCATGAAACAACCAAAAAACAGACAAAGTATATGAATCCACAGTTTACAAGATGCTGGACATGAGGTAACAAAACAGAAAACAAATGCAGTAACACTTGTGACTGCCCCAGCTTATAGCTTTGGGTTAATTTCCAGGTTTTAGCACAGGGAGGAAGAATCCAGGTGGAGCGCGGCAGAGTCTCTGAGATGAGGAGATGAAACTGAGAGTCCAAGGGAGATCAAAGTGACTAGAATGCTCTGGAGAGAGTACTTGAGATGAGAGAGTTGCATGGAAAGAGAACTCCAGAGGTCTGCAGAGGGGCCCCTTGAGTATTCAGCTGAATAAGAATCAGTGCTTATGTGTGAGGAACCTACCTGAGACCAGGGAAAGGACCACCTGAAAGGATTAGAGTGACAGTGCCAGGTGCTCATACAGGCTGGGAATAGTACCTGTTCCTACCAATCGGACTGGGAAACCACAAGATTCACAGGTATAGGCAGAGTACTCAGAAGGATCCCGTGTCACCAGTTAGGGGTAGTTTTAGTCCTGCCTGACAAATTTTAAAAGAAAGACCTGAAAGGATTCAACTTTTCCCAAGCAACTTAATTGTGCTTCAGTTAAACAAAACTCAAAAATATCTATAGAAATTCAAAAATATCCAACACCAAACAAAGTAAAACACACAATGTCTTGCATCCAATCAAAATGAAAACGCATATAAGATGCAGGAAAACATGACACATAATCAGTCAGTCAAAGAAACCTAACCCCAAACTGACAAGATAATACAATTGGCAGACAAGGACATTAAATTTGAAAAAATAATGGCTGAAAATTTTCCAAATTTGATGAAAACTAGAAGCTGCAGATCCAAGAAACTCAATGCTAAGCAAAAGAAACATGAAGATAATTACACCAAGACATACCAGAATCAAATTGCTCAAAACCAGTGATAAGAGAAAATCCCAAAAACAGCCAGAAAAAAATCTCATGCCTCATATGATCTTTATGCACTTCTGAACATTTGCCCTTAGAAGACCATCCTACTTCATCACCTCCAATTCATCACATGTGAAAAGAGTCACAAATATTCTCTTCAAATACCCGCATTCACAAATTTTCTTAACTTCACGTAAGTTATTGGCTAGTAAGGAAATATTAATATTGGTGCTTGATTTATTCTGAGAACTAGTATCTCAAAAACCACTGTCATATATTCAAAAACAGACCAACCAACCAAAATGTTTTTACTGATTTGAGACTAGTTGATGACTTTTCAGTTGCATCTAATAAAGTCAAATGAGCTGATGGTACATTTTAATAATCTGTGGTTATCTTTAACTTTTATATTCAAATTGCTAACTGAAATGTAAAATTATTTTTAAAAATTTGAAAAATATATAGAATATTTAATATAAACAGATTCTTTAATTTTAAATAGTTTTCTATCTCATATTTCACAAAATCCCCTGCTCTTTCCAGCCCTTACTTCTTTGATATGTAGAAATGAGTATTAAAAAACATCTTCAAAACAATCTAAACAAGAGGAAGACAAGAGATGAAACAGGGAATGCTGTTCAGTTGATTAATTTCCCTGGTAGTAACTTAAGCAAGTGCATAATGATAAAGAAAATACCATTTCCCAATTAGAACAAATCCTAAAAATAGTAATGTTTGCTACTGGAAAGAGACTATGTCTTCTTGAGTTCTATCAAATCACTGTGAAACCCTTCAGTTTACTAATAGCTGTCAGTGGACCCCAAGGGGGTCCACCACTTTCAGTTCAAGTGAAATTTTCTCCTTTGGCTCTCCTTAGTTGGGCTGAGGCAAGCTAAAACTTTCAAATAGATTTTACTAAAATCAAAATGCAGATAAAGAATGCAAGAAATGTGAAAACTTTGGCATTTAGCATACAGGTCTCTGTTCAATGGCTTTCTCCCAGGGTTCAAGGGCCCTTACCCATTCAATCTAGCATAACCTCAGGAATACTTTCACTGCTCCTCAATGCTATCTTCATGCTGATAGCGCTACCACAACCCAGCTCCTAGGAGACATCTTGCTATTACTGTGGAGAAGACTAAAGGAATCAGATTTTCATCAGTTGTCTATCTAGGATTGTTCCTTCCCAGGCTGATCTAAGAATTTTTAAAAAGGTGACTTTTACTGTAATACCCTCATCCTTCAGGTAAGATTCCTCCACACATCCTAACAGGACTCAGGTTTTATACTTACAGACCTAATGCTGTGACCATATCATAACACAAAATGGAAGAGTAATATTCACTTCACAGTACAAATAAACTTGTTGCATTTTCCTTCTAAATATCGAACATACAATCTAACATACCCAAACGGTTAGAACAGCTAATTGAAGGGCAACACATCCTTGGTTTTGGCTAAGTGGCCATGGGGCTTTCTTCTTTCCCACTTTCCTGAGGGCCAGCAGAAGGACAGCAGGGCTTTTAGCTAGTTAGTATCAGCACTGTTCTCAGGATCCTTGGTATGTAGACTTTGATTCTTGGTATGCATACCCCCAGCACTGTTCCTAGACCCAAAGGTACCTCGACATGTTACTTGGAGAAACTAAGTGCTTCCTACCTTTCTTACACTAACCCATAAATACAAAGCAAGGTATGGAGTATAGTGTGTTGTCTCTTGGAGTGTTCTCGTTACACATCCAAGTCCTATGAAACCATTATGGTAGCTGGGAGACTCAATGTACTGTAACTTCTCTGCTTGTAAGTTGCCTTCACTAACACACTATGCTGCTATTAGCACTATGTATATCTTAGTAATTTTGTGACCATGCATCTTGTACAGTGGTTGGTGTCCAAGAAAGTCCTGATATCATGGATTTCTGGAAGGGGAGCACCCGGGGCGGGGGGACATAATTTCTCCCTGGGGTTAGTGGTACTTTACTGGGTAGAATTAGGATGGTCTTAATAGTGAGTGATGCCTGAAGATAGCAGAAGGCCCAAAAGTGGTACACTAAAGAGGGTGACTAGTGGTGATAGGGTGAGTTGAAATTTAGTTCTGTCTCTTCTTCCTTACCAGCTTAGAGATTTTCACGAGCCCTAAGAGGGAGGGTGAACTCAAAAGAGTGGCAGCAGCCCCTTCAGAAGGGAAAGTGGGGCAAACTCCCACTATCCCTCTGATACAATGTATGAGGCAACTGGTCCCTGTGTTTGTGAAGTCAGTTATTGTGAGGCAGGCTCTAAGGGAGTCTGAGTGGACACAACAGCAGGAGGAAATCCAGCAGTATACAGAGTGAGAACTAGGTTCTCAACAGGTCCACCACCATAAGCATGTGGAAGGATCCTTACAGGTTTGGCTTGCTTGTTTGCATGAAGGAGGGACAACAGTAATACTAAATGAAGCCGAGAAGGGGAAAACACCTGCCCTGTTACGGAATGAGCAGTCTGGGTTGACTAATAATGCTGAAACAGGTGTTGCCACCCTATTTCCAAATGGAATGCTTGGTGGTATTGGTGAAATATATCCCTGTGATCTTCCTGACTCTTGAATTGAATGGGACTAGCTGGTCTGAGCACGATCATAAGCAAACCAGGGCTTGAAAACCCAGGGGGATGCCTGGCAACACGCTGTTGGTGCAGACACTGTTGGATGATTGGATCAGAAAAGGTCCACCTGAAAGGACAATGGTCTTGACTTTACTCTTTCATGCAGGAGGCACTGTTAGGAATGAAATAGTTCTTCTAGGTCACACAAGCCCCATTTCAGGGGAGAAAATGACAATAGACAGCTTAGTAAATGGCACTGGTTTCCATATAAAATAAAAAGAAAAAAAAGAACAAAGAACAGAGAATATTGACAGGTTCATACCAGTGAATGTGGTATTGCTCATAAACAGAAGGATTGATAAGACAGAAGTTGATGGCTGCATAACCCTAGGGTGTGGGGGTGTAGTCCTGTTCAAAAACTTGAACGACCCACTGAAACCATGGAAAAGAGTCCTGTGAGATGAGACACAGAATACTGAGTGGTTCACATTCAATACTAAAGAGTTGTTAGGAGAATGGGAGACAAAGGAGATTAGATGGAGAAGGTCCCTGGGGTGGAATCTCCTTCAGGGATTAGAGACATTAAGCCTCACCCTAACAAACCGTCTGGTAAAATCTCACAGCCTCTAGACTCCTCAGGAAAGGACTCAGAATAGAACCAGGAGAAATAGCCTACATTATCCTGACTCTTTAGAAATGGGGTTACATCAGCTCTACATTATGAGTTTGATTCAACTCCTGAAGCCAGGCTTCTTTTGTTCCCTGACTTGGGCTGTTTCAAACCTAAAGAGGACTAGGGTTCTTCTCCAAAGGGTTGCTAAACCATACTCTTCAGTTCATTTTGCTGGAAAGGAGAACAACCTCAAACACTTATGGGCTTGCTAGAAATGAGGAACCAAATATCCATTGTTCCAGAATGCAAAAGAGCCTTGGCATACACATTTCTCTACTGGAGCTGGGATTCAGCATTCATTATGGCTGAAAGACCAGAATTACAATCACTGCAAAAGCTTTTGGACCTTTTGCTTCAACTCATTGTTCTTTTCTCAGTTATGGTTGCATAACTGGCATGGGTAGACGGGGGTATTTAAGTCCAGCAAAAGTATGTCCACATATCGGCTGGACATATTTATTGTGATCTCTACTGGGAGCGTCTATACCTGTTGGCCAGGTATGTTGCCAAAACCCAGCTGTACTTACGAGAACTGCCAAGGTTGTGCAACAGTGTTGCATACCTGGAGGAGAAAGAGGATGCATTTCTTAAACAAGCACAGATTCAGGTAGGGTACTGAGCAACGCCATTTCACAATTTAACAACCTGTGCAGTCAACTCGACTTGACACTAGCACTGCAAAGTCTCTGGCTAAGAGACCCTGGGCGCATTAGCTAGTTTTGGGGTATCTGCTTTCCTCTAGCTGCTGAATAGTATACACCTTTTCTGGATATGGGGTTACTGTGCCTCTTGCATATGTGGGCAATATATACATACTATTAAGACTGAAACATGTGTGTTACATATTGGGGTTTCCAGAAATGATACAATCAGACAATTAGGATTCCTTTCACAATTGCTGCCATCTAACAATGGGCTTGCTAACATGGCATTGGGTGGTTGATTCCTGCTACCTCTTATCCACAGGCAGTAGAGAATGCAGAAGAAGCATTCCAAAAGATAGCTGCATCAACCCTTCAACAACGACTTCTATAAGACTGTCTGGTTTGGCTGCCCTCTATTTTTTGGCTGCCCTCTATTTTTACTTCAAATGATGCTTATACCTCATAAAGGTTCCTCCACTTTGATGAAGTTCCTGGAGTTGAAGAGCAGAAATGAAGAATCTATTGGGCATGCCAGGACCCTCATTTTCTTTTGTCTGATAAAGTCTTTATTTCTCCTTCACTTTTTTTTTTAATTAAAGTATAGTCAGTTACAATGTGTCAATTTCTGGTGTACAACCTAATGTTTCAGTCATACAGATACATACGTATATTTGTTTTCATATTCTTTTTCATTATAGGTTACTATAAGATATTGAATATAGTTCCCTGTGCTATACAGAAGAAATTTATTTGTCTATTTTTATACATAGTAGTTAATATTTGCAAATCTCAAATTCCCAATTTATCCCTTCTCACCCCTTTTCCTCCCGGTAACCATAAGATTGTTTATTATGTCTGTGAGTCTGTTTCTGTTTTGTAGATAAGTTCATTAGTGTCTTCTTTTTTATAGATTTCACATATGAGTGATAGCATATGGTATTTTTCTTTCTCTTTCTAGGACCCTGCATTTTTATACCTCAATATTCCTCTCCAAAAAAAAGTATACTGATAATGGTTTCAATAGGTGGCTGTGAGGTTCCTGTTGTTCATACTACAGATGAATGGATGGATACAAATGTCATCGATAGTCTCCTGCTTTCCAGATGACACTTGCTAGCTACACCCACAGGAGGGGCAATTTTGATTCTCTCTTTTCTCCAAACAGTTCTAAAATGTGTTGTTCACTCACTCTAGCAGGGGGAGATTTTGCTGCAGTCCTTATACCATATAGGGTATTCCATCTGGAGGACATCTTTGGTGGGAAAACGGCAACTCCTGGTTTCATGTGAAATTTACTGTTCCAGAAAAAAAGGACTGTATGGATCACCCCTGAAAATAATTATGGATTTTCCTTGGGTATAAACATGCCTGACCACAGAAGGTGAGAGGATGGTTGGAATATGATTCATTTACCTTATAGATATTAACAAACAGTACTGAATAATCCTCTGCAGCTATCCCACACAATGACACTCATCTCAAAGCTCTCACAATCTTAGATTTGTCAAACTCAACCTACTTAACTGTGGAGGAGGACCTTCTAGGCTTTCCACTCCCAGACAACATCATGGGAATTATTCCTTGTTGCTGCAGAGTTCACATTTACCCTTGCCGTTCATAATTTTGTTATTACACTGTGTAGAACACTCTTTATCTTCTCAGGGACAGAGTGACACTCTTTTTTTAAAAAATATTTTTTTTTGTGGGGGTGAGGTCATTACATCTATTTGTTTATTTAATATTAGATTTTATTATTTTTTTTAATGGAGGTACTGGGACTTGAGCCCAGGACCTCATGCGTCCTAGGCATGAGCTCTACCATTTGAGCTAGGCTCATTTCCTAATGCTTTGGTATATTGTTTATTTTGGAATTTATCTGGACGTTTGATGTTTTCTTTAGAAGGTACCATTTAAAATCCAACTGATTTATAAGTAAGTTCATTTGTTTTGGTTTGGGTTTTTTCCACATCTGGTTACCGGGGGAAAGGGGGTGCGAAGGGATAAATTGGGGGTTCAAGATTTGCAGACACTGACTGGTACATATAAAATTGATAAACGGGTTTATACTGTATAGCACAGGGAACTATATTTGATACCTTGTAGTAGCTTATGGTGAAAAAGAATATGAAAATGAATATATATATATAGATGTTCATGTATGACTGAAGCATTGTGCTGTACACCAGAAACTGACACAACATTCTAAACTGACTATACTTCAATAAAAAAAAAGTAAAAAAAAAAAAATCCAATTGATAACTGTTTCAGATGGAAACATCCCACCAAGAGTCATGGGGTAGACTGAAGGGAAATAAACTCTTAGCTTTAGCTAAGTAACTATGGGGGTTCTCCTCCTTCCTTCTTCCTTGAGGCCCCTGAGCAAGCCAGTTTAGTCACTGAGCTGGTGTGCAGAGGGATAGCAGGAAATTTAGCTGATGTTGGCATTGTTCCCTGGGCCCTCAGTATGGGGACCATGGTCCTTTGCATTCATACTCCCTAGTGCTGTTCCCAGGTCCAGAGGTCCTTTGATATACATGTTGCTGTTTAGAGAAACAAAGGGTTTTCTTGGGCTAACTTGAGAATATAGAGTAGTGTGAAGGCAGGCATGTCTCTTAGACTGCTCTGTTGCTTACCAGCCTGCAGCTGGATAAGGCACAGCCCTGCAGAACCACTTGGAGGCTTAGGAGATCCTGTGTGCTTTGAATCTCTCTTCTCTTAGGTTACCATCACTGATAAACTTTATTATTATTAGCACCATATGTTTCGCTCGTGGTGTGGGTTATCTCGCATCTTTCACAACATGAATTTAATTAATATTTTACTTGGGAGGTAATCCAAGATCTGATTATTGTCTCTATGTAATATTATCAGTGATAATGATATTATAGGGATTTTTTAAAAACTTGTGCATTTAAACTTTTAAATAGATGAATATTAAATTTAACTTTATTAAGAATAGATCATGCTTTTAAAGAACTTTAAAAAAGTGATAAGTGGGCAGAATATAATAACACATATTGTTAACACTGTATTAACTTTCATTATCCATTAATTTCATGGTAGTTTCTACCAGTTGGTACTTATTCATCCTTATCAGCCTTGCCTCTCAGATATAGTACTTGCCTACATTATATATTTACACATGTTTGTTGTCTTCACGGATGCTGTATCTTTCCAATTAGATTGTGAGCTCTTTTAATTGATTCTTTTGTATTTCCATAGTACTTAGTACAGGGTACAGTACAGGTGCATACTAAACACTTGATTAAAAAAAGTCTACATCTGTTATTTATTTTATGACTTCCATAGTGCTTAGAATAATACAGGAGACCCACATTCATCAATGAATTATTAAAAACTTTATGAGAAAACAATCTTTAAGTGAAAAACTATTTCTACTTTTCCTTGTCGTACTGTACACAATCACAAATAATAGTGTAAGGTACAATTAATAGTTAAATACCACCTTGGAGCGCTTTTACATCCATTATTTGACATGATCCTTCTAACAACCAAAGAATTTATACAGAGCCTATTAGAATTCTATTGTGGACAGGTAATTCAGGGTCTTGAGAGGTGAAGTGGTAGGAATGGAAACTGAAGCCTAATAACTGTATACTCACTCAATCAATGCTCTCTAGTTGGAGAGGCCTAATATTAAATAAATTTAGAAAAAGTCTCCTGTAAGCAATTCTTATAAACCTTATAGACATTTAATTAATTATTTACTTTCTTAATTAAAGCATTTTTAGTGTGTCTATGGTAGTAAAGTACTACGCTTAACACTATGGAACATAAAAAGTTGTACATATGGGGCTTATAAAATTTAAGAAATGTAAGTAATAGTGTGTATATCAGCGTGCCAAGATAATGGTACAAATATTTGGTTTTCTAGTTCACAGATAGTAAAAACTGGTTCCACTTAAATAAGCTAGGGAAGAGTTTATAAAAGGGCTAGGATTTGAGCTGGATCAAGAAAGACAGGCGAAATTCAGATGTTTGAACAAAAGGCAAATTAGCATTACATTGAACAGAATTTGGCAAAGCACGGTATGTAAAGACACAGAGGGAGGAACAAGCGTGTGTTGAGCAACAGTAAGTACACTGGTCTGTGTAAATTCAGATTGGAGAACAGTGGAAAAGGTATTTTGAGGTCAGATTTACAGAGGGCCTGGGATGCGAGGTTACACACTGATTTATTACAACATCCTATAGGCAGTAGGGAGTCACTCAAGGTTTTGGAGCAGAGATGTGATATGGTGACAGAATGCAATGGAAGGAGGGAATTGTAACTGGAGAAGTTGAGGACAGTGGTAGCAATCCAGATACACAGTGAGAAAGAACTGATTTCAGTAGTGTTGCAGAGAGAATGACTTCAGACATTTTGAAGGATAAGCTGATGTCCTAAATAATTTCAAGTTTACATGCCCAGGTCACTGAGAAGTATGTGGCCCTTAAATTGAAGAAGCTTTCATTGGTCTGGGGTAGGGCCCCCCACCCTTTTTTTAAAAGCGTCTCAGGTGATTCTTATTACAGCTAAGGCAAAGCCACTCATCCAGACATTTCTTTACGTGCTCTTTAGCTTTACCAAAGCTCTGCACCTTCAAGTGACTCAGAATTTTGTCATTTTAAATTAGGTTTCTAAGGATCATATGGTAGTTCTAGTTTTAATTTTCTGAGGAATCTCCATATTGTTTTCCATAGTGGCTGCACCAATTTACATTCCCACTAACAGTGTGCAAGGGTTCCCTTTTCTCTACATCCTCCCTCACCAGTACTTGTTATTTCTTGTCTTTTTTTGATAACAGCTATTCTGACAGGTGAGAAGTGATACCTCACTGTGATTCTGACTTGCATTTGCTTGATGGTTAATGACGCTGGGCATCTCTTCATGTACTTGTTGGCCATCTGGGTATCTTTTTTGGAAAAATGTCTATTCAGATCTTCTGCCCATTTTAAAATCAGACCGTGTTTTTAGCTATTGAGATGTATATGTATACATCTCAATAGCTAAATCTTTATATGTTTTGGATATTAGTCCCTTATCAGATATACAATTTGCAAATATTTTTCTTCATTCAGTAGGTTGCCTTTTCATTCTGTTGAAGGTATCCTTTTATTTTTTATTTTAATTAATTTTCCATGCTTAAAAATATTTTACTTTCAAATATTTTAAGCAAAGTTAAAAAAAAAGAACATTATCCTATTAAATCAACATCTACATCCATTTTAAACAAGAAATAAAACACAATTGATGCCTCCACGTACACTTCCTGAATCCATCAGCCATCCCTGCCCTGAGAAAGACAGAGCATGACTTTCAGACATCATCCCAAGACATGACTTTATACTCTTACTTCATACAATTTGAATTCACAGGAAATATATTATTGTGCAAAACAATAATAACACTGTTTACTAGATGCCAACAGTGTTTACATGCCAGCCATTATTCTAAGCACATTAAATGCATTGTTTCATGAACTGCTCTGCCCCCATTAAGACTTTTATTTAAAAAAAGGGTAGTTCCATTGCTAAAAATAACTACTTTATATAATTTCTGTTCCAGATGTCTATGTGATTAATCAATACTCTCTCTCCAATGGGCTGTTAAACTTCTACATATCATGGATTACATTTTATATATCTTTCAATATCCTGCAGTACCTAGAAATGCCTGGTATATAGTTGGTATTCAACAAAATATGTTGAAAGAAGTTTTTGCCCCCATATATCACTGTGGGAACAAAAGCTATATCCTGAAACCAGTAAGCACCAACGTAACATTTTTGGCCCCATAAGAATTTAAACATTTGGAAATGTCCAGACACGGAGCTCTGAAAAGTTCAATTCAGATGGAGTACTGAGCACATAAATGCATGATGTTCTGTGCTAGTTAATATAATAGGAACGGAGCCAGCAAAAAAAATAGTTTAAAGGTAGAGTATCAAGAATCATGTTACAACACAAAACTCAAGAAAGGAAAAAGTTTAATGGAGAAGGAGGTGATGACAAATGTCAACCATGAACAAGATTTCAAGATGAATGAGGATTATAATAAGGATCTTAGATTTAAGCAAGTTACCTCCAGGGATACTGTCAGGATGGATGCTTGTTGCAAAGATTAAAGAATAAAGCACACGTTAGAAAACTTGACAATGGGAAGGAAGAGAAGTGGAGCAGTAGCTGTAAAGGATGATACAAGTGAAGACCCTTGCCCACTAAATAAGAAAAAGGATAGTTTATGTTTGATGTCAGAAAGAGCAGCAAGAGAAAAAACATGGACAGAGAAGGAATATTTATCAGTGAAGGGGCCATTATGAGTTCAAAAGGAATGGGAATCAAGGTTTTACAATATTTATCCATAAAGCAAATTGGATTCTGAAAGCACAAAACATATTGAAGGAATAACAGGGTTTTAAAAAATATGGTTTCTTATATTACTTTGTAACAGTTAATAGTTCCTACCTTCACCACTCTCCATGCCTTCTACAAAAATCCCCCCACACTGGGGAAGAATCCAGTACCGGCGTCTGTAACGATCCTGGCCAAACATCATCGAACGTAAAGAGTGAGAAGCGTCAAAGAGCTTCCTTCTGTACTGACTCTGTTGCTGTTAAAAAATGATGCATATAATTAAGCTATGGGTGTTAAGTGCTTTAAAAATTAATATATAAGTGACTTTACACTTATGATGCCTATAGAGCTGATAAGTTTCACTACTGGGAAAAGACAGCAAAAGAGTTAAGTATTACATTCCTGGTTTTAATTTCAGTAATCCTTATAAAGATAGAAATTACTTTAAGGGTAACTAGAATATTTTTGCTGCCACAGATTAAAAAGATAAATTTTATTTTATCAAGTAACTTGTAGTAAAGCATATCTTATACTTGACAATAAATTAAACAATGTGATCAAGTATTTTATCGAGCCAAAGCAAATTGGCTTAATTCTATTGATTACAATATATAATTAATACTTATATATGTAATTGAACATACCTGTATTTGCCTGTTTTTATACTCATGCTGTAAACTCAGGTAACGTAATATGACTAAATTTGGGGATAAATTTGTGATGAACCTAACACGGATATAATACACAGATTTCTCATAATATTAATCTCATAATACCTTTAAAAACTCATTTTTTTAAACAAAAAGTTCATCTAAAACTTCACTAATGCT
Source organism: Camelus dromedarius (assembly GCF_036321535.1). Classification (NCBI taxonomy): domain Eukaryota; kingdom Metazoa; phylum Chordata; class Mammalia; order Artiodactyla; family Camelidae; genus Camelus; species Camelus dromedarius. The sequence goes on from NC_087439.1 coordinate 36,758,793, forward strand.
ACTGAAATTCAACTTTTAGTGAGAAGTACATAAATATATATAGTTTATAAATCCAATACAAATAAAATCCAAAATATACTAATGTAAAATAAAACATAAGATGCTAAAACTATTACCATAAATTCGACTGAATTTTAAAAGTAGTTAATTCCAAGAAATAAAACCATACATTTATTGATATTTTGCATTTAAAAGAAGAACTGAAGAATACAGGCCCTGGTTAAGTTTAGTACCATGCCTTAAGTGGCAGGTTTTTAACCTTGGCATTAAACTTTTAAGGTTTAATTGTGAGAATATTTCTAAAGCTCCTCATTTTAATTAGTTACAAAAAGATTGTTTTTATTTTGCATCCACAAACACCAATCCATACAAGGTGGGTTTTTGAAACACTGCCAAAAAAAAAAAAAAAAAAAAAAAAAAGGATATAAACTATAATCTGAAAAGTGCTTACTTTACTTAGTTTTTCAATCTGTTTTTCTAGCTCTTCAACACTTGCTGCTTGGTCACCTTCATCCTATACATAACAAAATACAGTATCATTTACCTGTTTTTGAGATTTATGCATTCAATCAATCAGCAAATCTTTAATGAAAGCCTCCTATATGCAAAGTACTAGGACAGACACTATGGAAGTGAGTAAGACTCGGTTCTTGCTCTCGATAGAGCTAATAATCTGGCAGGAAGGCACATAAAACATTACACTAATAAATAAAAACTGCCAAATAGCAGACAACTATAAGGACCTCAAGGGAGGTAGAGATTAGGGGTCATGGAGCTCACAGGAGGGTGAGATTACTTCTAGTGGGAATCTATCAAGAGAGGCTATATGGAAGAAGTTGTGTTTTAATTAGCTACTGAAAAATTGTTAGGAATTGACCCAAGAAAAGAGGACAGGGCATTTCAGAAAGAGTCTGATACATCTCGACATGAAGAGGTAAGGTAGGGCAAAGATGTCTAGAGCTGTAAATGCTTGGCAATAGATACTAATGTGATCTAAATTGTCTAGAGCTGTAAATGCTTGGCAATAGATACTAATGTGATCCTTTGAGGGAGATTAAACATACAAAACTATGCTTTACAAAGATTAATATGGCAATAGTTGTAAGATGGCCTGGAGCAGGGAAAGAACTAGAATGGGCAAATCTTGTTAGTAGACTTTTGCAATGACTCAAGAGGAAGGGAGGATGTGGAATGTACTAGGGTGAAAAAAAGAGAATGGAGAAAAGCAAATGGATATGAGAGGTATTACATGGTTAGAAAGGTTAAGTCCTGGCAAGTTATGGATTTGAGGCAGAGAGGGGTGAGGGAGATGAAGGAGTAAATTATGATTAAAGGTTTAATGGGAGACTGCCAAAATATTGGTACCATTAACTGAAAGACTCTTTTTAGAGCAAAGAAGATGTTTTTTGAACACATTGAGCATTTAGAAGAAAAATAATTCCTACTATATACACTACTGACTTCATAAATGGAAAGTTTGTGATTATATGAAATTCTAGAAAATGAATATAGGAAAGCCATCCCCAAAGTATATATTAGAGGGAAAGCGTGTATTAGAGGAAAATACTGAAGAAATGGAAGGTGGATGTGCTTCTTTGGATTTCATTTGCACTGTTTCCTATACGCAAATCATTCAACAATTCTAAGGCTGTTTCCTAATCTGTAAACTGGTGATAACATTATTTTGTGATAACATTATCTGTAACATGGGATTTTTGTGAGGATTAAATAAAAACAGGTCAGAAAGTAACTAGCAGAGTTCCCAGTACATAATACATAAATAAGATTATTTTCCTTTTTTCTGAAAATTGTACTTTAATGAGAAGATGCAGGTACATCTGAGGTTTAAAAAACATAAGAACTTGTTTTTGATGTGCACTTTCTATAAGCTTTTTTAAAAAGCCACACTGCCACCAGCCACTCTCACCAACAGGTATTTCTAGACCAGTATAGTTATCTCCCCAATAAAAGAAAGTGAAAGAAAAGCCACAACAGTTTTATCATTACCTATCATTTATCCACTCCTTATCCAAATTTAGGGTGCCAGTTTACAATGGCATTAGGCATATTACTTGTGTTAACAGTAACATGATTTCTATTCAAAAGAAAACAGGCTCAATAACTCTTTAAATCTTGATACTTTAATTAATTAGATACTTAATAACTATATGATTCTAAAGTGACCAGCAGGATAAATGTTTGATAATTTGCTTATGTAAAAATCAATTCAATCAACAAATATTTGAAGTAAGACATCAAAGTAGCTATGGATCAGCCAAATTTAAGAGCCATTTCTAAGACTTTTCTTAAGACGACAAAGAAGTAAAATGTCTACTAAAGTTTTAGTTAAAGGAATTTTGGCTAATAGTCCTCATAATTTTAAGAGATATAAAGGAATTTCCAAGGCCAGAGAGAAAGGCAACAACAACAAAACCAAGAACACAGACTCTAACCCTGCCATGGTTCCCCTTGGTTTCCCAACCAAAAGAGAAGGCCATTTTATGCCCTTATATGTCAAAGTTTAATTGTCCACATAATCTGCTACATGCCAACTTGTGAGGTTAAAGCTCACCTAGATTTCAACACAAACCTAAGTATTAAGGAAAGACTCCATGTGTTGAAAAAATGAACAGTGAACAGAAGAGGGAATCATCCTTGAGATACAGGGCTGTGACTTAGTCTCAGGGCAGTCTCTTCTAAGTAAAAGGGATAACATGGGTCTCGACGGAAGGACTCTTGCAATTAATCTTTTAAGGAATATAACTACTGACACTCTACCTATACTTTAATGAAGAGGCCAAACATATTTTTGGAGGAATAATGTGTCTATCTTATCAATCAGGTTCATTAAATAGTTAAAATTTAATTTTATTAGGAAATTGTTAAGTGGCTACCAGTTCTTCATTATAAAGAAAAGCTCTCAAATCATTTAAACAAAATGTTAACTTGGTTTCCTAGGTCCTAAAATATTCACTATTTTCAAACATTTTAAAACTGTTTTCTCACATTAGTAATAAGATACACATTTGCCAGGATTTTGATCAATGAAACCCTATAATCTAATTAACTCTATAATTCAACATTCAAAAAAATTACTTTAAATAACACATCTTTCCTAAAAAATATTAATAATGATTTTTAAAACATTAATACTGGTTTTTAATAGTCTTTATCCCTTTTAAAGAAAAAAATGTATAGTTAGCTAATTCTCCATGTGAAAAAGCCAGGTAAAACAAATAATTTCTGTAAATAAATTCTAATTTAGTGGGATGACTACCCAGTAGAATACACTGAAATCCTAATACACGATTGTCTAATTTATGAGAGTTAAAACTTCAAGACAATTTATAATATTAAGTGCTGAAAAGGGATAATAATTCTGTAAAAAGGTGATTAATATTGGTCAGGAAAGTTTAATTCCTTCAAAGGAAACAGCTCCACTTGCCAAATGAAGCAGATTGGTTATAAACAGTATCTCTGTTTAAGTAATTACAATTCTGATACCTAAATTATATACCTTCACATTGTTGGTCACAGCGTGAAAGTACGTGATCAAGTGGTTTCAGAAGTACAACATTATGAAGTACTTTCTGCAAGAAATCTCAATGTGGTCTCCTTTTCAGCTTGGTACTCTTACAAGAAGTAAAGCTCACTCTAGTGATTTTTATCATTCCGGTTTAAAATATAACATTGGGGGAGAATTTATGAAAATGTTTTGCATTTATGCTATTTTTACTTAAGACAGTTGTGTAGCACATAATCTTATAAATTCCTCTACGTTATTATCCAGGTTCAGTCAAAAATTTGATTAATTTGTCATTGGTCTTGATTTGATATTATTTTCACACATTCCATCAATACACTCATCTCTCTAAACCTTCTTTATTTCTCTAGCGGTACTGAGTTGATATAGCAAAGGAAAAGAGTTCTTTCTAGACTTCCTTAGCTAAATACTCCTGGCCCTGAGGGCAGAAGGAACAGTTGGATGTATATTGTTTTTTGAATGCCATTCTGCAACCCTATCAATATTTCTAGCATTCTTTTCTGGTAAAAGATAAATATCAACCTTTATCTTCCTTTTATACATGTCCATTTCCATGGCTTATGGTAGATTCCCTTAAACACACACCCACACCCACACCCCTCTATGGCCTTGCCTTCTCCACTTTAGCCTACTCTTCAAAGCTAGCCACTTCTTTACTTTAACTGAATCCCTTCCAATATCTATAGGGACTTTATTCCATTAATTAGGTTCTTCATCTCTTAAATCTTCAACAGCCCTCTCTCATTTTGTTGACTCTTTCCCTTCAACCAAAAATCATCTCAAGTCTTTCACATCTGAAAAGATCCTTGGTGTCTGTCCCCCTCTAGAACCACCCTTTCTTCTGAAGCACAGTGCTTGAAACAGTCATATTCACCTTCTCACTTTCTCTTGTTCTCAATCAGTCCTGGCTTGGCTTCTGCTCACACCCCTCTAATGAAATGGTGCTGGCAGTGGTTACCAAATCCGACAACCACTTCCAGTCCTCATCACACCAGACTCCTGCTGCCTTAACACTGTTTATCATTCCCTCATTTTAAAAATGTTCAGCTTTCTTGAATTTTGTTATTACTGCATGTATAGAAAAGAGTTAACATTGTAGGCCTTCGAAAGATCAGCCCTCAGCTGGTGTCTGGGGACTTAGATTCTGGAGCGTTCCCCCACTCTTAATTGATAAGAATAGCTCACTAGACCTAAACTGTGCTAACAATGTGGTTTATACTGAACACTTACTTTTCTTCCAGGAGACTGGAATTTTGGCACATGCTACGCAGAAGATGCCTATGCAACTAGCCCCTAATAAAAACTCAGCATAGAATCTCTCAGCTTCCTCAGTATACAACATTTCACACATGTTACAACTCACTGCTGGGAGAAATAAGCCCATCCTGTGTGATTCCACTGGGAAAAGACTCCTGGAAGCTTGGCCTGGCTTCCTTTGGACTTTGGCCCATACGCTTTTTCTCGGTGATGGTTCTGCTCCATTTTCTTTCGCTGTAATGATTCATAACCACAACATGACTACATGCTGAGTTCTGTGAGTCAAACTACTGAATCACTCTAACTCTGGAGGTAGTCTTAGACTTGGAAATCCCTGACCCACTACAGAAATTTCCTACTTCTGTTTCTCCTTCAACAAGAAGCCTTGTGGGCTCTTCTTAAATACTGGCATTCCCTGGGGTTCCAACCTCAGTCCATTACTGTAATCAATAAATCAATCCCCAGTGCAAATTTACCCAACTCATTATTTTAAACTATTGTCTGTACACTAATAACGTCCAGGTCTGCACTGTCAGGACTGAACTCTTCTTCAAGCTTCAGATTGTTAAATCCAATTGCTGAACTTCTGCACAGGCAGCTCAAACTCAGCAAGTCCACAATAAACCTACCATCATATCCTGTATTCAATGACTTGTTCTGTTTTCCCCTCCTCCCCTATCAGCTATTTACTCTGCTCCTTCTGATTTCTCTCTCAGTTAATGGCAAGGATGGCAAGCAGTCCCCAAGCCAGAGAGCAGGAATCAATCCTACCTCTCCCTGCATCAACCTACACAGTCCACCTTCAAATACTACTCATCCTTCCTCCTAAATAATTATTGAATCCTTTCCTTCCATTGGGCTAGTTCAGACCCCTCACAATTCACCTAAACTGCTGTAATACCTCCTGACTGATCTTCCCACCTCTGATCTTGCCCAACCCAAATCTGTTTCTATCTTCCACAGAGATGCCACAGTGAGCCACTTAAATATAAGTCTGACCATGTCACTCCCTCACTTATAACCCTTCAGTGGCTTCCTGTCACCACAAAGTATAAAGTCCTGGTTCACAGTTGTTGCATATGAGGCTCTCTAGTACACTGAAGCACTTGTAAGTCCCTTAACACACACTGTGGTTTCAAGGCTTCTGTGCACTTGCTCATGCTATTCTTTCTGCCTGGAAGATTCTTTCATGGACTCTAGGATTCTTCTCCAGGTTAACATTCAGCCCAACTTGTAGCCTCTGCTAATGAGTCCAGAAAGCCTTTGCCCCAATTTATTCCTCATAAAAGTTAAATGTCCTTCCTTTATACTGCCTAGTAAGTACATTGTAAATACCGCTATCAAAACAGTTAACGTTTAACACATTACATTTTCTTATTGTAAATCTTCCTCAGTGAGACTGTGAATTGAGGGAGTACTTTCAGTGTTATATTCATCTCTGATCAAAAGTGCCTGGAGCTAGGCATTTAGTAAACTGGGGTTTGAGAAGCACATCAGTTTCACTAAACCTGACAATACTTTAAAGGCATGAAGTATTGTACAAAATAAATATAAGATAGAATGTTAACAGAATGAAAAAGGATATCTAAAATTGAGAATCCATATAGTTCTTTGGAGAACCCTCAAGTCATTACATAAACAGAAAAACGTAGCTTCTTTCAATTCAATGTAAGTGCCTCCCATGTCTGGACATTCAATATTTACCTAACCATCACAGAAAAACTTTGAGGTGAATATAATAATATTTGGTTTTCAGATGAAGAAATTGAGTCAAGTGTCACAATGGAATTTAAACCCAAATTCATTTGACTACAAGTTCCGTGTTATTTTTCAATGTTATGCAGTCTTAGTTAAGTACTAAAATCAACCTAAATTTGATTACCTCATCTTCACAGATATCAGTCTTCTTTCCTTTTTTGTCTTCTTTATCTTCTTCATCTTCATCATCTTCATCAGCTTGGTCCTCACTGTCATCGTCGTCATCATCATCATAATCACTATCTCCTCCCTTCCTTCTTCGCTTGCGTCCTGGAGTGGGTGTGCCCAATGGATGCTGTTCTTCTCCAAGATCAATGCCACCTGAAGTGTCTCTTTTGCCTGTTTTCTTAGCATGAATGATTCTGAGCCTTAAATATGAAAAAAATGATGATATGGAAGAAAAGGCTTCTCTCTATACTTTTTAAGGAGCATACTATGAGTTTTAAGCAAAAATACCTCATGGTATTTCTGTTACAGCAATCAACACATCAATGACAATAAAAATTAGAATTAAGGAAATTTAAGAATATGTTTCCAGAAATTACAGAATATATTAACTTTCAAGAATTACTCTGGATATCTCTTTGGAATTAGAGCACATTAAAAAAAAAAAACTTAGAAAACAGGAAAGATTAACTGTAGCAATGGCCAAGTGATAATTCCTGATCCTATACTATCTGACTGAATACATTTCAATTCAAATTACTGCAAAGAAACTATCTTCTTAGCATGGAAGTTGAATAATTTCAGCATTATATTTCCTGGCAGGAAGCTAATTAAGTTTTAATGCTGAATACATTTGGATATGTTAACTCTCTGTGAAAGCAAACTTTAATTAGAAAGTAATTAAGAGAAAAAGTTGTAGTTTCAAACAGATTCTATTTAAGGCAAAACTAACCTGATAGCAACAACAATCTTAGAATATGTGATTGATTGGCTTCTTTGAAAGAAAAAAAGATAAACTGACTTTCTTCTAAATTTGAAAGAAAAAGATAAACTGACTTTCTTTTAAGTCTTATGGGCTCAATGAACCTCATTATATCTTTTGTCCACTGAAAATTCTGGCCCTGGGTTTTATTAATTTCATATCTCAGCTTAATTAAAGCTTTACCTTTTCTAATTCTTAGACAAAATTAAGTTTAAATTCTTTCCTTGTAATTTGTATGTTTTACTTGGGAACTTATGAAAAAGAAAAGCAGTATATTAATTTTAATAAAGCAGGACTTACTTGCGGAGTTTACCTTCTACTACCCATTTATCTCTCCTCAAATTTGACATATAATCAATGTTCTTGTCGATTTCACTGCCAATGCAAAAGTTTATTGGAAGACATAAATTAATCCATTATGCAACATGTTACTTTGGTAAGTAAAGTGATGCAGTTTTTTGGTAAGTAAAAATCATGATTGCTGATGAACAGCAAAGACAAATGGAAAATTATATTAATACATAGCTAAGAGGTGTATAGAAAACTTAAAATGTCTAGCAATGGTAGAAATTCATGGCTCTGAAATATTTGGGTTGAGCCTTTTCCTAGAAAGGTAAAGAAATAAAAGTAACATAATTAAAATCTGTAAAATAATGAATAGCAAGAACAAGATGAACATGGATTTGTTCACCAAATCTTCAAATACTAGAGTGGAGGACTTACTTTGACTCTTGAATGAGATTAAGTACTTTTCTTAAAAAGTACAAATTAACACACAAGAACAAATAATACTAAAGTTGTATCAGCATATACTAAAAAGTTGGTGGATAATTCTACAAGTGGCTATTAAGGAAAATCAGGCAGTCATCTATATTGTTAAAAGACAAAAGAAAAATTCTGGGTTCTTGCAACAGTGCTGGATTCTGAAGCCATCGCAAGAAAAAGCTTTTTACATTTCAGTATACTGATAAAAAACTAAATTACTAAATAAAATAGGTTACAAAGACTAGATACAGTATGGTTCAAAAATGCTTTTCAACAGACTACAAAGAAATATATTAAACTATTATTAGTAGTAGCATCTCTGAGTGGTGAGATTGGTATAATTTTAATTCTTCTCTTTGTAGTAGTTGGTAACATTAAAATTTTCTATAAGAAATTTGTATTTCTTTGTGATTAAACAACTTCCAAACAGAAAAGAATCACCGGAAATGTCTGGGCTTATGCCTACCTCACCACACTCTTGCTGCATGCCAGTTCATTGATCAGGAAAGCCAGAACCGAGGCTTTCTGGGCTGGAGTGTGAGCCTGAAAAGCTTTAGTCTTCAGGCTTTCAGTAAGCTCAGTTTGTCCACAGTGTGCTTCCATAAAAATCTGCAAAATCTCGGAAACATTGTCTCGATTCACACCAACATTCAGCAAATGTTCTCCAAGAGCTGTTTTGGCCTATAAAAGTTTGGCATTTTTAGCAGTATTGATCGTAACGACTCATAACATACAAACAATAAGACTTTTAAATATTGATACTATATGAGTTAGGTATTACTGACAAAGGCTTCATTCACATTTCTGATGAAGTGGAGATAAAAACAGTCCACAGATGATAGACAAGTTTGCAAGTACCTGTAATCTTCCTATTCCTTCTTCAAGCCCTTCGTTAAAAGTTAGGTGGGGAGAAGAGTGAGTATGTAAACTTGTGGATAAAAATGGTCTTATCATACTCTCTTTCACTATAATAACTATCCTAAGCTTTTCCAGGCTTTACCAGTGGTGGTGTGGGGGGAGAGGTTGAAGAGTATTATTACCGTGTTTTCTTGCTCTATGGTGTCATGGATTTTATCGCCTGGTACACTGAATGAATAAGGAGATGGTGGAAAAAAGTAACAGGTGAATTTGGAAGCTTCTTTCTCTACAATATTATCTAGAGCAAAGCTGACTGAAATGCGTATCTTAATTGGAATTAAGATAAATTTGAACTCGTTACGTATCCGCTTAGCAGTACAGAGTTTTAACACACTAGTCTGTAGGTGCCTTGATTAGCCTCAGTTATTCACAATGATTCAGAAAGAACACAGTATAATTTCAGAAGGTAGGCATAAGTTCTAATTGCTTTATCAATTAGGAATTCTCTGCTTTTCTGAATATCACTGGGGTATTTCCTGGGAAATCAGCTTGGATTCTGACAAAAGTTAGAAGGAAAAAAAGTAATTTGGGAATGATTTACATCCCTTAGGCTTCATGAACCAAGTTTTTCTAAGTTTGTACCAACTGTACCTGAAGCAAATCTACCTTTAACTTTGTGAGACATAATGTAGAAAAAATTGGATCAGTGTACACAGTCTTCTGCTAATATGCTAAAGCCAGCTATCAATGCACCAAGAGTACAAATTTTAAAAATTATGTATGTTTTTTTACCTTGTATCCTGTAATTAGACCTGGATCACATACAGCAGCTGAGAGGAGCCTCACAAGCAAGTCTTGTACTTCACCCATGCTGTCCCCAATATTTAGCAATCCCTCTTGAAGAACACTCAGGTTTGGAACATCAATATTCACATCAAAGCCCAAAACTTTACCAAAGTTTCGTAAGAACTGCACCACCATGAGACAGTCTGAAAATGTACTTCCAGAGAGAACAAGTCCTGGAATACGAGGCAACTCTGGCAAAGGCTGAAAATAAAAGAAAGAAAGAAAAAATAATTTAAGAAGTTATGATTTTATATCTTTTGAAGTAAAATAAACTGCTATCTTTCCAGTGGTTTTCCCTCTGGATTTTAAATTCCCTGGGGGCATTTCTATAATCCCATGGTACTAAGCATAGGATCCTGAACACAAGAAACCATCAATAAATTTTGGTTGAACTCAACACAAAGGTAGAGCTCTACAAAAGAGAACACTAATTTTAACTTACATATTGACAAAACATGGGTTATATAACTGGAGCAAAAATCAGAAAACATAAGAAGTATCTCAAAAGTACTTTACTGTGGACATACTTAGTAGGGCATGTGCAATAGTTTCTTCTAGCGATGGAGACCAGTATGTAATTCACACTTTTTTGGGAGCTTGGAATCTAAGAGTGTGCACCAGTGGGCTGTATGGCTGAAGAGAGGGCTACCATCTTTGGTTAATGAATGCTGATAAATTACTAGGTTCACATGACTAGAAGCCATGACCCTATCTAGAACCCAGTAATATTCCAACTGTCAGTCTTTAGGTTTCCTGTATATAGTGAGACATTGAATTTCTGTATTAAAACTAGACAGCTGCCTCTTTTGCTACTTCTCAAATATGCTCACATATTTACATTTTAACGACTAAATTGTACTACTAGTCGTTGTGGAAATTTTAAACATTAAGTAAATAGGTAATCTAAATTAAAAACATTTTTGTCCATAAACAGGATTCAATAATAGTACTTTCAATTTTGATTGGAAAAAAATGTGGCTTATAAAATTTCTTTTTACCTGAATCAATCCTTGTTTAAAAATGTCCCTCCACTCTGCACTGACTTAAATAACTAATCAAAGACTTTTTCTACTAATAGTTTATGAAAACATAGAACTATGTATAATTGCTGATTCCATACAAATCTTTTGTTACATATGAAAACCATTTAATTCTGAGTCTTCTTTTTTCCTAAACCATATCAGACATACACATTTCCATATGATTCTAAAAATTTATTTACAAAGCTAACAAAAGTAAGGCTTAAAATGCACTGACATAAATTTGATATAGTGTATATGGATTTAAATGAAAATAAAAGATCACTTAGAATCACTTATAATTAAAAAGAGATCATTTAGGACTGGCAAAAAAATAAGGCTCACTTAGGATTTTAAAAAATGCTCACTATGAGCTTATTAAATGTGTTAACTAATCAGTATACCCATTCTGTGCTTAGGAAATTTTAAACATGACTAAAACTAGTATGTATACTTTCATTTTTATTTAAAAATAATTATGCTAAGTAAATAAATAGAGTATTAATATAATTAAGTTTTCCACTTGGATACTAAAAGCTTGCTTCAAGCACTTTAGAAAAGAGTTTTCATAAACAGGAGACAATCATTATTTGTGTATCAGATGAACGTGGCATATAAGTAAATACAGGTGCAACTGACCAAGAATAATAGTCAACTATTGAGATTAGTATTACAGAGATGATATGCGTTATTGATATAATTTTTGAGGCATACTATCTTCTCAACTATAGTCAAATGGGATTTCTACTCATAAGTATGTGAAAGCATGCCAGTTATCAAGATGATTTTGCTCTTTCCAAGTTGCTACTTTCATGTCTTTCAGCAACATTACAAATCTGTGAAGCATTATGGAAGAGAAAACACACATGAGGTACTTTGGTGAGACACATTTCTTGGCTTTCAGGATCACAAACAGTATGGGCTCCGGAGTTTAACAAACTGGGGCTTGAGTCCAAGTTGCCACTTATTAGCTGTACAATCTTGGGCAAGTTCCTTAACTTCTCTGTGTCTCAAGTTTATGCAACTGTAAATGGGCACAAATACCATTTCTACAGTCTTGTGGTGAGGATTAAATGAGAAAAATCATTTAAAGCACTTAGCATAGTGCTTGGCATGTAGTAAAAAGACTCAAGTTAGCTAGCCTCAATAAAGCGCTCTAGGAGGTTATAGACTACAAACCCTAATTTATTTAAGTATCTGTGGAGGCATGGGGAGGAGTCAGATCTCTTTGTATCTAAATGCTTGGGAAGGACCAAATGAAACACAGAAATCCTATCTACTTTATAACTTATTTTTGTAGGTTTCTGCAGTATTTCTGCTTAAATTAAAAAGGTCTGCAGTGCTCCATTTATATATTAATAACTGCCATTATCAGCAGAGGGCTCTAGAGAGGTTATTGGTGGCCATCCTGCAGAGGCAGACTGACCGAGACATGGAAATCCACTGCTGAGGCTTTCATAACAGCAGCTCTGGCAAAGGAATCAGGTGAGAACACAGGAAAAATTAAATTTATTATGAAATGGTTTACATGATAAATTACCTTTTGGTCTGCTAAACACATGTCTTCATTAGGCTTCTTTAGTTCCTTTGCCATTTCTAATTCTAATCTTCGTTGCTCTAGTTTACGCTCTTTATTTAACCTTTTCTCATCACGTTTTTCTTGCTTCAAACGTTCTTTTTCCTTAAAAAGAAAACCATATCCACATGTTTGCTTTAATCATTATATATATCTAAAAAACCTCCAGCTAAAATTTAAAAAGTGATCAAAGTGTTATTTCCATGAACAAAATTCTCTTAGGAGGTTGAGGAATAGACTTGGAATTACATAGAAACAATGACTCATTTTGCTTTTCAGTGTTTTCACCCTCTGAATTTCAAAATAATCTTATGACTGGATGTACATACACATACATATACAAAATATCAATATTAGATTCAATCCAGATTATTTCATCATTCAAAATTTATTCAATCCTTTCCAAGGTTATAATATGAGAATAAAATATTTACTAATAAAAGCAGGTATATAAAATGCACATCGGTAACTAAATATTTATAAAATAAAGTTACTAGAATTAACAAAAATTTCTGTGTAGTTCCAGGAAGGAAGAAAAGATATGCAGTATGAAAGTGGAAGCAATATGTTTGAATTTGCAAAAGCAGTTCTTTCAAAGTGAATTAGCTAGTCTTAAGGTGTACACCTGTGATGAAATAAAAATATTATTTATCGCTATACACAACACTTAAGAGAATGTAAAATGGGTTCTGAAGCCAATTCCAAAAGCATTAAAAATATTTTGGGTAATGGCAACAATATGGAAATAATCGTCATATTTCCCTCTGGTAGGGGCATGACATTCTGTTGGAAGAAGTAAAGTGATTTTCTATAATAATATCAGTGTCATTACTTTGTTGTCATAACTCAAATACAATTCTTTTTTTAAACTGAAGTATAACTGACTTACAATATTATATTGGTTTCATGTGTACAAGATAGTTTTTTGATATTTTTATACATTATGAAATGATCTCCACGATAAGTCTAGTTACCATCTGTCACCACACAAAGTTATGAAAATTTTACTGACTATATTCCTTATGCTGATATGACATCTCCATGGCTTATTTTATAAGTGGACCTCTTAATCCCTTCACCTATTTCACCCATCCTCCACATTCCCCCTCCCCTCTGGCAACTGCTAGTTTACTCTATCTATGAGTTGTTTCTGTTTTTCGATTGTTCATTTGTTTTACTTTTTAGATTCCACATATAAGGGAAATCACATGGTGCTTGTCTTTCACTTAACATAATACCCTCTAGGTCCACCTATGCTGTCACAAATGGTAACATTTCATTCTTTTTTATGGCTGAGTAGTATTTCTGTGGGTGTGTGTTTGTGTGTGTGTGGGTATACATTCACCACATATTCTTATCCATTCATCTACTGTTGAACACTTAGGTTGCATCCATCTTGACTATTGTAAATAATGCTGCACTGAACATAGGGGTGCATGTACCTTTTCAAGTTAGCGTTTTCATTTTCTTTGGGTAAATACCCAGAAATGGGATTGCTGGATCATATGGTAGTTCTATTTTTAATTTTTTGAGAAACTTCCATATTGTTATCCACAGCGGCTGCATGAATCTACATTCCCACCAATGGTGCATAAGCATCCCTTTGCTCCACAACCTTGTCAAATGTTATTTCTTGTCTTTTTGGTAATAGTCATTTTGACAGATGTGAGTTGAAAAGTCACTGTCCTCTGCCCATAATCTAATCAAATACAATTCTTATTTAGAGGAGAATTAATGGTAGATTCAACAGGCAATTCTAACCTACTACCTCATACGTCTTTCAATTTTCTTTATTTTTAGCAAAATAAAGTTCAAATCCTTACTTTTGAATTCAGGACCCTCTTCTTTTCTAACCTTATCTCCCACTTTTATATTCTATGTAGATTCAGTCCAACTATTTGCTGTTTCTGATAAACATCTACTGCTTCCTTACCTCCTAATGTTGGTGCACTTCAATCAAGAAGGTCATTATTTCCATATTGTATGTCTAAATTCTAATTAAACACTACCACCTCCTTCCTATGATCAATTTCTCTTAATTCTCTTCCCTAATTATAGCTCTTAACCATAATTTTAACACAGCACTGTTGCTTCCTGTAGTATACTAGCATTTTTGCCCATATCTTTATCATCTCCATTTCAATTACCACTAGTAAGACAATATACTGAATGCTGTGAGAGAGCATGCCAAAGGAAAGACAGAGAGGACTGGAGAAGTACGTTCTCAGCCCAGAGTTGAGAAAGCACAGTGTGTCTGAGAAATTGCTAGTAGTTTCAAGACTGGAGTGTAGGTTGCATGTTGAGTTGCTGCTGAATATTATGTTACAGAGCCAGAGGTTGGGTCATGAGGACCTTTTTATATGATATGCTTAAGTTTCTGCTCTTTTTTCTACTGCCTCTAAATTTCTGGGTTACTGATTCATGCAGACAGTGGGAGGGAAATGATTTTTTTTAAAAGCTATATTAGGAAACTACTGACACCAAAAAGGTTCTACAATTAGTCTTATCAATTATATACTAAAATCAGTTTCTGAGGCTCTAATGACGTGAAAATATACATAATTAACATGTAACATTCCCACAATGTAGCATAGATTTCCAAATCAAATTATCATTGGTAAAATAATTTTACTTTCCAGAATTGGAGTTTCAATTTTAAACACATGAAATTTTGCTCTAAGAACTTTTCCAAAAAAGAGAAGAAACTTTTTGGTCATTTACCAGAATCATGAATTAAAATCACCAATAGAAAAAAACATATTAAATGTCTCTTACAATTTTCAAAGTAGCTGGTATAAAATTTTCTACTATATAGGACAAACCCAGAATTTTTAATGATGTTTCTAGTAGTAATCATAAATACAATAATTGAGACTATGCTACTATTCACTAAGAGCTATTGAGAATGGTTATCATTTCTTTCAAAGAGAGAAGGGACCTGTATGATACTAATGCTATTTTCACTGTGCCAACGTCACATTAGAGGTAGTCTGGGAGTGCACACACACTTCAGTGATGCAAATGCTAAGAGGGCATTTGATACCATGTGATAAATATGTCTTATATTCTTGGATGTCATTCTTACCTAGGGATATGCAGTATTTTTCCATTTAAAAAAGTATGGCCATAATGGGGAACAGAATGTAAAAATGACATCAATTTTTTTAGGATAAAATGGAGATTTTCAAGAAACTTGTAGAAAAGTCCTTGTAAATAAAGGTCCTAGAAATTTGTAGGACCTTTATTACTTAAAGACAAGCATCATTTCCTCAATGAGATACTTTAAGGGAAACATGGAGTGCCTGAATTTAATGAATTTGTTCACTAATTTATTTAGTGAATTTGGTTGAATTGCATGGGACTAATATAAATCCTGTGGTTCTGGTACAAAATGACTCTCAGAGAACCAGAGCTTCTAGGATCCCCTCAATCTCATGATTCTCAGAGCATCCCCCACACTCTGTCACATTGTGTGATACACCTATGTTGAGGAGGCAGTGGAACCAGTTCTGAGGCATTGCTTGGATGATAATGATAATGATGAGGATGAGAGGAATAAGAAGGAAGAGGAGGAGGAATAAGAAGGAAAAGGAGGAGGAACAAGAATGAAGAGGAAGAGGAAGGGGAGAAGGAAGAGGAGAAGTAGAAGCAAAAAAGCCAGGTGAGGTGTATACACAAGGTTAAAACTGACTAACCCCCTTTGCACCTTCCTCCTCCCTGACCTCACAAGTCCTGATAACTACAACATTGTACTTATGTATATATCATCCCTTCTGCCTGGAATGCACAGAACCCCCTCCTTTACACAAAAATAAAGCCTGTGTTTTTATTTTTCCCACAGCTATTTCAAGAATTTTAACATTTGCCTTTTTTTGAGCATCCACATAACTTACTATAGCATTTATTGCACTCAGTGACAAATTATTTGTTTAAAGTTGATCTCTCCAACTGGAGTGTGAGCTAGAGGTCAGAGGACCTAACTTATTCACCTGTTTCTTTACAGATCTATTAAATTCCCACCAGTACAATTTGCCAGACACCTCAAGAGAATTTTTAATGACTTTATTTTTCTCTCTGATACTCAAGCCTGTGTCAGTTCAACCTTCTTCTCCCATTGGTCTAAATATTGTTCTTATTTCCAACTATAATAGTTATCATATGTCTCTAATGGACATATTCAATATGTCTTAGCATATAAAATTATTCAAGCACTTATTAATTTGTTGAATGATTAAATCTACAAATGCCACATTGCTTAAATTTCAGGACAATAACTTAGACTGCCCATAAATGACTATAATATATAGTTCTTGACTATATTTTTAGATTAACTATAAACAATTACAAGCAAATTAGATTGCCTCCTCCCAGTTTTTCTGGTCTTCATTCCCAGCTCTCTCCCATCTCTGCCTAGTTTTCTAGATATAGAAATTCTTGAAATAAATGTGGATTCTTGGCATACACATCATTTATAATAAAACATCTTTTTATCATCTTAATTATAGTACTGGAATTTTCTATATCAAATATTACTAATATCTTAAATAATAAGTCATTTACATTTCATTTCAAAGTTGAAATACCTTTTGATAGCAAATGCATTAAATGTATATTGTCCTAAACAGCCTAAGATGCATAGGGTGAAAGTTTAAAAAGAAGTTTTTAGTCACATAAAAAGATTACTTTATGGACTCTGAAAAGCATAAATGAAAGTATCCCCAGAAACCAAAGGCACAATAACAAATGTATACATAAATAAACTTATTCTATTTTAGAGTTATAGAAGTTTAAACCTCGAACAATGACTGTGGTAGAATGATCTGTTATTATAAAGTTTTACAACTTATCTGATTGCAAAACAGGCCATTTTTAAGAGACCATGTTGCAAAGATGCCTATGTTTCTTATGTTTTATGATTCTACTGGGTCTCTTAGGTGTTTGTTCTGGGCATAATTAGGAGACTACATTTCTTCAGACAACAACTCGTACTTAAATTTCAAAGACATAAATATTATTTAAGAGACACAGATTTACCTCAGGGTGTAGGAGCAATAAAAGTGTAAATAAGATTAATATTACAAACCATTCATAGAAGACAGATATAAAGAATAAAAATGATACTGTTTTATGTCACATATTGAGTATGAATAGAACAATCAGAGTAATTTTTTTTAAAGGGCCTATTTCTACGCTCAAAATACTATAAAAACCAAGTTTAAACAAATGAAAAAATTATGAATCGTGATAATAGAAATCTTTATCTTATATTTTAATAAAATTTTATTTTATATTATATTTTATAGTATTTCATAGGTATAAAATTACATTTTAAAAGAATAAAACTTTTCAGTTATCACATTTTCTTAAAATCCACCAAAATATTACACAAAAGTCTGTACTTACTTTAGATTAAGTGTCATTCAATTCTGTTAGAGTAGCTACTATTATACAAATGTCTCCTAAATTAAAATCAAAATTGTTAATAATTCTCCAGTCAGACAGAGATTTTAATATATCTAAGTTACACTGATGACAATTTTTCCAGAATTTACTTTGCTATATGACATTTAACATTTTATTGCGTAGTTAATATAAAATCATTTTACATGTTTTAAGGATGATTTAATTTTATAATTGAAATTAAGTACATTAAATAAGCACAATATACAAATACGTCACATAGGCATGTTTACCATGTCTTCAGCTCAAAAATGAGTTTGTTTAAGCACAACTGTCTGCATGCACAATTCTACTTTTTATTTTTCACTAAGTAATGTTTAGTATAAATACAGAGGATTATTCAATGTTCTCAAGACTTGAATCATTGAGAAGGTTATACATTTTTTCTGCTTTCAAATTGTTTATTAGCTGACTTCTGAAACCTGAACTACTCTCTTCTATTTTATGGTTTTGTCTCTTGAAGTGCTGACATAGTCATTCCGTAGTAGATGCATGTCTTACAGCATTTTGCAGTTTATAGATCCTTGAGGAGATATACAAAAGACTCTGTTATGATTACTACGGATGTTTATTAAGCTAATATGAGTAAAGTGTTTATGAATTTGTATGTGGCATAGTTTGAAGTTTTTATAAATGAGACAGGAGATTTTGAGCTACTTTGTCATGTTACTTAAAACCAACCTAAGTTTCCAGTGATAAGTAATAATGAAAGCAGATATATTTCATCAGACTTGAATTATACTAGAAAATAAGCCTTTTTCATTCATGAGGCTAAAGATTATTCTTCCTTACATTATATTATAAAAACATTTATGAACTAAGGTGATACAGTAATGACCTTTAAAATTAATATGATAACAACAGGCAAGTGAATTTATATATATCTGAATATTCTTACTAATTATAGATTTATATAAAAGAAGACTAGAGAAATCAGATTTCTGAATTAGAGAATCAATATAAATTTTGGATGTTTTTAGTGAAAAATATATTAACACTAAATCAAAAAGTAAGATCAGTGTAGTGTATACAAAGAAACATAAAAGTGATGTTTGTGCAACCTTTTTGCTTTGATGAATATGGGGGGATTCTTGGAGTAATTCCAGATGTTACAGGAGATTTTTAATTAATAAGGTAAAAACAATTAATTTTTTAACCTCATAATTCTTTAAACATTACCCATAACATCTGTATTTTGTTTATCCTGTTTTTTCTTCACAATTTAATAATTAAATGTCTAAAGGTATTAAAGTTTAGAATCAAGGGTTACACATAGGCCATTTCAGAATTTTGAGTTGGCCCTACCTAAGTATCATATGGCTTTAATTTTACAATAAAGTTTGTCCTTTTAATGGTTAATAACAGAAAAATTGCAAGTGAGCTATCAGGAAGTAACGAGAGACAGAATATGAAGCCAAGATAAACTCATTATTGGCACTAGACTAGTTACATTTTGTGCATGTTAAGTAATAATAAAGAAATGAACAAGTACATATAGAAATATTTTGTTAATGTTCACTGAGGTACAAGTTTATGTAGCAGACGTTGTGAAAGTTTGGATTATCATTAAAAATATAGGCCTAGTAACTGCTTAACTGTTCATAGTGTTAAGTTTTATCTTTCTGATATGATATAAACCACCTTTAATATTTTTTGTTTTTCCCACAGTACCTAATTAAATGCTGTGCACACAATAGTAGTTTAAGAAATTTAAAAAATACTTAGTTGATCACTACAATCTATAGGTATCATTCAATAGAGGAACACAATTTAAAATCTGAATAACTGGTAAAATTATCTAGTCCTGTTCACAGGTCTATAGTTACCAGAAGATGACAACATTTTAAGAATTACTTAAACTTACTCTGAGAGAATTTACCTACAGGATTCTCTCAAACATTCTGAAAAGATTATTTGTGATATGTGTTACTGCATTGTTATTTTAAATAATACTTCCTTAAGTGTTTAACTTTAAAAAAAGAAAACCACCTAGAATAAAACAATTTTATTATATAAAGAGAATTATACAGACAGAAAATAATAATGCACTTTCTTTAATGATTTTGTTTTATCCTCAATTGTTTTCTAAGCACTTTAACTGCCGCATTCATTTTAACTCATTCATTCATTCATTCATTCATTCACTCAACTATAATTTTCTAAGCACCTACTATAAACCTGGCTCTCATCACAGCACTGGTGATATGACGGTAGACATGACAGACAAGATTCCTGCTCTCACAGATCTTACAGTCTTGGAGAAGACAGACCATAAACAAGTATAAAATAAATAAGGATAATGGAATGGAGTTCCAGTGGTGGAGTGTAAGAAAAGGCAAAATTAAGGTGCTCTGGGAAGGCCTCTTTGACAAATTAACATTTGATCTATAACTGAACAATAAATAAGAACCCCTTACTTGGTGGAAGAACAGCAACAGTAAAGACCATTTGTTTAGGAATAATAAAAAGACAAAAATGACTGGGACATAGTACAAACAGTATAAATTGTATGAGGTAGAGCTGGAGAGGCTGGCAGAGGTCAGAGCATGTGAGTCTGATGTGTCACGGTGAGGAATTTGGACTTTATTACAATTGCAATGAGAAGCCACTGGATAGTGTCAAGATATGATCTGGTTTATTTTCTGAAAAGCTCACTCTGGCTGCTCTGTGGAGAATGCATAGGGAGTGCTGAGGAAAGCAAGAATGAAAGCAGGAAAAACAGGTTCTTTAAGTTATATGCTTTAAGCTATTACTTTATGTATACATGTACACACTCAAATGTATAAATATATGTAATTTTTGGTTTAATATTTTGGCATGGTTGCCTTGACATTTGTCTTCTAATTACTTCTGCTTGATGTGACTAGCCCTATCAAGAACTTGTATTGCTCCAATATAGGCAGGTTAATTTTCCTTTAGTTCCTTCTCACTTTAGTTGATACTTGTTTTTATACTTCTAAATATTTCAGACTGAAGAGTGAGTATTTGGTATGCTATTCACGTTTCCTTTTTACTGCAGATGAAGGTAGCTGGAAGAGGGAGAGCTGTACTTGTTTCTCATACTCTTTTCTAAGCTTTAGTAGAAGCGCTGTCCCTGATTTCACTCTATCTGATCAAGGGTACATCCTTTTCCCATGAAAGGTGCTCTTGGGCTTTGGGGGATTCTTAGAAGGTATCATTTTAATTAGCTTCATTTATCCTGTGGCTGCTACCTTCCACTCAACTCAGATCTTACTCAGCTCTCTTCAGCAGCTTTTCCTACTCTCCTCCTAGGCCACAAGGGCAAATATGAAAAACCAATGAAAGAGGTCATGACTTTCGGGTCTTTTGGGTACCTCTTAACCTGGGCATTCACTCCCTCAGATGATCTTACTCTTACTATTCCCTTCGGTCTCCCCTTCCCAAATTCTAAAAGCTCAACCTAACTTCCTCCTATCTGGTAAGATGGCACTAAGGGAATCAATCAGGAAAAAGACCTGGAAAAACCCCTCAAGAGACAAGTTCTCCCTGCCAAGTATGTCTCTTACCAGAAGCTCTAGAAAGAATCAGAGCTTGTCATTCTGATTTTTTTCCCCTTCTCTACTCTTCTCACCACTGCTTTCAGAAGGGAACAGAATTAGCAGCCCATTCCTGGAATTTGTTACCTCTCTCCTTCCCTGCTGGTCATTTTTCAGAGATTATGGTTATATATCCATGCATAGATTCCCTTATTATGTTAGATGTAGAGAGTGTCAATGGGCCTGGATAATTGTAAGGGAAAAAAAGGGAGTAGAAAAAAAATGTTAGGGTAGAACCTCCATAAGGTTTAGGAGAGTCACAGAAAGTAATTGCTGGAAGAGACTTTAGAGGTAAACTATGTTAGTAGTTTCCAATGCTGGCTGTGCATCTTGCTAGACCCAGTCCACAAAGCCATCACCTATGTAATAATCAGTAACTTATATGTGGTGCCAGGCATTGTTCCAAGAACTTTACACATACTCTTATATAGATCCACACCCATTTAATCATCACTACAAATCCTATGAAATAGGAATTAGTATTGTCTCCACTTTACAGATAAAAAAAACTGAATCACAGAGAGGTTAAATTACTTGCGCAAGGTCATATAGCTGGAATGTACTGAAATCAGAATTTAAATTTTGATAACTCGGTTACCATGTTCAGGTTGCTAAACAATATACATACTGTGTCTTCATATCAGAAATCTATAATGATAATTTAAGCCAGAGATAGGCCCAAAAAACTGAAATATAGGGCTCTCAACTTCTAGACCAAATAGTCTCATTTTCATTAATTGTCATTTATTAAACGCTTATCTCGCTTGATAATCTTACAATCTTAAGAGGTAAGAATCATTATCTCAATTTTAAAGAAGAAATACCCTGAAGAGGTAAAGCAACTTGGTTTAGAGCCTGAGTCTGAGTCTCTCAAATTCCAAAGCCTTGGTTATAATGGTCATACCTCTATTCAACTGTTTTAATGCAGAAAGCATTCCTTTGTAGAATATTTTTTAACCTTTAACTGATTTCTATTAAAATTCAGATAAACTCATTTTGATTTATTTCAATCATTTTCTTATTCTGAGCTACACGATAAAAGTCTATTTCAAGGACAGTAGTTAGGCCTAATTTTACACATAGAATGCTAAAGAACAATTGAGGGCAGAAGTCCATGGTTGAACTAATGTTTGAATTAGGACATACAGGACTTGTCTAGGTATGCTTTAACATAAATTTTGTGAAACTCTGGTCACAGTAAGAAATAGCTATACTTTTATCCAAATGAATGCCATTTACTACATTTAAAAAAGGTAATTAAAATCTCAGCCAAGAAAATCAACAACATACATTGGAATCCTTCCTACATTCTTTTGTGTTCTAATACTTAGTTACTATCTTTAGCCTTTGGTTTGCTTATGAAAGCCAGTAAATCATGACAAACTCATACTCTGAAAAAATTTATCTTTAGAAGAGCCAATGCTTTATGAAAAAATATTAATTTATGACAAGGTAATATTTTTCTAGAAACATCCACTTACTTCTGCTTTTTTACGAGCTTCCATAGCTTTCATAAGCATCGTATGTTGTCGCCTTCTCTCTCGTTCCTATTAGGCCAGATAAAATTAGCAATATAACTCATCCATAGTTAATAGTTTGATTTTCAAATGGAAAAACAAAACAAAACAAAACAAAACTCAGTATAGCATGTTTAGCATTTATAGACAAGTCACAGTAAATACTAAATATAAGACAAGAATGGCCAGTCTGTGCATGTTTTAGTCCAGGTTTAGAAAGCAAATACGAGAACAATCAAAAGCAAAAAGGTAAAGCAATGAACATGGAGACAGTGTAAACAGAAGCATACAAGATTTACTTATGGTCAGTTGTGATGCTCCTTCAAAAGCTGGCAGAACAAAAAGCATAATGGTTGGCTGGAACAGGTCAGTTACCTTACATCTGCTATTAGAAAAACCACAAATATGTACTACAGCCAATCAAATGAAAGGTCATGTTGTTCTTAAATTTTTAGATCAGGCAGGAATTGGTTTAGAATCACTTTCACTTCATGGTTTTAGAATTAGTTATTTTTATTTCAAGTACACTATCATTTTGTAAATCCAATAAGCCACCGACAAATTAGGAAGTTTTTTTTAAAGCTTTTATACCAATTTTAACTAGTCATGGTTCATATACCAGTATCAATGAAATGGGATATTCCTATTTACTGATGTCTGCCACTTGATGCGCTATTTAAAGCCACAAAAGCCGCATCATGGGCTAGTATGTGTCATATAAAAGGCACAGTGTGAAAATAAGGTAAGCACTAGCTTACTCTGATAGTCTCATTTTATTTCAAAAATAAAAAGTCACGTAGTTGTAATATTAAATCAATTTTTTTATTTAAATATATGTGGTCCCCTCAAAGGGGAATTTCTAAAAATTTCTAAAATTTGTCCATAAAACTAGAATATATTTCATATTCTCTCATCAACCTAACTCAAAATTCCCATTGTAGTCAATGGCAGTTTTGTATCTAGAATGATGAGAGAATATGGATCATAATTGTGTCTAATTGTATAGTGATCCTACATTCACTGTGACATCAGTAACGTAAATTTTTAGATGGTAGCCTTATGTGAGGCTTGCACAATTCAGTTACAAATCTTGGAGATGTATCATACTTCTTTATAGACAGACAAGCAGATGTATGCAATGCACTGTGCTGTAAAGCCATGCAGCAGTATGTAATATGACAGCAGCCAGTGCTACACTTTATGCATTGCTATGACAACCATATCACAACCAAATCACAATGCGGTGTTAGATGTACAAAAATAAACATACCCATACCATATCTAGTCTATGCCTCTCCAACTCCTGGTAGAAAGAGTTGGCACAACATTATGAAACAGAAATCACAGAGTCATGAAACCAATTTTTAACCCCCCAAAAGACACCAATACCAAAGCAAGGAATTTAAGCAGGAATTACACTGGAAATTTTTAAGAAATATGTTGAAGATTTTTCCAAAAACAGACTTAAGAAAAATTATAAAATGTACATGTTAACAATTGTATAACTGTATGTATACAGACCTGATGCTTTAGAAGAACAGCTTGTTGTCGTCTCATTTCTTTTTCCTTAAAAATAAGAAAGTTTTAATATGCGCTTTTTAGGGAAATTTTGGAACATGCTATAAATATTAAAAGCTCCTTTCTTGAAATTCGACAGTCTTCCGTTAGTTTGAACCATATGAAATTGCAAATATCCAATTGTTTTTTACTTATAAAGTGGCAACTTCATACAATTCTACCTCATACATAAAATACTGTATGATATGAGCTAAAATTTTAGATTAAAATTCAATGACCTAATAGCACACTTCAATAGCATATTCACTGAACTGACTACCTAGATAGTCAGAGCATATCAGATACAACTGGTACTTAAAAAAAAATATATATATAGTGGTGCAAACCTCAAATCTAGTTGATTAAAATTCTTTGTGTTCTGAATAGAAAGCCCTAAATATACTCTATGATTAACCGCATCTATATCATTTCTATACACTGTGTGTGAATGAGAATGATAAGAGACAAAGGAATAAGCTTGGGATTTTTATGCCCACCTATGATTCAGGGCACCATCCCAAAGGGGTGGCATTTAATGCAAACAATTCTGTGAATGTCATCAAAAATTTGCATATTTTTATAAAGGTAAAATATGAATGAAGGAGAGGGTACAGCTCAAGTGGTACAGCATGTGCTTAACATGAATGAGGCCCTGGGTTCAATCCTCAGTACCTCCTCTAAAAATAAATAAACCTAATACCTCCCCCCAAAATAAAATAAATAATACAATAATAAAAAAAGTAAAATATAAATGAAATTAACATTAAAGGCAGCCAAGAAAAGGAGTAGAAATCTAAAGAACAAAGTCTACACAGGAAAGATAACAAACAGTTCCCTGGCTTTATAATATATAGTTGTGGTGGCTGTTTCCAGAACCAGTAGGACCACTTGGCTGCCTAATTTCAGTAAACAATTATCAGAAAAAGTGGAAGGTAAGGGGTGGAATGTGTGCATGGCGGGGATGGGGTGGGGTCAGAAGGTCCAACTTTCTTATGCTTCATGCCAGAAAATCAAAACCAAAACATCCCCAAACAACACATTAAATTACATTAATTAACAATGGCTAATTTTATTATTGGTAAATAATAGTTGATAAAGTTAGGGTTTTGTTTCTGTAGGCGTTTCACCTTTTAATAGTTAAAAAAGTTGCTGAACATTAACGAAGAGAAAGTTATAATCTAAGGAGAGAATTTGATTTGGGACATAATTTGAAACATAAATGTAAATGATACAAAATAGCTTTGCGGAGATCTTACTTATCCAGCAAAACTATATACAGGTATTATGCAATACTCTGAATTTCTGATTTTGCTATTTAAAGAGTTCAAAGTATCACATAAAATCTGTTTAACGAAATTTTAAAAATACATAAAATAAAAGCACACACTATATACATGTTATTTCTCCTAAACATTTTTTTAAGAGTCATTTTGAGGACAGCTATTTTTAAAATATAATTGGTACTGGTATAACATCATGTAGTTTTTATTTTTGAAAAATGAAAACTGATTCTCATCTAAACTGACCTTTATTCGTTTCTCAGCCTCCAATAATTTGGCATTTGCCGCTTCTTCCTTCTTCTTCTTTTTCGCCTGTGCATGCAAAACAGGTCTCAAAGTCATACAACAGCACCACTGCAACTTGAAAATAATCTAAGACTTGAAAATGGAGCTACATGCCTTTCACAAAGCACAGAACAACATGTAACATATATATAGACAATTACAGATCTTCCTAGTTAATATATTTAACATACTAATCTAATTTCTAATGTATAGATTAGCATTAAGATAAAGTACATTAGCTTTTCTTGTCTTCTTTAAATTCTATTAAAAGTCTCAAGTAATGGAGTGTTTATGGTATTTTACATTAAAACTTAATCACAGAAAAAATTATTGTATGTAACTTTGCCTTTTTTCTGATTTCTTAAAAAGTAAAACATGACCACTGTAAAAAATTTACAAGATGGGTTATTTTAAACTGATAAATAAAAGTTACTTAAAGGATAAATCAGTAACATTTAAAAATGCACATGTCCACTTTAACTGAATTTTTTTAACACTTGAAATTTGAGGTAAAGAAATCCATTTATTAGCTATTTTAAGTGGAACATATTAAATTTGATTTTCCCTAACTGCCTATTGTGGTTAAATCCAAGGTTTTTTAAAAATAGAATGGAAACTTATAATCATTTATGAAGTATACTTTAAATAACAAGATCATGATACCAAATTTGAGCTTCATAATCTTAAGATCACTAACCATCTAGTAGTTTCATAACTATCTAGTAGTTACTGTCAATTTATTTTAAGATAGGAGTATTTTCAATTTGAGCTTTTTTAAAACTAATTTGAAACGGGTAAGGAAATTTTTCTAGAAGGAAAAATCCTGTAATATAGAAACCTCAGCTATTTGAAGCCCTCGGGGAATAAATTGTTCCACATAGCAATAGTTACCTGAATAGCTGAGAGGTTACAGTAATTTTAAACATTAAAAGTTTATTTTCACTATTTTGAATGGTAATAATTTTGAGATATATGCCTGCTTAGACACAGTATACTAAACATAATTTGGCTTTTTCTTGATGACTTGGGGCAATTATTCTGAACATCAGTTATTACACTGTACAGTTCAGTAGAGTAATGCCTTTCAGCTATTAAGGTGTTGAAAATTGCTTGCTATTCAACTAAAAGATTACAGACTCTTGCTAGGCTTTTGAATTCCTATATATGCTGGTTGAATTTTTCTGTAGTTTCCCTTGCTATCTTTTGGCTATTATTTCTGCTGATGCCAATATATGCCCTCTGGCCCTATTCCATCAGCCTGTGGGGAAGCAGGGTACATTAGAAACCAGAAAAATGAGCTGGTTAAACTGTTTCTACATTTTAAATTTACTTTCAGTTTAGTAATATTTTATTCTTAAATTAAAAGTAAATATCTGACTGTAAGTCCTAATGACTTTTCTAAAAGTAAAGAACATGAGTTTTAGCACAATAACTTTATGACACCTATAATGACTTTTCAGAGGTTTTCCCTTTTTCTTTTTCTCTTTTGTCTTATTTTACTGTTAGGATTGGATGAGTTTGCTAAAAAAGGTTCAGATAAAGTCTTACTCTGTGCATTACGCTTAAAGAGAATTTCTGATGGACATATTAATTTGTATGAGAACATGTAAGATTTTTATTTTTGCAGACTTTAATATATATGACTATATTACTTTAATTATATCACATTTAAGAATTCTACCTCTAGAATTTGCTGGGCTCGAAGTTCTTTTTCCATTCTGATTTGTTGAATTCTCTTAATTTTTTCCTGTAGAAAAATTATGATAATTTAAGATAATAAAATAAACTAAAAATCTAGGTGAAAAATATTTAAGTAGAATCAAATAATTCAAGATGTAAGTACAGAATTACCAAAGGCTGCCCATGATGGATATAAATTTTAGTTATTTAGTTTAACATCATATATGTGTTCATGTTAAATTAATATGATTATATAAAATTTATCAAAACAATCTGTAAAATACAAATGCTAAATAAGTATATGGAAACCAGGTAAATGAAGCTGATTAAACTAATTTAGCCTGCGAATTTTTACAAATACTTGCAGTTACAATTATACTTATTTGAAGTAAATATAGGGCAGAATAATAGAAAAATAGTGTATCAGGAGTTAGAAAACCTAAGGCTAGTCCTGAGTTACTGTCATTCATTGGATGATCTTGAGCAAAAAATAACTACTCTTGCATAAAATAGGAAAAGGTGTTTGCCCTTTCTCATTATGTCATGAATAAATTTAAAATGCTTAAAAATGTATGTGGTGCCACAAGATTGTAACAAATTAATATTAACAATGGCCATATTATAATTTCTTACTTCATATGGTGAACAGCATAATATTACATTACATTTTCCTACTAGTAAATTGCATTTGTCCTAGGATTTCCAGAGCCAACACATTTTATACTGTTGTATATTATAATACCTGTTCCAATTTCCAGATGCTCATGGTACCTTTCAAGCTATAATTTAATGTTGTTAAACAATTCTTTTTTTTGCACACTGATGTTTTGGTTCCTTGCAGGGGTCTACTGCAGGGTAGTAAGATTTCTGGAATTACTGTTCTGATTTTAGAAGACTGCTCACATTCTATGATTTTGCTATTGGTAATCCTATCTTGGTTTTGAATATTAATTACAGCTTGCCCAAAATAAAAACCCAAGTGTATCTTTTGTTTCATTTTCAAATCTTAGAGAAGGTTGTACTTGATCCATATTTGAAGTATTTATTTAGATTAGAACTTGAGACCTAAGTAAAGCATACTCTTGATGTAATTTTTCTTTTGTCAGTCCTGTAAGGTGGTATGTTCTCAAGTCAGCAAAGCTGTTCACTGTTCTGTTAAGCACATAGATAGGTATGGAATCTTCATCTTAAGTGCACTCAGTCTAAAGGTTTATCTTAACTGTCCAAGTGATTTATATATATATATATATATGTGTGTGTGTGTGTGTGTATTGGTAGTGGTATCATTAGTATTAGCAGAGATAAACAATATTTATAAATTATTATAATACAAGTTTACCTTATAATATTGAGTAACCCCTGAACTGGGCACTTTACAAAAAAATGTCTTATTGATCGTAAAAAAGGAGTTGAAATTATTTTCTTTTTTACGTAAGGCAAAATTGAAGTTCCTAGAGAGTAAGTATTTTGCCTTAAATCAAATAGTAAATATAGAGCCCATCATATTCCAATGCTTTTGTTCCTTCTGCTTACATAATACTTCTGTAAGTTTCCAGAATACTACCTGGAGGACTATCTGGTGATATTAGCCTACTAAGTGGAAAACATAATCCAGAAGCACATGCTACTACTCTATTCTAGGTCTAATGCTGACTTTAAAACAGGCATTATGTAACTGACTATGTGAGTAGACTTATGCTATACTTCAATTCACTTTGCTGGCAATAAGGAATAAGTCAGATGGTATTGTGAAACTAGCTTCAGATAAATATCTTGATGAAAATCTATGATCAGCTCATTTGTATTAATGTTGCTGGAGCATTTGGACCCCAATGCTTTGTCGATGAACAGCAAAAACCATGCATATTTAGGTTCTAGCTACTTCAACACTTTAGGATCACTAAGCTGAATTTAAAGTGCTGGTAAGATTTGATGTATCTCTAGCCATTAAGAAATAGGATAAGCTATTTAAAAAAAAGTATAATAGCAATATTTCACCTTAAAATGAGATATGGACTTATTTTTACATATATATATGTAATATGCAGCAAATATTATATTTTAATAAAGGCATTCATTAGACTACATATTTATAAATCATCTTTACAGTGTTTTCGGCAATGACAATGAACAAACTAAGGAGAAATCCAAGTTTATAACTGACTACTTTATATTATGGTAAAAGAGTTTAACATACAGTTTGGTGTTTTATATCTTTTAAAAAGTGAGCATTTGTTTTGTGCCAGGCACTGTGGTAGACACTTCACATTCATTACCTCATTTAACCTTTTGATGTGTTTATTTTCTTTTACAGTAGAGGAAGTAGAGACTTAGAGGTTAGGTAATTCGTCTAAGGTCACAAAACTCTTAAATTGTGGAGCCCAAATTCAATTCTAGGTTGCCTGACTACAAACTAAATTCTGAAACCCAATTCCATATCAACTCTTTCTAATCACACTGTTTTAGTCAACACTGGAAAGAACCTTAGAGTTAGCCACATCAAATCCAACCTAGGCCATTTACTTAGCAGCTATTTCTAAAACACAATTAACTTCACACTCAGAAATAACTACTTGCTATTTAAAAACTTTTAAAGAACAGTAGTTATCCTCATTTACTTTCTGCTTTAATGATTACAGTGAATATACGGAGATGGGAGAGTAGTTCACACATTCCCATCTTAAATAGAGTTGAATATTTTGTCATGTAATACTTTATAAGAATTTAAAAATCACTTATATTTAATTTTGAAAACTACACAAAGGAGGGATATGGTAGATATACAGTAGAATGCTGCTGGAATGATGGTTTCTTTATTTTTTGCAGCATAGTTGGCCCTCCATATCTGCAGGTTCTACATCCATAAACTTTACTAACCATGGACCAAAAATACTCAGAAAAACAATTTCCAGAACATTTCAAAAAGCAAAATTTGAATTTGCCTCATGCTGCCAACTATTTACATAGCACTTACATTGCATTAGATATCATAAGTAATCTTGAGATGATTTAAAGTATACAGGAGGATGTGCATAGGTTATATGCAAATTATTCACCATTTCACATAAGGGACTTGCATCTGCAGATTTTGGTATCCGTGGGGGTCTGGAACAAATCCCCTGTGGATACTAAGGGACGACTGTTGTAATTTTTTAGTAACTCTGAAAGCAATCACTAGCAATGGAGGCAAACTTTATTCTATATAATTTGAATTTAATTTTTCACAGTATTTTACATTCTTTAGAACAAGCTTTTCTTATTAAAATTTAAGCATTTAAGCAACAATCTTTATTTACTGACACATTAAAAAGTTTGAATGTTGTTCATAATGTCAACTATATTCAAAGTCTAGCAGGATATTAAGAGTATTTATATAAATTTACTGCTTGGTAATTAGTTCTTAAACTTGGAAGCAGAAGACTTTGTTTTAAAATGAAATGAATTTTAACTAATGAAAGATGACAACTTTCTAAATATGATACATAACATTAATGTGAAATACAGTAATTTCAGAAATCAAAATGAAAACAATGTACATATAGAAATATACAATAGATCCCCAAGAAAATGCTTGTGTTTTAAGAATCAGTTCCAATGCATAAACATACCTGTTGTTTCATAATCTTTATCTGTTCTTTCTGCTTTCGCTTCTCCTCAGCAGCCATTATTGCTATGATGAAAAATCGAAGCATAGATATCATCAGAAAAGAAATGAAGAAGAGATGCCTCTTAAGCATTGCCCAACACTCACTCTTCAAGTTTATGTTACCATTTAAATCACCCACCTTGCTGTTTTTTAGCTTCTTTGGCCACCCGAGCCTGTTCCTGCTTTTGCAGTTTTCTCAAAAGTTTTATTTGTGCTGCTTGCCTGGCTATTTCTGAAAAACACAAAATTTCAAGGAATGTTATCAACAACTTTACATAACTGCTAACCTAAAAACAGTAACCTTGAAACTGGTATCATCATGAAGGACATAATTTTTAAGAAAATTGCCGAAGGTTAGATACTAAGTAGGAGAATGGTGTGGCAGAAAACGTCACGTTCACTTCCCCTAGAAGCTGCCAGAGCAGTTCATCAAATATGATCCCATAAACAAAACAAAAATGATGCTTCCCTCATCACAGAAGCTAACATAAGTACTTTTTTCCACATTTCATGTACTCCTCCCTTAGTAGGAAAGTAACCACTAATCTGTAAAAATGGTGATTTAGCTTCAGTCTTAAAAATCACACAATATATAAAAAAAGAAAAAGAACCCAAAATAGAACAAGGTCCCCAAACTTAGTATTTCAATCAGCTTTATAAATAGTAGTTTCTGAATCCAGTTTATTTTCATTTATGTAGAAAAGAGACTAAATCTCCTAAATAAAAAGAGTACCAAATGTCAATAGGTTTTAAGGACAACCTTGTTCTCATAATTTTTAAGGACAAATGTATGAAACTAGGATAGACTGACATAATTAATGGCCCCAATTAATTCCTCCCTCTTTCCAAGCCATCTGTAATGTGACTTTGCAGTTCCTCTCATTAAAACGTGGTATATATTTTCTTGTGACTTAATTCTGAGTTCAGCCAGGTGATCTTCTTTGGCCAATGGGATGTTATCAGCATGATGCAAGTAGAAGTCTGAAAGTGTACTTGAAAGAGTAGAAACACTTTTAGTCTTGTGCCTTGCCTGTTACTATGAGGACATATTTGGGCTAGGCTGCTGGAGTTTGGGACACATGGAGCCAGGTGAATCCACAAATGTGAACAAGCCCAGTCAAGAACAGCAGAGATGCCTAACTGCCTGACTTACCTCCAGCAGACTCCATCTCATCTGCACGAATAATTAATGCTTAGTGTTGTATACCACCGAGGTTTTGTGGTTGGCTGTTTCCTAGCAATATTGTGGCAATAGGTAACTGATTCAGAAAGCATGTCGTGTCATGCTTTCTTCTGCTGGCAAACTTCATCAGAATACTTCCAACTATAAAAGTGTCATATCATAATAGCATTCATAAAATCATTTTAGAAAATAGTACTTTACATCAGACAGTTTAAACTATGTAGCAGATGAAGAGTTTTAAGAAATTTATATATCATATTCATCAATAATGAATATGAATATGATTAGGTAATATCTGAATCATTTGCACTCTACTAATAAATCCCACCATTTATTGAACTGTTGTATTAAATTCACATGATCTACTTTAATCTTCCTAACAACCTTATGAGATAGGCAACATTATATCCAGCTTACAAATGAAATAACTAAGGTTCATAGAGGTTAAATAGCAGAGCCAAGATATATACCCAGGACTTTCTAACTTCACAATCCTTATGCTATTACTTCTAAAATCCCTTAAGGAAATTTGAATGCCTTGAGATTTTTAAAAAAAGTTAACCCTATGCTCTTGTAACAGTTGAGGTGAAGTGGGTTATTATGGCTGATTTTCTATCAAGACTTAAAAAAAGGGGAGGGGATATAAAAGAGTCTGATTTTATCTAGTAAATGTGAAGTGTTAATGAAAGATGAAATAGAAGTTGATGCTACAGTATATCTCCAATCTTCCAATCATTTTCAACATTAGGTTTTAAACATCATCAAAAATTTCAAAGCTACGTAAAAAGAATCTCTTGTTCACTAAATATTCTTGGAAATAAAATTGTATAAACTGGCCTACAGAGTTGGTGAACTCTGATAATAATGCACCTGAAGGATACTGTTCCCATATGTGATAGATCCAGAAAAAATATTTTTAACATTTAAGAATTGAAAGCTTTCATTGAATTCTGCTACAAAGACCTAAATCTGTCTTAAAATGTAAAGATGTGTTAAGTCATTAAAAAAAATGTTTCCTAGGAAAAGTGGCATAACTATGATGTTTTCTTCCAAGTTAAACTGATGCTCTCTAATAGAATTTTGGCTTATAATAAGGAAATTCTAACACATATTTATAGATTTATATTTGTATATGAATGTATCAATTTCAAACTCCACACAGGTTGACAGTAATTTTTATATTTAAACTCTTAGGTCAGAAAAACATTAAAAAGTTCAATTTTTTTGCTTTAACAAGGAAGACACAATTTGGGATAACCACTAAAAATTTATATAGCCTATGGAGGAATAATGCTCCCAGACTTCAGACAATACTACAGAGCTACAGTAATCGACAGCATGGTACTGGTGCAAAAACAGACATATAGACCAATGGAACAGAATAGAGAGCCCAGAAATGAACCCACAAACTTTTGGTCAACTAATCTTCAACAAAGGAGGCAAGAACATACAATGGAATAAAGACAGTGTCTTCAGCAAATGGTGTTGGGAAAACTGGACAGCAGCATGTAAAGCAATGAAGCTAGAACACTCCCTTACACCATATACAAAAATAAACTCAAAATGGATAAAAGACTTAAACATAAGACAAGATACAAGAAACCTTCTAGAAGAAAATATAGACAAACTATTATCTGACATACGTCTCAAAAATGTTCTCCTAGAACAGTCTACTCAAGCAATAGAAATAAAAGCAAGAATAAACAAATGGGGCCTAATGAAACTTACAAGCTTCTTCACAGCAAAGGAAACCATAAGTAAAACAAAAAGACAACCTACGGAATGGGAGAAAGTGTCTGCAAATGAAACCAACAAAGGCTTGATCTCCAGAATATATAAGCAGCTCATATGACTTGATAAGAATAAAACAAACAACCCAATCCAAAAATGGGCAGAAGACCTAAACAAACAATTCTCCAAGGACAACATACAAATGATCAATAGGCACATGAAAAAATGCTCAATATCACTAATTATCAGAGAAATGCAAATCAAAACTACCATGAGGTATCACCTCACACCAGACAGAATGGCCATCATTCACAAGTCCACAAATGATAAATGCTGGAGAGACTGTGGAGAAAAGGAAACCCTCCTACACTGCTGGTGGGAATGCAGTTTGGTACAGCCACTGTAGAAAACAGTATGGATATTCCTCAAAAGACTAGGAATAGACTTACCATATGACCCAGGAATACCACTCCTGGGCATGTATCCAGAAGGAACCCTACTTCAAAATGACACCTGCACCCCAATGTTCACAGCAGCACTATTTACAATAGCCAAGACATGGAAACAGCCTAAATGTCTACCAACAGATGACTGGATAAAGAAGAGTGGTATATTTATACAATGGAATACTATTCAGCCATAAAAACCGACAACATAATGCCATTTGCAGCAACATGGATGCTCCTGGAGAATGTCATTCTAAGTGAAGTAAGCCAGAAAGAGAAAGAAAACTCCCATATGAGATCGCTCATATGCGGAACCTAAACAAACAAACAAACATAAATACAAAACAGAAACAGACTCATAGACATAGAATACAAACTTGTGGTTGCCAAGAGGGCAAGGGGTGGGAAGGGATAGACTGGGATTTCAAAATGTAGAATAGATAAACAAGATTATACTGTATAGCACAGGGAAATATATACAAGATTTTATGGTAGCTCACAGAGAAAAAAATGTGACAATGAATATATATATATATGCTCATATATAACTGAAAAATTGTGCTCTACACTGGAATTTGACACAACACTGCAAAATATTATAAATCAATAAAAAAGTTAAAAAAATTATATAGCCTAACTTTTATAGTATGAACAATTGGAGAACGTGCAAAAAAAAGTTTTAAAAAAGTTAGGGACACTATGGAGGAAGAATAATGAATTGAAGGCCTAGAAAATTTACTCAGGCTCTGAGGAATAAACTGTTCCCAATATCTTCTCATTTGTTTGGTTTATGGTTGCTGAATATGTTATCTGATACAACTTTTGAAATACTAATTCGAAAAATATCTTTCATGGTTGAAGAATTTATTTGTCATTAAATTTCAAAGATAAAAGTTTATTTTGAAATAAACTTTATTTTTACATAGAATAAGGGATATTTTGGATATACTGCATTTGATTCTTCGATGCATTTTTAAACATGTCTAAAATCACAATGTGTCTGCAAATTGGCAGCACTTTTCTTAGCAGTACATCTTAAAATAATGGTGTATTGTATAGACTATGGCATCTCAGATTCTATGATGTATGAAATGGACAGGTGCTACTAGATATTTTAGACAATTTCAGATATGAATGGCATTGGCTCATTAACAAGAAGGTTTATTTAGATAGGTTGAAAATTTTTTTCATATTCAAACTCTGTCAGATTCTTACCTGTATTTTCTGAGAAATTAGAGAGCTCTCCTTTCACAGTGCCTAAATGTACATTCAAAGTTTATATATTTTTTTTACTGTTCTGAATCTTTCTTCAAATTAAGTCTAGTTTTTCAGTCTAGGACAGTCTTTATATGATAATAATATATAACAGAAACTTACAGAATCCCCTCAGATAACTCCCTCAAACCGTTAGTGTAGAAATCTTTTAGTAATAAAAGGGGTGACACTGATTCATGGGTAGTTCCTTTTCTTCCCAAGGAAAGATATGCATATTATACCACACTTACTTGTAAATATTAATAATTATTACTTATTTATGGTTATATATTTAATATTTATATACATGTCGAGAAAGAACATGTGTACACAATAAGGTCAAAAGTAAAAGAATTTGCAAAATGTAACATAACACAACAGGGAGAACTATGTAATGGAATACAAATCAATATGAAATCTAGAGGGAGAAAAAATTGGATATAATTTGAATAATTAACTTCTACTTTCTTAAAATTTAGTTAATTTTGCAAATATAAAGTTGCCATTGTGGATTTTGCAAATATAAAGTTGCCATTGTGGATATTAAGTATTAATGCTATTTGTATTAGATATGCAAAACATGCATGAAGAGCTCACATTTGGGGTATCAGCTAATTTCAAGTCTTCCTATTTTATGCAAACAATGCACATTCCCCACTATTATACATTCTTCAGAAGAGTCAGTGGCTTACTGAAAATACTAATTTTTTAAAACTCATCATGTATGGCTGCATCTGTTAATAATATTAACTTTTTAAAAAAACCTTCACTAGCAACTATTCAGGGGAGATAAAAATCTTAATAGAATCCAACTAAAACAACATAAAAATATTTAACTAACTTTCTAATTCAGAAAAAAACTTATACAACATTAAGTTACATTCCAGGCAGTTACCTTATATGCCATCAGTGTGAGTGTGAATTGGTGCAACCTTTTTGGAGATAATATTTGTCTGCTAGCTACCAAAATTGAAAATGTACATTCTCTTTGATTCAGAGATTCTATCTCTGGGATTTTATGCTATAGATAGCCATACCTGTAGAAAGCTGTAAAGATATGTGTAATATGTACTTACTGCACCACTGTCTGTGATAGCAAAGATAAGGAAATAGCTAAAACAGTCATCCAAAAGAGACTAAATAAATGAAGTATGGTAGAATCATACACAGCATCACTTACTATTCAGCTATTAAAAGCATAAAGGTTGATTTTCAAGTGTGGATACAGAAAGATGCTCAAGACAAATTAAGTAGGAAAAAGCAAGCTGAACAGCACGTACATAAGTCATTTATCTTAGAAATCAAGAAGGATATATATGTAACACAACATAGCATATATGTGTATGTGTGTATATATATGAGTATTTGAAGGTGTGTGTATAGAGTGTATGTACATATCTCTGACTAGATTAACAAAAGATTGTTAATAATAATTCCATTCATGAGTATCTTCTGCAGAAAGTATTCTGTTCTATGAGCTTTTATCATGGATATTTGTTTTATAATAAAAACAAAGCAGCTACAAAGAAGTCAATATTATGATGATATTTAAAATAAATAAAAACAAGCCAGGCTTTTCGACCAGAGAAAACCCATGAGAAGTAAAATCCTATAGTCTTTTAAGTCAGTTTTTATTATTAAACCTTTATTTTACACTGATATATATGTTTATATATATGCTAGTGAATATAAGACACCAATACATAAACTGATATACATTCAGATAGACTTCATAAGAAGTCCCTCACGAGAAGAGGATTCACAGTTGTCACTAGTAACTCAAACTCATACCAGAACTATTTGATGTTAGTCTTTTTCATGGGAACTTCATACTGATAATTTATGTACAATTCTGAATCACAAATACATTTGAGGTTATTATGCGTACTCCGGGCTTGATAGTGATACTTTCTGGTGGTCTTAAAATAAACATTTTTGAATTAAATCTACTAGTTGGGCATTTTGAAAATATATGCAATATGTCCAGATTACAGAAGAACCTAAAGACTGGGGTTACTTACCAGTAATTGGAGTTCTCTGACTGAAAATTTACTCCACAGATCCATATATTTTGGAGTTATTCCCTTGTACCACCTCAAGGAATCGGGAGCTGTTAAAATGAGAATTTCCAGAAGGTTGACACAACCTTAAGGCATGTGCCAAGTGCTGGTAGATTCCCTTTCTGTGTAAGCCTTAAAAGCTTATCACCTACTTTTGTAATTCTAAACACACAGGTATGATGTGTTTATGTGTATGGCTCTTGAAAGGAGCTTACGTAATCAAAGAACTCCAGTTACCAGTAGGACTCCTTATTTTCTCATTTTTATTCTAATACAAATACCTATTTTTAGAAATTGAGAGCAGTGTCAATTATTCATAAGTCAAAAATATAAATACTTACTTTTTTAGTATGATTACTATAGTGTCAGATATATAATGTTTCTTACCTTGAGCTTGTAGTTTTCTCAGCAATTTGGCATCTGTGTTGTCTAGAAATTCAGCACTGCCAACATTTGGAGGTCGACCCTTCCGACGTCTCATCCTGGACTCCTCTCTTGCTCGCTGTCTATCTGGATTTGGTGGTCTTCCTCTACGACCTTCCATTGACCTGATACGGGGAATGATATCCTCTTCTTTCAAAAGACACCACTGCATTCCCTTTTAATTAACATTTTATAGAAATATGTATTACAAACAAGATAAACACAAGGGATCAATAGGTCAGAAAATTCTAGGCAAATTCACAGATATTTTGAAATTTATAAAGCTGGTACAAACTTTAAGAATTTTATTTTTAATTAAATTTATATATATAATTATTCATGGACTTTGACATATTTTTGACATTCTTAATGACTTGAACTTTAAATATATAAAGAGATTTATATCTGTATCTATAAATATATAAATAGGTATACATTTTTAAATCACCATTTCTGAACTATAATGACCATAAAGTTGGCAGGTATTTGAAAACATTAGTTGTGTGATGACGCCTCTATGGATTGTCTTCATGGATTAACAGTTTAACCAAACATTAAGCTATCCAAATAATAGATGAAAGTTTCTCTTATAGAAGGAATGTAAGAGTTAGAATATCAGCATTTTGCAATATCTGATTAATGTATCAAAGCACTGAACTTGAATGGTTGCCAATCATCAGAAAGAGAGACAACCAGACAGAAATTATATTAGCCTCCTGATTGAGATTCACTTCATCACCTATAAATTAGTCTTGTCCCCTCTATCCAAAGAAAATCAAACCTAGATCAGATTTAATTACTATAACTTCACAGGAAAAATAGAGTGAGAAGTAAACGTTAAACTACACAGTGAAATCCAGTCTAGGAAATTCTACAAATTTCTTCAACACTTTCTTCAACAAATTTCAAGAAGTAAAAAACAAAACAAACAAAAATACTGTGGGGAGATTAAAGGAGCCTTACAAGATGTATCAAATAATCCCAATGTGGAGACCTTATCTAAATCCTGATTCCAATAGACAAACTGTTCATAAAATTATGACAATTAGGGGACATGTGAAAATCTGAACAATGATTGTTATTTCAAAGTGTGATAATGTAGACAACAAGAGTCCTCATCTTTTAGGGATACAAATGGGAACATTTATAGATGATATAAGATGTATACTATTTGCTTCAACAAATTATGGAAGAGGAGAAGTAGATGGGGGTATATGTAAAATAATACTGACCATATGATGATTTCTAAAGCTGATGATGGGTATATGGTCTACTTCTGTGTGTATTTGAGGTTTCCCATTATAAATCTCCTGATGGAAACACATTCACCAGTGTAATAGAATATTATAGGAATAATCTTGTTCAGTGTATAGATACAATCAAAGTCTGGCTTTCATTATCCTCCATATGTTAATCAAAACAAATACATTATTGTATGTGATGAGCTGTTTTTCTCTCAAAAAATACATTATTATATTATGTTACATATAGTCCAAATCAATCTGTTCAGATACAGGAAAGGCATCTTTTAAAAATAATCCTTCTAAAATAATTGTTTGGTTATTTCTTATTTCCTTTTTAAAGAGCTAATTCCTTTAGTGTGAAGGTTAAGAAAATGTTTTAAATGTGCTTTTTCCCTTAAAAGAATCTCAAAATAGAATTGAACCACTGTAAGCAATTCTGCATCCAAAAAGAATCTGAAGTTCTTAAGTTTTATTTTATGCTATGACACCTAGCCTGGGGCAAGAGGTCTATGAATATCTCATTCAATCGATACTAAAAATACAAATACTACTCCTGCTACCAAAATGAATGATAGTTAAATCCACATTCCAAGCACTGTGCTTAGTTCCAGGCACTTCAGATACGTTACATACTTTAATCTTCACAACAATACTATCTAATATGGTGGATCTTATTGCACCTACTTTACAACTGAGGGAATTCAGGCCCAGCTGAATACTTTCCTAAGGTACAGAGGCAAAAAGGAACAGAACTATGATTCTGTCTCACTCTGTGCTCTTAACCACTACACGTACTTAATTGATGTTACAAAGGTGTTTTTATACTAGATAAATCATTGATCACAATATTCAGCCATGAAAGCACAGCCAAGATTATGTCAAGGAAGGATTGTGTCAGGAAAAAATTAATGCATATAATCCATATCTCTATGTTTAAAATAGTATCTATACAATTCTTTTCAGTAATTCCTATGTCAAAAATAATTTTACAAATTAATTCTGAGGAAAAAAATCATTTTTGGCTGAGATTTCAATGAAGTCAACAGAAACAATAGTTGTACTAACGGCATTTTCATGCCATAAGCCACTAAGAAGGAAGCCATCAAAACATTTTTATGTTCACTAGTCTGGGAAGCTTTCGATTAGCTTAGGTTCTCATTTTTCTATTATGCTTTTAGGCACCAAGGCAGCATGCGTCACATAAATTGAAAATATAAAAGTGACATTTGTGACACTTGGAGTAGAAGAGAAAGACTAATAAAGGAGTCTGTAAAGGAATCTGCATTCAGTTTTTAAAGTATCTTATTAATAATAAAATCAACTTTTAGCCAAGATTTAAGGGTTCGATCAATTTATCTTTTTTTAATCCAGTTACAATTTTACATAGTTACATTTTATTCAGCTAGGAAAATATACCTGTGTCAAAAAAAGGAACAGAATATGTTGGTGCCCCAAACTTATCAGACAAATATACTGACATTATCATTTACATTTTTGCCCTTGGCATTTACAAAATAAATACTGCCTAAGGGAGCTGCATAATATTGGTCTACAAATAATATCTTTACACTTGGATTTTAGAAAATGAGAAAAGGATTGTTAGGAATCTGAAGCTTATAGTACAGCCTTAATTCACTGGTTAGCCAAAGTAATTGTGGGTAAGGAAAAATAAAAGTAATTTTCTTAATAAATTTTTCCTCAGAAAAAGCAAATACAATTCATATCACTTAATTCCTATGCTATAAATTTTTATGAATCAGAAATTATATATCAAAAGAGTCAATTTATTAAGTTTATTCTTACTTTCTATGACTAAGATAGTAAATGGTTCCTGAAAATAATCTTTCTTGATTGATTTAAGAGATATCAGTAAAAAGAAAATAGATTATCAGCACGATGGATGGTAACAGATAAGGCCACTTATACCACTATGATTTCACTATCAAGAGTTACCAATTTAAACCTTTAGCAATAACATACTCACTTCTGTAAATACTACAAAAAGAGAGAAGGGAAAAAAAGGGTTTATATTTTATTTCAGAAGACTAAACAAAATAATTAAGGTTAAGTAAATGAGATAAGTACACTATATAATATACACTGTAATAACTTATAGAAGTACACTGTAAGACTGTAATGTATTATACAAACAGTTGAACATTTGTTGAAGTACCTTATCAGTACAAGGTAAAATATTTTCTAAAGGTAAGCTAGAGAGAGTTCTGCCTTCCAAATGACCAACATTTTAAACTAGGACCTCAGGCTTAGGCTATTCTAATGCAGGTGATTCAAGAACCGCACCATGTCAGTAGTAATGAATTTGAAAGTTTACAGGTTGGGACAGGAAGCTGTCTCAACTGTCCACTTAAAAAATAATGATAGTCTCAAGGCCTGAGAATTAAAAGTAGAAAGGTAGGTAAATACATCAGTCTGTTTTGGAGAGAGGACTGCCTGAATGTGAAGGAGAGAAGTCTGAATGCAGACTGGAAAGGTTAGTAAAATTTGTCTCTCTGAGCAACACAGAAAAGGGAAATGGTAGTGAAGTTCTCTTCCTGGACAAATTTAAGATACAGGATGGAGAAATACTTGAGAAAATTGGAAATAAAGTTATTACTCTTTGGTATTTTAAACTTTAAAAACAAAATAGAGTTTTAAAAGAAAATATTATTTCAAATGAATTAGTTTTTAAATGTTTCTGTTTTCAGAAATTCAAAAAGATACACGAAGTTTAATTTAAATATGAGTATTTCAACATTTCTATTATTCTTCATAAGTGATACTTGAACATCTGAACTGTCTAATTAAGGGGGTTTCCTATATTTCACTGATGGCTAATGTCAATTTGTGGCTTACTAGGAATATGTTTAGGTCTTAATGGGATGCGTTATCAAGTCTCATTCTTGCTTCAATTTTATATTCTACCATGTCTTTGTTTTTCTTTTGTTGCTCCCATTTTGTTTGATTTTATGTACTTGGAGGCTAAGTTTATTTTGAGGGGAAAGCAGTATATAAGTAAATGAAGTAAACCAGTCCACCAAAAGCCAATTCACTGAATGATCTATTTACCAATTTTCTAAGATTTTTTGTTTTTTAAATTTTAGTATCACCAAGACTTTGCTGCAGCAATTTCACCATGGATTTGTAGTTCTGGGGCACTGAGTGTCAATTTCCCTGTTAATATTTGAGATGCCTACTACTTCTTGAAAGCTCAATATTATATAAGTGAATGGATGAACTTACTCCTATTTTTCAGGATCAGGACCTATACCTATCCCAGTCTTTATCTGGTAATAAA
Source organism: Camelus dromedarius (assembly GCF_036321535.1). Lineage (NCBI taxonomy): Eukaryota > Metazoa > Chordata > Mammalia > Artiodactyla > Camelidae > Camelus > Camelus dromedarius. Next base: position 36,801,962 of record NC_087439.1, read on the forward strand.
ACAGCTGTGGTGAATGTTTTAAATCTAGATTAAGGTATTTGGTCTGACAATTTTAGGTCTGTCAGTCATCCAGGGAATTGATCATTTACCAAATTGATTATTGGCTAAATAATTTTCAATAAATTTAGCCATGGCTCAAGCAAAGTTAATTTTTTTCCACTATCTTTCTCTTTGTAAGTACACTTTCAGAATCTTTTACTTCCTAATAATTAATTTATAAAAACACTTTTAGAATGTCATACCTAAAAGGGAATTCATCCTAAACAATTCCTATAATATATACACCTCACATTACAGATGAAGAAATGAAGGCCTAGAATAGTAGGATTCAGTTGTTCAAAGTCCTGCTAGGAATCTAAGAAAAACCTGAGGGCACAAGCAAAGCAAGGGTATCAAATATTTTTGACAGAACTTGACATTTTATATTTTAAGAAAAACATTAAAGTTATCATCATGAGAAAAATCAGAATTTTGTTGGATTTCCTTACATGTAATTCAGTTTAGCATTACATCTATTTTTAGCTACTTTATGGTTCCAGAGGTAGGTAGTGAAAGTTTTATATACCATGTGCTTTATAGCACTAGGGATTATTAATCTTAATAATAAAGTTTATTAATACCATATACTGAATAGCGCTTAAAAGATGTGAAACAGTAAGAACGGCTATCTAAGCTGTAAGATGGATGTCATCTATTAAAAACAGTTAAGATGTGGTTAGATACAATTGTTTCCACAATATTGACTCTGCTTTCCAGTTATTCAGAGTATGTTACCCTGGAAATTAGTACTGCCAAATATCTCCTTAGCTTTAAACTTGGATTCATAAAGTTGGCTTCCTAGTATAGGCCCTTGCTTAGCCATCAAAAATCCTACCTGGTAGATTAGTGATATAAATTTCCAGAGTTTAAGATTTCTGATACTGATCTTTCATGTTCTCAATGTCCATATGTGCCCACAGCTATGTTGCTTTAGGTGTGACAGTTAACAGCAGAGTTGAATTAGAACCCTCGTTGTTGACTCCCAGTCTTTTGTTCTTTACTTACTTGAAATAATTTCCAGCATTACAATCTGGCCAGAGACTGTGTGTTGCTTGCTTTACTGTGAAGTCTCCCCTTATTCCTTATTTACAAAACCCTGATATTAGCCAGACAGCATTGTGTTTTATCTTCCCCAAATAAGCTTTTCTAAACCACTGATTATAACTTCTATTTCTTTTGTACTCTTCAGTTTCTCTATTAGCATTAGTTTTTCCTCAAAGCCAGGCTTTCAACGTCATTTCTGTAGTGCAATGTATTTGCAATTTTCTTTATGGAAAATATCGTTAGGGAAAATTTATTTGGGAAAAAAAATGCCTGGCACATTAAGTATTTGCCACAAATATTAACTGATTAAATGACTAAGACAAAAATTTCTTTTTAGTAAGAATTATACATATTTTTCTTTTCTCATGGCATTATACTATTTAAAAAACTTTAAAAAAATACATCTCAAGTAGAGAAAGCAATATTTTTTTTCCAAGTCACTTTTAACTTGTTCCTGCTTCATATTGTTCCTTTTCTTTGCTTTTCTGGACTGAATACAGTAGACGCTCATTAACCTATGTTAGTGAACTTTCTGGTTGAAAAAAATAAACTTAATTGTTATATTTATGCTTAAATGTTTTGTTCCCTACAATTCACAAAAAATATTTTCCAAAGTAGATTATCAGATATTTTGAAAGAATCTTTGTCATTAACAATTTACTATGAAGCCTTCATATATTCCTTAAAAAATGAATGTCTTTTACCTTTTCACCTAAGTATCATATTTAGGTAAGTAAAAATAACTTTATTTTATATTTACCAAAACCTGCCTAACTCAACCTTACTTTCTTTTATTCTGACACTCAAAAATAAAATGAAAACAATGATAAACATTAGTTTCAATTAATTCTTTTTAATGTGATGAAGAAGTCTGTAAAAAATATATTTACCTCATAGCCTTTTCAAAGAGATTTCATTAGCTAAAATAGTTAAAAGAATTTCACTAAGAAGGTAGCCAGCCAGTCTCTCATGTGATTACAAAGAGTATTATGGTTCATTTTCTTCCATGAAGTCTTTCATCCCTAAAATCATGATTTTTATGGAAGCCAGTAGGAAGTGTTTGATATCTCAGGATCAGTAGATACTAACAAGTAGCTGATTTTACAAATCTCTTATCACATTTGTATACCAAAATAAACAAAACTGATAATGAATAGATTAATGTCCCTCCCATTTCTTGTGTCAGCCCTATCTTATTTAATTGAAGGCTTCTCTACCTTAATATTTTTGAGGGTAATCATTAGATTGTTTTCCTTTAATGATGAATTTATTTAAACTTCAATAAATATGAGCTCTCAAATCTCTTATCTTACTGTACTACACACAAAATTAGTCAAGATTTTCAACAAATGTTTGCTATTAATAAATATAAGTATAATCACTGTCTTAGGTTCAGAAATATCTTGAATCAAAATGATTAACTTCTATAAAATAACCATGATTCTCTACAGTAAATGTTATCTTCTAACAGAAATTATCATCTCCTAAATTTCATTTGTAAAACATAGAGCTTTGGAATACCATTGGTGAAATTCTTTAAAGACCCTGAACAAAATTAGAACTTATAGAACTAATATTGGGGTTTTTTTTAGTAAGTTTTAAGAGAAAAAAAAAAAGTATGATGGAAAAAATATTTTTCAGTGCAAATGTTTATTAGGAGATGATTAAGAATACTAATGAATCTATAAATACATCATTTCATTTGCTATCAAACACCCAAAATAAATATATGAAGCTTGGGAAACTCTAGCAGTAACATTTAAAATCATTATGTGCAATATCCATGCATTTGGAAAACTGAATGCTTAGCTTTATTGGATTATAAGGGGTAGATGTATTTATTTTTAAATAGGAAATTGTTTTTCACATTAAATATGTAATACAAGCATACTTTAGAAATTATGAAACATGCAAGAACATAGGGAAAAAAGATCCATTGTCTTACCAATCATTACATCCATTATTAAAATTTTGGCATATCTCTTTCTAGTCTTTCAATATGCATAGTTTTGTTTTTCAATATATATACAGCCATCATACTATTTATACAATTTGTATAAAGGCAGACATATTATATCCATATACAAATTACTGTTTGGTAACACTGTTTTTGTCCCAAATTATATTCTATATCTTCTATAAAATTTAGGCAAATAAAAATTATTACATATTAGTTACTCTAACAAAAACATGTAATCTTTGTTCATTTTCATAGAATTATTATATAATTATACATATTTCTAATTAAGTGTATACTTATACATATTGATCATATAATAAATAAAAAGTATATGGTTCTACAAGTATATGCATCTCTAATTAATTAACTAAATTCTTTTGGATTACTTACCTTTAATTGTTCTTCTCTAAAAGTATCCTGAAATGAATCCAACTTACTAATTTTCTTTTTAACTGAGAGAATTGCTCTCAAAGTTGCTAATATTTTCCCTTGGCAGTCTGCTGAAGTGTTGGCAGCTTAACATATTCTGGATTTAGTAATTCATCATATTTCCTTGATTGGAATTGATCTCTCAACAAGACAATATGCTTTAGAAAACACTGATTATGTTTAATAATAAGTGAATGGATGTCAAAGAACATTCTGCTCTGCCTAATGAGGCTTTATAGATTAAGTCTAATTATCAGTGATACAAAACTAAAATATCCTTTATGTATTGGACAGCAATTAGCTTTCTGCTCAGAACAAAAATCTACTGAATTTAAAAACAAAAAGATGTTTTTGGCATATTTAAATAAGACAAGTAAGGACTTGATATTGATAATATGAACAAAAAAGATTAAAAAATGAGAATTTTTAAATAAAATTACCATTGTCTTCTAATATGTTTTGTGACTAAAAAACTTATCTAGTATATATGGGGTGTAAAAATAACATTGTGGTTTACTAAATTTCTACGAATCTGGTGACAAATTTAGTCAGCTAATTTTTTTTTTTTTTTTTTTTTAGTTTCAAAAGGAAAAAGAAAAACAGAAAAATACTAGAATATATTCCCATAAATAAGTTAAACCTCAGATGAATATATTTTGGCATTTTAGAATTACTGGTTAAAATACAAGTGGATGTGGACATAACTTGTTCCATAAAAAGTCACAGACGACAATGGAAAATAGGTTACATGAGGAATGCAAAAGAGCACTGTCAGAAATCTTGAGTTCAATTATGTCTCTGCCTGAAGTTGTGTGACCTTAGAAAACTCCCTTAATCTTTGAGCTCTCCAAATGAACCTCTTGAAGAATTGGGAAGGCCTCTTCCACCTCTATAACTATAAAATTAGAGGGTAAAGATAGTATAGAAAAGTCTATCTATTCACAACAGAAAATACTAATACCCAGGGAAATTCTTCCTGTGCATTACCATGAGCCAAAAGGGAGAAAGGTTCAGTCACCAGCTTCAGCTGGCTGAGCATTTTAACCTTCTGAAACATTTTCATGCATATGATCTCGTTTTAACCTCACCATAATCCCATGAAGCAGAAGTAAAATTATGATTGTCTCTATTCTGCAGATAAAGAAATTGAAGGAAAAGGGGGCATTATTTTGTTTGAAATCCCAAAATCATTTCATTGATTAACAAGAATCTAGGTCTCCTCGCTCTGTAACTAGGACCTCTTTCAATAGAGCTAATAAGGTTAAAGGGAAAAATAAGCATATGCAGCTTATTCTAAGGAAAAAAGGCAAATCATTCAAGGAAACATATAGGAAATGAGGTTTCAGTGGTGAGTTCTTTGCGATGATTGTGAGGTTGTACATTTAACTCTCAAGTTCAAAGGGAGCTGTGGTGATAGTTTTAGAAATGTATATAATTATTTAAAAATTCAACTTCTGCAAAAAGCAGAAATTTCACTCACCTAATATTATGGAACTCCCCCTGCCCCCATCAAAAAGTTAACAAACCTGTGAAAGCGGATCAAGTAGTGTGGCATATCAAATGGACAAGATCCTTCCAAAAACTAAGGCATACTGATCCTTCCTTGGACTGACTTATAACAATAGGTTTTTCCTATTCAAATTAATTTTTTAAACTGTTTACCTTTCAGGGAACTAATATTTTCTTATATTTCTCATGAACATGCAGATACTTTTATACCTGTATAAACTATAAAATTAATGACAATTAATAAACAGGAAAAAGTTTACTTAAGAAATTTGAAAAAAATATCAAAGCTCCTTGTTACTGAAACAGTAAATTGAGGCCTTGTGAGTGTTTACCACAAAGTTATATGTATAGCTATACGAATTAACTAACAAAAGAGTGTAGTGAAATTTATTCATTTAGGTTATGGTACTACTTTTTGGTTCAAAGACTGTACTTTTTAAAAAGTGGATACCTGCGGTCCATCTCTGGCTTCATAGAAGTCACCCACTCTTATTTTTGCACTGAAGCTGAAATTGTCCCTTGAGATATCCATTATTCCATTTCTGCTGAGATACTGAAAAAATCACATATTTTTCCACTTCAGGTTTTAATAATTACAACCCAGCTTTGATGTATAGCTATCTTCAGGACACTATTGTTCTGCATATTTTATCAAGGGGCTATGGATTTATAAGAGATCAACTTAGGTTAAGTACATTCATTAGTCCCATACAAGAGAATATTTTGTATCAAGGAAATTTATCTGAGAAAGGAGTGTACTTTTTTTTTTCCATAAGCATGCTTAATAGGCACCAAATGTATGTTATTTGGTGAAAAGTATGTACCTTTATTACTTCAGGGTACTGCCTAAGTTTCTTTCCACAGGGAGCATAATATGCTACTTCTCCTTGAAGGCGCCCTCCAAAGTTTCTTATTCTTGTCTCTCTCTGCCAGCTACACATAACAGAAATGAGGGTTATAACATACTTAATTTTAAGGAAGCTTTTAAAAATATAAAAATTTTAAGAATACATGCTCTTTAGAAAACATAATACAAAGAAAACAAATATAAACAGCCAATCATACAACTTAGATACATTTAATACTAAAATAATTTAGATTCGTAGCTAAGTAAATCAGCTAAAATTAATCAAAAACTCAATTTACAAGTATTAAACTCCATTAAATTTTTGAGAAATCATATTGGCGTTACTTTGAGTATTCAGACATATTCAGTAACGTGTCAATGGGTACTGATTTTTCACACTGGAAAAGCTTTAAATGAGTAAAGTAAATCTGGCTCTCTGCTCTTTGGGGATCGTGTCCTTCCAGTGTGAAAATTCTCAGGTCCAATTCAACCATTTTAGCCAAACTCTGCTCAAGTCCCTCAGTTTTGCTCAAAGTGGCTTTCACTATCCTTAAATTTGTCTTTACAAAAACCTCTGATACTCTTAACTGTGTCCCTGCCCTTTGCCAAATGATTTGCTCTTGCTACTTTTTCAGCCATACTCCCACCTGGCTGCACGATCCCATCACAGCTCTGTCATACCTAAACCCAGCTGTCAGTCTTAATTTCTGTTTTCTGCTGTATCAACTTCAGATATATCAGCTTTGCTTTGGTGCTTCTGCTCTGATAAATACTATGCAGTAATATTTACATCTTTTATTAACAGTAGAGAATAAGAAATCAAACATGCATAAATATGTGGGGGGGGAGCATAAAGAGAAATCTTATTCTGCATACCCATATTCCAAAGGAATACGCAGTTCACGCTCATCTGTTACTCTTCTTCTTTTGGAAGTGCCTTCAAGAAAATTCAACCAGTTAACATAAAAGATTAGTTTATATAGATGACAATTTTTTTGATAGTTCTGAAACTTTTCTTAATGACCTGAATTAGTGTATTTCTGCAACTGGCACATTATTTTTAGGTTCTTTTCAACAAAATACATTGTATAAAGTAGAGGAATTTTTTTGCTTTCATCTTGACAGGGTAACTAGTATTTCTAGTGAAAAGACGATGCAAGGAAAAATATATAGCTCTCCTCTCATTTTGTTATTAAAGAAATGGCTAAAGAAGTAGGAGGGAAACAGCAGATAGAAGTTTCAGGAAACTATGTACAGCTGTTTTCTTTGAAAATATGAGTTTTAACATGAAATTTTCATGCTGAAAAATTTCAACAGATGGATCATATATAAAAAAAATAATAAAATTTCTATATCCATATAAATCTATAGTCAAAAACACTTTTAATTAACCTAAAGCACAAAGAATAAGATTATGATTATATGAAAAAATTTTCATAGACAATGATCAAGTTTACCAATACAAATGTATACATCTTAAATTAGTAGGATATTATATTGGTTTGTAGCAAATGAAAGTAAAACTAGAAATTTCCAAGAAAAGAGTAAAATAAGTAAAACAACACAATACTTTCTATACACATCTGTATTTTCTTAGCTATTGAATGAGAACCGAGATTAATTTGGGATTATCAATGTAAAACCTTTTAATGAAGACCTCCAAAAGTTTATAAAAGGTCAAATAGAAAAAAAAAAAAAGATATGGCATGTCAATGGAATAATAATGCTACTAACTGATACAAGTGTCATTGGCTATGTGTTGGTCAGATATGTATCTTATGTAACCAAGTGAGCTCATTTTTAGCAATTATCAAAAAAGTCCAACTGTCAGTCAAATTATAAATTCTAGAAGCATCAACTGAACACAAAAGCAAGAAAATATTCAAACTCCAGAGCTGCTACCAATCAGATCCTTAAATTGGAAGCACAGAGAATAAAAATGGTAATGGGTCATATCCTTTGAAAATGCATGCTGACCTTTCTTAGCCAACCTAAAATCTAGCACTTGATTCCAATGAGATCATTCCCAGAACACTGTATAAATACGAATTCTTGTTATGGTTTGACTTCTACTTCACAATAATAAAAATAAAGTGTAGGTACCAGAGTGTGGACTTGAAGTAAGTGTGGAAGAAGGTGTGCCAAGAAAAGCAGGTGACTGGGATTCAGAACATAAGGCAGCAGGAGCAGAGCCTGGGGCTTTGGCTATGTGGAGGTTACGAGGTGTTGAGTGAGCTGTGAGACTGATGGAAGGGCTTTTGACAGAGGAGGTTGTTTTATTCAGTTTCATTGAAGTTTTCTCTCCTTCAGTATCACTATCTGATTCATCTTGGTCTTTATCATCATCATCATCTTCTTCTGATCCTTCTGTATCTGATTCTGAATTACTATCTGATTCTGGGAAGTAAAAGAAGCATTTGTATATTATAACTAGATAATCACCAACAATTTGCAGTTTGTATCTAAATGGAATAGTTCAGGAATCAGCATCTGTGACTGAGAACTCAAATGAGCAAACTTCCTGAAGAGTCAAGGTAAAATCACTATCTTACAAGCTATTTGAGTACAATATATGAGGGTCATAAATCCTCAGAATTCTTTATTAAAAGTTATCTATTTTACTCAAATCACCAAATTTGAATCATAGAACAGTCCTTTTCACATGACACTATTCACACGATGAGTTTCTGTTTAGTGGTTTCAAAACCACTTTTAATTTAATAAAGAAACTAAAGTATAGAGGAAACAGAATTGATTATTTAAATTAATAGATTCCAGTAGTTTAAGAAGTATACCAGGTTCAGCATGAGGAAGAGAACTCTGGAACTACCATTATCCATTCTTCTGGGCTTTGAGGCAAAAGGAAACAATTTTCTGGCAGAGATGCTTGGCTTTAGGGGCTGCAGTTTAGGTGCAAGATCTCATCAAGCTACACAGGCTTCACAAAAGGCTAGGATCACAGAAATAACTATGGGGAGTAATATAATGGTTTAGTAATTTAAGTTTGTTCTAGCACTGTAGTAGTACAAATGCATCCATTCCTATAGACATATAAAGTCTATTCCTGGAATAAACTTGATAATACAGGACTGATACTTGGACTGTATCTTAATGGTTCCCAGAACAACATCTTTTGTGGAATTGTGTTTTGTGTAGCACTAGCTGCCTAGATTGAAGTTCATTATAAAAACTGTCTTTGAAAGTTATTAATATTGATATTAATTATCTATTATGTAAAGTTATATTTATGGGAACCCCCATAAAAATATTATCAGGAAAAATTGTTCTTACCCTGACCAAGTAGGTTGTTTTTACCTTACAGACAATTTTTTAAATTGTATAACTGATTATATTTTCTTATTCATATTGGCAGATAGAAAATTTACAATTGGATTCGTGGCTGACCAGTAACAAATCCGAAAATTTTTATAATATATATTTCATCTTTGTATTTAAATTTTAAGCTATCTTATGTTTTCAATCTTTCATATAACAAGAAGAAGATTTAAGAAGAAGAAAAACAAAAAGAAATTTTAAAAAACTAGGAAGTGAATCAAATAAAATCAGGGAGTACTCTATATGTTGTTAAATTAATTCTGTGTTGCTAACAGATATCCATAGAGATTTAGGTTTTTGGTATTTTCTGTGATTACAATTTTACCTTTGTTCAAATTATCTAGTGATATAATTTAACAAGTAGCAGAAGAGATGAAAAACAAAGGACAAATGAGTGGTCATGAATTAAATGAAAATTAAGCAAGGTTGTGAAATTATTTCTTAGTTCATGCATCATTTATATTCACTTTAAAGTTATTATTTGTTTAATGTTAAATGAATGACAAAGCTGAGATTTAACTTAGGATTCCCAATTTCAACTATTCCTGTATTTTACCACCCATTATAGAAAGGTTCATAGCTGTGTGAAATGCAGTGAATGACAATGATTTTAAGTTTGTGAATTAATAACCTCTTTAATATGTTTTGGTTCACATAGTATTTGGAGAAATACTATAAACTAAAAAATAGAAAATAACCTGATTGGCTGTCATCAGATTCATCATCTTCATCCTCTTCCTCATCTTCTTCCTCATCATCTTCCTCTTCATCCTCATTTGAATCCTCAGAATCTTTACTACTAGGAATGTCTGAATCTGTTCCTCTAAACTGTTCCACTAAAGATTTCGCAGGATGAGAGTGATGCTGTGTTTTTACCGTGTTTACATTATTGCTAACTGCTTTTTCCTTCCCTTGACTATGCAGTATGGGAGAGGCAGTGGGCATTACCGTTGTCTGATTGCCAGAGGTTCTTCGCCCACTTGTACTCAGATTTACAGGTGAGGGAAAGGGGGTGCTACTTGCAGTAGCAATGTTTTCACTAATCTTACTCTGCATTTTAGTTTTGGTAGTAAGTGCCAGAGGAGCCTCTTGAATGACACTTTGAATAACTCCATTTGGTTGGTGGTTACCTAAAAGTGCATTTGTCAAGAATGGATTAGGGTGGTTGTTTTCTAATGTCTGTTTTGGATGTGCTGGTGAACTAGAGGTTGCTTTTGGATTTGACAAAGCTGCGATAACCTTCTTCAGGCTCTTAGATGACTCCTGCTTCTTTAACTGAGCTGGGAATGTCTGTTTATATTGTTCCTGTTGAAACATAAGTTAAAAAATAAAACAATGTACCATAAGAACAAAGATTATTTCCATTTGCCTTCTGTATCTGACAACAGCTACTCATTTATACAAATTTAAATCATGACATACAAATGCTATAAAAGTAGTTGCAGTGATGACTAGTTGGTTGCTGAACCTTGGCTAGACATAATATCTTTAAAAACTTAATTAGTTTTTACCCTCAGAATATATATGTTTCCTGACTATCCGCCTCTTATTACTATTGCTCCCATTTTTCTCAATAACCTAAACTTAGAAGCCTAAAAATCCTTTACTTTCTTTTTTCCAAGTTAGCCATATTACTATGTCTTTTGGATTCTTTCATTGAAATATTGCTCAAATTTAAGCCATACTATCATTTCTTCCCACCCAGCTCCCAATATATGCTATAGGCCAATGCCAATTTTCTCTTAACATAAGCCATATTTTATTATATTAGCTCTGTGGTCAAAAATTTTAGTGCCTCTTTCATCATTGCCAGCCTTACAAACCCTAAACACTTAATTCTGATACTCAAATTACTATTCAAGTAGGCACTAACTAACCTTCCTTGTCCAACTGGACTATTTACCATGACCTGTGCATGTCATACTTTCACCACCTCCACATTTTGCTATAATCATTTACTTTGCATGAAATGTCTTCCTCTTATAAATTTTAAGCTGATGAAATCCTGCTTAGTCTTTAAAATCCAACCCAAGCAGCTTTCCATATTTGTCCCAGCCAGAAGTACTCATTGCCTCTATCCTTTGAGCTTCCTTATAGTCCCTTATGTTCTATCCTGTATTACCTACAGTAGTCATAATATGAAGTTGGTGGGAAGGCTGGCTCAACATTTTGTAGGATCTACTTCAGAGGGCCTTCAGCACATTAACATTGGAAAGAGTATAATAAAAGAGTTCAGAAAAATTACACTTTTCTTGGGAAAAATTAATTTATAAACCATTTAGCCATAAAATTTACAACTGTAAATAAGAAACAAAAAATTATTTGGCTATCAGAATCTTCATGAAAAGAATAAAATCATATGCATTTTATTAAACTTGTATAATCAAAATATAAAAAACTGAAATAGAATGATCAAAACATTTTAAGCTAATAGAAATAGAGTTGAATTTCGAAAAGTAGAATTCTATGATGAAAATTGTTGGCTTGAAATTAAAATCAGCAGTACTGTCAGCATTAGACCTGGACTCTTAACACTCGAATCAGCAAAGACTTGTGGAGGGTTATTTCACAAGTATAAATGCAGATGGAATGACTTATGAAATATTTTAAAGTGCCAGTACTAAGAAGCAGTAAGCAATTCCTACATGAACTTTATCTTATTTCCATCTTCACTGTATTTGTTTAGAAAATTAATTTGTAACTGAGGCAATGCCTCACAAAGAGAAAATGTTTAACTGGTATTTATTCAGTGAATAAAATATGTAATATTATAGTAAATAATTATATTCTCCCTAAAAATATTTTTATTTTTAAGAATGTTATAGCAAAATTCTTACATAAAATACTTTAATATACTTAATTTTACTTAATATTTATATAATATATAAATATTACATACTACATAAGTATACAGATAATGTACTCATACTTCATATTAAATATATATACCGATTTAAACTTTCAGTTAGAAAAATTTAGTGTATTTTCATTTCTTATAACAAAGTTCTGTCACATAATTATTTTCTATTCCTTTTTTTACAGGTAGTAAATTTTCCTTACAAATACATAGGATCAAACCAGTCATGAGAATAAGAACTTTCTGAAATTGCTCCTTACTCTGTAACTCTGAATAATCACGTCTCATATATTGACATCTGAAGGTTTTCAAAAATAACCAAAGATACTGTATTTTATCCCAAGACTAGTATCAATTACTCTTCTACAGCAAATAGGCTATCTTTTTTGATTTTGGGGTGGTACATAAAAAGCAGGAAGGGAGGAAATAGAGACCTGTATAGTAGCAAATGTCTTACTACTTTAAGATACCCACTTGGCTGACAGGACTATGGGAAGAGAGAGGTTCAAAGCTTTGTCCTGACTCCAAGCTCTTGCTCCCCCTGCCCCTGGCTGAGTTTTTATGGACCACACAAAAAACCTCTGAGCAGAGTTGGACAAAAAATTTTCACTCCTGGTCTATATATTCAATTAATGTATATTGATTTGAATTAAATGTCTACCGTGTAAGGCTATAAAAGGATCCAGTGATTAAATAACACTCAAGAAAATCACAGACTAGTATGGAAGGGAGATACACAGTAGGCAGCATGAAACAATTGAGATCATCATGAGAAATGAAGCAAAATTCTATGTTAGACTGTCATATAAAGAAAGAGAGCTGATATAAGAAAAGTATTTATAAAATATGCTTTAACTCATAATATCATCATAATAATAAAAAAGTAGTCATTTAGGATTAAGTCTAATGTGAATGTACATTCACATAAAATATTTCCCATTAATTACCATTATCATTTCAGAAACACCAAATTATTTAAATCATGGGCTTTAAAATCAGAATGACCTTGGTTTAAAATCTGTCTGCTCTTAATTTGTTATGTGATGTTAAAAAGTGACTTAACCTCTCTGAGCCTTAATGTCTTTACCTCACACAATTGTATAAGGATTACATTAGAGCATATGTGTAGAAAGCCTAGCTTGGCTACATTTATTAAGCAAGTATTTAATAAATGACTTTTTTATAGGCAGTCCTATGAAAATCTTTCAATAAGAATTTAGGAAACTTTTTGAAAAAATTAATAAACCTTTCATAATGCAAGTAACTCGATGTGGCTCTGTAAAATTCAGTCATCTTAAAGTGGAATATATATTAATGAAGAATTAAAATAACCCAAACAATGTAATTTTTAATTTACTTAATTTATTCATGGAGAATTAATAATGTGATGCCAATAACAATAACTCCTTATGACTGAACAGTGCATGACAGGTTGTTGTATGCATGATTATGATACCACTGGTCATTCTATTTAGATCAGTGATTCTCAAACCTGGATGCATATCTGAATCACTTGGAAGCTTTTTAGACATACAATATCTTAGTCTCAACACAAGAAATCCTGATTTAAAATTGTTCTGAGGTGGTTATTTCTTTTTTAAAGTTTTCCAGGTGATTCCAATGTACACTTAGGCTTGAGAACTACTCATTTAAATTCTCAGAAGAGTCTGATTTGCTCAAGTCATTTTTATTTGAGCCTGCTGTTAAATTCTTCACAGTAAGACAAGAGTCAATGGACAAGGACATTGTGACTTTTTTGAGAAAGAAAGGCAGCTTATCATAGTGGTTAAGAACAAGGACTCCAGTACTACACTGCCTCAGTATGAATTGTAGCCCCATCACCAAGTAGCAGTGTCCTCTTGGGAGAGTTATTTAAATCCTATGAATCTCAATTTGACCATCTGTAAATAGGCAAAATAGTATTAGTGGTATTTATAGATGTTAGTATTCAATGAGTAAATGCATCCATCGCTCAGCACTTAAGGAATGAATGAATGGCTAGCAAATAGTAAGTGCTCTACAAGTCTTTGCCAATGGTTAGGATGCCTAATGATGATTTTTATAACCAAAAGTCAGGATACTCTGTTCAAATGCAGTATTTTTCTCTAGTCTGAGTGAGTTCTAGAATAAAAAGCACTGGTTATTTAATTACTAGAATTCTACTGGACATATGAATGTAGACTATATAGTAACATAAAACTAACAGCAAAAAAACAGATGAAAAAAATTCTGTGATTACATGTTTCTGGTGTTTATAAAAGTAAAGTTACTCAAAATATTTTGTATTTCATATAATTCATTTAAAATGGTAAAGGAAAATGATTCTTTATAAAGGATTTGTACACTTTAAGTTGATAAATTACAGGACTACAGATGTAAATCACTCAAGAGTTCATTTCTTTAAAGAAGAATATCCTGATATTATGAAAAAAGGACATTGAAAATAATTGTGAGGTATGTCTTATGTAAACATATTTCTCTCCTTACTGCTAAATCATTAAACCTGAGGAAAAATGATAAGATTGTGTTGCCAAAAATACATTAAACAGGTGTGTATGTAAACATAAAATCAGAGAAATTTAGTTTTCTAATGTGCATATTCTATCCCTGGTGACCAAGAAAGTATAAAAATAAGAGTAGAATTTAGTTAAACTTGTAAGATTATATAAAAGCTCTTTTTCTAATAATAAAATTATTCTACAAATATTTTTAACTCACCCGTTTGGACCGCAATTCACTGGTCAAAGGACTAGATTCTTCAGAGGTATTTTTATTCCCTGCTTTAAGTGCATCAGGAGAAGGAACTATGAGTTTCATGTAAGTTTCCTTTTTGGCTTGATTTACCAAAGATAAAGGTTTCACATTGGACACCAATCCCGTAGACTGTATTACACTGGTGTGTTTGTTCACAGATTCCTCCTTTGCCTGAGAGCTTTGGAAAATAAATGGAAGCTGCTGTGACAAAACCTGAGGCTGCTTCTGCTGGGATTGGAATGATGAGTGAGTCTGGGGTTCAGACACAAGAGGTAATGGCTGGTGTATTCTTTTTTCCTGGGCTTTTTCAGTTGCTTTCTGTCCTTCTGCTTTTGGGTCTGAAATACCATGTAATAGCACCTGTAGATACAAATTAAAATGGAAACTTCTTAACATCTATTAAAACAGAGAACATCAAGAAGTAAAACATAGAGGGGAAAAAAGGGTACTTTAAAAAAGTATTCCTAATGACATGATAAATTATATAAAGCTCACTAAAAAATACACCAAATATCTCTCCATCTCCTATTTTTTTCTTGTGCAAAGGTAAGAACTAAAGACAATGATCAACTTTAAACTTCATAGACTTTGAGAGGTAAGAGAAATCAGTTAATTTCTAAATATGAATAATGTGTAGATACTGCCAGTGAAACTATTTACACCTACCTGGTTGTTACTTTTATGTTGTGCTTCACTCTCTGAATCAGAATCATCATCTTCACTTTCTTCAATACTTTGATCTTCTTCTTCGTCTTCCTCTAGATCATCTGAATCACTACTACTAATGCCTTCACTTGAGGTGTCTGATGATGTGCCCGAATCACTATCACTGTTGCTAGAACTTTCCATAGTTTTCTTCCTTGGTTTCTGGATAAACACAGGATTTTTAGCAAGACTTTCATTTTTGGAAAAAATTCAAGTTTCAGTAAGAAGTAAGCTGTTTTATTTTTCAATGATATTTTCAATCTCAAAATGTCATTTTACGAAAAAGTAAAAAGTCACATGTTATAAGGGTAATTATTCAACAAACTAATCAAATTAACTTACGACAGGAATTCTAATAAAAACTATAAGCTCTGTCATGTCCAGAATATTGAAAACATATATATATGTATGTATGTGTGTGTGTGTGTGTGTGTATACACATATACATATTTTCATATATACACACTATGACTGAAATACTTCAAAATGCATGACAGGTTAAAAAGAGCAATTTACAGAACAATAATTCCATTTAGGTTAGGGTTACATACATTAACATTCTATATTTTACTATAGTCTTCTTTCTTTGTGCAGAGAGTGAGTCAATAGCCAAACACACCTTACTAGGTGCTGAACTACAATGAAGTCTGAGATAGAGTCTTTGCCTTTAAGAAACTTACATTCTAGTGGTGGCGGTGGTGGCAGGTCAGACAGATAATTAATATAAAAGCAAATGATTCTTTATAGTAAAAAAGTACTATAGAGGAGATAAAATAGGTCGAAAAAAGGATTAATGGGCTGCTTTAGTTAAGGTCAAGGAATTTAAATTTTTAATATTTCCGCATCAGAAGAGAGAAAAATATGATAAAGAGAGAGATTAATTGCTGAGACTTTTAAGATCCTATAGAACAAAGAAAATCTAAAGCTGGTGGAAAGGGACATTTGGTGATATAAAAGGAAACTTTTGTGTTTAAAGGACAGACAGTGATAGGGGATAAAAAGAGGAAAAATGACAAGATCAATTATAACTAACTAACTATATAACAATGAAAAAATTAAAATTCTGCCAGTAGGAAGACTAAAAAGGAGAAATGTTGAAACGACAGAGCAACAAGATTGAGCACAATCCAAAATTACTTAGGAACAGTTCAGTAGTGTTCACTCATAGACAAAATAAAGACCAAAATACAGAAAAATGAGCAATGAATTTCAAAAGCAACAAATTATAAAAGTTATGGCTTTTATATATATGAAATATATGACTACTAGGTTTGGGGAATAAAAGATAGTAACACACCTCTACAAGGATGCCAAGTTGAAACAAGAGTTACAGATTGCAAACCTATACTTTTTCCTTTGTGTCTTTTGAAATTTGATTTAAATCAAGTAAAACACATGAGTGAGGAGAGTCACTCCTGTTACATTCCACTTGCCATGGTACTGTGTTAATTGCTCCAAACTAGCAACTGTAATGCTTCTTCCACAGGCACACCCTTCAACAAGCTGACAGTCATTCCCTGAAATATCTCCTTCCCTCACAGCAAAGCAGAGAGTGAACTGGAAAAAGGGAAATTGCACGACGAGAAAGACCAAAGTAGAGATTAAAGGGAAACAACAGTAATACAATAATTTTCAGCCTATCATTTATTTGACAGAGAAACAGATCCTTCTTTGCAACACAAATCTGTTATGAGTTTCTAAGCATGTATATAGCAAGGCTATGAAAATCATAAGGAATCGAAACTGAAGTTACCACTTTCAGTTTTAGTTTTAGTAGGGGCTCGGTAAGGAAAGGAATGAGGGAGCTATAGTGGTTTGGCAGAAAAAAACTCCTATTTCAATGTCCATGTAACTGTGTGGTTTTTATTTAAAGGCAGCATGACAGATGGATCCTACATGCCTCAAGAGTGGGTCTGGAGGTGCAGGTCCTAAAGCTTTAGGGTGCATAACATTCACTTGTAGAACTTGCCACAACCAGCAGATTCCTGGGTTCCAACTCCAAACAAGGCGCAGGGATCTGCATTAACAAGTACTTAATGTGGTACTGATGCAGGTGGTCTTTGCAGAGCATACCCTAGTGAGCAAAGAGCTCGTGCTTCTATAAGGTAACAAATTTAATCTCCATATTAAAAAAAAGTAGATGTGAGTAGACAAGTTCAGGTCTTAAAGAATAAGACAAAAATGAGTTTTTGTACCACCGGTTTCATCTCCTTAGTCCCTTTTAGTGTGTGTGTGTGGTGAGGTGTGCAGTTCCTTTGCATTCACATAATTAGGCAGTATTTTTTTTCTGTCACTTAAACATTTTAAAAATGAGTCTTTTAGGTTCATAAAAAGTGAACAAAGTAGCGTTTATTAATTCCTCTTGCGCCAACCCCATCCAATCTAGGGAAGCTTTTCAGAACGCTCTCCTTGAACTTTCATTTCACTGTATATTTATTTCTTTCAATAGCAAAACAAATACATATTCAAGGCTATTATGTACCAGGCATAGTTGCTCTAGTGTCTGGGGATACAAGGGTGTGACAAACAGATAGCAACTCTGCTCTTGTGGGAACAGGGAGAAGAGAATCAACAAACAACATGAATAAGTGCTTTTAGTGATAAATATCATGACTAAAACAGGATAATTGGATAGACAGTGTGTGCTGGGGCGGGGGATGAAGATTTAGATGAAGTCATCAGGTAAGACTCTTCTGAGCTGAGGTCTAAATCGAGAGCAAGAGCCAGTCATATAAAGACAAAAGAGCCTTTCATGACAGGGGGAACAGCAAAGGCAAAAGCCATGAGCTGGAAACAAGGCTGACGTGTTCACAGAATGAAAAACTCAGCTGGACCTGCTCCAGCAGGGAGAGAACTGTAGGAAGTGAGGGTGGATGGTCTGGCAGGGGTCAGACCATACAGGGTCTCATAGGCCATGACAAGGATTTTATTCTGAGTGGGATAGGAAACTATTAGAGGGAGTGATAACATATGACATTTTAAAATCATAAAAAAAATCACTTATATTTTTAAAAGACTGTTACAGCTGCTGTGGTAACAATAACTAATATGGCAGCAGGAGGGGAACTCAATCTTGAATTGTCTTATTTTGTTCTCAACAGTCTGTATGTGTATTTTAGTTTGTGTTGACTTACTTTGTTTACTTGTTTAATTTAAAATATCTATATTTATTCTAAATACACATGTAGACTATATGAGAAAATTGGACTTAATCAATGATGTTCAATGAGCATTACTGAGATAAGTAACCCCTGCCCCCCAAGGAGGGATTCTCAAAATTAGCTGAATTTTTCAAACTACATATGAAAAAGGGTTCATAAAGTAATTTTTTTAAAGAAGTTTTTGAAAAAGAAACACATTGGGTAAAAGAAGAGTTTTTTTTATTCAATTCCAACTCCCTTCATCTTCAATGTACTTGAAACATCTGCTACCACGAGTTCATGCCTGACCATGTATTATTCAAAGGTACTTTTCTGAAGTCTTAGGTTCTAGAATCCTTCACATTGATAGCCAATCTCCCACAAGTGCTATTTCTACGTAGAGGTATACAGATACCCCTATGGTACTTAGAATTTCTTTATTTATATCATTAAAGTGGTGACTTTGTAAGCTTTTAATACCTGCTTCTGGAAATACTTTTTACTTTAACAGCACTGATTTTGTTTAGGAATGTCAATATAGATTTCTCATTAGAACTAAGGACAGGGTCTGTTTCATATCCATTCCTCCAAAGTCTTGCCTTCTACATTGTGGGGGCACTGAGGATATTAGATTTTTCTAATTTTAGCACTATTTCTGAGAGGTAGGATAGTGTAAGTTTTAAAAACAAGAACGTTTAACATTTAGAAATATAAAAAGAGAGATAAATCCCATGATATGATGTCTAGGACCTGCTTCAAAATACTATGGGAGCAAGGAGTGGGTGGTGTTTCAGTCAGTGCCTGGCATGCAGAGAAGCTGGCAGCAGGGCAGAGAAGGTCTTCGGAGCTCACACTAATGGGAATGCCCTTGAAACACAGCATAAGAAGTATAGTAAAGAGCAGCTGGAAGAGGAACAGGTAGAAAGTTGACCCTGAAACCTGTGTCCCTGGAAGGAAAACAACTAAGAGTCTTTTTATCACATTTGCTTAAGTGCTCAGTGGGGTGGCTTGAAGAGGAAAGGAAATATTTGTCTTGCGGCCCAATTACAGTCCTGCTGAGATTCTGTGATGGGTATCCTTAGGTTTTGTGGGTCACCAGATGACCTCCCCGCAGACCCTTCTATGTCTCGCTATGTTCTGGAAAACATTTATTTTCTGTTGAGAAGGGAATTGAAAGCTCTAGAGCTAGTACTTCTATAAAATATGCTGGACAAAAGGAAAGAACCCTTTATTTGTTCAGTTGATCCTGAATACATGGAACTTGATGCTGTCTTGAAAAAGGACAAAGAAAATTTTGATAAAATATCTCCTTAGGATTAAAAATTGGAGCCTGGGAGGCATGTTGTTCAGATATAAATTTCAGATCAGTGCTATTTGCAACTAGTGGCTACTCCTGTCTTGACCTTGCTACAGTGTGCCAGAAGCTTCCCAGTCCCCTTATATTACAGCTGAGATGATGAAGAAAGTGATGTTGCAGGATCACAAACTGTTCACTCTCTTTCTCCTAAAAATCAGGCCCTGAAAGTTGGTTTTTATAAAATGTAGACAAGAAGACACTGCTCTCTTATTATCTTTGTTTTCAAAATGTGTGTAGATGCTAAGGCTTTAACTCAGAATAAACTAAGACCTCTCACTCAAGAAGAAATTACAAACAGGAGCAGACTAAATTCACTGATATGGGTGTACTTACTAGAAATTCTGGATATAATGTGTTAGTTCATGTAGCTGGAGGTATCTCAGCTTCCTTTGTTGGATGAATAAATCTGGACTCAGTGGTGACCCATATTTAATAAAGTTGAAATGCCACAGCTTCCCTGGCATAATGTGGAAGAGGAATTCCAAAGGCTTAGAGTGACCAGTATATTGGAGTGAATTTATCTCATGCAATCTGCATACCCACCCTATTTCTGATTCTGCTTCTATAGCAGACAAGTTCTAGTCAGGAGGCAGAAACCACATTAGCAATTTGAACAGGGAAATTTTATCATAAAGAAATAACAACCAGTAACAGAATATGAACTAAGAGGGAAGGAGACCTCTAAAGAATACTAGAATAGCAGATGTAGGGAATAGCCACTTCCTGTAGGACTGAGGTAGAGTACCAAAATGAAGAAAAACTTGGAAAAGGGTCTCTCTCCTCCAACCCCCCATTCACCCAAGGCTGCGCTTCAGACTTTGCCAGAAAGGATGCAGCTGTTGACCACTGGATGGCAGAGAAGCTCACTGAGGTATGACAGATCAAGTCTGGTACACAAAAAACACCACCTGCTGGAGTGCCAGAAAAACTTGCTGGGATCCTGCCAGCAAGGGTGCTAGTAAAATTGGCTAGAAAGCCAACCACTGGCATCCCAGTGAAGCTCACTAATAAGCTGCCTGCTGGGATGTCTGTGAAACTCCCTAGACGGTGTGCAATACTGAGTCTCCTGAACTCCACGGGCAGAACAGCTGCCAGCTGGTGAGGAAGCCACCCACTGACAGCCACAGTATAAGAAGAAGAAAACACTTTAACCAGGAACAGAAACCCTTTCCTCCCCACTTTTCTCCAGGATCCTCTATGGACAAGGTCTAACATTGTGCCCACTGGCAAAGGAGAAAAGGGTGAATTCAGAGCTGAGAAGCATTAAATTGATAACCTGCACAGTTGGGGTTATGATGAAATAAAATTGGCCACAAGGTAGTAACTGTTGAAATTGAATAATGGGTACACAGGATTATTATGCTAGTCTATCTAACTTTGTATATTTGAAATTCTCAATAATGAAAGATTTTTTGTTTTTGTTGTCCTAAAGCATGAGCTCTGGAGTTAACCTGCCTGACTTCAAATCCTAACTCCTTAATGACCAACTATTTTGGGGCTCTTTTTCCCCATTTGTAATAACAGTACCTACCTCACAAGGAGCATAGGGAAAACAGAAATAGACATTACATGCAAAGCAGTTAGAGCAGAGCTGGTATGAATTAAGTTCTCAATACATCTTAGCTATTATTACTATTTGTATTATTTATACTGGTGCTGGTAGCTTTAATATTTTAAGATATGTAATATTAAAACCACTCCATAAAATAAATATCTGGAAAAACAGGAATTGATAATTCATAAAAAGTTATTCCATAGATTCAGGTGGTTTGACCTTTAGAATACTTATACGCAGAACTGTTATATGTTTGTCCTTCAAGGAATAACTTACCTTATCTTTGATTTTGTCAGCTCTAGCATCCAAAGGCTGGGATTTGTTTTGTTCCTGACTACATTTTCGATTTCCTCCACCTGAGCTTATACTTTTAGTTTGGCCCACAGAACTTGAAGCAGTAGTAGATAGTACAGATGTGTTGATACCAGATACAGATGATGTACTGTTTCCATTTATTGACCCATTTACACCTTGAAAATAAAAATAAATGTTTATACAAGAGAATATTATTCAGCCTTATAAAGGAATAAAGTAATGATATATGCTACAATGTGAATGACTCTTGAAAACATTATGCTAAGTGAAAGAAGCCAGACACAAAAGGTCACATATCGTGTGAGTCCATCTATATGAGATATTCACAATAAGTAAATCCACAGAGATAGAATGCAAGCTAGTGGTTGCCAGGGACTGGGAGAGAGAATAATAGGGAGAAACTCCTTCATGGGTATGAGGTTTCCTCTTGGGGTGATGAAAACGTTTTGAAACTAGATAGAGGTGGTTGTTGCACAACACTGAGAATACATTAAATGTCACTGAACTGTTGACTTTAAAATGGTTAATTTTATATTTATGTGAATTTCACTCAATTAAAAAGTGTTTAGAAAGATAATTAAATGCAAGTATCCTCCCCTTCAGAGCAAACGCCACAAACACATAAGTGAAAAGGAGAATAACCCATCTAAAATGATATTATATTTGCAAATGTATTCCAACAACAGTTATCAACTATAAAAATAATAATGGTAATTTAAAAGAAAAAGGAGTACTAAAATATTAGTTTTAATGAATTTAATACTTAATTACAGAAGAAGTAATATATTATATTGAATTACACAAAGGAGGTACTGAGATACAGAGGAAAAAGCAGTAAGTCAAGCTGGGAGTTAGAAATCCTGGGTTCAAATTCTGTTATACAAAGTCGACACGTAAGCAGTATTTCCTTGAATAACTTATTTTACCTTGGCTGCAAAACAAGAATGCTGCTAGTCTCAAAGAGTGATTATAAGGACAAGTGTGAAAGTGTCTAGCACAATGCTCTATAACTGTTATTAAACCTGAACTCTACCGAAAACAGGTACTAGAATGGAGGATTTGTACTACTTCACTTAAGTTTTAACATGGATACCTTTTTCAGGACCATTTCGGTTACTTTTTCCTGAAGTCCTTGAATGGAATGAAGAAGAATCATGATTCTGGGCTGGAGGAGCAAACAGTGGTGGGATTCCCAGTAACGGGGGAAAGAAGGTTGCCCCTGCACGAGTATGAACATCCGTTGTTCGCCACCATTCTGCACCTCAAAATCAAACACCAAACAAGCAAAAAGACTTGAATTAATTTCCTAGTTACTTTACAGTGCTTTTTATATTTCATTCCTGAAAAAAAATTCAAGTTTCATCTTGGATTAGAATTGCTAAATTATACGTAGTTCTGATTATCCTTCCAACTGTAAGACAGCTGATTAGCAGTTATGTACTCATCATTTCTCTCATTAAGACAGTATCCAAACATCTTTACTTAGCATCTTCCTTGAGTTCAAGTTTAGGAAGAACAAGTTAGTCTATGGTTTTAAAAATAAAATGGGACAGTTGGAATATTAAAGAACTATTTGACTCTTTGATGACTTACATAATAATTTTTCTAAATTAATAAAGAAATAGAATATATAGGAATATACTCATCTATTTTAAATCCTTAGAACTTAAGGTTATTATCTACAACTTATGTTAAGAATATCCTCCAATTACATACAAAATAAATCTGGCTTTGATAAATCAGGTGGTTTAAATAATAATACAAAGACCACTGTAATCCAGCATACCTCAAGTGTTTTTATGGAAGAAAACATTCTATACTCAAACAAAATAATAATGATGGCAAAATGAGTAAGCCTTTCTTCCTTTTTTTTTGGTCTAAGAAATGAAAAGTGCTTCAAAGATTTCCAAAACAAGTTAAGTCACATTAAAATATGAAAGATTTTTAAAGTTTCTTCCCTAAATTAAGAAAGCCTGAATTTTATTTATACTTCCCCTCATCAATTACAGATAACAATGATTGTTTTATCAATGTAAACTGACTAAATGGTAGAAAATCATCAAATGCAATTTAGATATTCAAACAGTGGCTTTTAGTTAAAACTTTTATAAAAGGAGAGAGGCCAAATTTTATAAAATATATTATTCAGGGAAGGGTGAAGATTAAGAAGAGATTTGAAAATAATCAAAAGGAAAGTCTTGTATTGCCCCATCTAAAATCTCAGAGAGAATATTTTCCAATTGGCTAACCAGCCACATAACCAATCAGTTATTACCTTTCACGCTAACCTTCCAAGATATATGGTATACTTTTCATCGATCGTGACAACCACAAAAAAATTAGAAGAAAAACCCTCAATGATATAGTATGGGAAAAATTCAATATTGTTAGTGTATTATATTATAATATGATCGTTAAAGCTTTTCTAGGAATATTTCTTCATTAAAAATAAGATGCAAAGCAGTGTGCACCTTCATTATCTAAAGACTAAATTTAGTTAAAAAAAAGCGAAATGTTCATGGTAGCTGACATTTCGAAAGGTCTAAAAAACAGTATAAGCAGAAAACTGCAAAATCTATTCTTCTGCACTGCAGGAAGGCGCTGCTAGTGAAATGACACCAATGTATATTCAGCAGTGCCTGAATGATGGGAACTGAACCAAGAATTACTATACAAAACCATTAATCATTTATCTACTGTTTAGATGAAAGAACTGTATTTAGATGGGAAGAAAAACTATGCATTTGGGGCTTGTATCAGCACAGCTGGAATCTACAGTTATTTACAGGTTTGAAAACTAGGTTCCACATAGCTGATAAAAAAGAACTGAGGTTTCCTGAAATATTTATATTACTTAAAACAGAGTCCATAATTAAAGCATTACAGTTGAATGTACAGACTTTGTAGACAACAAACAAATCAGTAAGGTAATCAAAGTGTAGTAACACTCAAATATTTTAGACATAAACTCAGAAAAAAACATAAAAATGTACTTTAGAATGTCGATGGTGAATGAGCACACAATAGGGATTAGAAAAAAAAATTAGAAAATGTGTATATTATAAATAAGGTGACACCATGAGTAAAAAAAACAAGTAAATAAAATCAATCAAATAAAAAGATGAAAATGGTAGAGCTTCTGATCAGACTTCACAAACATCTAAAATTTCATGGGAAATAATAGAATTTTTGTTAAGTGATGAGCTTATTTATCTTTCAAATTTAAGAAAATAAAAAACAAAATTTATTCACTCATAAACTACCTTGTTGATAAAATGAAATATACAAAATAAGAATTACATAAACCAGGACATGATGAATTTCTCAGTGCATTCAAAGGTGGTAACAGCATAGTAGCAACATTAATCATATTCAACTGGAAGATTCTAATGTTTCAGAGGATATATTGAATCTCAATTTGAATCTAGAAGACATGGCCGAATTTTTAAATCTTTCATACTTGATAGAGCCAGATACTTTACAAAACTTTATGATAATATAATATAAAAACATAATGATTAAAAATTATAAGTATTTTAAAAGAAATTACCATGAAATACTATTTCAACATAAAATGGGAATATTTTTATTATAGTAGTATCTGTTAAGTAATTTTGCATGTTGATTTAATCACCTGAAATGTAGACTAATTAAGTGTATAATATTTAAAAATAAACTATTCTTCTTTTAAAATTCCTAGCAATTTCTTCTTGTGTGTTCTCATTATTTAGTAAGTCATTTAAAAATTTTGGCATTTTGGTTACCCTTTTGAATAAAGCCAATTATAGAGAATTTAAATTTAAGTTATTATATAAAATATACAATTTAAACAAACGAATCCTCTAAAACTAGGCATAGTCTGTTCATTTGGCAAAAATGTATGCTTACGAAGGCATACTTTTACCACTAAAGACTCTGTCTTGTAACTGTTTATCCATATCCCTAAAACTATAAGCAACATAACAAATACTATGTTAGTGTATTCCTCAGGGCTTGGGTTAGTGCACAGAAAATAGCAGATACTCAAAGAACTTTGTATAATAAATGAATGAGTGAATAGTTTATATAGGCTAGGGAAGTTATTAGATTTTTTTTCTATGCAGTGGAAGTATCAATATTACTGAAGTCAAGATGAGTAACTCTTTACACCTGTTGACTTTTCCAGTGCAGAAAGTATTTGATTTTAATAGTACAATAATTACATTGTATTTTAAAAATGCTCAAAAGTAATACTATATATATATATATATATCAGTCTATATCAAATATAATAAACTATGATAAAACACTTTAAAAAATTTAAGATACTAGTAACTATCTGTATTACTATTATCTATTTTGATTTTTATTTAGCAATCCTATGTTTTACTGAACATCTATTGAATGCTCATTTGCTAAGAAACCATGCTCAAAACTGACTGTGAAATAAATTCCTACACTATTTTCAAAGCAAATGTTAAGACTTAGTTTAAGATTTGAACTTTTTTAGCCATATTACTCCTCCTCACCAATCCCTCTCTGAATTAAAGAAATAATATGACTTAACGAAATAATACTTGAAATATACATTTAACCATCTTTCCACTCTACACATATAATTCAAACAAGATATTTGTTTCCTTTTAAATAAGCACTTGACAAGAGAAAAAAAATGATGGCTACCAATTATATACTGATTATGTAAACTGAATACTGCATTCAACACTGAGCATGGCTTATTTCCTTTAATCTTCACAAGAACCCCAAGAGGCAGACACTATCATTATTATCATTATCCTCATTTTTCAGATGAGAAAATTGAGGCTGAGAGGTCAAATTACTTGTTCAATCAAGGTCACGCAGCTAAAAGGTAGCAAAGCCAGATTTAAATTCAGATCTATTTGTCTCTGAATTATGCTCTAATTTGTAAACTTTTTTACATTAACACTAAATCATGCATCCTTTACTTAAATTTAATAAAGTTAATCACTGGAAACACATTAAAGTTTAGACTTTCAAAATAATATAACAAGACAAATTATAGCATGTTTAAGTTAAGATTAAATTGCTCTTACTGAACTCCTGAATTCTCATAATCTGTAGAATTTGAGATAATTCTGGCCATCTTGCCATGTAAGTGGTTCAAATCTATGGCTGCTTTAATGAAGTAAGGAAAAAATAGAAATCTAAGAGCCAAGTTCATCTTACTTACAAAATACAGAGAAATGAGAACTCAAAATAAAAGTATATTCCTTATAAGAACTGGACCTTAGTTTTCCACTGTAAGTTAAATAATAAAACTGAGAAAAATTCATCAAGCTCTACACTTCCAATACATACACTTTTCTACTTCAATAAAAAGCATGAGAAAAACTTGGCCTAAATATTCACTTTTGTGGCAGATGTCTATTTCTCTAGCTCAACACTTGAATACCTAATTAACTGCATTGCCATCTAGCACATATAGTGTACTATCGTTTTGCATGTAAAAAGGTGAGCCAATTCTTGCACAAGAGTTTTAATATACCAGGCATTAGACTATTCCTTTTGTTCAATTTAATAAACAAATTAATGCTTGAACATTTTCAAGCTTTCCTCCTTTCCTTGAACACTGTTTATAACAGATGTTTACCTGGAAAAGACGCTAGTTGGGGATGTGCGGCTAAGGCTGTGGGTGTACCAAGTGTCCCCAAACCACCAAATTCTGAATGCCCTGAGCTGGCTGAATGTAGACCAAAGACTGGGTGGCTGACCATTGGGAAGGCACTCGACACTGTGGACAGGTTAAACGGTTGATCCCCAGCTGCTCTGAATAAATGTCCTGGGAGGGAAAAAAACACACTTAAAGTTGTACTATAAAAACAGGTGAGATTTATCTGATTTCAGCGTTCATAGTTTAAAATTTATAATAATTTCTTATCCATTAAATTTTTATTATACATTTTTTCCTTTGCATTTATGTTCTTCAAACCCTATAGAATAAGATGTTTCTAGAAACATGAAAGTACTCTAAAAATAATTAAAATGAATCGTATAACCTTATTTACTTTGAATTTTGAGATCTCAGAAAATGCCTTAAGTAAATAATTTTCACTAATTATAAAATCTGACCTGCAGAAGTGAGGCAAACTTTCTGCTAATACATGTACATTAACATACTGTCAAATTTTTCTACTGATAAGAAGGAAGATAAAAACATCCTATTAGTATAAAGTTGAAAATCAAGAAAATAAACCCAGAATCTGTCACCAGGTCATTACTCAAATTGTCATACACTCTAGGGAAAGAGTTCTTACTTTCCATGTGCCAGAATTAAGGAAGGTATGTTCTCTAACCAACATCTTTTAGGTGAAGATAGTTGATACCAAAAAGGGATTATATTCTAGGCTGATGAAGCAATATATCCAACAACATAAAGATTTAATAACTAGATTAAATAAAAAGATTTAATTTATTTCTAAGTGCATCCAAAAGTGCTTATCAATATAAAAATCATTTTGAAACTTCCTGATAGAAAGTTCACATTCAATTCAAATGTGTGAGTTTTCAATCTCTACTCTTACTCTAAAAGACTTCAAGAACTAAGTGTCATAACCCCAAGTTGAAGTGTTATACAATCAAAAAAAGAACTTATTTTTCATAGTTTGTAGGGATTTGGCAGAAGATTTGTTAATACTTGGAAATCTTCCTTTTATTTCTAGGAAAGAATTAAGCTTCCCTGGTTTGATACTATAAAAACAGAACATCAAAACCCATACTCCAGGCTACCTTAACAATTTACTGTGTGAAAGGTACTGTGCTGTGTTAAAATAAATGTAAGGCTTCCTTATTATCCCCTCTTTATATCAGACCTGACTATGCATTGCAATTTAGTTTCAGCACAATATATTTGAAATAAATTTTAAAATGTAGTTAAAAATAAGCACACTTTTTGCTATCATTTAGTTATCAACAAAACCTCTCCTCTTTGCTTTTTTATTCTCTGAAAACTAAGAGGAAGTCACCAAAGAGGTCAAAGTGTATGCTCACTGACTAAAATAAACCCTACATTCTTTACTAAAATAACACTATATTTTTATTGAAGTATTAAGATTAAAATAGATTTAATCAAAAGGTCTTGTATCAGCCTATAAGGTAAAAAGTTCTGATTGAGGGCTGAGGTCCCACTATAACAAAACAATAAGTAGATCATACAGGGAAGATCCTCAAAGTGCCTTTACAAGGCAGGCCCACAAAGAAACTGAGGGTGGAGGACAAGGGAAGGACACAAACTTGGTTATATTTTCTAAGTCAGCCAATCTTTGTTCTTTTCACCAAAGCCTAAACAGAAAATTTGTGAATTTGGTACTTTTGTGCAGAGTTCTAGACTGCATTAGCACTGAAGCTGAGTCAAAGCAAAATAGGACATGCTACTGGAAAAAAGGAGGTTACTCAAGTATCACTATTTTTAAGACTAGTGCTATGGCACCAGAAAGACTGTATAAATTTTTTTTTTTGGGGGGGGATACAAATTCTCGAAAACTTAGCTAATTTTTCTTAAAAAATGAGCCTGTAACATTAAGAACCAGTATTATTTTCACATGTGAATCCATATAAAATCCCCAGTTCTCACTAATCAATTCAACTTCCTGAATCAGATGTCCTTAATCAGATGTTTTATTTATAAACATACTATGATCAGTTACATTTCTTTCTACATTAGTTTTCTTGATAAGCAAATTGAACTGAATATTCCAGCTTCTGGGTTTTAGAATCAATTTTCATTTATATTTGAAAAAATAATAATTCTTAAATTACATTTGTCAAATATAACAAAATATTATAAAAATTCAAAACATTGAAATTATTAAGGGTCAGAAACTGAAAGAAATACTTCTACAATAGCTAACTGATTGGTAGTAAGCAGCATTCTTAGACATATAGTTAAAACATTAATTTTCTTACTGTAAAGAAGTAAATGAGCTTAAACTTTGGAGTCATATGAACAGAAAACATGAGTAATACCTAAATGAAGTTTGTCACTCTTGCAGCAGTAATTAAAAGCCAATCTTAAACAATTTGATAACAAAAAAAGTTCTTTTTTAACTGTAAACAGTGGTATCTAGAAAGAGCTGAGCAGAAAATTTCAACAAAATATGAGCTTTATTCACCATAGATTCAAATGGAAACTAAAAATTACAGTCTTGTACACAGAGTTGTATCCATGCCTGGTAAAATTACGAAGAAGTTACCTAACTCTATTTTCTTATTCTTTCTTACAAAACTCTTGTTGAAGATGATTAAAGCATAGAAAGCACTCAAGTGACAATGGAATCTATAAGGCCTATTCCTTGTTGGTAAGAAAAAAAATTCACTTTTGTATACTAAAGAAGACTAGGACCACATTATAATGATTATAGTGATACCATGCATTATTAAAAATATACATTAGAGACTTCCTCTGCTATATATGGACAGTGTTATACCACAGAAGGGAAATAATTTCATACTACATTAAATAATCTTTGCTAAATTTTTGGCCTATATAGCAAGAATCTAGAAGTCAGTGATATTACAAAAAAAGTATATCTTTCTCATAAGAGGTTCTATAATACTATATATAAATAATTTCAGTATTATTTTCCCACCACCTTTAAGAAAAAAGTTACACTTTCATGTAAAAATCTTCCAGAATTATTCTGTTCTTTATTCAACAGTTTTTAGTAATTCAGACACTTCATGAACGTATCTATTAAGTACCAGTTGTCATGTTTAGTAATTAGCATACTAGATTATAAGACATAATCCCTAGCCTCAAGGAATTCATGGTTTGAACATAATTTAAATAGTGTAAGACTGTTTTTACCCCACAATGTATTAAACAACTTAGCTAATATTTTAATATTATAAACTGGTACGTCATACAGGACTCAGTAACAGATCCTAAATACCTAAAACAATGTCTTGTACATCGTATACATACAATAAATATCTGCTGAATGAATCAATTTATTACTCATTAAGAGCAGAAGAGGCACACCCATGGGACTGATTCCCAAGGCCTTCATCAGAATAGGAGGTTATGTTGAATCTTCATTTAAACTTGCAAAGATGCGTCTCACTAGTTTCCTTTTGCCTTACTTCACCAACCCCTAGTCCTATTTTTTTTTAAATTACCATTTGGCCTTTTATTTCTCCTTGATTCCATTTAGGCCACATGTTGGAATTGATCACACAAAATTCTACCATATCCAAGATCTTACACTCTTTAAAGTTTTAGTCTAACTACAATGTCCACATTTCCATTTCCTTATTTTGCAGCATGACCTTTTGTCTCTCCCAATCTTCTACCACTCCTATGACCCTATCTATTTCCTTCTCTCTCCATTCTATCTCACCATTTCTCCTGGTTAATCTTGAAAGAAAATTCTTATACCTGTATGTCTACTTCCTCCTCGCTTCTCAGAATCTTTAATATTTGTGACAAGCCCAACCCTCCCTTCCACTTTGTCTGCAAACGGACTTAAGTTTTCCTAATCACTAGATTCCACTAACCTGTGCTCTTCTCATTCTTAACCTCTCTCTATAAATCTGGCATTGCTGATTGCCTCTTCCTTATAAAACCCATGTTCATCCTTAAGCTCCAGGTCATGGAACTATTTTGATGCTGTTCTTAACTATATTTTAAAATAATAACTACTGTTTGCTCTATTGAATTTTCTTTTCTAAATGTAAGCATTCCTAAATATTTTGTCCAACTATGTCTTTTTTCTCTTTATGCTTTATTATTCAGTCATTTCATGTGCTTCCAACTGTTTTAACTATCACTTCTATGCACATCAATTCTAAGCTAGGATTTTAACTCCTTGAAGAACAAAAACTGAATCTCATTCATACTGGTATCCCCAATATTTAGCATAATCTGAAACACAATAGGTGCTTAATAAGTGCTTAATACAACACCACTGTTGTATTTTTGGTCACATTATTTCTTCTACTTCAAACTCTCCATGTTTATATAACATGCTCAATGACTTCTTTTGCCTTTTATAATCCTAACTATCCTTTCATAATCATCTAAAAATATATTGCCAAGAAGTATTCATGAATCTCTCAGGCAGATATGTTTTGGGTCTCCTTTGAACACTCATGATAATTCACAATCTGTCTTTTATCATACCATTACTAGGGGATAAGGTTATGAAGGAAAGAGTCATTTCTTAATCATTTTTACTCTCTACAAAACACTGCATAAAACAAACTGTTAGCAGTTGCAGGGACAATACTTCATAATACCTTCTGTGGATAACTCTAAAATGGTAGTTTTCAATTCTTTGTTTCTCTCTTCTTTTAAAAAGCTATAATAACAAGGAGTCATTCTTTAAATGGTAAAAATACTTCTCACTTTTTTTCTTTGCTCCAATTATAAAAAGCATTCACAATGTTAAGCTCTTTGGGCAATTAGAAGCTGATTTAATAACATCTATGTTGTGGCTTTAATTTTCTTATACAGCAGGGGGTGCTGTTTAGATTACACCCTTGGTTCCATTGCCAGGACAATACCCTTAGCCTTCTCCAACTGTCTTGAAACTACAAGCTACTGTTCACAATGAGATTTTTGCTCATTGATTGGAGAACTCTATAACTACACTGAAAACAAAGCATATTCTGTATTAACAAAAAATCAGAGTATCTTCTTACAGGAAATAAAATACAACAAGACAAACTGGCTCTATTAAATTTATGACAACCAAATTAAATTATTTGGATGTTAGAATGCTCTAGCTTTGGAGAAATAACTTTTTTCTACATTACTACACCTAATATTAGGAAATCCTCCTAAATAAAAACCTGTCATAATTAAAATTCTTAAATTTTGCTCAGAGAAAACATTTGCAAACTGATAAATTACATCATAAAATGAAAATAGTTTTAGAAGACCATAATTATTCTTTTTTACAGATACTAAATTTCAAGGATAGTTTCAATATTATGAAGACAACTTTTTTTTAGTTTCCATTTTAATTGAAGTAACAATGTACATGTACTGCATAATAAAAAATAATATATGTCCATAAAGCCTGAATTTTCAACTTACATTATATTAAATTGAATACTTTTTAGCAGAGCTTTTCAAGTTCTACTAGCCGATCTATATATAAATGATTAAAAGCAGTTACACAAAATGCCAGTGTCTCAGCTGCAAGGCATGATAACTGCAAGCATCTTTATTAATATTAATGAACTTCATGCAAAAATACAATAAGGGTTTTTACCCCAAAAGAACAAAATAATAAAAATACTATACTAATGTCTTGAACCTAAGCTACCAATGGACAAAATCTTCTATCAATCAGGAAAAGTCTAGATAGCAAGTTAAAATGATTACAAGAAGTATGTATAAAAAGAAATAAGTATGCTAAAGCATCTAATCTTTTATAAAAAATCAAGGAGACTGCTTATAATGATAGAATTCCATATACAACTGTTTTTTGTGTGCTAAAAATGTCTTTAACCTTTCATTGCTATACTAACTGGTTGCAACATGTCTTCAAACTCTTTATCTCTAGTTCTTTAAACTGTTAGCACATTTTACAGCACTGCAAACTCAGTCTCTAGTATACAACCTGCAAAGTACGGCTAATCATCAAAAATGGTAACACATTCAAATATAGGTTATATGAGTACTTTAAAACTAGCAATAACTCATGAGTGTAATAAAGCAAAATTACTGTAAATTAAAGAAATGCTCAAATTACTGGCCCACATACTAAAATTCTTAAATATATTAATGTTTAAATATTCTGACACTCAAAATGTACAAATTCTATAAACTTGAACTTCGATTAAAGAATAAACAGAGAATTCTATAGTTAATGGTGACAGAATATTTCTCCCCAATAATCTTCATTTCATTCCTTTATTCTTATAACTTTTTCAGCTAGTTAACTTTTACATTTTAAAATTTAAAAAGCATAGTATAGAAATAAAGTCTTTATTTTTATTTTTAAGTATTTATTTTGAGATTATTTTAGAAGAGTTGCAAAAACAGTACAGAATTCCAACCTCCCCTTATGTCACATCTTATGTGACAAAAAAAACAATATTCAAAGCCAAGAAATTAACCCTGATTAATTAACTAAACTAAAGAATTTATTCAGATCTCATCAGTTTTTCCACTAATGTCCTTTTTCTATGCTAAGATCCAATCCAGGATCCCACATTGCATTTAGTTGCTGTGTCTCCTTAATTTTCTCTAATTTGTGACAGTTCCTCAGTCTTGTCTTTCATGACCTTGATACATTAAAGAGCACTGATCAGGTAGTTTGTAGAATGTCTCTCAGCGTGGGTTTGTCTGATGCTTTCTCATGATTAGAAGAGGTTATATACATTATTGGGAAGAGTAACCAATGTGTCCTTCTCAGTGCAACTTCTCTGGGGTCCATGATGTTGCTATGTGGTACTGGTGATGTTAACTTTGATCATTTGGTTAAGTTGGTATCTGCCAGGATTCTATATAAAGTTACTATTTTCCTTTCAAACAGTCTTTTTATTAGAAAACAAATCATTAAAAGTCTAGGTAGCCTTGGGAAGAAAAGCTGCTACTCTATGTAACACTGAATATGTGAACAAGTTTTTGATTCAGTTCAGCAAATGATGTATCAATTCTCAGGCAAAAGACTATTCTTGAAAGACAGGAGCTGTTCCTCTTTTACAAAAAAGCATTTTTGTTAGATCTAATAAAAGGATTTAGAGTTCATAGATTTAAATGCTAAAAATGCACTATATTTTATACATACCTCTACATTCAAACATAGAGGTACATCATTTTAGTAATGAAATAGAAAAAGGTAACTGTAAAAACAATCTCATTCTAAAATCTTATTTTACTTATGTTTCAAAAAATAAAAAGGCTTAGTTATCCCATAATGAATAAAAATTATTAAAATCAGCTTTGAAAAACACATATCTTTCATTACTACACAAACTTGTTGCAGCATGTCTTTAAGCTCTTGTTTCTAGTTCTTTAAACTATAAGCATATTTTACAGCGTTGCAAAGTCAGCCTCTAGTATACAACCTGCAAAGTATAGCTAATCATCAAAAATGGTAGCACATTCAAATAAAGGTCATATATCAATTTGCTGGGGCTACCATAACAAAGTATGATAAAATTGGGTGGCTTGGAACAACAGAAATGTATTGTCTCACAGTTTTGAAGGCTCCAAGTCTGAAATCAAGTTGTGAGCAGGGCCATGCTCCCTCTGAAGGTGCAAAGGGATGATCTGTTCCACGTTTCTCTCCTATCTTTTGGTAACCTCGGGTGTTTTCCCCATGTCTTCACATGGGCTTCTCTCTATACACATCTCTGTGTCTAAAATATCCTTTTATAAGGATACATCGTTTTGTTTTAGAGCCCACTCTAATAACTGCATTTTAATTTGATTACTTCTGTAAGGACCCTATTTCCAAATAGGTCACATTCTGAGGTACTGAGGGGATTAGGACTCCAACATGTCCTTTTTGGGAGGAAGAAACAATTTTATCCATAACCCTGAGTTTATTTTTAAGAGTCCTTAATTGATTTGAAGGCATTACCTTTCTTTAGTAATTTACTGCTAAAATTCTAAAGTAAAACTACAAAGTTCTATTCATAAAATTTAGATAAGATAATATTTTAAAAATATCTGGTGCCTTGTGATCAAGCCCTTCATTAAATAAACTCACTGGGAGGGAAAAAAAAACTAGATAGTTGAACATTCCAGGACCTTTATTTATGACTAATAGATTTCTACAATATAGACAACTCAACTAAAAAAGAAAACTGTTATAATAATTCATACTATAATATAAATACTCAAAGAAATTGAAATCAAACTTTGACATTATCTCCCAAAACAGGCCTGTCTCATTCTCTTGACGATTCTCTGCTGACTGCAAACGTTAACTTCTATCTTTTAAATTAGAAGTTCTGATTAATAACTTTGGACTTTCAGGATTTAATTTATTCAGTGCCTCTTCAGTAAGGTTAACTGATCTTCTAAGATTCCTTACTCTGTAGCTTATAATGCCCATCTCCAACTAAAATCTGCATCAACATTTGGTATTATTAGAGCAAAGCATAATACAGCCTAGAAAACTTATTAGAGTAAATTTATCATCTAATTTTCAAGTCCCATTCCTGCAAGTTCATCTCTCCTTTTCTTTCTTTCTTCAACAATTGTTTCTTAAGCATATATTTTGTGCCAGGCACTGACTGGATACATACTGAGGAAAGAAAACAGATATGATTCCTGCCTTTTAAATGTAGAAGAGACAAATAAGTAAAACACCACCACATGTATAATTATAAATTGTGAAGAACACTATGGAGGAAATTATTAGGTGCAAAATTAGATAACAGTAGAGAAATTACCTAGACATTATGAACAGAGATTTCTCTAATTAATGTCTCAGGACATTTAACCTGAGACAAAGCATGAGAAACAATCAGTCTTATGCAGATCTTCTAAGACAGAAAGAAAATATATCTGAGATCCTGAGTTGAGATTAGATCACGGAAGGTGTATCAGTTAGGTTGAAAAGTACAAACACCCAACTCAAAATGGCTGAGTGAAAAGGTAAATGTATTGGCTCACAAAACATAAAAGCCTTTAAAAAGGCTCATTTTAGATAAAGTGACTGAAAGTTTACTAAGGGCCTAATTTTTCTTTCCTCTCTTGGTTCTACTTCCTCAGACGGTCCCTTCCTTTCAGGTTTGTGGGACAAAAGTGTATCATCCTCCCTTACTAGTTCCAATAAAAATCCCCAAGTGGAATCTCTGTCTCTGATTAGTCTGACTTGCATCATGTGCCTTTCTTAACCAATCACTTAACCATCACCGTGTGGGAAATACGATATTTAGAGTATTAGATGAAAAAAAAAATTTGGTGTGGGGATCAACTTCAGGTAATGGTGTAGTAGTAGTGAAGTGGTCATCCATAGAAAATAATTACAAAAACTTGATTTAAAATAACAACAAAACTAAAGACACTGGGAAGCATCTGAAAGCAGAGAAAAGCCAGAGGCAAGTTTAATCTGGAAATGGCAATAAGAGGGGGTAAGAAGTGAGACTTTGTGGCTTTCCGGTCTGATAATGCTGTCTAAACCTCACAGCTTATAAAGATGAAACAGCAGGCTTATCAACTAAAGGTGCCAGGGGTCAGACTCCAGGGCTAAGAAAACATCAGGAAATTAGGAAATTTAAAGGGGAAATCTTGGCAGTGATCAAGCCACAGGAAAAATGAGACCCAAATTCAGAGCTTAAACTTTCTGAGTGCCTAGCTGTAAGTATACTGTGCATGATTCGGGGAGGACTCCAAGAGCATCACAACAATATAGCTGGCAGAGAACATAGAGAAAAACAGAGCTATACACAGCAGATCTGTGAGTTTGATGTATTTCTTAACTGAGTGCATACTTTAACTATGATTAGCTTAGGCAGCAGAAAGCCTAAAGTGTCAGAGAACAGAGTCCAAAGCTGGCAGAGCAGCTGGAAATCAGGGGGTAATGTTAGAACAAGGAAACCACAGAGAGAAAGAGACTCATCTCTGCCAGGTACTTGGCTGACCCAGCAATTTTCACAGGCACAGCGGAGACCCACAGGGGAATAGTCTAAAAAAAGCAGCAGTGGGAAGTGAAAAAACAGAGCACAGATTATCATGCTTATATTTTTTGGACCACAGTAAAGCTAAAATGTAATCAATTAAAAAAGCTGAATGTTAAATTACTGACTTTTAAACAAGTTATTAGTCAAAGAAGAATTCACAAAAGAAAACAGAAATATTTTTACTAGAATTATAATGAAGTTAAAACATATCAGAATTTGTGGGATGCAGCTATAGTAGTAATTTAAAGGGAAATTTATAGCATTAAATGCATATATAAGAAAAAGAAAAAGGTCCAACATAAATGATCTAAGCTTTCCCTTTAAAAAATAAGGAGAACAGAAGATGAAATCACACCCATGGAAAACCAGAAGGAAATAATAAATGACAGAAATCAATGAAACAGAATATTGGAAAAAAGTCAATGAAATCAAAAGCTAGTTTATCAAAAAGATTAATAAAACTTATAAAGCTCTAGTCAAAAGGAAAAAGAGAAAAGGCATAAATTACTATTATTAGTAATGAAAGAGAAGTTATCACTATAAATCCTACAGACATTCAACGGATAAGGTACTATTTGGAGCAACATTGTATCCATAAATTTAATGACTTCGATGAAATAGGAATTCTTTGAAAAACATCAACTACCAAAACTCACTCACAAAGAAAAAAAGATAACTTAAATAGTTTTATATTTCTATTTTAAAGTTGAATTCACGATTTAATATCTTCCAAACAACAACACTTAAAAAAACTACAACCACCACCTTCCCAGCCCCAAAGACTTTGTAGTGGAGTCTACCAAACTTTTAGAGAAGAAATATCAATTTGACACAAACTCTTTCCTTAAAAAAGGTTTTCAAGAAGGAAGGACTGGTCGACTGTGTCAGTTCTTCAGAGAGGCTGAGTGAGATGAGGATAGAAAAGTGACATTGGTGTGGGTTGAGATAGACATGAAAGACAAGGAAAAGGAGAAAGCACATGCAGCTCCCTATTTTGAGAAGTTTGGTTATAAAGGGAGGGGGAAAAAAAGGTAACATCCAGAAAAGTATTTGGGGTGAAAAAAGGAAGGGCTTTTGGTATGTATTATTTAAGATGGGGGATACTAAGAGCATGCTTTTATACTAATGGACATGATCCAATAAATAGAGAAAAATTAATGATACGGTATAAAAGGAATGGAGTCCTTGCAAAGTCTTTTATAATCTTGAAAAAGGAAATGATAGGTATTTGCTATTGTGAAGTTAAGAGCCATATCATTTTGAGTAAGGCACTTATTCTATTTGGTTTAATTTATATTATTATATACAATAGTATATCAAAAGAGATTTCTGGTAAGTATACATGAGCTATGAGATACACTAATGAAGTTTTGTTTTTTTTTTTCGGAAGAAAAGAACCATGGAAATTGGAATAAGGCTCATGGATAGATATTACAAGTGTATTATAATACAAAGGTGGGGAGATTTGGCAGGAGGCTAACACCAGATGAGCTCAAATGGATAGATAAATGGCTCATTTAACATTTGTTCCAACCTCATTTTAGTATACCTTCCTGTGGCGCAGAAGCTGGGAAGCTGAAAAGTACATTTACCAGTCTCTCTTGCATCCCGGATTCTGGATATAATTTAGATTCTGCCAGTCAGATGTATTTGGCACTGATGGATTAACTGAGTGAAGCTGGCAGACGGTAGCACATGAAGTGTCCTTTTTGCTGGTGCAGATCTAGAAGGCAGCACAGAACAGCCCTGGAGACAGTTATGTCAGTGGTTCCTGATCACTCGGATTGTAGCTGAGGTGGTATGATCCACAGAGCCATCAGTTAGAACAGTGGTGTCCTGACTGAACTAAAGGTACTTTCCTCAAGCAGGTCAATTCAACAGTAATGCTCTGAAATCATTCATGGGGGCCAGGGGCCAGCTCCTCAAAAATTTTATAAGTTTTACAATACTAATTCCTTGTATTAAATCTTTCTGCTTAAAACAGCATTAGTGGTTTATGTTATCTCCAGTGTGAACTCACTGATACATCAACCAACAACCCTACCTGGTGATAGTTCCAAAGCCAAAAAGTCAATTCAGTCTGTCACGACTGGCCTGATATCTGATAACCACACACTTTTCAAAGTAATATTAAATGAGAGGTAAGTGAAGTCTTCAAAATATAGATGGATGCATAACCTTGGAGGTAGAGGAGAATTTCTCAGAAAAGTAAAAAACATAACCATAAATAAAAATACTGATAAATCAGACTACATTAAAATTGGAAGTTCTATTCAAAAGACAATATAGAATTAAAAAAGACATATAATGTGTAAAAGCTATCTCCCACAAAAATAACTGAAAAAAGGACCAGTATCCAAAATATAAAAAGAACTCACAAATCTGTAAGAAAAATATTACAACTCAGTAGAAACATGCACCAAAACTGTAAACAATCACTTCAAAAAAAGGAAACCCAAAAGACTACAAACTTATTAAAAGGCAACTTAATGGACACTATTTCATATTCATCATTGACAAAAATCAAAAAGTCTGACAATGACAAGTGTCAACACAGATGATAAGCATCAGGAATTATACAGCTGATAAGAAAATAAATTGGTACTACTGGTAAAGCTGAAGATATCTTCAGAAATGTATGCATTAAGACCCATGTATAATGATGGTAATAACATATTTTGTAATTGGCAAAAGTTGGAAACAACTCAAATATTTATCAGGAGTAGTGTGGCTATATATACATGGATACATATTCCATTCAAATGTCACACGCAAAAGGATAAACAGGCCTTTTACCCTTTAAAATGTATTATTCCTCCACATTTTTCATTACATCACCCTTTTCCCAGTTATCCAGATCACATTGGGCTTCTCTCTCTCTAAACATCACTTTGTCCAAATTCAATCATTATAACCCATAAGAATCTACTCGTAAAATATCTCTGGAACCTTGTTTCTTTCTTCATCTCCAGTAACTCCTTAATTTTGGCCCTTATCATTTCTTACCCAGATAAATATAAGAACCTTCTAAAGATCTTTGCCTCTAGTTCCATCCTCATTGCAAACTGATGCTCTATATGCTGCTAGAGCTATAATTTTCAAAGCATGAAAACCTTTTCACTTGATCAAGTATGAATAAAAATAATGGTTCAAATTTACTAGGCACTTACTATATGTCAGGCATTATCTCATTTATCCTTATAAAATGAGTATTATTATATTTATTTTTTAAATGAGGCAGCCAAAGCTCAGAAAGGGGTAATTGACCCAAATTCACATAGCTAATAAGTGGACACGCCAAGATTCAATTTCAGGGCCTTTCAATTATGAAGTTCTTGCTTTTAATCAATACATCATTCTGTCTACACTCCTAAGCACATGGCACATGAAGTTCTAAATGATCTGACCTTAGCCTACTCCCCAGCTTGACCTTCTGTCCCTCAGTTCCACTTAGCCATAGCAGACACTGAGTATCCAGTATCTGGATAGTTTTCTCCTTATTCCTTACTAACAACCTCTATTTTCTTTAGGATGGCAATATGCTTAGCTACAAACTGGCCTTCCTTGAAGCTGAGAGTACCATTTATATAGTTATGACAAAGGAGATGTAAGTGGAAATCTCTGGATTGGGTTTCTGGGAAAGCTCTTATTTAAAAGGGGCCAAAATAAGCTAGCATATAACTTTTGTCCTCTTCCACTCCACCTTCTTCCTGGAAAACAGTGCTGTAAGTGGATCAGCCTGTAACAGCCATAAGATACACACATGAGCATGAAAGTCCCATACCTTAGAAAGACAGGGTATAAAAATTAGGAGCCTAGGTCCATGATGACATTAACCACCTCAGGACTGCCTGTCTATGGACTGGTGTGTTTATCTGCCATGTGTTCCTATTCACAGTTAATCACTGTTATAACTGACACATACCCTAAGTTGAGGCCTTACTGACCAACATGCAATTTCCTCAATATACCATGATTTGGCACACTTCTGCAGAGTTAGGTCTACAATTAAGATAAATATATAAATCAGTCTCTAACTTTAAAAGGAAAGTAGACATACTCCAGCTGTAACCAGAGAAGCTTTAAACAGTTCATCAGTTTTATACATTCAGGATTTTTACAAGCATTAGTTTGAAGGGTTCTACCTGAAAAAATGGATTGAAAACCTCTGCTCTATGGCACAGTTTAACTATCACTGAAATTTCTCAAAGTTCTACATTTGTATTAGGTCAAATGACCACAAATCTCAAACAAATCTCTGTAAAGTTTAACTGAGAAACTATGCTTAAATACTATTTTTTAAACTTTTACTCAGAGACAATATGTGAAATGATGTCTGAAAATCTGCATATATATATATATAGAGAGAGAGAGAGAGAGTGCATCATGTGGCCTTTTATACAAAGGTTCTGGTGGTATATTCCCCACACCACTCAGGGCCAGAAAAAGTTTTCCCTGAGGAACTGATATGTTTACTGGCAGTAGTATGTGAGCCATGTAACCCATTATGTTTTCTTTTTATTCTTAGCAGCTAATTAAGTTCTTTGTTCAATATCCATGGCTTTCTTCAGCTAATACTTTTATACTTTTTAAAGCCTATCTTTTGATATTTTAGTTAATTGTTTTGTTTATTGTGCCAATATATTTATTGAAAGCTGTCCCAAATTTATTTAGTAGGCAAGTTATTTTTTAAAAATTATACTTTAAAGGTAAAAGAACTATAACTATCCTGATAAGACCAAGACTTATTATATATAGATAGCCTTAGATTAATCAATCTATATTGCAGTGTTATTTTCCATCCAAGTTACTGTAATAAACTTAAAGGTGTGTTGTAAGAGGCAATCCTCCAAGATCCCTGTATGCCGTTGCTGGATATGCCAAGAATGCAAGGCCTTGACCACTCTCTAAAAATGGGCCATTTCTCACAACAGTATTTGCAGGGCGCAACCCT
Organism: Camelus dromedarius; assembly: GCF_036321535.1. NCBI lineage: Eukaryota > Metazoa > Chordata > Mammalia > Artiodactyla > Camelidae > Camelus > Camelus dromedarius. The sequence continues at coordinate 36,844,369 of NC_087439.1, forward strand.
GATGGATGAGGTGACATTTCCTTCCAGGCAAAGAGTGGTTTTACTTTCACTTATAAAAGCAGCCAGATGCCTAAGCTCAGTACTCTTTGGCTGTAACACAAACTCACTATATGTATAAGATCCCACTGGGCCCCTCTGTGTTGCCCCATGGGACTTGGGAGACATGGGGAGCCAATGCCAACATGATGCTTATGCTATTTGCTATGCCATAGTAAGAAAATCTCTGACCCAGGAGTCTCATGCCTTCTGCCAGCATTATGATAGTAACAGGCTAACTTGTAGGTAGGTATAATCCCAGACCCTGACAAGGTGTTGACTCAAAATAAATTAACTGATCATTCAACGTTCGAAAGCAGGTTGGAATTAAATCCTTTGTAACTCAGAGGAATTCCTATAGATAAATCATTAATGAAGAGGACAGAAAAAGGCCAATTAAAATACCTGCTTAAAACAACAGAATGTCCTCAAAGGGGCCATTAAAGAATTGTCGAGGTTTTGACATTTTAAAGATGAAATTTCTGTTTTATTGTCTCTATACATTAAAAGACATTGAGGAGATTCAAATTGTTTAAGATAAAAAAGCCAGGTCCTTCATCACTGTATCATTTCACTTTTAAAAGAAGAGAAATCAGACAATGAATGGGCCAAAAACAATGAATCAAATTTCATTCAGTGTAAGTGTCTACACATAAAAACTCTACAACCTTTTTTACTGGCAAATAAATATAAAAACTAATTACTTTTTAGATTAGGAAATTTCTTATGATATTTAGCAACAAAGCATACCCCACCCATCTGCAACTCCCAAATACCACTAACCAAAAATAGTGCCCAACATCTGACTAATCAGAATCGTAAGCAATTCAAATGCCATTTGCAATTTTAACTCTGAAAACTAAGTGAGAAATAGGTGACAGTAAAGTATCCAGAAAATTCAAGGCTCTGTACACAAGGATTGAAACCTTCAACATAAAAAAGGACATTTCTGTAGAAACACTATATATTTTAAAGACCAATTCAGAAGTAAATACAAAATGAGAAAGCAGTTTGGGAGAACACAATGAAAGGAGCTAACAACAAAGGAAAGGATAAGAGTTATAAAAAGCATGAAAGAATAATTACAACAGTACAGCTGTGTGCAGTCATTTAGACAAAGTAACTTAAGGTAAAATGCCAACTGTGGCATCACTATTTTTCAACACAGCATATCATCAAAGGCATTCATCATTTTATATATAGCCATCATCTTGTGCACAAGGGAAGTACGGATGAAGTTGTTAAATGACTTAACCAAGATTGTACAGGATGCAGGAGAAAAGAGATTTTATTTACTTTCTAAGAAATGTAATGCTATTTTTTTTAGTTATTTTGTAATCGTAAAGAAAATGTTAGAAAATTGTTTTGATAAAATAATGACAAAACGACATCCTTCTTGTCATTCCATTGATTAGAAGAAATCAAAATAATTCAACAAATACATATTTAACAATTTGCTAGGGAATTTTGCTAGCAGACATTCCATATTTATGCATCTTATTTACCCACAATTATAAAACTAACTTTGGAAAAGTGAAATATCATTTAGTTTTAATGCTTACACATATGAAATAATCTGTAAGATAAAATATATTTAATATTAAAAATCTTCCTAGTGATAAAGGAATGAGTTAATCAAGTTTAGGTTTAAAAAAAAAAAGATGTATTCTACCAAATAAACAATTCAATCTGGGCAAAAAGTGATGGGGGGGGTAATTAAAAATATCTTCTACATAAAACCAAAATTGAGGATATTTTCACTTCTGAAATAAAGTTTGTGAACTAGGGTAGTTGGGATTTCACAAAGGTCATTTCAAATACTGGAAGCAAATTTAAGGCAAAGGGTCCATGGCATTGGGACCTAATCTTACTACTGAGGATTCCTTTGTATTTCTTTACTCCCTCATGGGCCTACTGTTTTAAAACATTTTGCATGTATTAATTTATTAATTAAAATGGTCAATGTAAGACATGAAAATGAAACTCTCAAAGAGAGCTTGTTATAAGCCTGAAAAACATGGAATAGCCAGTGCTATCCCAGTGAGCTGATAAAATCCAGAAAATGCAGACACCAAATGTTTAACTTAGCCATTGTTCAACAGTTCAACGGAGATAATGAGAACATTTTATTCAGAGCTCAGTAAAACACTATGAATGCAAATCAGTAAAAGGATGGTATTCTAAAACTGAGTTAGTAAAAGGTATTCACCACACGGGTTGATTGTAGAGCTAAGTGAAGCAGCTCCAGTGGAAAGGCCGCCTTTTGAAACTGATGAAGCCACAGAAGGTATAGAAGATGGAGTTGGTGTAGTAGAGGAGGCTGTTGAGGATGGTAACCGTTCTCCAGACTCCATATCTACGAGAGGGAAAAAAATGTTAATTTTCAGTATTAAATGGTGGTATCATGCAAAAGAATTAAACATATTTAAAATAAGTCCGGCTTTTAGAAATACTTTTTAAAAATATGAAATAAGTTTAGAGATACATGTTCTTCAGAAAGATAAAATATGGAATAAATAAAAGCAATATAATGAGAAATATCAATTTATGAAATAAGTTTTTGTTAAGTATACCAAATCTTCTAATAGATTTACAGTTTCCTTATATAAAAAAATTAATAGTCATTTGAATATAATAATTTACACAAATGTATGTTGTCACAACCTTTTACCATACATATTAACTTCTTTTTCTTCTTAAATCACCTCATATCACGTACATGATAATACCCATATTATCTTAATGAATCAAGAAAACACTACCATATCTGAGTGGACTGTAAACCTGTCTTCTAAATCCAGATAACAATATACTTGTAGTTCTTAAGCATCCAAGAATCTGACCTGGTAATCCTCAATACAGTGAATCTTCACTCAAAAGACACATATATTTTAGAGTTTTTTTTACTAGAGTCAAGTTTGAACTATGGCTTCAAAATGGCCTTAGTATGGTCCATTTATAATAACCACTCCAAGCATCTTAATAAATTTGCATAACTATTTGGGTACAACCTTATATTGGTCTTACTATAATAGTTAAAAATTAAAATCTAGAATAGAAATTATATTAAAAATTTAAAATACTAAAAATCTAGAATAGTAATGGATGAAGGAGGTCAAAAGGTACAAACTTTCAGTTACAAAGCAAATAAGTCATGGGATGTAATGTACAGCATGATAAATATTGTTAATAATACTTTATTGTACACTTGAAAGTTGCTAAGAGACTAGATCTTAAAAGTTTTCATCACAGGAAAATAATGTGTTAACTGTGTGGAAATGGATATTAACTGGACTTACTATGGTGTTCATTTCACAACATATGCAAATATTAAAATCATTATGTTGTACACTCGAAATTAGTATGTTACATGTCAGTTTTATCTCACAAAAGTTTTTTAATCTAGGAAAGTTATGGTCATTTTAATACTCTGCATACACTAATCTCACAATTAAGCAAGGAATTTGTGAAGTTCATAGTTACTTTAAGGAGTACACATATATAGAAAGAAACAAATAAGATATTACTCATTTATAAATGAACTTATGATCAACCATAAGTAAACCTGGACCATTTAAATAATCTAACCATAAAAAGACTTTTGTATGAAATTCTATAACCACTTCAACAATTTCTATACATTTTCTAAGAAAATAACTTGTTTTCATTTAAAAATATTGGCCAATTAAAATAATTCACGGTTAATGTCTCAATGTTGATTGAACCCATATGGTATATAGATAAATATGGTAAAGGTAGTCTCAGGTTGACACAACAGCATCATTAATAAGGCAATTTCAATGAGTTTTCTAATCATAAACAATTCAAAAACTTCTCTCCATATTCTGGCAGTGTTGTGAACCACCTCTATAGATAATGGTACTCCTATAGTGAGTATATCCATATTTTCAAAGAATTTTTTTTTCTCTTTATCAACATCCAATATGGAAAGGCATGTTGATACTGATGGCTACATGGAATGAATAATTAAAAGGCAGCTTTTACAGATACTATAAAAATCCTAGAGGAAAACATAAGCAGAACACTCTTTGACATAAATCGCAGCAATACTTTTTTTGAACCAGCTCCTGAAGTAATGGAAATAAAAGCAAAAATAAACAAATGGGACCTAATTAAACTTAAAACCTTTTGCACAGCTAAGATATCATCAACAAAACAAAAAAGACAACCTACAGAATGAGAGAAAATATTTGCAAATGATGTGACCAACAAGGGACTAATTTCCAAAATATACAAACAGCTTATACAGCTTAATATCCAAAAACAAAACAAAACAAGACAAAAAACAAAAACAAAAAAAGCAAGCAAACCAATCAAAAAGTGGGCAGAAGACCTAAATAGACATTTCTCCAAAGAAGACATCCAGATGGCCAACAGGCACATGAAAAGATGCTCAACTTCACTAATTATTAGAGAAATGCAAATCAAAACTACAGTGAGGTATTACCTCACACCAGTAAGAAGGATCATCATTAAAAAGTCCACAGAGGGAAGGGTACAGCTTAAGTGGCAGAGCACGTGTTTGGCATGCATGAGGTTCTGCGTTCAAACACCAGTACCTCTTCCAAAAATAAATAAATAAACCTAATTACCATCCCCCTCCAAAAACAAAACAAAACAAAACAAAAGGTGAATAAAAATTTTTTAAAATCCACATATAATAATTGCTGGAGAGAGTGTAGAGAAAAGAGAATCCTCCTAGACTATTGTTGGGAATATTAATTGGTGCAACCACATGGAGGACAGTCAGGAGGTTCCTTAAAAAACTAAAAATAGAGTTACCATATGATCCAGCAATCGCACTCCTGAGTATATATCCAGAGAAAACTACAATTCAAAAATACACATGCACTCCAATGTTCAAAGCAACACTATTCACAATACCCAAGACAAGGAAACAACCCAAATATCCATCAACAGATGAATGGATAAAGATGTGGTGTATATACATACATACACACACACACACAAACACACACATATACACACAATGGAATACTACTCAGCCATAAAAAAGAATGAAATAATGCCACTTGCAGCAACATGGATGGACCTAGAGATTATCATATTAAGTGAAGTAAGTCAGTCAGAGAAAGACAAAGATCATATGATGTCGCCGGAAATAGACTCACAGACACAGAAAATAAACTGTGGTTACCAGGGTGGAAGGGAGGATAGATTAAGAGTTTGGGATTAACAGATACATATTACTGTATATAAAATACATAAACAACAAGAACCTATTGTTATAGCACAGGGAACTACATTCAATTTCTTGTAATGAGTTGTAAAGAAAAAGAAACTGAAAAAAAAATGTATGTATGTATAACAATCACTTTGCTGTAAACCTGAAACTAACACTATAAATTGACTATAGTTCAATAAAAAATAAGAATTTAAGAAATGGCCAATAGGCACATGAAAAAATGTTCAATATTGCTAATTATCAGAGAAATGCAAATCAAAACTACAGTAAGGTATCACTTCACACCTATCAGAATGGCCATTATGAAAAAGTCTACAAATGGTAAATGCTGGAGAGGGTATGAAGAACAGGGAATCCTCTTACACTGTTGGTGGGAATATAAAAGAGTATGGAGATTCCTTAAAAAAATTAAAACAGACTTACCATATGATCCACCAATCCCACTTCTAGGCATATGTCCAAAGGGAACTCTAATTCAAGAAGATACATGCACCTCAATGTTCATAGCAGCACTATCTACAATAGCCAAGACATTGAAACAAACTAAATGTCCATGGACAGATGACTAGATAAAGAAGTTGTGGTACAGTTATACAATGGAATACTACTCAGCCATAAAAAAGAATAAAATCATGCCACTTGTAGCAACATGGATGGACCAGGAGATCATGATACTAAGTGAAGTAAGCCAGAAACAGAAAGATAAATATCATATGATATCACTTGTATGTGGAACCTAAAAAAAAAAGACACACATGAACTTATTTACAAAACAGAAACAGATTCACAGATATAGTAAAGAAACTTATGGTTACCAGGGGGAAATGGGGGCATGAAGAGATAAATTGGGAGTTTGAGATTTGCAGATACTAACTACTATACATAAAATAAATAAACAACATATTTCTACTATAAAGCACAAGAACTATATTCAATACCTTGTAGTAACCTATAATGAAAAAGAAAATGAAAATGAATATATGAATGTTTATGTATGGCTGAAACATTATGCTGTATACCAGAAATTGATGCAACATTGTAAACTGACTAGACTTCAATAAAAAATAACATTTTATTTATAAGATATTTATCTTTATGAGCAAGATGAGAGTTTTTCTATTCCCTAGGTTAATTTGTATGAAATTGGACTAATTTATTCCTTGAATGTTACATAACCTCATTGACTAAACCATCTGGGGAAAAAAGCAGGTTTTAGGTCAACAAACAATTACTAAAAAGCTTTGAGACACATGGCAGTCTGATGGCAAGGTACATGACTGACAACTTTCTCTATAAAGTATCTTCACCAAGTCTCATTTCACTAAGTACAAAAACTGTATTTACAAAAAAATACAAAAACATAGAGTTTACAGGAAATGCTGTTTTTTAAAAATTTATAGCTAGTAACCTGTCTCAAAGAATTCTCAAATATACTATTTAAATGTATTTGGGGGCTTTTCAATGATTTTATTTTTTCATGTTTAAAATTAAATTTATTTTAAATTTACGTATAATTGACCTACAACACTGTATGAATTCTAGGTGCATACATAGTGATTCAATATTTCTATACATTACAAAACGATCACCATGAAAAGTCTAATTACCATCTGTCACCATATAAAGATATTATTGACTATATTCCCCATGCTGTACATTTCATTCTTGTGATTCATTTATTTCATAACTAGAAGTTTGTAAATGTATTTTTAATAATGAAAGGTTTTTTTTTTTTAAATTTGCCTTTGTACTTTACAGCAAAATTATTTGGGCTATAATATAGATAAGCACTTTAGCTGAGTAACTGGCATATAAGAGCCCAATGGATAGAAGTCATTACTTTTTTCTAGGATAAGTTATGAAATCTAGGTATATTTCTTTCTGTTGATGTTAACTTGACTCAGGACTCAAATAAGGAAAACCCACAAAGCATAATGAGCAGTTTCTAAATATTGCTCATTGGAGATTACTCTATCTGGAAATACTTATTAAAAACATACATATACTTGGATCTTCCAATCTAATTTTGAGACTCTATTTTATAGAAATAAAGTACCGGTAGTTTATTATAACATTGTTTAAAGATAAAATAAAATCTAAACCTGGCAGCAACGAAAGGCAGAACTAGAGCTAGTAGTATGAAGTTAGGGGGCTTTTTTAGTTTCAGTAAAAGTGCAATTTTCTCTCTTATTCTTGTTGCCCTTGTTGTTCATTTAAGTGGGAAGAAATTTAATTCTTCTTTAAAAAAAACCTGCTTATACAGCCATTTTCCTTAGAAGTTCTATTACATATATTATTCATGTATTATTTTATTTCAACTATTTTTATCTTAGATATTTATTTTTTGGAAGGGAGAGGTAATTAGGTTTATTTATTTGATGGCAGTACTGGGGACTGAACCCAGGACCCTGTTCATGCTAAGCATGCACTCTACTACTGAGCTATAGCCCCTCCCCCACAACACCGATCTTAGATACTTTCAGCCAGTTTGATCTGTTAGGTGTCTGAGTTTCTTCGTATATGTGAAGTACTCTTCTCTTACACTGGCCTTAAATTAAAAAATTTTTTAATGTTTTAACAGGTATTTCTTAGTTCCAGTACACCAAAATTTGGTCAACTATTCCATATTCATCTGACACATAATCTTCTCTTCATTTTAAAGAAGTTTAACAAATCTACACTAGCCTTCACTATTCTAGAATGAATATTGTTTTATGCTTGAATTAACACAGATTGGCTCTTCAAATTTTTGTTTTTAAGCTAAATATTACTGAATTCAGATTTTATTTACTATTGTCACCTGCTAAGCACAAACAGCTCTGGAAAGCATCCTAGCATTCAACTTGAAAGTTAAAAGGTAGAAAAGCAATGTCTTTATAATTGTGAAAAATCCACAAAACAATCATTGGCTTGCCATATTGTAGGAACTAGTCAATGAAGAAAGTTTAAAATACATGTGTGTACCAAGGGATGCTAAAAGCACTAGGTGGAAGTCTGAGGAGAAACAAGGTATTTGCATAGTATCCAAGTATCTTCTCTAAGACATTTACTAATTACAATGGGCAAGAGTAACTTCACAGTAGAGAAAAGGATATCACCTATAATAAAACATATGAATATCATGTATCCTCTGATGCCCTTAGAAGAGCATATCACCTCTCTGTGGTATTATTGGCAATGAAATATAACCTTAGTTGAATCATGAGAAAACATCAGACAAACCCAAATTGAGAGATCATATACAAAATAATTGACTAGTATTCATCAAGTGTCAAGGTTACGAAAGAAAAGGAAAGACTGAGGAACTGCCATAGGTTGAAGACTAAGGAGGTACAACAACTAAATGTAATGTGGGATCAGATTGGATTTTGAAACACAAAAAGGACATTAATGGAAAAACTCTCATATGTAGTCATATATGTAAAATTCATATATGTAGTTTATGGTTAATAGTATTATACTGATGTTAATTTTTCTGATTTTTATAATTTTAATAATTGCACTGTGATTATATAAATTAATAAAATTAGGCAAAGCTGGGTAAAAAAATAAGTGAATGTTCTATATTTGTTTTGTAACTGTTTTTTAAGTCTAAAATTACTTCAAAATAAAAAGTAAGGAAAACAAAAAACCCACAAAGTCTGGCATATGGTAAGCACTCAAAAAATATATATATATATGCATTGGGATTGAAGAGTGTAAATTTAAACCTTGAAGACATGAGATAGAGGTTACATGGTATCAGCAAGACATCTGAGAACAAAAGTTATCTGGGTTCAGAAACTGTATCTGAAGCTTATCAGCTGTGACCTTGTATAAATTATGAATCTTCAGTGAACTTTCAATTGCTTCATGAGTAGTATGAATGTGTAGTTGGGAGGATTAAATGAGATAATGCATGCAAAGTTCTGAATACCCAGCATTCAATAATTGCTAGCAATTGTTTTTAGTAAGTGAATGTCTTAATTACACATGTGTATGTTTGGAGGTAAAAGGTATTTTTAGATCATTCATTTCAAGTAAATATTTCTGAGTCATCTATTTATAGGTTTTATGTATGTATATGTGTGTGTGTATATATATATATTTGGCATGTTATTTCATTTTATCAATTGTGATAAGAATTTAAAATAAATGCCTCACAATTGTATAAGAACAAATGATAAGGTGTTTTACCTTAAAACTTTCAAAATAAACTGAAACACAAATACAAATAAAAACTAATACATTAATTTTCAATTGAAAAAATTTTCTTTATGACAACATGAGTTATTATTCATTATTCAAATGTATTACATAGAAGTTGGTAGAAATCCATTTATTCAGATCATTTAAGCAAAACATATTCATTAAGACAAAACTAGTTTAGGTGTCCAAGAACCATCTATTTCTGGACTTCTGTTATGGCCGGAGGATCCAGATCTGATACCTGCACACCTCTAATAGCTTCTCATTCTGATTCTGTGTGTTAAGAATACCACCTTCATATCAGGTTCCAAACCAACACCAGTCAAGCAATTCTTTGTAGCCAGAAACAGCTCAGATACAAGTTAAAATGAAAGGACTGTAATAACATGACCTTCCACCACAATACAGTCACCTATGGAAAAATATCAATTGGTACAATGTCATTTAGCTTATGGCCATTTATGAGAGGATATTTATAGAGTTGATCAGGTAGGGTAAAGATCACTACAACTGAAAATTACCACGTAACACTACAGTAAAAAAAATTTTTGTTGATGTGAACAGGAGAAAAATGTACAGAAGATGAGGAAGAGATTATAAATTATTTGATCCATCATAGATCTTTCCCATGATCTAAAGCAGTAGTTCTCAACCAGGGGTGACATTGTAAACCAGCCCCTTATTACTAGGAAACATTTGACAATGTCTGGGGACATTTTTGATTGCCACAACTGAGAGGGTGCTACTAGTAGAGCGTACGTACAGGCCAGGCTGGGACGCTGCTAATAAACACCCTACAATTCACAGGACATCACCCACACAGAGAGAATTACCTGGTCCAAAATGTTAGTAGTGCCAAGTTTGAGAAAGTATGACCCAAAGTATCAAAACCTGTATTACCTGGAATTCAATCAACCAAAACTTGCTGTTAAGTAGTAATTCTACATAATTATTATAATAAGCTATTTCAAGCTGGTTTATTGCCACTGCAATAAATGATAAAATTATATTCAACCTACCTTTATCTATCAGCAAACCTCTGCAGTTTATTATTTTACATTTTAAACTAATTGCTTAAAACTGATAGTGTATATATGCAACACATAATGTTTACTCATACGGGGTAATACAAAGTTACTGTATTTTGCTGAGATATTTTCCTACAACAATTCTGAGAACAGGCAAAAATCAGAATTACTACAAACAACTTCTTCCCTGCATGATGATTTTATACACTCCAAAAAATTCAATGATCAGTTGTTAATGATAATACTGTTCAAATTCATACATATCAAATGTTCCTTTTGTGTACTCTAAGAGTTTATAAACATCGACAGCTGCTAGGTGTAAACCCGAACAGGTGCAAATAGGGAAGGGCAAGACATGTTGGCTAAGAAATGTAAACATGATCAGCTGTCCTGTGTTTCACCGGCATGAATCCTTTAAAGTATAGCTTTAGAATAGACAGAAGATTCAGAAAATAAACATAAAAACATACTAAGATATTTCTCCTGCAAGGAGTTTTCTTAAAGAGTGTCTTTATCTTTGCTAGCAATACCCAAAGCTCTCTGTGGGAGTTCAAAGCACAGAATAGATTTGGTGAATTCTCACTTTTCCTTACAATGTAACCTCACATGAAAAATAATAATTAGGAAGAACATAAGGAGACAGTCACTATGAAGGCTGCTTCTTTTGCTTTAGCAGGACCACTAACAGTAGCGCTTTATAAATCAATATGTCCTCAAAGGTCTGACAAAGGCATTTATATAATTATTTTAAAAGTAACTTTGAGGAAACTGAACTTTTGGATAAATAATACTTCAAAATATTAAGCAGCAAAACAAAAAACAAGCAACAAATAAAAATTTTTCTGTTAAGGGATTTAGAGACATAGATGAGGGAGAAATACCTTATTAGACAGCAAACAAAATTATTTTCCAAATATAGCATGTCTGAAGGAAAATTATTCTGCTTATAAAATTATTTACTGACATTCTCAGAAATAGTTATTTCTAATCATTAAGTATAATATATTGTGGTTTAAAATATGAATATATGAAAGGGATCAAATTCCTTTGCTGCTTGACACATTGTAACCACCACTGTAAACAGTGAAACATTTACATCCTCAGACAGAAGTGGGCTGGCATTCAGGTGCTCTGGCTGCAGCCTCTGATCTGGGGCAACTCTCTGACAACACCTCTAAAATAATAGTTCCCTTATCTGAAAAATTGATGAGATTGAATTAAACTAGCCCTCAAGTCCATATCAAGAGTTTTACCAACTTGATAAAAACAAAAGCAAAAAACTTCACACCACATTAAAATATCTAACAATTTAATTCCACTTTTCCCTTATCCTCCCTACCACTTGCCTTAGTTCTATTTCCAAATGTGTCTCACTCTAAATTACAAATTCTGGTTAAATCTTTACAGATTTACTCATGTCTTATTTATACCTCAAGAGAGTTGATGATGAAAAAATTATCCAAGAGTAAAGCACTGATTTTCATAATGCACAGTAAATATCTATTCAGGGAGTATCCCTTTCCATCCAAAGGATTAAGTATTCCTTTGCAATGAGCTATCTGTGAGGAAGAGCTTATTCTAAGATACAAGAAAAGATATAAAGAAATATTAAAGGAAGATTTGAGCAAGATTTAACATATATAGATCAATGAAACTCTAGGTAGAGACTAGGTAGAGTCTGTGAACTTAAAAATTGGTGAGAATTAGAAAATTTTTAAAAGGATACAACTGTTAGGAGGATAAAAAGAGAGACACTGTCTGATTAATTGATCCTTTCATCTACAAATGCAAGAGGTTCTAAAGAACAAGAAGAAAGGCCTAAATCTTTGCTTAACCAAGAAACACAATTATAGTTAACTGGAATTTCTAACACATTTCTGGATAGTAGCTGAGGTGGATGAATAACAGACTGAGAAAATAAAGCAGGGTAACAAACAGGAGTTACTCTATGTAAAATATCCATATACACTCCCAAGTCAAGGAAAGAAAGATGCCAAGTACTACATGACTCATAAACTAGGATTAAAACTCTCTTTCAATGGGGAAGAAGCAGAGCTAACCTAACAGGGAAACAACACACTTCTTAAAGAACAAATGGGGGTAAAAGTTTATAAATACCATGGGTAAAGATATATGTAAAGGATATTTATTACAATGCATTAACTGCGAAAGACTTTTAAAAACAAAAAATTCCATCCATAAGGAACTGTTAAAAATATGGTGTATCCCTCTAACAGAATACTATGCAGCTGTTATAAAAGAATGAGGTAGCTCTATATAAGCTAATCTGCTGAATGAAAAGAATAAAATGAGGAAGAATACAAATAGCAAGATCTCATGTATGATAAAGAAAAAAGGAGATATACTCTTATGAAGAAAGTATGTGCAGAATATTTCTGGAAAAAATATGTAAGAAACTGGTAAGTGTATTTCCTTCTAGGTAAGGGGACTAGAGAATGGGAATCTTATGATGGGAGAATTCTTTTTCACTACATATCTTTTTGTACCACATGAATGATTCACAATGTGCTAATATTAATGACAGTTAAATTAATTTTAGAAAAGATTTCTACAGGTTTCTTATTGTAAGAAATTACCTTTCAAAATGTTTTGCAGAAGTTCCAGTTCAAGATGGTGACATAAGAAGACCCTGAACTCACCTCCTCCTACAGACACACTGAGTCCACAGCTAAATATGGACAAATTCCCTTCAAAAAAACTCTAAAGGATAGCTGAATGCTAGGTTCCAGTCTTTTTTCGATGGTTGTTTAGCATTCAGTTGTGGTTTCGTTGGAGTTGCAAGGAGACAAGCTGGTGGTCCAAGGCTAACTGAATGATGACTACATATCAGGCAAATAAGGAGAACACCACACTGAAGTGGGTAAGAGAGGCTGGGATGCAATCCCACTATAACCCCACACCCCTAGCACAGTGATCCAAAATCGGGAGGGAACTCAAACCCGGAGCTTCTCCCTGAGGGGCTGAGGGTTCAAAACTCATATCAGGCATCCCATATGCTTGACAGATGAACCCCTAAAATGTCTAACTTTGAAAAGCAATGAGGCTCCTGTCTTGACACCCACAAGACTGTAGAGACCTGAGAAAGCACTCTAAAAAGGCTCACATACTTGTACTCAGCCAGCCCAGGGCCCAGCTAAGAGAGCCTATGGTGCCCAGACTTAAAGTGAAGGAGGCTTTCCTGCTTATGTTAGAAAGTCAGCCTGAGGGGCAGGCATCTAATTTAACATATACATCTAGGTGAGTGCTGGAACACTCTCCTGGGATGGAGACTGGCAGGCACCATCTACACACTTTCCCTTTGCTGTGCTCCAGAGCATCAGTATCTACAGGAAGGAGTGTCTAGTGTCCCAACTTTTGTGGTTGTCACTTCAAGGACACCTCTACACTGCCTATTTCTGGTGGCCAACGGGGCTTAGGCTTGTGGGTCCCACAGGACTATAAACAGATTTTTTAGCAGAAATTTTGCATGCCAGAAAGGAGTGACAAGATATATTCAAAGTACTGAGAGAAAAAAAAAAAAAAGAATCTTCAAGAATCTTCCAACTAAGAATACTCTAGCCCACAAATTTATCATTCAGAAGTGAAAGAGAGAGAAAGTTTTCCAGATAAGAAAAAGCTAAAAGAGTTAAAACTGCATTACAAGAAATATTAAAGAGACTTCTCTAAGCTGAAAAGAATGGGTGCTAATTAGTAACAAGAAAACATTTGAAAGAATAAATCTCACTGAAAAGGTAAATATATAGTAAAGGTAGTGGATTAATCACTTACAAAGCAAGCATAAAGGATAAAAGACACAAGTAGTAAAAAAATAACTAATAACACTGAGATCTACAATGAAATCAAACTTAAGTTGCTATCAACTTTAAAACAGGCTGTTATAGATAAGCCTCACAGTAATCACAAAGCAAAAATCTATAGTAAATACATAAGAAATAAACAGAAAGGAATATAAGCATACCACAAAAAAAGTCATCAAAACACAAAGGAAGAGAGCAAGAGAAGAAGAAATGAACAGAGAGCTACTGTAAGAACAGCCTCTATGGTATAGAAGGACCATATCTCAACATAATAAAAGCCATATATGACAAGTCTATAGCTGATATCATACTCAATGGTGAAAAGCTGAAAGCTTTGCCTCTAAGATTAGGAACAAGACAAGGATACCTAGTCTTACCACTTTTATTCAAAATAATGTATTGAAAATCCTAGCCACAGCAATCAGACAAGAAAAAAAGAAATAAAAAGAACCCAAATTGGAAAGAAAGAAGTAAAACTGTCAATATTTGCAGATGATATGATACTATATATAGAAAAAATCTAGATTCCATCAAAAAACTATTAGAATAAATGAATTCAATAAAGTTGCAGGATACAAAATTGATACACAAAAATTCTATACACTAATAACAAACTATCCAAAATAGAAATTTAAGAAGCCATTCTACGTATAAGTGTATCTAAAAGCATAAAACCTACAAATAAATTTAACCAAGGAGATGAAAGATTTGTATACTAAAAACTTTAAGATATTATGGATAGAAGTTAAGGTATTTACAAATAAATGGAGAGATATTCTGTGCTCATGGGTTAGAAAAAGTAATATCGTTAAAATGTCCTTACTACCCAAAGCACTCTACATTCTCAACGCAATCTCTATCAAAATTCCAACTGCATTTTTTTACAGAAATAGAACAATCCTAAAATTTGTATGGAACCACAAAAAACCCTGCATAGCCACGGCAATCTTGAGAAAGAACAAAAAGCTGAAGGTATCATGCTCCCTGAATTCAAACTTTATTACAAAGCTATAATACTTAAAACAATTTTGTACTGGCTCAAAAAATATACACATAACCAATGGAACAGAGCACCCAGCAATAAATCCATATTATGGTCAATTAATTTATGACAAAGGAGCCAAGAACAAACAATGGAGAAAGAACAGTCTCTTTAATAAATGGTGTTGGGAAAACTAGAAAGCCATATGCAAAAGAATGAAACTGGACCACTAGCTTACACCATGCACAAAAATTTACCCAAAATGGATTAAAGACTTGAATGTAAGATCTGAAACCATAAAACTCCTAAAAGAAAACAAAGGCGGTAAATAATTCCCTTATTGGTCTTGGTGATGAATTTTTGAATCTGATACCAAAAGTAAAAGGAACAAAAGCAAAAACAAACAAGTGGGATTAAATGAAACTAAAATGCTTCTGCACAGCAACAGAAACCATCAACAAAACAAAATGGCTACCTACTGAATGGGAGAAAATATTTGTTAATCATCTATCTGATAAGAGGCTCAAAGCCAAAATATGTAAGGAACTCATAGAACTCAAAAACAAAAAAAAAATCTAATTAAAAAATGAGCAGAAGATGTGAACAGACATTTTTCCAAAGAAGACAAACAGGTGGTCTACAGTTAGATGAAAAGATTCTTAAGATCGCTAATTATCAGGGAAATGCATATCAAAATCACAATGAGATATCACATCACATCTGTTAGGATAGCTATTACCAAAAAATCAAAAATAGAACTACCATATGATCCAAGAATACTATTTCTGGGTGTTTATCCTAAGAAAATGAAGACACTAACTTGAAAATATATATACACCCCCATGTTCATTGCAGCACTATTTACAATAGTCAAGATATGGAAAATCCTAAGTGTCCATTAATGGATGAATGCATAAAGAAGTATGCATAAAGAAGTAACAATGGAATGTTATTCAGCATAAAAAAGAATGAAATCTTGCTATCTATAACACAATGGATAAACCTTGAGGACATTATGCTAGGTGAAGTAAGTCAGATAAAGAAAGACAAACACTGTATGATTTCTAATATGTGAATCTGAAAAACAAAACAAAACCAAGCTCATAGTTACAGGGAACAGAGTGGGAGAAATGGGTAAAGGGGGTCAAAAAGATTTAAAAAATGAGGGATCAGAAATGATAAGGGGTCAAGAAGATGTAATAACTGTAGAGAGTGAGAATGGAGGAGTGTACCCTCGTGACTGCAAGTGTCTCAGCAAAGATTTCAGCTCTTATGAGTATACGAAGTTAAGTCATAGGCCTGCAACATAGAAAAAAACAAATTTAAAAAAAATTATATTTCATTCTTTAAAAACAAAGGTTATGTCAACACTTTTTCAATTTAAACTCAGAACTATAGGATTTTTCTTGTACCTTATCAAATTTTACATTTGCATTTCTTGCCTTTAACTTGCTGAAAATCTCAGTTCTTGTGCCAAAAATCTCAGTTCTTGACACTTTCAGGACTCAACACAGAATTACTCATTTGATTTATGACACAATATACAAGCAACAGCCTCATAATAACAAAACCAAAACTAATACAAGAATATGATCACCGAAAACACAGTTCTCTTGGTCCTCAGAATATAGTCAAATTACTAGGGCTATATGATCTAACAACAATAATTAAAAGTCAGTTTAAATAGTTCTTCTCTGTGTGGTTATACCTTTCACTTGATAAAAAAAATCAAGTCGTTTCATTGCATTTCATTCCAGTTTTTAAGGACATCATTCAACTAGACAAGCAATTTTGATGAACCAAAGACCAATGTATCAAAAGCAATGTCTAAATCTGTACAGTCCAATGTGGTAGCCATTAACCAACTACATGCAGACAATTAAACTTTAAATTAATTAAAACTAAATAAAATTTAAAAGTCACACTATCCATATATCAAGTACTCAATAAATATCACATTTATCATTACAGAAAGTTCTGTTGTACAGCACTGGTCTAAATGATACTCCTTACTCAGACACTGAAACCTTGCTTAGTGAGGTAGCCTGCTTCATATTGAGTAACTAGAGCTATTAAAACTGTTAAAGCATGAGTTGGCAGCTTTAGGGCAGACACTACCTTATTAAAGTTTTCTAGAGGAAGGCTGAAGTACAAGAAATTATCTGGGTCAGTAATTACCTACATGAAGAAACTGAAACTGTTAACATGCTATCATGGTTTCTTTACAGAGTATATTACCAAAATATTGAAAATATCATTAAAATCACTTGGAGATTATTTAAAATGGAGTTTAGCTATTTATAAACTATTCACTTAAAAACTTGAACTATTCACTTAGAAGGTAATCTCAAATAATTCTATTGTTATATCCTGCATTACTTCTTAAATGTTTCCATCAAAATATCCCTCACACAACTCACAACAGTTTTGTTCTATTTGCAACATTGTAGGTCCAGTTATTATTGACAAAAGAGGCCATATGCATATACCAACTAAAAGTTCTTAATGCATTTAGTTAGGGAGACAGAATTTAACAGAAAGAAAAGTGGCTTCAAAGAACAGGAGCAGATACAGGATTTCTTTGTCTGGTTTCCTCCTTGTCCGACCCTCCACTGATGCTGATCACATTTTACACAGGAAGGGTCTTTCAAGTGTTGGAAAAGAAGCTAAAGACTTAGTGTCCCACTATTCTTTACACTAGAACTTATATTAGAATTTCAAAAGAACCCACAACTCCAGTGAGAGAAGCAAAGATAATACATAGGAAACATTGCCTATCAACCCTAAAATTTTAAGTCATTTCTATTTACTTAATTCTTTCGTCCCAGTTACAGCCATATTTTTAAAACTGTGAGTCATAACCCATTAGAGGGTCATGAAATCCACATAGTGGGGTCATAAAAAATGAAATATTCTGGGTCAGAGTCAAAGAAGCTTTAAAAACACTGATCTATTTAGCTTCCCAGTAATGTATGGTTCTTACAGGCAAGCACAGAAGGATTTTACAATCCCTAATCATAGTAGTTGCTATGGAATACTGGAATAATTACCACTATATATATATACTATATATATATATATACCACTATATATATACTATATATATATATATATATATACCACTATATATATATATACACTACTGCATGTAAGTGTGTGTGTATGCTACTATACTAACAGAAACCATGCTTTCTGTATACAGTCCATTAAAGCGAGAATGGTTATGCAAAACTTAGAATTCCTTTAGGACCTAGGGACTTATACTCTTAACTTTCCAGTCTATGACAAATATGGGACATTACATTAGCTGGGCAACTGAGATGCCACCTAAATACTAGAGTCTTCTATTCTGTATACTCAGCTAATTAAGAATAGATCAAAGTTCTTTCATCCAGATGCTATGTGATACCAATTATACAAAGTTTAACCATTTATTAAACATCCTATGTTCAGCCTTTCACTGCACTTATTAAACCATGAAGGATGCCAAGTGTTTGGGATATAACGAATAAGTCAATTAAGTTAAGTAGTCTACCTCAAGGTTTTATAGTCTAGTAGGTTGAAGCAATGGTGGAAACCTGATCAGAGCTAAACAGATTCTTACTTGCAAGAAATTGAGCTATGTGACAGCTATGGTCACATAGATGGTGGAAAATGGTATAGATTCAGGAATGGGGTGGCCTTTTGGGGGGCCATATATGCAGATGAGCAAACAGAGACATGGGAAAATAAGGTAGATATGCAGTGGGAACATATTACATTTATTCTTTATTTTGCTGATTTTAGGGATATCTACATTGAAAGCTACACATTTTCCCATATCCAGGAAAACATAAAAACATTTAGCATGAAAAAGTAAATGCTTCTGAAAATAAACTGCCTACTTAGAATTCAATTCTAAATACAGATTTACAATTGTCTTATTATATACAGGATATTATATAATTATTGTTCTTTAAGTATTACATTTATGTTCATCTGTACTTGTAAATTTTAGTATCTACAAAGACCACATGTTAGTATCTCATATTGTAGTAAAGTAGGAAAAACAGAGATGAGCACCTAAAACTATATCAAAGAAATAGTTAAAAAATAATACTTCTGAAGTTAAAGACAATGGGAATTTGAGAATTCTAATACAGTTTGAAGAAAAAATTATTATACATGAAGGATTCATTCTGCTCTTCTCCCACATCTGGGAAGTTGATGGTCCATTCCCCACTGAGCTTTCCCTGTGCTACAGTCATGCTTCCTCTATACAGACTATCTCATTTACCAGATAGGGCTTCTTGCTATTGAGGTAATCCTTGACCTCAACAGGGCATCATATGACCCACTCCTGTGGTCAGAACTGTCAGAATCAGGTGTGACCAAAGCAGATAATGGCTGGCCAGAAATCTATGTGTTAAATGCTATGATCTAATCAAATTCTCCCTGACACATGTCTTAACTAATAGAAAGAGGGCAAGTTGTTGAGTGGGAGATCATAAAGGCTGTGGGCCTAACGATATACATGCTAAAGAGAAGCAGGGTGGAAAAAATATTGAGAGAATAGATGTACAGAGAGCTGAGTGATCCAGAAGGAGAGAAGATAAGAGTATGGCCAATCTCAGGTTCTATTCCTTAGACCTCCTTTTTAATTTTCTTATATTCCCTGAGACCTCTCTGTAGCCTTCCAAATACCTAGCATTTAATCAAGTTTTAGTGGGTTACTGTTACCTGCAACCAAAAGAGACTGTTAGAAAACTGCTAACAAATGTCATGTTTAGTTTTCCTTTCTCTTCTCATCTTTACTCATGCTATTTACAAATTCTGTTTTTCTCTTCCAACAACCTAAATATTATATTCCTTCAAATATAGGCCTAAGAATCACTTTATCCATAAAGCTGTATCTTACAAATCCTAGACCACAGCTATCCCATCTTTGAACTATAGAGCACTTTAGCTCCTACCCAGGAAGCTGCTAATTACCTTGACTTTTTACTGCTCTGTATTTGTTTTATGAATTCACTGTATTATTCAACACACAGCCAGTATGTCTGTTGAGTCTTAGTTTCTGAATCAGTAAAACAGATTAATTACACCTACTTCAAAGAGCTATTGTAAAGAGAGTATAGAACACACTTCCTGCTAGGTATTTTGTTCTTAAGAGTTTGGCCAAAATTCAGAAGCAAACATCTTTATTTTCTTCAAACTAAATGTACAAGAGTGGGAAATAGCTTATTAAAAGTCAAAACTATTTCTTTCATAAATTCAATGTGAAGAAAAAAAAGTTTAAAATGTCAAGAGCATTTTCATATCCAGGCAGATTAGTTTCACAGGTAAACCTGAATAGATGTTCAGGAAGTATATTAGGCTGTAAATCTGCCTCTCAGAAGAGTGTTATCATTACTTTAACTTTAGATAATACAATAATTTAAAATTTCATTTTTAGATAACAGTGACATTTTCAGTTTAGCTTTTAGATAAGATTTTAGATAAGCAAAATAGTAAAACTGCTTTTATCTGAGAAGTCAATGCATAATTTTATAACTTACATTATTCAACAAATTAATTTTGTTCAGACCATAACTTAGTATTTTAGTAATTCAAGGACCAAGTTTCCTCCTTTATGGCATTGAAAATCTCTAAAAATGCACAAGTAATTACAATAATTCCCTACACCATTCTCTTAACTATAAAACTTAGTCAAGTGATACACTAACATCCTTTCATATATGCCTCTTCCATTTTTCTCTTAATTTTTCATTTTTTAACTATATATAATTTGTCCATTTCTTACTGTACTGATGGGCCTAAATATTAATATAGTATGCCTAATGTTTTATTTCAAAGATTCAAGACCCTCTTTAATACTGCTCAGAGAGAATTTAACTGCCTGCTTTCATAATACAAGGCCCTAAGTAATATCCCAAACTTGTTTTTACATAACCTGCACTTAATACATGAAAACATCATTTAACTGTTAAATATAATGATATAAATGCAATTTTTTGGTGTATTTCTACAAAGCAAAACAAAGTGTCAACTCAATAAGATCATTAAAAAATGAGCATTAAAGTGATAAAAAAATTTAAGTATCCTTTATAAACAGCTTACTGATTACTAAAATAAATGTAGTCTAGTGATAGAACCATACATACCTATTGAAACTACAAAACTGTGCTTTAAATGCTCATCTAAATATTCCATTTCAAGTGTTCAAAGGGTAAGAATATTTGTGTTTCTCAAAAGGCTAAACATAGAGTTACCATGTGTCCCAGCAATTCTTTTCCTAATTATTTACCCATGAGAAATTGAAACACATGTCAACACAAAAACTCGTACACAAATGCAGAAGTAACCCAAATGACTGGTAATTAGGTAAATAGTGTTGTATCTATACAATGAAATATTATTCAACAATAAAAAGAATGAAGTATTGATACATGCTATAGCATGAAAGAACCTTGAAAATGTTACACTAAGTGAAAGAAGCCAGTCACAAAGGAACAAATATTGCATGATTCCATTTACATGAAATGCCCAGTGAGGGCAAATCTATAGAGACAGAAAGTAGATTAGTAGTTGCCTTGGGCAATGGGAATATATAGAAAAAATGTGAAGTGACTGCTAATGGAGGTACTGGGTTTATTTGGGGAATGATGAAAATATTTTAGTTGACTGTGACAATGGTTGTACAACTCTGGGAATACACTAAAAACTGAATTGTATACTTCAAATGGGTGAATTGTATGGTATGTGAATTATATGTCCATAAAGCTGTTATATTAAAAAAAAAAAAAGAACATTTGGATCTCATGTTGATAAAATGCTATTTGACTTAATGCATTCTCTACTGAAATTTAAAAATCAGTATTCTCAATTCTATAGCCTCTGTATCTTGGATATATAGCCTCTATATCCAAAACTAAATGTAGAATGTCCCTAAGTATGACCTTCCATTTTCACTTATCAAACTCAGGCACTCATCCATTTAGTTAATTCTGCATCTCTTTCTGTCTCCCCTCCTCCCTCCTTACTCTCTCTTTCTCTCCCTCGATATAGACACAGATAAAAAATTTTTTTAACCTGCTAAAGCTACATTAATTCACTTTGGGAACTAACAGGCTTCACCAGGGGGAGGGTATAGCTCAAGTGGTAGAGTGCATGCTTAGCCTGCACAAGGTCCTGGGTTCAATCCCTAGTACCTCCTCTAAAAATAAATAAACCTAATTACCTCCTCCTCCAAAAATAAAAAAAAATACAATAATAGATAAACTATTGAAAAAAAAAAACAGGCTTATCTAATGTATAAATTTCTAAGTACTTACCAGACTTGTTCCATAACTTCATTCCAATAGTCCCATGACTAGCTAGATTTTTAGAACAGAGGGATTTAATAGAGATAAATAATCCTGAGGTTCTAAACCACATAAACTATTCACTCTCTTCTGCTCATTCTGCTTCCTGAGTATCTTCTGTCTATTCCCGCCATCATCTTAGCATAACCCTAAATCAGTTCTTACTGGAAATACTGCAATAGCCTTCTAAGAGGTACATCTACTTCTCTTTTCTCCAATTCTCCACCCAGACACAGGAATCCTATTTTTTAATAGTAATCGTTTTAACACAAAAATCTGATCCTGGCACTCTCCCACTTGAAAAATCTTTCAGTATCTCTACATCAAATATATGATAAAATCCTAGGTCCTCTGTTAGGCAGATAAAACTCTTCTTAATGACGCCTCTGACTTCATCTTTGATCTCACTCTCTTCTTATCCACTAAGTGACCAAACTGCTTGCCCTTTCCCCAAATACATTATGGTCTCCCATGCATCCGTGCCACGTATTTGGTAGATGGTGTTCACTTCCCTCAAATGTCCTTCCCTTATTCCCTGCTAAATTCCTACACATATTCTAAGTTTCATCTCATGTATTACCTACTCTGGGGAACCATTCTAATTCACCGAGGAAGTCTTAGGTACTACTTTCCTGTTGCTCTTATATATTTCCTAATGAAAGCACTTATAACACTGTACTGTACAGCAATTTTCTGTTTTGATATCTGACTTCCAACTACACTGTGAGATCCCTGAGAAGCAAGAACTATTGCTTATCACCTTTACAGCTTTAAAACCTAGAATATAAGGCCTTAATAAACGGCTTTGAATGAGAATGCACAATAATCATTAAAATGTATATGGAACTTGATAATTTACCAAAAAAGTGTGCACATATATTCTCATTTTACTCTAAGAATAAATCTTGCAGGTAGATTTATAGACTTGGCACTATTACTTCAATTTTACAGATGAGGAATTCTGAGTTAGTATCTATCACCAATTGCCAGTCTGTTTTAAAAAATGAGAAAGAAACTTAAAATTTTGAAAAGTCTCTCCTTATTTCCTATAAACTTTTTATGTAGGAATAACTTTAAAATGCTTCCCTAAATATATTTGTCAACAACTACACAAACTGCTTATCAACTTTCAACTTCTGAAGAAGAAGAATGTTAACCAAGGAGGCCTATACATTTCATTTAACCTATCATTCCAAAGTCAACAACAAATAGTAAGGACTTATAAGAGGGATAGACATATATACCTGTCAATTAAGATCCTAATGTTGAACTCACTCTCCTGTTTCTACTTGTTCTGTCAACTCTTATCAACTTTTCATTCTTCCTCATTTTTCTGATTTGATGTTTCCATTCACTGTTTGTGTAAGACCTTGGCTCCCCTTGATAACTATTTCGATATTCTATACTAGCTCCAATGTTTCCAGCTGCTTTGTCGGACATCTCCCATATCCTTGTTAAAGTTCGTTAGTACAAAGTAGTCTTTGTCCTGCATTCCAAGTCTCTTATCAGTTAACCTAATCCCACTATAATAATAATAGAAAAAATTGCTCATCCTTATGTTGAAGCAGTCCCTGCTGTTTTAAGTATGAATATCAACTTACTCAATATGATCTTTTTTGGTCTTCTGTAATTTTTCACTTGGAAGCAACAAATTTTATAATTGCTTATGTTTTCTTTTTCATCTAAAATACCAATTTCTATTAGGTCTTATAAATAATAGCAGGAAGTTTTAACAATAATATATACAATAACTAACCATACTTCATCTTCATACCCCCTGCTGGTTATTTCAAACTCTCTATGCATCAAATATTCACATGTACACTCTTTGATAAGAAATTTAAAGAAAGCTTCTGATTAGTCTTCCCTTTAGAAATTAATCCTCTGATATCCTAAACAATATTCTTATCAGGATGACCCATTACATCTGTTATTATTATTTCCATATTGAGTCCATAAGTGTAATTCATTACTGCTTGTGATATTATACATCTTCCCTAGGGAAATTTGTAATTAGGTCAAAAAATTCCCCTACCCCAATATTACTTCTCATTTCCTGGGTCATAAGATCTTATCTAGCCAGTGAAATAAGCCTGCATTTTAGTTTAGTGGTACTTCATTGATCTACAAGAAGATTGGTAAACATTGTCCCCCTAAATCACACTGAATTCCAGAATTTACACTTTTAAGATTCATTTTTAAAATGTCAACTGAAATGCCTCTAGTCTTCTCTCTCAGACTTATAAAATATAAAATGTTATCATATGTGAAGTAAAGTAATATAAAATAACTAAAAAGAATATACTGGGAATATTTTCCAGTTAGATAGAATTACGAGTGATTTTACTTTATAATACAATACAACTAAAAATAAGTATCTTAAAATTGGGCAGAAATAAACTAAACTGCATTAATTACTTGTGGAAATACCTGTACCTAACCATTTACAATAGATGCCTAGGGCCTGAGAAATAGAAATTTGGACATGTTTTATAAAATATTACAGCAAAATTGGGATAATACACAACCAGAAGGCTTAATTATTTTATTAAAATTCACTTTAAGAGGTAGCTCTTTATGCATACACATTTCCTAATGCATAACACATGGCTGTTTCTTTTCTTTCCTTGTTCCTTTTAAGAAAAATATATCATATATGCTGAAGCCAGTATTCATTCAGTCTAATCTTTTACATACTGCATATCTATAATATAATAAAATAAAAATTAATGCTTGATAAGGCACTTGCTATGGAAAATAGTTTGACAGTTCCTCAAAAAGCTAAATTACCACATAACCTAGGAATTCCTCTTCAAGGTACATACATACCCAAAAGAACTGAAAGAAGAGATTTGAACAGATATTTGAACATCCCAAAATCCATCAATAGATGAATGAATAAATAAATATAACATATAATATATATAATATTTGTTTATATATAAAATGGGATAATACTAAGCCTAAAAGAGCAATGGAGTTCTGATACATCTATAATGTGAGTAAACCCTGAAGACATTATACTATGTGAAATAAACCTGACATAAAAGGACAAATATTATACGATTCCACTTATAGGAAATACCCAGAATAGGCAAATTCATAGGGACAGAAAAGTGATTCAAGTTTATCAGGGGCAGGGGTTAGGAAGAAACCGGAGAGTCAGTGTTTAACAGATACAGAGTTTTTGTTTGGAGTGATGAAAAAGTTTTGGAAATAGACAGTGGTGATGTTTGCACAACATTGTGAATGTAATTAATGCCAATGAATTATACACTTCAAAAGGGTTAAAATGGCAACTTTTATGTTACATATTTTTATCACAATTTAAAAAACATGACTGTACACTTTAAATGGGTGAACTATATGGCATATAAATTGTATCTCAACAAAAATGTTATAACAATTAATGCCTGAAGTCTTTCAATGCTTGAAGCTCAGGTCCTTTTTCCTTAAAGGAGCCTTTCCGGGTCATTTTGTGACTTTTCCATATCGTCAACTCATAGTATTTTATTTGTTTATATCACTCACTTAGCAATTAATTTCATCTTCCTTTTGAAATCTCTGGTGTTTTAAAATTACTACTACACATTGAATATTTGATTACGCTTTGTTTATAAAAGATTAGTTATCAAATTATCAACTCAAGACCCATATTTAATATTTGTTTGTACTTTGTTTACCAAACAAGATTAGTAGCAGCTCAAATTGTCACATCAGGACTCAATAGCCCTCTACCATCTTCAAACCATCAAAAAATAACTCGGTTTTATACTTGTACAAATACATTAAGTAAGAATTTCAATAACAATTATTAAGAGAAAGCATCCTGGGGGAAAGTAATCAGAATACTCATTCTCGGGGCACTCCAATTAACCAAGGATGCAACAGACTTAGTTCCATATAACTATTAAAAATAGGCAATGAGGGGGGAAAGTATAGTTCAAGTGGTAGAGTGCATGCTTAGCATGCACAAGGTCCTGGGTTCAATCCCCAGTACCTCCTCCAAAAAATAAATAACTAAACCTAATTACCTTCCTGCCAAAAAAAAAAAAAAAAAAAAAAAAAAGAAAGAAAGAATAATAATAATTTAATTAATTAAAAAAAAAGGCAATGAGATACTTTTAATAGAAAATTCTCTGATTGGCCAGTCATTTTTCTTTTTTCCCAAATGAATTAAGGATAAGACAACTGTCCAAATAAAAAAATAAAACAAAAAAAGGTGAGGAATACACAAATATTTAACACATGTACTAATATTTTTATGCCTAAGTAGAAATGTTCAGGATATACACTTCTAATGCTGAACAGGATTAGCTAAAATATGAAATTACACAGATAATTTAATTATAATAAAAAAGGGTGTTTGAGGGCAAACCAAAATTTTTGTTTACTTAGAAAGCTCATTTAATGACTATAGTGATATTAAAATAAATTATACATAAGAATTTGGGGTATAATAATGGAAGAGAAGGAAGACTTTAGAGAAAGGAATACAAAGGATAAATAAATATATATATAGTTCCTTTGAAAAGCTAGCATAAGAACTTAAGAAATGTATAATACAGCACACTTGGAATAAAGGCATATATTTATAGAACAGAAATATAAAGGCTAGGTAAATTTTCTACCTATGCCCTTAGTATATGCTTAAAGTTACCTTTGAGGCTTATAAGCTATTTTAATTCATAGCAAGTTTTTCTTTTTTTAATTGGTACTTTTAAAAATGTGTAACATGTGTTTACTAAAATACTTCTTTCCTGCAGAACGGCTGAATGATTTGCTCTTAAGTATGTCTTTAAAAACACATCATAAATGTAAATAGTGTTAACTCATATGAAATTTAAGAAATAACTTATATTTTGATCTAAATGCAAAAGGTTTAAGTTTTTAAAATATCGTATCATTACCTTAAAAGTAAATCTGTTCCAATGAACAACTGTATTTCTACTTCCTACCAAAGTAGAATGACTTATGTTCACTTTTACATTGAAAATATCTACTGGCAGTTCGGAGATATTGCTTTTCCAGTCAGAAACACAGCTATTTATCAAATTCAGCTGCCCCGAAAACAGTCAATAAAAAGAAGGAAACAAAAAATGGTTTCCATCAGACAAAATACATGAGTTAAAACTCATTCTTCATTAATTAGGAAGTCTTCATACCCTTAATCTCTGAGGTTTTATAATTTACATGTGATCCAACAAGCTTGGGTCAGGATTCCCAAGGTCACAGCTTGTTAGAAAGATGGGTAAAGATGATGATGATAGCAGCTATAAATTTCTAAGCACATATTAACCACTACATATGAGAATGGGGGCTAGGAATGGAGGGAGTGTCTGTAATAGGTAACTGTACAGAAAGCTGTGCAGAAATTCAAAAAAGACCAACAAATGGCTTGACTGCATGATCAAGAATCTACAAATCTTATGTCCCAAGGGTATCACTATGCTACAATACAGAACAGCTAATGTTCAAAAAGACAACTCCTTGAGACCTTAGATAAATGTTTTAAAATTTGCAAAGTTAAAAATATCGTACATTTTTCAATTAAGGAGCACAGACAATAGAATCTAAAGACCTAGATTTGAATCCAGACCCATTACCTAGTATATCAATGACCTTAGGCAATTGTAATCTCCTTAAGACTCAATTTCCCCAAATGTAAAAATGGAAATAATATTTACCTATAGCACTACGGTGAGAATCAACATATGTAAAAGGACCCAGTATAACTCATGAATATAGTAGCCACTAAAATACTCTGAAAACTACTTAGAATAATTTGTTCTTTGAGTTAAATAATCTTATTACTTTTAAATGTTATTACTTTTGAAATGTTTAGATGTTACTGTGTAGTTTGTAAATACATAAAATAGAAAAAGCTAAGATTCACTTAAGTGTATAAAGAATGCTCTCAAATTCATCATAAACCACTACCAATATATTCTTCAGCCTCAAGTGGGATGGTATCACCTCTAGAAAACCTTCCCACAATCTCCACTTGCATATCCACTGAACACTCAAAACTCTACCACACCCAAAACCAAACTCCTGATTCCCCACCCCTATCCCAAATCTGCTCTTATGAAAACCTTCCCCATCTCACAGTTGAAAGCAACACAATCCTTCTAGTTGCGCCAAAAACCTTGGCATCATCTTGCCTTCTTTTTTTCTCACATCCCACATCCAATCCATCAGAAAAACTCTGGTTGTATCTTAAAAATATCCAGAATTTAACTACTACCACCCCTACCTAAGCCACTACTGTCACTCAGTTAGATTTACTCGAAGAGTCTTCTAACTGGTGATCAATGCCTCCCTATAGTCTATTCTCAACATAGCAACTGGGTGATCCCTTAAAAATACAAGCCAGATTTACTGAAAGCCCTGCAACGGCTCCTTCAAAGTCCCTACAGTGGTCTGCAAAGTCCCAGTTACCTCTGTCAATATCTCCTCCTTCTCCCTCACTCTGCTCCAATCACTCTGGCCTCTGTTCATTACTCCGAACACACCAGGTATACTTTTGCCTCGGGCCCTCTGCCTAGAAGACTTTTCCCAAAGATAGCCACATAGTTAAGTTCCTTGCACTTTGTTTAAAAATCATCTTCTCTGAAATCCTTTCTCAGCCTCTGCAACCCATCCCATCAAAGCCTTCTTATCCTTCTCTACTTTTTCTTTCCTCCATAATATTTGTCATCTTCTAACATGCTACATACTTATTTCTTATGCTTACTGTTGACTCCATCCCCAATATATGTTCCACAAGAGGAGAGATCTTTGTAAGTTTTATTTACTGATGTATACCTAGAACAGCACCCAAATTGCAAAATCAATCAATCAATCAATCTTTCTTACTTCCTTGTGTCACCTTTAGTACCTTGTGCTTACCCCTGTTATATCAGCTATCACACTGTACCATAACAGCGTTGTATTTCTGCCTCTTCCACTAAACTGTAAGTTTCCTGGAACAAGGGATTTTGTTTGCTTTCCACTATTATTGCAAGAACTTCCTTACAGTGCCTAACACTTAGTAAGGACTCTCTAATATTTAATAAATTGATGGAAAAAAAACTACCTAAATCAAAGATGTAAGCACCTTATCTCCAAAATATAAATGCAATGCTTAAAGGCATGACACTGAAGACTGAGTTCTTTCTGGATTCTGGATTCTGTTAATGGTTTTTCTGGCTCTGGCACTTACTGGCTAAAGAACATTAATGAAATTATTTAAGCTCTCTACAACTATTTCCTTATCAGTAAAAATGAGGATAATGATGGTACCTACACTCATGTGATTATCACGAATATAAAATAAGGAAGGAATTCAGAACGTGGTACTTCAAAATACACCGCTTTGGCATAGTGAACATTTTGAGCTGAAGGCATTTGAAAAACAACAAGTACAAGAAAACACTCTGACCTTCTTTCTTTCTTTTTGTTTTGTTTTTTGGGGTTTTTTGTTTGTTTGTTTTCTTTTTTAAATTTTTTTTTATTGAACTGTAGTTGTTTTACAATCTTAGCTTCCTTCTTTTTCTTATAAAGCAGGAAGTAAAATCCCTATATGAAAGATGTCCTCCTTACACCAGAAGGAAAGTAACATTCTTATCATCAAGGATGAAAAGTTGACACACAGAATTCTAAACAAACAGACCTTGTTAAAATAATTCTTATCTTCCTCTAGTCTCCCCACATAGTTTAGTCACTTTTCCACAATTGCTTCTCTTTGTTTAACCTAATGTAAAACAAACAGATTTCACCATTTCTTTGGATCTTCATTCCTTATGCAG
Source organism: Camelus dromedarius (assembly GCF_036321535.1). Classification (NCBI taxonomy): domain Eukaryota; kingdom Metazoa; phylum Chordata; class Mammalia; order Artiodactyla; family Camelidae; genus Camelus; species Camelus dromedarius. The sequence goes on from NC_087439.1 coordinate 36,874,781, forward strand.
AATCCCATGTCACACAAAAGTTATATTAAATAAATGTGTGTGCTTTTCTCCTGTTATCTGTCTCATGTCAATTTAATTCTCAGGCCCAGCCAAAAAGGACTGTAAGAGGGTAAAGTCAAAAGTTTGCCTCTCCTACAATAAAATTAGCCCAGTAGTTTGCACATATTAAGCATTCAATAAGTGACATCTATTATTTGTTATTACAAATGAAATAGAGGCACCACTGTAGGCCTACTTCAATAACTTGACTAAGCTAGAATATTCACTAAATATAATATTTAGAATCTCCTTCGAATGCACCAGTAATATATATTATGCACCAGTAATATATATTATAAATTACTGAGTTCCCTAAAATTTCTTTGATAAGCATTTTGCAAAAGAAAGCACCTTAAACTCTTTAAATAAAAGTATTTACATTATCCCAGAATAATTTAAAATATATCTGACTGTTAGGTTTTATGACTATCTTCAGTAACTGCCTTCAATGTTTAATAATTTCATAATATGTTTTCTTTTATACAACTAGGATACCTAATACCAGAGTTTAAAAATTAAACAACTTACTATTCAAATGAACTACACTTACAGGCCTATAATATATACACACATTCTTCCCTCTACTCTGAATAGTTTCATTTCCAGGAATGAGACTTTAAGAAAAAGTTAATTTAAGCATATTTGTGACTCTTTACTAAATCACCTCAAGCTTTCCACTTCTCATTTCAGTCATGTATCCAATTATATGTATAGTCTTTTGGCAATGTTATATTAAGGGTTGAGCAAAACTAACAATTCTGTTGAAATTAAAAGGGGAGTTATATGATGTTTATTTTAAACTTTACTTTCCATTATTTCATAATAGAAATAATTTTTCTAGTATTTCCTTGTCTACTGTGACTCCTAAATGTTTTCTTATTCTTTGTTCAGAGTCAGTTCTCCATTTTACAAAATACTTTTGAATGATCATTTTATTTACAGTTTTTACTACCATAAAGAAAAAAAAAACAAACATACGCATTTTACTTAGCACTCACGTGGACAGTAGATAAGAAAACTGAAGTAAGCAGTTTAAATGATTGTCCCAAGACCACAGATGGAGTGACTGCCCGCTTCAGGATTAAAACTAAGAAGCTCATTATTCCCCTTCTTTTATTCTGAGTACTTAATATCGTTTTTACATAACAAGGATCTCACAATTAATTTAAGAATAATAATTTATAATTAAACCAATTATCAACAATTATAGCAATATATGTAAATAGATTTGTGAAATTTATTAAATAAAAATAAAATTAGTTTATCCAAATATTTCCTGGAAAAATGAATCTGATTTACTACATAAGTTATTTTTTAAAAATTTTGCTTAGTATCAAGAAAGTGACAGCTTAATATAATTTATCATTTCAATGTCTTTTTTAAAAGCTAATTTCTTTAACCAAAATCTATAAGTATATAATATGGTTGGATTTACTACCAAACAAAAATATTTTTTCATTAAAAAAAAATCCTCCAAACTTAAAAACAGTAGTTTCTACTCTAATTGTAAACTTCAACTTCAGGATATATTTACAACAGATATATCTATGAAAAGACAGTGATTAAAAAGTAAAGAAAACATCAAATACTATTGCATTTACAGGAGAAAAAGGCATACAGTATAACATTAACAGCTTACTGTGGAGAGTGGGTTTAATCAGGAAGTAGCCATTATCCTTTCGATTCAGAGCAGTGACAGCACTCCAAAACAAGCAGCCGTGATATTTTTCAGTTAAAAGGCGTGAAAGAATACCTACTATTGTGTCCTACCTTTGCTGAGCTGACCCCAAAGGTCACCATATGTCTTTTGTCAAAATCTATCATGAAAACATAATCCAAGTAAGCATTTACAATGCATTATCTGTTAAAAACACCTAAAATCTACCTAACACAACCTCTCTCTCTGTTACTCACAAAACATGGCTGTCTTATTCAGAGATTAGCAATTATTGTAATGAGATACTGTCGGAGAGGGTCAAATAGTACTTCCTGCAGTTTACACATCTTGATTTCCTGGTAAACAAACTGAAAGGCAGGTGGAGCACTTAGATCACCAGTAAACGCGAATGCTCACGTGACAAAACTAAGCCAGGTAAGGTGGATGTCTCAAGTAATCGTTCTTTTCTTAATTTTATTAAAGTCAAAACAGACAATAAAGAGTTCTATCTTTCTTCCGTTTTTAAGGAAGTTTTATTCCTGACATGCGAAAGCACATAGTTTATAATAAGGGACGCTTGAAAAATGAATCTGTTTAAGCAGGTTTTAAAAATTCCTTCTTGGCACATAAATTTAAAAACAAGGCAATGCTAGCTAACACGGTTATAAAAAAAAAGAAAAACCTGAGATTAATTGTTCAAAACCTGCTAAGTCTAAAAAAAAGTCCTTAAATTTCAACTGCTTCAAGAAAATAGGTAAAAGAAGTTACTGAATTATAAAGACCAAAATTAAATTTTTAGTGAAAGCATAAGCCTATTTTTATTAGAACAAGCCCTTACAAAGTGTGGTAGACTTTGGGAAAAAAATCTCAATTATGTGAATCAAAAAGTTCATATAACTTGAAGCTATTTCTTGCATCATTTAAAATTCATATTTCAAAAAGAAAACAAAATCTAAAATATTCCTGTGAGAATTTAAAAAATATATTGTTAGCTTGAAAATTAAGTTTCTGTCCTTAGTTTTTTCCCCAAAATTGCTGTTTTTCTGAAATTTCTAGTATAGTTGAATGAGGGTTGATTTAAATTAACTAAGGGTATAAAACAAACACAGTCCATCAAAATGGTGAACTAATTCACTAATTTAAAAATGTTTAGGAGATTTCTTTTAGGCTACAAACTGCATTATCTTTAAAATTCTATATACTAAGGCCCTACATCTATGTATGTATGCAACACAGCATACTTTAATTTTAATGCAAAGAGCCCTTAATCAGCAATATAATCATATCAAGGCATTAAATTATATAACTTAACAGGTGTATATTTATTCTATTTGAAAAATAAAATTCTAATGTATTGAAATAGAAAACAAAGTGACAATAAAATCAATAACAACAAAAAGAACACCCAAGTAGATAAGACTGTGCCAAGAATATTTAAAATCTCAGAACAGGTCTTGTTACAAACACTTAATATGTGTCATTTGAAAGGAGTATATATTCAGTACTGAACAACATTAACGCAAGTGCTAATCACCATCTTTACTATGATGACACATGAAACAGCAAATTTTCAGAAACCTATGACTTAAGGAGTTAATAGTTTCAGCTGGATTTCTTGGTGAAATTAAATAATTCAAATATCTTACAGTTATCTAGAATGCAAAACATAGCCCTTATTTCCTTTAAAGAAAAATTTAAAATATATTCCAACTAAATACGCAGCTTTACTATGTAAATTGTATGATAAAAAAACAAAATTTTAAGTTAGAAAATTATTATTTCAATTATTTCAAAGGCCCATGACTATCCCAGTTTCTCATAATGGGTCAAATTTAAAGGGATAATAAAATTAAAATACAGAGATAAAGAAAATAAATTTGAAATTTTGTTTCAGTCAAGGTAGCTTTTGCCTAGTGTCAGCAAATTTTGGTGTTAAGAGTTTACAATTCAGTTTTAAGGGCAGGGACAAAAACCAGGATAATATATTTGATACCCTGTGAGTAAGAAAAAGACTCCCTTGAATTAACATAGGAACGAGAAAAGGGAAACTTTTCCTCCCCTAGGTAGATTTCAGCCCTACTTGTTCTCTCAGTCAGGCACTCTTACATAGGGCATACATCCCAACGAACTATACCTGGCAGCTCTATACAGGGAAAAACTCTCAGAAAGGATTCCCCTGCCCCTTGCAGATCTAAGAAACCACAGAGGACATTACTCCTTCAGGACTTAAAAAATTTATACAAAACGAAAATGGAAGACAGGAACAAGGATAAGAAGGAAGAAAGGCTCCCACTTTTTTTGCTTACATTCTCCTGGCAATAAATAAGCTTTCCATAGTTATTTATAGCCCATCATATTCCAAAATAACTTAAGGTGACATATAGACATATGATTAGTAGAAAAGAATGCTTTCAAAATACAAATTAACACGAATAAAGGGAAAATAAGAGGAAGCAAGAAAGATGAAACACAAAGTTAATGCTAAAATACAAACGCCTATCATAAGGCCTTGCACAATTTAAGATGGGGGTGGTTCAGCTCTGAGCTTCCTAGCAATCAAACAAAGGAGGAAACAAGATTAAATTATAAAATTCTCATTCTGTATAAATTGTATTTTACAAATAAGCACCAAGACTTTTCTTAGTATTCAGAATTGAGAGGAATGTCTTCATACATTTCAATAATGCAACACTGGACAATACAATAATTTTCTCAAAGCATCTTTACAGAAATTAAATAACAAATTTCATATGAAATTCCTTTCAACCTTTCTCTAGGGAAAGCCAGAAAATTAGCCATCTTGCTAAGATGTCTTCTGCAATTTATCTAATCTGGATCTTTAAACAAACAGTAACAATCCCCAGGATCTTTTGTTAAATTCATAGTTCATTTTCATATTCCAAATTCCTATTTCATTTTCTAAACTCAGGTTCTTCTGCTGGATGAGTAAATAAAATGGACATGCAAGTGATAACTATGGTTCCAGATCAGATAAAGAAGACACAGGTAGTTAGGTTCACACTTAAAAGAGATCTCTCTTTTTAACTTAAAACAGTTCCTCTTTTCTTCTTTGTTTACCTTCTATGATCCTGCTCAATTCAACACCCTAGGAGCCCAATCTCTGATGATTTTTATTCCTCCTCAGTTTGGTATTTCTAACCATGGTAGAGAAATCTGACAGAATTTGTAGATTCCTACCTTCTCAGTCTGCACCAATTTCAATTTATTTTAGAGCATGAATCTTTGCATACTTTTACAGCATTTACTTTTTATATTATTGGTGGGATGGGGGAAGACAATAAAATTAATATAAAAGCAACTTCCTATCTCCCATTTTATTATACAAGATAAGTAGCAGCAAATGTATTCCATTACAGTTGGGTTGGTCTCTTCTCTGTCTCCTAAGGATGCCAAGTTATGGTCTCCTATCTAACCAGTTTATGTTGTTTCCCATTGCTTCCTTACCTCACTATCAGCTTAGATCTCCTCAGTTTCAAGGAACCCCTCTCTCAGAGCCTACCTATTTGAGCCCAGAAAACCTTTTTCTATATGATTTAGCCCAGTTATTAGTCTCTAATTATTTTAGGGATCTTCCTTACTAGATTTTGAAATTCCTTATTTTACATTACCCACAGTGAATAATAAAATGCAAACATTCTAAGTATGAATTAACATGATGCACTAATAAACTGCTGTACATATTTATAACAGCTAATGTTTGTCCAACATAACTATTTATTTATTGCATCAAGTAAGCCAGAAGACCAATTTTTACCATATGGATAATTTCTAAGTGATATACAATCAACCCATATTACATCAAACATTGGGCTTTCCTATTTTCAAGCTTGTCAAAAGAATTTCAGTTGTGATAACTTTTGAGAACACTACCAAAAATCAAATAGATTTTGTAAATTGTTGTCAGATACCAAAATGACTAAAATTAAATGACAATTGTGTCCAGTACAGTTTGATCCATATTTGAACTCACATACAGAACCCAAAGAGTCGGAGACTCTTCCCCTCACTAAATGAACTCTTCCAATGTGGAGCCGTTAAAATTTATTATTTCTGAATTTCCTGTTTTATGAGAATTCAAATCTAAGTATAGTAACCTCGACATACAATTTTTGCTATTGCAAAAGTTAGTAGCATTTACATTTAGCATAACATGTATACTTGCTTAACATTTTTCTTGCTATAAGAAAACCATTTCTAACACTTAAAAAATGTTAGAAAGCATATGCTTAAGCTCATATTATTTATCTGCTTAAAGTAATCAAGATTATAGTTTATTCACTTAAAAAGTTATAGGATAATTAAAATGGTTCCATTATTAACCACCTTAGAATTATTTATTTCAGAAAACAAAAGTAGGAAACATATCTATAATATACACTGAAAAGCTTTGAAAAAATTTAACAAAAGAAAGAATTCAATTTTCTTTTTTTTCCTAAAAGACAAACTGAAAATAGTAAAGCAAAGAAAGCTACACATATATATTTTTTCACTTACTGTAACATAATAGATACACACAGAGCCTGTAAAAATACAATATTCATTTTGCTGCAGAAGAACAGACATTGCATAACAATGAGATTTGCTAATGAAATCAACCATCAACCTGGAATACATATGTATTAAACCAAGACCTCAGTGTCATTTTCTTTTTGCATCGTTTGTTCTTTCTTTCATTTTTTCTTGACCTTGTCAATATTTTTGTCCTTTAGATTCTGGAACTTCGGTAAAGCAAAATCAAGACTATAATATTATAGTGTACTGGTTTTTATTCATCACATTTATTTTTAATGTAAATTCCAATTGTTCTGCTTCTATCAGCACTATTAATATATCTTTGGGGGAAAAAAAATCAATGAATGCTACCAGAAGAAACAAGGTTTATTTCTAAACAAAATTGTTGGATTAGGTCTAAAGAAAACTTATCAACATTTGACATAAATTCCATATAAAAACTTTTATAGCAATACTAGTGCTTATTTAATAAGAAATAAGAAAATAATAATATATTTTAAAGCACTTTCGTAATAATGTAATTCCTCCAGCAATTTCTACTACTGACGAATATTAAGTGAAATAATGCAAGGCTGATATAATAACCATGTTTTTAGATAAAAACTATAATTTTCCCCCCTAAAATGCTCTGCAGTCCTGGTCTACAAAGTTAATTACCAATTTCCATTTATCAAAAATAAGTAATTCTGAGAATTTTCTTAAAGATTTATTATTTAAATTTATGATTTAGTTCTTATAATTTTCTGTACAAGCCCAAAAAAGACTATGAAAGTATTTGATATTACATATCTTAAAGTATTAAAGTCCCTCAGAATTTATTTATATAGAGTATAAGCTATTTAACTAGATAACTATCTGTACTATTGGTTGTATACTCACACAAATTAGGGTTTCAATTCACATGTACTACAGATAAAATTAACAGCCTAACCTGCTGTGGTATATAATTGCTACTAATTCATGATAACAATAGTTTTTATTTTAAGCAGTACTTATACCAGCTAACCTTAGCCAAACAAAATTGTTTCCCATTTTTATTTTTTAAATAACTTAGTATCTAGCCCCAAACAATATCCTACAAAATAAAAGTCAATAAGTATTGCAGTTCTGTAAAAAAAGTAAACCAAACAGATATTCCTTATTAAACTTAAATTCTCTGAAAGTTGCCACTGACAGTCCAGTAGTTCTCAAGGCTATCTTAAAAACCTTGAAGGACGATTTTAAGAGCTGCATAATCACAGAGCAATCGTTAATCCACACGCAAAGTATTTTCCTATAAAACAGAAATTTCTATTGAAATGGCAAAATATAAATCAGACTACAGAGAAACAGACAGTTTAAACAAATGTCTATGGCAATACTGAAAACCTATTAAGGCAAAGGATGTAATCCTAATAAAATGTGATAGGCACTGGGAAGTTATCAAGCTCCTTGCTACTCAAAGTGCAGTCCACAGATCAGCAACACTGAAACCACTTGTCAGAAATAAAGAATTTCAGCACTAGCCCAGACCTACTGAACTAGAATCCTATGCACATTAAAATTTAAGAAGCCAAGATCTAGAAAATTCTCTAGCCTACCTGCTTGTATATCAACTCTAGTAACTTCTGATATTCTAATAAATCCTCAAAATTCCATACTAAAATGGAGAATACTCAAAGAATAAATAATATATTTGTCGTGCTCAAAGTCCATTACCTACTATTTGCTTAATTATTTGAAGTTTCATATTCAAATGGACTACAGATTTGAAATTTGTGGTAATACAAAAAATAAGAGGGCCGCAGTAATACATTTTTGCAACATCTTGGAAAATAATAAATAAATGGATAAAATTGAAGCATTATACTCTCTTAGCAATTATTTTAAATTTTTTCAGCAGAAGAATCCTTTCTTAAATAAAATCCTGTGAAGAAACCCTGAATAGTAAAAAGTAAATAAAGGACTGCTCTTTGAGGCAGTAGTCAAGACATCTCACCAGAACCAACTTATATGATTCCTCCAAGTACAGTCTGAAAAACTGATTTAAGAGAACTACTGAAGAATCTAAAAATGAACTGAACAACTGTTACACTAATCACAAATAAAGTTAAATATTCATCAAAGTGAGTTGTAAAGATCCCTATATAGAAACCCATTGTTTAATTTAATTCTGTAGTGTTTTAAGGTAAGAACACTAGGTAAAATTACATAATTAAGCATTGTTTTCAAACTGATCTTTCCCCAAATAAATTTAAGTGATTAACTTGGATTTAATTACTATGTTATCTTCATTAAAATTATTTTAGTTAACAGTATGCCTACCATATATAAGACATTATGTTAAGTGCTATATAGGCAATACAGATGAATGGACAAAGTACTTCTCACCTTGGAAGGCTAAGCCAAATACATAGATGTGCCATAAAAGCATTCTGCTAAATGAAATAGGTCAGACAGAGAAAGACAGTGCTCTCACTTATATATGGAATCAAAAGCAAAAACAAAAAGCAATAGAAATATAGTACTAAAGGAAAAAAAAATATAGTACTAAAGGAACAAAATTAACTGAGGATGTCAGAAAACACTTCACGTAAAGGTAAAATCTTAAGTAGGCCTTGTAAAGTGTGTAGGATTTGGAAAGGCAATGATGGCTCCGTGGAGGAACTAGGGGAAAAGGCATGGTAAATGGAGGGAAAACATATGCTGAGGGCAGAGGCTGAAAAGCATTGGGTGTGTTCAAAGAATAGCTTGAGGTAGCTTGCAAGTCTCGCAGTAACTAGAGTTACGAGTTGTTCATTTTTATAGCAGTAGCACTTGTAAAACTCAAGCGTTAACATACCTGTAAAGCATAATAAGGGCATTAAATATCTACTGTTTGAATTAATCAATAAATGAATGTAATCTAGTCTGGCTGGTATATAGGGCATATATAGAAAATAGTGGAAGATGAGGCTGAAAAGGTAGACTAAGAGCTTATTAGAGATAACCTTGAACATCACATTAAATGTTTAAATTTAACACTGAAAACAATGGTAAACTACTTGCATTAGAAATATTGATCTGGCAGTTTTAAGTACGATGAATGGGAGCAGGAAGAGATTTCCAATAGGAATATTGCAATATTCAGTCTATTATAATAGTTTAGGCAAGAGGTAAGGGTCTAAACTAAAATTGTGGTAGTAGAGTCAGAAATACGGAGGTGAATATGAATACGAAAGATAAGATGAATCAATTCTTTTTAACTTCTTGACTGGTCAAAAGTAGAGCAAGAAACAAAAAATTATATTGTAGAAGTAAAATTTATTGGAACTTCATCGTAGATTCTACATAGATAGAGTGGGAAAGCAAAAATTAAGGAAATCCCAAAGGCTGGGGAAAACGTACAGCAGGAAATCTCTTATGCACTATGGTGTAAACTCATGTAACCACTGTAGAAAGAAATTAAGCAAAACATAGTAAAATCAAAGCTCTATGCAGTCACTATCACAGCAATTCCACTTCTAGATATGTAACCCAGAAAAATTCTCATACATGTGCATAGTCATATACAAAAATGTAAACTACAGCACTATTTGTATAGTGAAATACTAGAAAATAAGTAAAAGACTGTGGTGTATTTTTACAATGAAATATATAGCAGTTAAAATAAATGAACTAGAGCTACATATGTTAACATGGATATATATCTTTAACACACAAATACAACCACTTGAGGAAAGTAAAGGTTTTGTTGGTTTGTTTACTTCTATTTATCATTTTATTTAAGATAGGACAATCTGGAATAAATCAGTCAAGAAAGGATAAGATGGATATGTCTTATGAATGATCAATGAAACAAGTCTCTGGAGGACACAGAAGAGGATAAATATCAAAAAGCATGAATAACAAGTCTTTGGTTTAGTAAGGACACAAAACAGTTTTTGTTTGCTTTTACCAGGACTGATTTATTTTATAACTGGAAGTTCGTATTTTTTGACAACCTTCACCTATTTCACCCACCCTCCACCTGTGGCAACCATGAATCTGTTCTCTGTATCTATGAGTTAGTTTTTGTTTTTGTTTTTGTTTTTGATACCATATATAAGTGAGAGCACTGTCTTTCTCTGTCTGACCTATTTCATTTAGCAGAATGCCCTCAAGATCCATCCATGTTATTGTAAATAGAAGCATTTCCTTCTTTTTGTGGCTGAATAATATTCCATTGTATAAATATATAACACATTTTCTTTTACTCATTCATCCATCAAAGGACACTTGGGTTGTTTTCATGTCTTGGGAAACTTTTCCTCAGAGATGGGTAGAAAAGGTAAAACAACAACAGCAACAGCAACAACAACAACAACAACAACAACAACACCCAGACAATTTTTAAACTTTTTAATTTGAAATAACTATACATTTACAGAAAGTTGAAAAAAATAGTACAGTGAGGTTCCATGTACTCATCACTCAGTTCCCACCAATGGTTACACCTTAATGTAACTATAGTGCAATATAAAAACAAGGTAACAAATACCTACAACATGTACATATAGTTCTATGTCATCTTATCACATGTGTAGATTCATGTAACCAACACTGCAATCAAGAGACAGGTCCATTCCGTCACCACAAAGATCTCTCTCATGCTACTCCTTTATAGTCATACCCAAACCCCTCTCTCCTCTACCATCCCTTACCCCTGGTACCACAAATTTGCTCTCTATCTCTGTACTTTTGTCTTTATATGAATGACATTATAGAGTGACCTTTTGAGATTAGCTTTTTTCACTGAGCCTAATGCCCTTGAGATCTGTGTATCAATAGTTGATACCTTTTTACTGCTGAGTAGTATTGCATGGTACAGACACACCATACTGTGTTTAGCAATTCATCTACAGTTAAGACATTTTGATTGTTTCCAATTTTGGCTATTACAAAAAAAGCTGCTGTAAATAAATATATACAGTAATTTTGCTGGGAAAAATGCCCAGGATTGTAGTTGCTCTTCATGTAGTAAATATAGGTTTAGGTTTTTTGTTGTTGTTTTTTCTTTCTTTTCTTTTTTTTTTTTTTTAAAGAAACTGCCAAACTCTTTTTCAGAGTGATGGTACCATTTTACATTCCCACTGGCAATGTATAAGAGATCAGTTTCTCCACATTCTTTCCAGTGATTGATTATTTTCACTAATTTTTATTTAAGCGATTCTGTTAGGTAACCAGTGAGAGCTTGTTTTTGCATTTCTCTGACAGCTAGTGATACTAAACATCTTTTCATGTGCTCATTTGATACCCGGATATCCTCTTTGGTGAAATGTTACTTCATGTCTTTCGCCCATTTTTCTAATTAGACTGTTGGCATTTTTCTTGTTGATTTTTGAGAGTTTTTATATATCCTAGATATGAATCCTTTGTCAGATTTTCCCCTGGTATATAGCCTGTCTTTTCATCATCTTTACAGGGTGTTTTACAAAGCAAAGGGTTTTAATTTTTATAAAGTTCCAATTTATTGATGTTTTTCTTTTATGTATTGTGCTTTTTATGTCATGTATAAGAACATCAAGTTAGGACTCACAGATTTTTTTCCCTTATGCTTTCTTCTAAAAAGTTTATTACAGTTTTATGTTTTACATTTAAATCTATAATCTAAACAGAATTTGAACTGGAAAAAAAGAGGAAACTGTTTATCATCAGGTCTTCAACTACTTTAGTAGAGTTAATATCAACATTAATTGGGTATCTACTTGAAGTATGAAGCACTTAAGATATAGATACAAGTTATAGGATGCAGTGAGTGGAGAAAATACATATTTTTATTTCATTGTTTTAAGTGCCTTGACAGTATCGTATATCAGTGTTCTTGACTTAGCCAGGAAGAGATTGAGAGTATTCTTGGAGAAGATTATGATAGTTCTAAACTACTAAGAATGGAGGAATTAGGCAACTCACAAGGGGAAGACGGTGTCAGGAAGAAATAATAACACTGAACAAAGGCAAAAGGACTGTACACCCACTGCCTGCTTTAAGAAAGCATAAATGGTTTCAAAATTGAAGAGTACTAAGTATGGGAGATTTAGGCAAAATTTTTGATGTAGGCAGGAGACAGACTGTGGAAGATTTCATATGCTCTGCAAATGAGAATAAATTTTACTCTGTAGTAATGGGAAGCTAGTAAAGAATTTTAAGTAGATGAATAAGCTAGTTAAGATTTGTGATGCCAATTAAATTGTCACTGAGAAGAGGATGAACCTGGACATAGCAAGACTAGAGACAGAGCCACCATTTAGGAGGCTACTGTGACAGCCCGAGTGAGGCATGATGCAAATCTACATAAAGATTAAGGCATCATGAATAGAAAAGAAAGGATGGATTTGAGAAATATTTAGGAAAACAAAAAAGAAACATAGTCTTTACTGAAGAAGCAGGCAGGGAGAAATGTTGGCTTAAGGATAGTAGAGGTTATAAAACATCAGTTGTGGAAAATCCTTTCATTAACCAACAGTTAATCTGCAGGATTATATAACACAGCATTTACCAAACCACGAAAAACACTAACCCCTTAAGAGGCTTTGGAAGGAAGGGTCAAAAAGGTTGGAGATTCACAAAATACGTTAGCACATTAAAAGATGTGCCTAAACAGCTGTTAAACAAAACAAAACCCATTTACTCTTGTTTGACATTAACCCAGTGTTTTCCAAACTTACTTGACCATGGAATCTTTTTATCATACAATACTCACTCCACATAACCAATGCTCTACCAAAACTACCTTGGGTAACACTGGTTTAGCAACAATATGAGCTTTGGTTAAGCTTAGAGCATAGTTGTTTTTGTTTTCAATATTCTCTTAAAAAAAAAAAAAAGACTTAATTCTTGAATGTAGGTCCATGTGAAATCTCTCTAGCTTCATTTATTACTCCCTTTCACCACTCACACCTTTCCAGCCACGTTGGTTTCCTTACAGTTTTTGGAATACACCAACACAATCTCCCTCAATTTCTTGGCATTTGCTGTTTACTCTGGAACAGTCCTTACCCAGATATATACATGACTTGCTACTTCACTTTCTTAAAGATCTCTGTTAAACTGTCATCATCTTAGAAGGGCCTTCTCTGACCACCCAATAACAAATACTAACTCCATGACCCTGGCACTCATGACCCTTAATTTGCTTTATCTTTTTCACAGTGTTGGTTGCCATCTAACATATAAAATGTTCGTTTATTAACTATTATTTCTTTTGCTTATAGACTGTAAGCCCCATGAGTACAGAGTCTTGTTTTTTGTGCACTGCCTTATCCTCAGCACTTTCATGTACTAGGCACTCAGTAACTAGTTACTGAATAATTTAGTAATTGTCATTTAACCTCTATCTGAGTGTACTTACTTCATATTAAAGTAGATAATAGGTGAAATAGTTACATATCAGCATATCCATTGATAGGAACAATATTGTCCTTTATGATGTTATGGTCAATATTTTTTATGCCCACTTTCTATTTAAAAGGTCTAACCAGTATTTTTCTTAGGGGAAAAAAAAGGAAACAAAAGAAAAAAACTTACTTCAAGATTTCAACTTTTTCTTTCAACTTTCAACTTTTTCTCCTAATCAAAAACAACTATGTAATTGTATAATTTTATTTTTATCTTTAGAAAATGTACAGACACCATTTTGAATAATTGTTAAATTTCTCTTTAACTTTACTTCTTTAGACACTGGCTTATGAAAGACTACAAGTTGAAGCACTGAATGCAGCAACTTTGATGTTTTCTTCATGAAGTACAGTGATTTCTTTCTGTAACTTTAGCAATTGTCAAATGCTTTCATAGGTTTTAGACGTGTACTGCTTCCATTTTTAATTTTAGCCATGACTTACTACTCTTCACTACAAGTCAGCTGTCCAATTGAATATACTCCACATGGTAGTATACTCTCAAAGGGACCGGTTTTCCTCTAAAAACTGGATTTCCCACTGATACATGCAACAATATTTCAAAATATCTCAGTATAAAATCTACAAAACTCTCAAATATTTTAGTATGAAACACACTACTTTTAAAAGAAAAGACTTTTAAAAATACACAAATAAATCAACACAAGATATATATTTGAATTGGTTCTGATTTAAACAAAATATTGTTTAAATATGTTCTTATTAAGAAATAAGAACACAGCTCATGTATATATAACTTTATAACCCAGGTATAACCTCTTCTTACAACAAACATTTTTCTGTACAGCAGTCTAGTGATGATTAAAATGAGAAACTTGAGTTCTTTTCCAATAAAAATATGCGCAATTGAATAGTAAATAAAAGTAAATAATTATGTACTTTCATTATGCAGCTGTCATGAATAAATAGGTAAACTCTGTGGTATTCTAAGTTTTACTCAAAGAGAGTAGTTTCTTTCACCTTCATAACTAAAGCTATTATTATATGTATAACAAGTCATAATCTAAGAGTCATCCAATGTTTTTCATGAACTAGTTTAGTGATCTTGGTTAAATCACAGTCAATAAGACTCAGTCTCTTTGTCTGTAAAATGAGTAAGTTTGTCTAGGATTTTTAACATATTTTCTAGCTTTAATATTCTGTGATTCTAAAAATATATTTCTTCAATTAAACTCTATTGTTTTTATCCTTGCAAACTAACTGAGAAATGTTTCTGATACTAAGAAATGAATGTTCCCTCAAAAGCTTACTTCTTTGAAAACTAGATAATAAAACATATTTATGTTTCTCAGTAACAAAACACCTCAATTTGTACTGAAATATGATAAGTACTGTTTATCTACTTTAGGTGAATAAAAGCTGAGGACAATTTATTAGAGCATAAGAAAGACTCCTGAATACTAGAAGGTCACACAGACTGTGTGCTGGGCTGTTAGCAAAACATCTATGATGCTCCAAAGCTGCCATTTTTCTTCCTTGACAAAGACTCCATCTGCCACTAAGCCATTTATAGCCTGCAAGTCAGAATATCAATGATTTCCAACCATTCTGCAAGCCTGCTTTCACCTTGACATCACCTCTGTAATACAGCTAAAGCAGATGATACATATATCCCCAACTATAAGCATGAAGCCCATGCTTTACTCACCTGATAGTTATTTAAACTGCCCTCTAATGTACTATTTTTATTCATGCTGAGTTGTAAAGGAGTTTTAAAGTGTATATATTTGTTATAATTCTTGTTGCTTTACTCACATGCTTTAAATCAGATATATTCAGAAAACTGTAAAATCTGGACTGTACTAGGTAGTTTTCAACAATGATTTAATAACTAAGACAACAGAGCTATGTCATATTTCCATTTAATATAATCTGCTATAAAATTATTTCACACAAAACATTTTATTTACTTAAAAATTGAGACCATTAAAGCAATAAAGAAATGTTGATATAATTTCCAGTTTTATACCTGAATCTGTGTTCTTAACATTGTAAACAAGTGAAGCCTATTTACCTAGCAATGAGAGAAAAATTTTCATTTATAATTTGTTTCTTTTTTTTCATAAAGTCTTAGAAATAGATGCAAACTGCCAAAAACTATGAAATATTATTCTTCCATCTCTTTTAAATAAAAGCAGTATAATCTTTGGTCATTAACATTTGTAAAAATGGAAATAATAACCTTACTTAAAATATTACTTTCACCTGAAAATAGGTCTCTACATAAATAATGAATTAAAGTCTATTATGTACAAAATATTAAGGGGAGTATAAAAAAGTCTAAAACAAGATTTTTGCCCTCAGAGGAAAGTAAAAATGCAGTCATGGTGGGGGAGCAAATAGCTCAATGGTAGAGTGCGTACTTAGCACGCACGAGGTCCTGGGTTCAATACCCAGTACCACCTCTGTCAAATAAATAAGTAAGTAAACAAATAAACCTAATTACCTCCCCCACTCCAAAAAAAAAAAAAAAAAAAAAACACTCATGAAAAAGCATTTAAAAGACAAGGAACTTCACAGTGAGAGGAAGTGTGTTACACAATAAGAAATTCTGGATTACAGGTTAGGAGACTTAAGTCTAATTATATCTTTGCTCTGAACCCTCCAAGTACTGAGTCATTTGTCTAGGAAAACCACTTACTCACCTATAAAGTGAGGTGACAAGTAAGTGATATCTAAAGTTTCTTCCTGCTCTAGCACTCTACAATAATAGGACACCATGAGTCTAGATGTCAAATGATTACAGATACTAATTGACCTTAGACTTCCAAATGGCACTCCCTTTAGGTAGATAAAGCTAGTACTGAAAAGGAAATGAGATATGAATTGAGTTTGAAGGATGTGCAGCATTTGAATATATATGCAGAGGTAGAAAAAGAATCTTCCCCAAAAAAGGGAATAGCATAAACAAAGACATGAAAAAGAAATCATGATTTCAGATATGTTAATGCAGCAGGGCTAACCACAATGAGTAAGAAGATGAGACATCATAACAGAGACTGAGAAACTAGTAGGTAAACTAATATAGCAATCTAAACATGACCTAAATAGGGTGGTGGTGAGAATGACAGGAAAATAAAGAATGCAAAAAAATCTGAAGCTGCATCACAGCCACTTTTAAGTTTTGATTCTCTAGAGCCAGATGAAGGAGAGTAATGCAAACAGATACCAGGGTTCATACACTGATGTGGGAAATGGTGATACTATTAACAGAAATAGACCTGAAATGTGATCATCTTTCTAAAATAATATGAAAAAATATACAATACATTAAAAAGAAATAAAGTCATCCAATTTTCAGAAAAAGAACTGGATTAGGAATTAGCTACTGATGCTGGAGTCTCTGCCATAAACTGGCTGTGTAACACAGAGCCAGTCACTCTAAGGCTTGCTTTGCTAAACTGAGAGGACTGAAAGTAATATGATTTCAAGATTCTTTTCAGTGTTATATATAACATAGCTTCTTAATTTCTAACAAACTTGAAGTTGTAGAGGCAGTCTATTGAAATAGTCTTAATTCTGACTGATTGAAGATATATCATTTTTTTGTACATATGAAAAGTTGAGAAATACAAAAGTAATTAAAATGATTATTTTCACCTACAAGTACAACCAAAAAACAAGTGCCACAAAACTAAAGGCAAAAGCAGTAATTTCAGAATTAACTATGCATTTTTTATCCTACATTACTTATTAACTAACTCATTAAATACCTTTTTACTGGAAACCATGGGAAAGCCAAGAGAATAGTTTCCATGTTTAAGCTTATCATTACTGGTGAGAGAAAATGAGTGTACATAAAATAATAAAAAATTGCCTTTTGATATAGACTAACTCACAGATCAAGAAAAATCATTATTTACCATTTCAAAGGGGAGATGAACTCTAATGTTCTAAAAAATGTAATGGATATAAACTTTGGTTAAAGCAGAAAGTATTCCTAGAAAGTTTCTTTAAAAAGA
The DNA here is from genome assembly GCF_036321535.1 of Camelus dromedarius. NCBI lineage: Eukaryota > Metazoa > Chordata > Mammalia > Artiodactyla > Camelidae > Camelus > Camelus dromedarius. Next base: position 36,892,387 of record NC_087439.1, read on the forward strand.
GATGCCATAATCAAATTAAATTTTATTCATATTTCATACTATTTTGTACAATGATTACTCATAATTTCAAGAAAAAAACCTTATATTTACTCCAAAGTCATGAATTAAAATATAAGGAGTATTTCTGAAGTATGCTTCCAGAAGTATGTGTCAAATAAAATAAGACAGTTTTTTCCTAAACATCAAATTACAATTAAAAAAATATTCTGAAATAATTTGCACTCTAAAAATAATTTTTATATTAAGTTACAATTTAAGTTTTTTCAGGAAATTACTTAAATTTAAGAAACATACAAAAGAGGGAACTCAACTTCTAGTAACTTGTGTTGTTTCTTCCATTACGTATGCTTATAATAAATAATTAAAACAGCACATCGGAGCGTATTACTATTATAATTTCTCAGTACTTAACATTATAGTCAACTAAAGATATAATTAAATTGGCAGGTGCTCTACATGTTACAGTGTAGTAAATTTTTATTCTTGGGGAAAAATATTTCTATGCACTCATAGATTTTGATCTCTAAGATGATGTCTTTCTTATTAAAGTATGCCTTTATTTTATTTGAAGAGTATAATCACTGATAATAAACTTCTTTTATTTTGCCTAATAAGTCCAACATTCAACATGCAAAAATGATCACAATACAATACTTAAAATAGACAAAGAAAATGGATTAGAAATAGAGTGTTACTTATAAAAATGCAAGTATAACTTCAGATAATAATGAACTCAACTGTCTTCAAAGATACGACTATTCTTTTTTCATTATTAACATTTAACTAAAATAAAATCAATTCTTTTTCCACCTCTCCAAGTGAAATCCATATTAAAGTGGTCTGGAGTTACTGCAATTGTCCAATAGATTCTTTAGCCAATGCTGATGATAACTGTGTGGCAATGATCTAAATGTGGCAGCAGTCTAGTAGTTATTGCTTCTATAGTGATTTGATAATTGGTTTGGTCCCTGAAGTCCTCACATATTAATCCCTCTTTAAATGGTGCTTATAAAAAGAAAAATTAATAGAAAGTAACTGGATCACAGTATGGGTAAAATTATATACAGATTTGCTGAATACATTAGCAAATAACTATGCATACACATTTAGAAATCTACTCAATCCAACACATACAGGAAACAAGTTTGAGGACTTAAGCTCCAACACTATGAACAGTCATATGTGAATAAAACAGTTTTGTCCACAAAGAGCTTACAATTGAATAGTGTAAACTGAAACTACTCAAGGAGTTTCATAAATTGTTTCACAGTGTTCATATTTTTAAATGAGGTAATAGTTAGCTTAAATACCTATTTTTAATAATAAAGAAAATAACTTTCTCAGTAAGCAAAAAAGAATAAGCTGAGAACCTTAAATGTGTATCATGTGTGGTAATGAGTGACAATGGTCAAGAATGCTCATGATGCTCAGTCTTATATCACACACACCTGAACACTGGTAGAGTTGCCATGATGGTTTTGATGCTTTTTTACATTTTTAAATTTGTTAAAAAATAGAAGCATGAGGCACATTAATAGAGAAATGAAAGCCAATGAGAACATAAACTGATAATCAGTAAAATCACCACAAGAAGATTTTCACCAAATCCCAGTTGCATTCATCTCATCAGAGTTCTTATACAGCATATTGAGATGTCTTTATTATTTCAAAAACTAATGTAAAGAGGAAAAACTGTAATGATAATTCTCTTTAAATGAAAAGCCAAACTGGATGCAATTATCTTTTTTTCTGAATTAGGACAAAAATTATAAAATTAAACTACTGCACTTGCTGATACTGTAAGAACTTCAAACATTAGCAAGTGAAAGTAATTTTGAACTTTTTAAACAGTTGTGATACTGTTACATTTAAATCTATGCTTAATGAATCTAATTAAAATGTCATTTCAAAATGTTGCTATCACAACAGTGAAGAATTGGAAGCAACTTAAGTGTCCACTGGAGGATGAATGGATAAAGAAAATGTGGTATATACATATAATGGAATATAATTCAGCTTTAAAAAAAAAAAAAAGGAAATTCTGACACCCTACAATATGGATGAACCTTGATACATTATACTAAGTGAGATAAGCCAGTCAGAAAACAAAAAATTTTGTATGATCCCACTAATATGAGACATTTCAAGTAATCAAATTAAAGGAAACAGCAAGTAGAGTGGTGGTTACCAATGGCTGGACGCAGGGAGTCTTGGGAGTTCTTTCATGTGTATAGAGTTTCAGTTCTGCAAAATGAAAAAGCTCTGGAGCCTGGTTGCACAACAGTGTGAATGTACTTAACACTACTGAATTATACTATCAGAAGTGGTTAAGATGATAAATTTTTATGTTACACATTTTTATCAGTTTTAAAAAAAAGACTTTCAGGTGCTTATGCAGAGATGCCTGGCTTAATTGATAAAGTATGTCTTATGTAATTCAAAATAAAATAAACTTGTGTCTTTTGCAAAGTAGAAAAAAAGTCTTTATACATTAAAAATTATCAAAGATAAAATTCAGATGATGATATTATATTATTATATTATATTTTTTATGTACTGATCAATAGAGTATTTTTACTGAAAATCAACTTATGTATCTCTAATCAGAAACTGATTAGAGATTACACTTACTAAAGAGATCCATAAGATTATACATTATTATAAAAAAAGTTTGAGGTTTTTAAAATATTAAAAATGATGTGAGGAAATAAATTATAAACAGCAATTAAATGAAGTAACAAAAGCAAAGTCAAGTTTCTCCATCCTAGAGAATAGCACAATGAAAGAACTGATATTTTATTCAATTTGGGAACATAAGAAAAGGCTTATTTGAGAAGGCAAGTAAGTTTTAAGAATGAATAGATTGTTCAATATAAGAAAATCAATCAATGTAACACACCACATTAGAACAAAGCAGGGAAAATCATGAGTATCTCAACCAACAAAGCAAAAATATTTGACAAAATCCACCAATCTTTCATAATTTAAAAAAACTCAGAAAACTAGTAATGTAGGGGAACCTTCTCAACATGAGAAGGACATACTGGAAAACCCACAGCTAATGTCATACCACATGGTGAAAGATCAAAAGCTTTCTGCCTAAATCAGAACGAAGAAAAGAATGCTCGCTTTCACCACTGAAAGTTCTAGCCAAAGCCAGAACCAAGAAAAAGAAATAAAAGACATCCAAATTAGAAAAGAAGTAAGCTATCTCTATTTTCAGTTAACATGATCCAAAAGATAGAAAAATCCCCCAAATTAAAAAAAATACTATTAGCACTGATAAACGAATTCAGTAGAGTACCTAATCAACACACACATGTACACAAACACAATCAGCTGTGTTTCTATATACCAACAGTGAACGATCTAAAAAGGAAATTAAGAAAATAATTCCATGTACAATAGCATCCAAAAGAATAAAATACCTAGGAATAACTTAATCAAGGAGGTAAAAGACCTAGACACTAAAAACCTCAAAGCACTGGTACAAAAAATTATTATTAAAGACAACCTGAATAAATGGAAAGATATTCAGTGTGAATGGATTGTAAGACAATATTTTTTGTTTCGTTCTTCCTAAACATTTGTTTAAAAATAATTTATTTTAAAAATATTTAATGGAAAAACCATATTAAAATGATTAATTAAAAGTAATTTTACTAGGCACTTACCACTTCCTAAACTTCTTGGTTTGCAAATTCCTACAAGATCTGACTTTTAGGCTCATTTACTTCCCATATTTTACACTTCAACAATATTGGACTAAAATATTTTCATGTCCCTGAACATACATTCTTTCCAATCTATACGCCTGCTTCCTCTTTCTGGATTCTCTTCTAATTCATACCTCAAAAATCTAGCCTAGATGCCTCCCTTGTCTTTAAAGGTTTTAATCCTAGACAGAGTGAGTGAATCATTCCCTTTTCTGTTCTTCTCCTAAAATTCAAGCCATCAAAAAGTGACAACAAGGACCTACTGTATAGCACAGGGAACTATATTCAATTTCTTGTAATAACATATAATGGTAAAGAATATGAAAAGAAAAAATATGTATGTATGTATGTATATGTATAACCAAATCACTTTGCTGTATATCTGGAACTAACACTGTAAAGCAATAAAAAAAAATTTTTAAGTGATAATAGAGTTCAAGAAAAATAAATAACATGTAAACAAATCAAAGACATTTAAACAACGGCATAAACTTCGTCAAATTATCTTGATGTAATCAAGATTAATTCTGGCCATGACTAACAGACCAAAACACAGTGGCTTACAAGATAGAAGCTTATCTCTGTCAAGTCAAAGCAGTCCAATGTAGGACAGATCACTATGGGCAGGGTAATATCCTAAAGTTACCAGGGACTTTCCATCTTATTGTTTTACCCATTCATAGTTTATGGTTTCCCCTCACTGCAACCCTTTCTTTAAGGATACAACTTGCGTACAATACTTCTGCTTATGTGTCTTTAGCCAAAACTTAGTTACAAGACCACATTTAGTTGTAAGAGAGACTGGAAGTGGTATTTTTACTCCAGGTATTGATAGGCTGGGAAAAATTTAGTAGTGGGGGAAAACTGATGTTAGGTTATAACTATCAGTCATTGCCATGCTTGGTTATATCTTATCTGTGGTAGGTACCTAAATGACACTTAAAATTTACTACCTAACACCAATATTTCTAATAGTGTGTACATTGTAAAATTATATAGTAATTCCTTCTAAATTTCAATCTTTAAGTTAAATATTTCTACTGGAAGAGATTTATCTCTATAAAATTTAAATAACATTCACAATAAAATTACCAAGGGAAAAAAAGCAATTTTAATAAAACAGAAAAAGCCACTTCAATTATTTAAAAAGTTGCTTTGTAACAGGTTACTAAATAAGTAGCAAAATGTTTTAAAAGAATATGTAAAATAAAATATAAGCCGTTGTATTAATAAAATTACATATAAACAAAACTACATGTAAGTAAAACTGTATAAATACTCCCAAACAAGATAGAGGATTTGGGGAGATTTAAAAAGAAACAAGTCTATGAGTTATTCTTTATAGTACCTATAAATGCTGTTTGGAGGATCCATATATTAAAACTTATAGATGAAAGGATCACAATGTGTGAGTGAGGTAAATTTGGATATATCCCTGACCTGTATAGTTGATGTCCTACCCCATCCCATATCTATAAAGAAGCAAATCATTAAATTAAACAAGTAAGAGGGAAGAAAGTTAATTAACATTTTTAACAATCTTTAAGATATATGCATATATCATTTTACAGGTGCAGACACTGAAGCACAAAGAGGCTGACTTGCCGAAGGTCGCATACACAGTATACGGCAGCATCAGTACTTGAAGTCTTTCTGGTTCTAAAACCTATGCTCTTTCCTACCCACCCTACTTCCTGTGGTTCAATTTTAGATATTCATGTATTACTATCCTTGTTTCAATTTTAATATAAGAAAACTAAAGACTACTAATTAATTTAACTCTTTCCAGGGTAACTTATGATTACTAGCAAACATTTCCTGAATACTCATTTGCTGAGTACAATTTGAAAATACATATTAAAATATGTAAAATACAAAGAAATATATGTTATCAGTCACACAGGAATAATAGAAATTAAGCATTACCAAACTACTCCGGAGAGGGAATCATTTTCAATTAGGATGATTAGGGAAGGCCTCAAAGAGATGATTACATGTGTATAGGGCATTAGAAGGGAGGTTTGATTTCATCAGGAGAAATAAAAAGCCTGAAAAAGAAAAAGAATATTCTAGGAAAAGGGAATGACATGAGTGTTAAGTATGGTGACAAAATGTATATTCAAGGTGGAGTATGCAGTCCACATTGGGTAGAGTATAGTGTTCTTCGTGAATAGTAAGATATTTGTCTGGGAAATATGTTAGAGCCAAACTGAGGAGGAGTCTTGAATACCAAGGTCAAAAATCTAGATTTGATTTTATAAGAAATGGAAAGTCACTAAACATCTTCAAGTACAGAAACAAGAGAATAAGAGCAATGTTTTAATAAAATTAAATTGAGGATGAGGCATAGGCTTGAATAGAATTGACAATGGCCAGGAAGAAAAGAGATCAGTTAGAAGATTTTGACATTTCTGTGAAATGTAACATGAGGGTAAAAACAGAAATTCTCCTAAATTCTGAAAATTTCTGAAGAAAAAAATATATAAGGTATATATTAAATAATATATAAATATTACAGATTCAGCTCTGAAACAATCTATAATATCACCCTCTCTAACCACAACATTTTACTCTTTTAGTTCTTTATCATTCATTTTACCAGCTTGTCTACCTCTAACTAGTCCCTTAATCTCTCCATCTTCTCTGAATATATCAGCACTTCTCTGGCCTCATTTTATTCCAGTCCCATGGTCAACACTTGAATTACTCTCTCAATATCTCAGCCTGAGTCAGTGTCGAAATCTACCCTCTCTTCTTGACTCAAGGGGCTAGAGAAAGCTTCACAACCCTGACATTATTACAAAGAGTTTCTATTATCAGTCACTTATGAAACTCTCAAATGAATACTTCTCAGTCTTTAACTTAACATCCGATAATATTAAACACCACCTCTCTTCCTGAAATTCTTGAATTTAGAGGAGTTGTAATTAAATGTTCTCTTTATATTACCCTAAAAACATGCTGAGAGTCAGTATTTTTTAATAAAAAAAAAAACTTTTTCATCCAATGTTAATTTTAACTTCCCTATTGTAAAACACTAGAGCTAAACAGAAGGTTACTACAAAAATATGTTAATATTTTGTTGTAAACTATTCAGTTAGGGCAATAAATTTCTGATTTTAAAAAAAAACAAGCAAGAAACGAGCTACAAATCAGGGACAGCTAAAATGCTCCCTTAGGAAAATGAATAAATATGCCATAAACATTGTAGACTCAATGATGATGATAAAGCCTTTAAAAACATAATAAAAGTTCTCTCTGGCCTCTCTGAAAAATGTAAATTTAGCAAATGAACCAGTTTTCCAAGAAAAAATGTTAAAACATAAAGATTATCTATATATGGATTTGCATTTCTGACAATTACTGCTTTTGATGAACAATTAAAACAGAATTAAAGAAACAGATTCACTGAATAAATAATTTACTCAATTTTTTTCTCTGCTATTTGAAAGGAATTTTTCAAAAAAGCTGTAAAATCTCATTATTGTAAATCAGATTTTACTAGTTACGATTTTCTAATAATGTGGATCAAAGTCTTGGATAAAGTTTTTCTTTAAGTAATATTTCCTTATACACAGTAGAAATTAACACTTCAAATAAAATTAAAGAGGAAAAGTATCAGTTTCTTAAGAGAACTATCCTTTTCAACAACTCTCCATATTTGGAAGACTCCTTATAAATCATTTAAATATCAATGAAAAATTTAAGCAAGAAGCCTAATAATTCTTTCAAGGCTGTTTTCACAGTCTTTCTTTAATATGTGATTACAGTCTCAAGTAATTTTATTTTGGTAATTTTTTTCCTAGTATGGAGTCACCTTAAATGTTTTGTGCCATATTTTAGTAAAATCAAAAACTAAATAAAGACAATGTTCTGATTATGATTCACACTGAAATATGTTAACATAATTAGGCATATATTTCAGTTACAAATTAAGTGTAATTTTCATTTTAAATGTTTTAAAATAATTTAAAGAAGTATTTAAATAACTAACAAGACTGTGAGATGTGATTCACTAAAATTAAATATTCAATTGGCTGTTGAACAGAAGAATAACAATTTAAAATTACAAACATTTTCTAACTTAATTCTCATTCTCAGAGAAAACAAAACATCCTTAAAAGCTTAATTATCATTTTGGTCTTACTGTGATCAATGTGGTCAATCTTGTGACATCACTATTGAGCAATCTGCAATAGGAAAACAGAAATAGCATTCAGCTGAATCATACTTGAGTAAATCATTTCAGAAACTAAGAAGTTTGTTTAGAGTACTAGTCTTTCTTTATACTGTAAGTCATATTTAAATTAATATTGTCGGGAAAATTGTAATTGGCATGACACAAATAAGCATAAAACACATGGAGTTTATTTACAGGTTATTATTTATTATAATGTGGTAAATTATATTTTGTTTATAATCAGCAACACTCCAGGGTTAACATAACATATTAGTAAATAAACATAGGACATTTGGGTTAGTTTTACTTGTTTTCAAACATTTACTGAGAAGACAATCACAGTGTCTTAAATATATTACAAACAAAAGACAGCCAGGTATTGTTTATAGATACCTTTTCCTCTATGATTAGATTAGTAGCTTAGCTTATGGTTAGAACATGGATTTTCTTCTTACCAAGTAGGAGAAATTGCCACATGCTAACCCTTATGAATGGTAACAAAACTATTAAAGATTGAAAATATCATTGGAAAGGAACTATACACCATAAACCCAAGGGAAGTTGTAAGTTAAACTATTTTCTAAACTATGTATGACTTAGAATTCTTATTCCTGTCAAATCTAAGCTTTTAGAAATTTCTTAACAAGGTATGATTTAAGGTAAGCTTTAAAATGTTTAGTGTTAAAATTAATACAATGTTTACAATGTTTTAAGATTCATAATTAGATTTCATGGATTATTTCATCAGATCCTCAGAACAATTCCTTCACAGAAGTGGGAAAGAGTTATTTCTTATTATACATTCAGGGAAAAATAGATGTTGGAGAGGAGACACGACTTGTCCAAGCACACAGAACTGAGTTTTCCTTGGTTCCTTTTTTAATTCACGCCTCCCATCAATTCATCCTGCCAACCATTCCTCCTCATTCTGCCCTTAATTCAAAAACATTACTGCTTTTAACCTCACTAGTTCAAGATATTGCCCTCCCACACTACTATTATAATCTCTCCACTTCTATTCTAGACAACAAATACATCAGCTCACATCACTTCCTACTCAGAACTGTCCAATGGCTTTCCCATAACTTAGAATAAAATCCATAATACCTACCATGGCCTATTAGTCCCTCTGTCACCTGGTCTCCTGACCACATCTCCTGTCACTGTCTCTCTACTAAGCTCCAGTCATAATGACCTTTTTGATATTCCATAAATATACCAAACTTGTCCCTCTTCTAATGGCCTTGACACTTGCTGTTCTCTCAGCCTGGAGCAACTGTTCCGCATATCTTTATAGGACTGGCTTTCTCTCTTCATTCTTGTCTGATAACAAGTGTCCCTTCCTCAGAAATGCTTTCCTTACCACCAGAGACTATTTTCAGACACCAGCTCCATGACAGAAGATCACTGGAGCACTAGTATAATAGCTGGAACCCAATAACTACTCAGGAGATAGCTGCTTAATCAATTAGTGAAAAATTACTTACTGATTTCCTACTGCATCTAGCACTATAGCCACTCAGAGGGACATATAAATAGAAATGCTTATGACTTCTATCTGTTTAAGGAAAATATGCCGTAACAACGCTGTATGTATTTTAGAAAGTTCACTGCAGAGACAGTCTGGGAAGCTCAAAAAAAAAAAAAAAGCAAGGCAGTGGGTGGTGTGAGAGTGGGTGTGCTAAGTTACAGGTGTGGTACAATGACAATCTGGATAATGAAGATGAGGACTGCAAAGAGAATGGGAAACCCAAGAATCATCCTACATGTAGAAACAACAAACATGCTAAATTAAGAATTAGAGAAGGATAACAGGGAATGAAAGATTACCAGGGACACAATGAAAGAAATCTGAGGTGGCAGCATGGAGTGATTTTTATTTTGGAGAGTAAGTAAGCCCAGTGTTACAACCGGCTATTCAAATAGAGATGCTTCCCAACAACAGGTAGAAACTGGGATTTAGAATAGTCCAAGATTTAAAAATCAGTCATACAAAAAAGTACGATTCAAGACAAGAGAGTGGATGAGTTCACCAAGGGAATGAATACACAGAAAGGACAGACTATTCAGCAGAATTTGGGGAGATACCTATACATAAGGCTCATGGGAAGCAAGAGAGGGACATTGCACAGTGCTCTGATATAAGCCCAAGGAATAGAGAAATGAAAAATACGCCGATTAAAAGCAAAAGAGGAAAGATTTCTAAGGAGGAGAATGTGTTAGTTTTAAATGATACATGGAGGGATCAGAGAAGATGACTGGAAACTTACTTTCTCTAAACTACCCATGCTCCCACCAGATTAAATCAGGTTAGAAGAAGGCTACATAGATGGAATACATTACACTCTGTATCCAAAGACCTGCCTTCAAGGAACTCTGTCCCAGCATTATGCTCTCAACTTCAATCAATACAAAAAAAAAAAAAAAAAAAATCTTGTGATGGTAAAGTGTCAATACTAAAAGTCTTGTGAAAGAAGCAATTATAATTTCTATAAAACTGTCCAATTTAAAAAGGTATTCAACATTTAAAAACAGTTACATTCAAACACTGTTCATAACTGAATAAAAAGATAAATGTTCCATTTTATTTATTTTTTTTGAGGGAAAAAAGCAAGATATTTAAGACCAAACCCATAGTTTAAAATGCATACTTTATTTAAAGTCCTAAACCTCATGGTATAAAAACCTAGTAAAGGAATTCTTTCATCATGGTAGCAGTTTTTACACATAATTTCCTGGATATTTGCAAATGCATGAGGAAAAAAATACATGAAATTAAAATGACACTAGAGGTTAAAGCCAGACAAATCTAAGGGCTTCTCATAACAATCCAAAGTGGCTTTTACAAGGAAAAGATAATTCTTTAAAATCATCTTGAAACGAGGAATATATTCAAATTATACATATAAAAAGTAATATTACATTTTATGTAAATGTAATTCAACTATGTATTTTTCCCCTACAAGACACCATTTTAGCAAATATGAACAGAGAAAATCTTAACTACACCTACCCTCAGAAAACATCTACCAATGTTAAAGTGTGAGAAAAGAATCTTAAGTCATGATATACAATTATATGACTGTTTCCAGTAATTAGAATGTAACTGTCTCTATTTTTCTTCTTCCTCTGTCCCCAAAGGGAAAAAGTCTTTCCTTATGTAATCAATTTCAGCATATTCAAGTCTTATCCTTCACTTTACAACCCTACATAAGTTTCAATATATACAAAGCAAGTATAGCTTACTGAAAATATTCAAAGGAATAAATGAATAGCAAATCTATACTGACTGTTTCTCACCTCACTCAAATTGAACATGGAAATCTATGCTAATTAATCCTAAAATTCACTTGAAGTAAAAGTCACTAAAATATTTAATCATTCATTTATATATCAGTTTAATGTTTTCTCTGTGCTCTATGCTCTTTTAAGAGCATAATTTAAAAATTATTTTAAAAATTTACATGTGAAAAGTAATCTCACAAACCATATGTTACCTGTAGGCTGTTTTAGTGTTGCAATCTTGTAGACATGTCTTTATCATTCCCTTCTTAGAGAATCACAACTATGCATATTTTGGCATATGTTTTTATGGTTTAATAAAAACGTTATAAAACTCTAAAACACGCTTCTAGCATCAACTAGCTATTTCAAATCCTTATTACTACTACTACTACTACTACTACTGAGGGAAATTATTCAGTAGGAAAAAATCACAAGCTTTGATAAGCAATACTTTTTTTGCGGAAGAATACTTGTAAATAATAGGGAACTATAAACCTGGGAAACCGGTGAAAATGTGACCTATTACTAATGGGATACAGCATCAATATCTGTGGGATGTGGGTTCTACAGTCCACAGATAACAGTGAACTGACTGTAGGAAGCTACTTTATGTAAGGGGTCTGAGCATCCACCGGTTTTGGTATCCATGGCAGATCCTGGAATCAATCCTCCACTGATATCAGGGGACAACTCTATCAAGAGCTGTGCAATGAAACTACGCAATAAAGGAAATGTTCAGTATCTGCACTGTCCAATACTTAGCCCAGAGCCAAATGTGGCTATTGAGTACTTGTAATACGGTTAGTGTGACTAAGGAATTGACTTTAAAATATTAATTAATTTTAATTTAAATATCCACATGTAGCTATACAACACTAGACAGTGCAAGTAGGCATTTCTAAAACTATACCAGGATCGAAGTATAAATGATCCTCCAGAAATATCTGAAAATTTACTTTCTCTATTTTTTTTTAGACATAGGAAAAAACCCTTCTACTGTGTTGGGTTGGATATGTTCAGTTTAGGAACACTGCTCCAAATCTTGAGGGGAATATTTTATCTTCAAACAACCTTCAAGTTTATGTTGGGGGGAAAAGAAGATTCATTTTATTGCAGAATTCTAATGGTATCATAGTGTGTATAAAGGGGAATAGTCCTTGGTCTTGGAGAATTGAGTTTTAAATCTCCTTAAATTTAAATTTAAATCAGCTGGGTAGAAGTGGTTTACTTCATTTATTTGCACACTATTATGACTAAAACCTCAACAGAATTTAGAAAAAAGAAATTTATTTTATTAACAATATTAATAGCCCTGATCCTTGGGAATATCTTTTGTTATCAATTATTTTCCCTTTCTCATCATATTTTAAAGAAAAAACACGAGCAAGCTTTAACAGCAAGACAAGAGTTTTAACTAAGAATGTAACATGGTATGTATGAAAGAAGCCTGCCATCTAGTCTAGAGCAGGCATACAAATAGAAGACCTTATAAAACATTAACAGAACTTCTGTTAAGCTGTTGTGTCAAGTAAGAAAAGCACTAATCAATTTAGATACTTTATCTATAAGCACCAAAGCTTTAAAGTGATAGAAATCATATCCTGACCTGTACAGTGACTATGTTGGTGCCAAGCTAACTGTTGTTTTCCTCATTTCATTGGGGGGAAGATATCAAAAGCAGAGAAAAGAAGAAACATAGGCAGCTTGAACGGATAGTTCCAATTCCAAGCAGTATTTTCGGTGCATAGTACTCACTGAATGCATTCTGTCCTCAGTTTCAACTGCAAGTCTAAGCAGGGTATGCAATAAAATATAAGATATGCTTCTTCCCTTAATGTTCAGAAAGGCTGTTAAAGTAGTACTTTCAATGACACTGCACATTAATTCATGTACATTAATCCAATCCCTCCGTACCCCACATACCAAGGGATGACTGTAATTCAATACCTGCTGTTAGAAATAATCAGAAGTGTAAACCACTATCTACACTAGAGATACCCAGAAAGCTAAAAAGTGCTGACTCTACAGCCTCCCAAGAAAGTCTAGAAATAAAGCAAATGACAGTTTCTCACTTTAAAACACCAAACTTTGTCATATCACAACTTAAAGTGAGTTTCCCCTTAAGACAACTGCCTTAAGTAATAAAGAAAACCAAAAGCAAAAACAAAAAAAGCATGTACAATCTCTTTAAAATCTTAAAGAGAAAATTTACCAGGATTCTAATTTTTTGTCACCCTCTCCAAACTACTACTCTCTTCTACTAAACAAACAGCACTTCAGGTAAAACCAAATATAAACAGATGGCATTTAAAAAAACACTTCTTGCAAAATCTCTAATTCGAAAAGATACATACACACTAATGTTCATAGCAGCGCCACTGACAGTAGCCAAGACATGGAAGCAATCTAAATGTCCATCGACAGATGACTGGATAAAGAAGTTGTTACACACACACACACACACACACACACACACACACACACAGTGGAATACCAGTCAGCCATAGGAAAGAATTAAATGATGCCATCTGCAGCAAAATGGGTGGACGGAGAGATTATCACACTAAGTGAAGTAAGTCAGACAGAGAAAGACAAGTACAATATGATACCACTTATATATGAAATCTAAAAAAAGATGCAAATGAATTTATTTACAAAAGAAACAGACTTGCAGACACAGAAAACAAACTTATAGGGGAAGTGGGGGAGGGATAAATTAGAAGTCTGGGATTAACATATACAACACTACTATATATATAAAACAGATAACAAACAAGGGCCTACTGTATAACACAGGGAACTATATTCAATGCCTTGTAATAATCTATAATGGAAAAGAATCTTAAAAAGAATAGATTTATATATATGTATATAAATATCTATGTATAAATGAATCATTTTGCTGTATACCTAAAACTAACACAACATTGTAAATCAACTGAATGTCAATAAAAAAGTAAAATTTTAAAAATTAAAAAATTAAATTAAAAAAATTTAAGTGATGTAAATGAACTTACTAATAAGACAGAAATAGACTCACGGACATAGAAAACAAACTTATGGTTACCAAGGGGGTAGTGGGGGTGGGGAAGGAATTAGGAGCTTGTGATTATCAGATATGCACTATTAGATATAAAATAGATAAGTAACAAGGTCCTGCTGTACAGCATAGAGAACTATATTCAATATCTTGTAATAACTTATAATGGAAAATATATATATGTATAACTAAGTCACTTTGCTGTACACTTGAAACTATCACAACATTGTAAATCAATTATACTTCAATAATATAAATAATAAATATTTTTTAAAAGCCCTTGTCTTTTTGTTCATTTTTATTTGTATATATATTTTTATTGAAGTATAGTCAGTTTACACTGACTATAAGATATTGAATACATATCTACTGTATAGATATTGTGCTATACAGTATGAACTTGCTGTTTATCTATTTTATATATATATATTAGTTAGTATCTGCAAATCTCGAGCTCCCAATTTATCTCTTCCCACACCCTTACCCCCCAGTAACCGTAAGTTTGTTTTCTATGTCTGTGAGTCTGTCTCTGTTTTGTAAATAAGTTTGCCTGTCTTTTTTTTTTTTTTTTGATTCCACATATGAGTAATACACGGTATTTTTCTTTGTCTTTCTGGCCTACTTCACTTAGAATGACAATCTCCAGCTCCATCCATGTTGCTGCAAATGCCATTATTTTATTCTTTTTTATGGCTGAGTAGTATTCCATTGTATACATATACTACAACTACTTTATCCAGTCATCTGTTGACGGGCATTTAGGTTGTTTCCATGTCTTGGCTATTGTAAATAGTGTAAAAAGCACTTCTTGTATTGTCAATGATTTCACATTCCTTATAAAATAAAATTACATTTCCATAAATTACTAAAATGTGTCAATAATTTCATTATCCTTACTGCAAAAAGATGTCATTCCCTCAAAATGTATCATATTCTTCATTTGCAATTTGTCCTTACTATTCTGTGTGATTGAAACTTCTCTAGATAAGTTGTAATTCCCATAGGTTAACTCACAAAATTTTTAGATAATTAACATAAGCCTTATTACATGAAGTTTAGCTAGAGCTCAGATAGCAACTTCATAATTTTGCTGATAATAAAAACCATGCAAACAAAACACAAATGGCTATCTGACTTGGTGAATTTTTTAAAATTTAATTATATATAAAGCTGCATGTTTTTCTAACATTTACCACTAATTAGCACTTCTCAAAATCTTTATTCACTTGTTCATGGGTTTCTGCTTTAGAGCCATAAATGGCCAGCCAGTAGAGGAAGAAAGTGGTAGCACTGTCAACAGGTGTTGAAACATTCTTGAGGCTAATATACACAATATCCAAAAATGAACTAATCACTTGGTGAAGTAATATAATGAAGGGCTTCATTTAAGAAAAATTATATGCTGTTTTAGCTGTATTTTACTTCTCTAACTGTAAGTTTTTTAGGGAATTCAACTCAAACTGTAGCAATAGAAAGGTGAAGCTTTTAGGAATTACCTAAAATAAAATACATTACCTTATGTATTTTAACTAAAATAAAATACATTATCTGAGTATAAATTATGGGGAAATTTTAGTTTTCATGTAAATTAGAGTCCATCTTAGTCCTGTCAACAAAGACTAAATCAAAAGATAATCTGCCACTTATAAAACTGCCTTTAAAAAACCACCTCACTTGAACAAGAAAGCGATCAAGACAAACATAAGTTCATAGTTTTTATAAAGGTTTCATGTATCATAGCTGAAAAGACTTAAATGAAACTATTCTACTCCAAACCTTCAAAGATTGATATTCAGATTATGGCTATGAAGACTGGTGAAGCAATTAAGCAATCTAACAATATACAATCAAAAAAATATTTAGTTAGATACAATAACTAACGTTGCCATGACTAGTAAATACTAGATTTCAGATAATATATATTTTATTCTTTTCTATTAAAAGAACTTTGCTATGAATACTTAGGGATATTAAGTAATCATTACTGCTATATTATTTTTCTGAGAACTATTAAATATTTCATCATAAAAGAAATTTGGTCTCATTCTTTCAACAAGGGACCACATTGTCCTGGCCCACTTTCAGAATTTTGGGATACATGCATAAGGTATCTTAGGCAATCTCTTAGTACTTTAGTTTGCCATACCATAATTATCTACTTCACAAGAATGTTGTGAAGCTTTAGTTAATTATGCTTATAAATTTTTTTGAGGTATACAGATGAAAGAGAGGTGTAAAGTTCAGACACAATTAATTGCTATGTACTTGATGGAAAAAATGCCTTTTAAGAGCATTTAATAATAGCAACATGGATGAGACAGAGAAGACTGGGGTAGGAATAAGTTTGGTGATGGTGGTAATGACAGTATTAAGAAATCAAGAATTTGGTTTTGGCAAATTACCTAAATGAAGAGTTTCAGAAAAAATGACATTATCAACTGTGATAAATGCTGCTGGAAAAATGATTAAGCTAAGGACTGAGAAATGGTCATTAATAAATTTCACTGGTGCCCGTGACAAGAATGGCATCAGCAGAGTGGTATACACAAAAGTATTGAATAACGTATGTAAAGCAGAGAAAGTATAATGAGGACGTTGAAGCAGCATATATATGGACAACTCTTTGAAGTTCTGCTACAAAAAACTGTAGAGAAATAGTACTGTAGCTTGAGGAGGATGTGGGGTCTTGAAAGGTTTTTGTATTAAAATGGAGGAATACTAGAGCATGTTTATATGCTGATGAGACTGATCTAGAGAAGGAAAAAAATGATGATGGGGAAAATTACAAAAGCAAACCAATGATTACCAAGCACCTGATAAATGCATAGATCTATCTTTGCTGCTGGAAATACAAAAAGAGTAAATATAAGATGTGAACTAATTTAATAATTCTATGGAAACAATATTAAAAATCATAGGGGAAGATACCACTATAATTAAATCAAAGATCCTTTAGGAACAATATTATTTTGTAATAGGCTGCCATGCTAAAAATATGAAAGCAATGTTGACGTATTTTACAATGTGACAGCAATGTCCTTCTAAGCTATACACAGCCATACACAGCTTTTATTTGATTATGCACAGTGGGGCTTAAATAGGATCAACATTAGACAAAAACTAAAGCAATCAATTTTAAAAAACATCTCCACTATAGTTTCCCATTTCCCTCCTCTGTACTGACCCCTTTTCCACTTTGGGATTTCCAGCACCATTCTATTCTACAACTTATCAATCTATTCAAAACAGAAAACAATTCATATTATCAATCATTTACACAAAACTTTATCATTTAAGTTCCATTCTCCCTGCTTATTAATTACTTTTCACCATGTTTCCTTGCCTCCTTAGCTAAAACGTATAGTTATAAAGAATTTGAAAGTTTTAAAGACAACTACTAATTACATATTAGTGTATATTAATTTAGATAAGTTACTCAAACAGATTTGCATCTTAGGCTTTTTTCCCTCTAATTGTAACATCCTTTATTTCTGTATATTTTTATACCCTGTCCTGTTCTAAAATATGAGGTAACATACTAAAATGAGGTAATACACTTAAAAAGTACATAATATCTAAAATAAAAATAAAAACTTGAAAGTGAGAAATATAAGATCAGGACAAGAAGGTTAGTTTCAAAACTGCATGCCATAAGGCCCTGTACCGTTTGCTCTGGAGGACCAAATATGTGGCTTTGAGTTTCCTGATAATCAATGCAAAGAAGAAATGACTGCTGTACATAGCTGTTGTTTGTATTTTGTTTGTATTATTCACAGTATTCATAAAGTGAAAAGAAATCATTTTCTTAAAGAGAGAACTGCTCTGTTTGTTACTGTGACCTAAGGAAAGTCATTCTATTGAGTGATCAAAAATATTCCAGCAATAAACAAAATAATGAGTTTTGAAGGACTATTTCTTTAAACTTCCCTCAGACTGGCCATTGGCATCATACTTGAGAACATTTTAGCAGCTCAGACATTATGGTTCACATAAGCTACACATAACTTTAATTCGAGGATAATGTATAAACTACCCAGAGCAGTATTCTACATGTTTCAGGTACTCCTTCCCCAAATATTAAAATTTTAGACTTCACAATGGATTTTAAAAACTGAGGTAAAATTTACATAAAATAAAGTTCACCATGTTAAAGTGTGCAATTCAGTGATTTTTTTGATGCAATTTTAAAAGGAATTTTTTTACTTTCCTTTTCTGATATTTCATTTTTATTGTAAGGAAATGCAATAGATTTCTGTATGTTAACCTTATATCCTGCTACCTTGCGGAATTTATCAATTCTAGTAGTTTTTGTGTGGAATCTTTAGGGTTTTCTACATATAGTATCATGTAATCTGCATATAGTAACAAGTTTACCTCTTCCCTTCCAACTTGGATCCCTTTTATTTCTTTTTCTTACCTGATTGCTATGGCTAGGACTTCTAATACTATGTTAAATAGAAGTGGTGACAGTGGACATCCTTGCCTTGTTCCAGATTTTAGCAGGAAGGCTTTCAACTTTTCACTGTTGAGTGTTTTTTGGCTGTGGGCCATTTGTATATCTTCTTTAGAGAAATATTCAAATCCTTTGCCCAGTCTTTAATTGGGTTATTTATCATTTTTGTTGTGGAATCCACACTGTGAACACTGTTATGTTCATAATGAATTTTTAAAGATTGTCATCTGTTACCAGTTTTTAGTTTGAGTGACAAAACATAAAACATTATAATTTGTGAAAAGGCAAAGAAAGATGGCAGATCAAAATTACTTAGAGGCAAGAAAACATATCTCCATATTATAAGAATCTACTGTATAATATTAATATCAACACTAAATCCTTGTACTGCCTGCGAATTCTCTTCCTCTTCACCATCAAATGTACTACCTAGTTAATGAACAGTTGATATCCATAAGGAGACATACTGTTTTAACATTCAATGAAAAATGGCCCTTGTCATATATTCAGAAAAAGGGTAGATATTAAAACAGCTTGGAGGATTTCAAAAGAAAGTAACAAAATAAATAAAAGTAAAAGCATATAATATTTGGATGCTGAGTTCTATGCAGCTTAAAAAAATTAAAAGCTCTCTTATTTGGAGCTTTAAAGGAAATACTAGCCTGATTTTTTTCAAACACAGCCAAGGATATGCCAGTGCCTGGATTACTCTGGTCTGAACAGGTAACGCTTTTCTTTAAAGTCCTAGGAACAGAATGAATAACATTATTGATCATCAAACTAGTTAACCAGATTCAACCAGCTGGAATTCATGGTAAAAAGGATGGGGAAAAGAAGACTTCTGAGTTTAATGATTGTGATGCTTAAGAGCTAGAATCTGGAACAAAGATACTACTGAATTTGCTGGGAGAAGAGGGCAAAATCATGAAAAGTTGCTAAATTTTATCACTTGAATATCTAGGTTTTAGAAGATACAGTTTTAATTCACTACATCATAGTCAATACATTTTATTATGCTATTTACTCTTTTTTTCCTTATACTGGGGTTTCCATGACTTGTCCCCTAACATGACTTGGCATGTTCTCTGTTCCATCTAGTGATGCACGGGCAGAATTTACCAAGTAACAATTTATGTCATCATTACATCATAACAAATATGTCTTAATTTATAATTTCAATATATATTGTTGTTATTATCTATGATACATAATCATTACATATTAAATACCACCCGGCTTTGTTCTCAAAATAATTTATAAAGATGATTTAAATGAAAAGTAGATTCTTATTCTCAAAACTGCTAGTGAATTAAACAAGCATAAAAGTTGGAATATTTCAAAGAGAATAGCTGCCTTCAGTTTCTCAAAAAAAATTGTGAAGTGAACTATTCAGGATGAAACAATGACTGTTTGGGGAGCAATCCAAAGAATAACCACATACTGCAAAATGTGTAGACTATGTTCTTCCTTTTCCTATTATATACCTAAACAAAATGGGCAAAGAAGCTTCAATAAAAGTATAAAAGGTTTAATGCTGAACTGCTACAGTTATGCACTTCATTAACAACTTTTCTAATATTAAGCAGAAATGTTATAAAAATATGCCAATACAATATAATGCTTGCTTTTTTAAAAAAAATTGGTTTAGAATTTTTAAAAACAAAAGTATATAAGACACTCAAACCTTTAATGATAAAAATGAATTTTTAGTTCAAAATTTAAATATGATTTCACTTTTCTATTTCATTTATTATCATAATATTTTAAATAAATATATATATAAATAAATATTTTAACATTTTCAGCAACTAATTCCTCTGGGAGATAATTTTTTCTATTGTCTACCTTCATCCAAAGAAGCTAGTTCAATACATTAAGCCACAAAAACTGTTCCATGATAAAATAATGTCTTGTACAGTGATACACAGTAGGTTTTCAATACCCATCTGTTAAACTAAGTTGTGTATCTTATCTGTGCCTTATCTTCCTCTGAGGTGCAGTACCATCTAAGTGGAGAATAAAAATTCTGATCATTGGTTTAAAATTTAAAATATTCTTACTTACAAATCAATTTCACATTAGAAAATGGACAATTTCATTCCAGCATAGAAAAGACAAGGGATAAAATAGTAGAGTAATACTCTATTTGAAAAATCTCCCCTATATATCACCCTGAGGAGAGAGTGACACTACCTTAAGTGATCTTTTTCTATCATTTAGAACTCTAGGACATTTCTAACTTTTCTGTCTTCCTTCCTTTTGTCAGGCAAAAAGCAACTTCCTCCAGAAACCCTTTCCTAACCTCTGCCATCTGGCCTCCAATTCCAACTCTCAGTACTCCTTGTAGCCTGGATAAGTGAGGTAATCTTAACATCTTATAAGATTCTGTGCATATGTCTATCACTGAATAACTTATCACATATTGTTAAGATTTTCTTTTTAATAGTTTGTTTCCTTTTACTAGACTCCAAGGTCCACACAAGCAATGCTTATGTCTAATATATAATAGATGCTTGTGGTATAATAACAAATAAATATTTAGTCTTAGCCCCTCGTTCCTGGCACAGAGCACCAAAAGCTCTGGAATTTAAACTTTCTGTCTTTGTATGCTACTTAGATGACTTATGGGGAAGGAGTAGGTAGACAGCTTCAGGATAGGGACTGGTCACCAGAAAAACTAACTACTCAATTAGAGGATTAGAACTTTCAGCTCCACTCCAACCCCCATCTCTGGAGAGAAGATAGGGATTTGAGATTGAGTTCAGTCACTGATGGCCAAGGATTTAATCAACCATGCCTAGATAATGAAATTTCCATAAAAGCCCCTAAACAATAGAGTTCAGGGAGCTTTCAAGTTATTGAACAGGTTCACATCCCAGGAGTGGTGTGTACTGACTCAAGGGTTCTGAGACAGAGGCTCCTGTGCTCAGGACCCTTCTGGATCGTACCCTATGTACCTCTTCATCTGGCTGTTCATTTGTATCCTTTATAATAAATGTAGTAATAAGTATAACACTTTTCTTGAATTCTGTTGAGTTCTGAGGGAGTAGTCATGGGAACCCCTGATTAGTAGTTGGCCAGGTATAAGTGTGGGTAGACTGAGGACCTCATTTGCAGCTGGCATTGGAAGTGGGGGCAGCCTTGTGGGACAGAGACCTCAATCTGTGGAATCTACACTAACTGAATAGTTCGTGTACGAACTGAATTAAACTGTTAGAGATGGTGTTAGAGAATTGGAGAATTTCTTGTTTGTTTTGGGGAAAAAAATCAACAATAATAAATTTATGTTGGAGAAATGAATGACTGAAAAGTAAATAAAAAAGAAGTAAATCACATTTATCTTATTTATTAACATGTATAGCCATTCTCGCATGAGTTTTTAGTTTGTTTTCCCTTTTTGCTATTCCTTTATATTCAATTTTTCTATATAGACAATGCTTCATTTTGTCTTTGATAATTATTGTAATTATTTTAACATAAACACTCTTTCAAAATGAGTATGACTTTCAAGTTTACCAAAACTTAAACCAAAGCATATTAGCAAAATCAAAATCAAAAATAAAAATCTGATTCTCCTTTATGAAAGAGAATATAACCTGTATCATATTATTTATCATAAAAAACTTGAGAATAAGGATTGTGTTTTAAAGAATTTTCTTTTCCAAATATTAACAGAGTGCTCAGGACACAAAGGGTACTCACTAACTAGCTGGAAGAGAAAAAGAAATATTGTGAAAGAAAAAAAGTTAGAAAAAACCCTGGAAATTGGAACAAAAGAGTGGAAAGATCTTACTAGAAAACTGGAAGAAAAAAAAAGTATAGGATAGGAGAGGGAAGTAAAGGGAATACTGAATTTGGCCAAAGAATATTTTAAGTGATCCTCAAGAAAGTAATGTTAGATAAAAAAAAAAAAAATCATGAAAGGTTGATCAGATCACACATAGATAAGACACGAAAGGGGAACCTGATGCAAGAAATCTGGTAATAAGAGACCCAGAGTCGCTAAAACAATCTCAAAGGAGAACAGTCAGAGTGCTCACACTTTCTGCATTCAAAACTTACTACAAATCTGCAGCAATCAAAGCAATGTGATATTGGTGATATTGGCTTAATGGTATGTATTTAGATCAATGAAATGGAGTTGAGAATCAAGAAATAAACTTTTACTTTTAGGTCAATTGATATCTGGTATCAGTGCCAAAACAACTCAGTGGGGAAAGAATGTCTTTTCAACAAAAAGTGCTGGGATAACTGGATAACCACAATGCAAAAGAATAAAGTTGGGCCCCTACCTCACACCATACATAAAAATTAACTCCGAATGGATCAATGACCCAAACATAAGAGCTACAATCAAAAAACTCTTAGGTGTAAATCTTATCTACGTAGGATTAGGCAATAATTTCTTATATATGAAATGAAAAGCAAAAGCAATCAGTCAAAAGCACAAGCAATCAAAGGAAAGATAAACTGAATTTTTTCTAAATGAAAAATTGTGAGTTTGAAAGCACACTATCAAGAAAGTGAAAAGACACTCAACATAAGAAAAAATATGTGCAAATTATATGCCTAAATAAGAAAATTGTATCCAAAATATATTATTAAAAATTCTTAAAACTCAGTAATTAAAAACAATACAATTTTAAAATGAAGAAAAGATTTGAATAGACATTTATTCAAAGAAGATATAAAAATTACCAATGACCACATGAAAAGATGCTTAATATAATTAGCCATCAGGGAAATGCAAATCAAAAGCACAATGAGATACTACTTCACATCCACTAGAATGGCTAAAATGAACAAGGCAGAAAAAATAGCAAGTGTTGGTGAAGATGTAGAATAACTGGAATCTTCAAACATTGCTGGTGGGATTGTGAAATGTTACAGCCACTTTGGAAAATATCTGGCAGTTCCTCAGTAAGTTAAACATAGAGTTATGTCACCCAGTAATTCCATTCTTAGGTATATACCCCAAAAAACTGAAAACATATGTCCACACAAAAATCTACATGTATGTAGATTTTATACATGAGTGTTCATAGCAGCATTATTCATAACTGTTCAATATTTTAAATTACTCAAAAGTCTACCACTGACAAATAGACAAAATATGGTATATCCCTACAATGAAAGACTACTTGGGAATAAAGTGGAAGGAAGTAGTGATACATGCTACAACACAGATGAACCTAGAAAACATTATATTATATGAAGAAAGCCAGTCACAAAGAACACATATTGTAAGGTTCCATTTATATGTCCAGAATAGGGAAATCTATAGAGATAAAAAGTAAATTACTGGTTAACAGGGCCTGGGGAGTGGGAAATAGGGAGTGACTTCTGGTTTATATGAGATTTCTTCATGGGATGATGAAAACATTCTAAAATTAAACAGTCATGATGTGTGCAAAGCCCTATGAATATATGAAAAACTACTGAATTGTATGTGTAGTTAAAAGGATGAATTTTATGATATGTGAATAATATCTCAAAAAACCTATTTTTTTTAAGTTCAAGAGACATGTGGGAGATATTAAGAGGCCCCAACATATAACTAATAGGAGAGCCGTAGGAAAGAAATGAAGGAAATGATTAAAGAAGCAGTATTTGAAGAATTAATGACTGAGTGTTTGTTAGAATTGAGGAAAGAATAAGTTTCTCAGATAGAAAGCATACTTTGTGTTTCAAAAAAGATAAAAATACACCCACAACTAGACCCTTCAAGATGAAGTTGCAAAATATTAGTATAAACAGGAAATCATAAAAGATGTCAAAGAGAAAAAAGACAGATGATCTCATAAGGAATAAAGGCATACTATTCTTCAGGAACAACAGAAACCAAAATACAGTATAAAGTATAGCTTCAAAGTGAAAAATTTTACATAAAATACAGTCATCTGTTCCTTAATGACTAGTTTGTTTATTTTTTCCTTATTTTAGGGGAGAGTAATTATAGTTGTTAATACTGTTTCTTTCTTGATTATTCATTTACTCAGGTCTTTAAAAATCCTGAGACAATTTTGCTACTTTGTTTTTCTAGGACATTATACATATTATATAAGATTTCAGATTTATTAAGATAAAGTTCTTCATTTTATTTGTTACTTTTTAGGTGCACGGAATTCTAGGATTTTTATGTCTTAATAATTCTTGATGAAAGCAACCCCTTATCATTAATTTGTCAGCCCTGATAATAGTCCTTGCTTTAATATATACTTTGCTTGAAATTAATATAATCAATCCAATTTTCTTTTAATAAGTATTTATAAAATATATATTTTATACCACTTTACTTTTAATCTACCTACGTCTTTATATTTCAAATGAGTTTCTCTTCAACAGCCTACAGTTACACTTTTACCCAGTCTGACAACGTCTTCCTCTTAATTAGAGTATTTAGATCCAATTAATGGATATGGCTGAATTTAAATCCACCCTCCTGCTAGTTGTTTTCCATTATCCCTATACGGTTTTTGTTCCTTTTCTCTCTTTCTGTCTTTTTTTTGGAGTAAGTATTTACTATTTATTATGAAAATGAGGAAAGACAAAGAGAAAAAAACTCGTTTAATGCGGCCAGTTTAATTTTGAAAGCAAAATCAAACCAATTTCAGTTGCAAAATTCTAAATAAACTAGCAAATCAAATCCAGCAAAATATTAAAATACTATTAACAAATCATGATTAAGTGGGTTTCATTCAGAGAATACAATGATGGGTCTGTTTTTGAAAAGCTATTAAATATAGTCACAAGATTAACAAATTAAAAAGAGAAAATTGTAGTATCTTCTCAAAATGCAAAAAAAAAAAGGCTTCAATAAAATTTAACTCTAACTTGTAATTAAAAACTCTTATCCAACTTAGTGGAACAGTAGAAAAGTTCTTTAGGAATACAACATACTGACAGTCACAAATAAGAATTAAAACAAAGCTAAGGTAAAAAGAAAAAGCTAAATGCTTGTTGTTACCACTTCTATTTAATATTATCCTGTAGTTCCAACTCAGTGAAATAAGTTAAATGTATAGGATTTCTGGCCAGCAACCAAGCAGAAGTCCCAGGCAACAACCAGCAACTGCCTAAAGACACCAGCAAAGGTATCTCCAGATAATTCCAGCCCACAGCTGTCAAGTCACCCTCCAACCCCCCAAGTCTTCCAGTCACTCCATTTGAGGCATGTGGAGCAGAGACAAGGCAACCTTGGTATACCCTGTCTGAATTCCTAATACACAGAAACCATGAAATACAATAAAATAATTGTTGTTTAAAGCCACTAAGTTTTGGGTTCTCATTGAAACAATGAAACAACAGGAAAACATCTTTTTTTAAAGCATAATCATAAAATAAAAAACTAACATTGAAAATTAACACTTTTTAAGCTTCTATACAAAAAAGACACTTTAACCAAAGTGAAGACAAGGCACTGAATGAGAAAGGACATCTCTAATGCATTTAGGATATATTCACTACGATAAGAAACAGACAAACAACCTAATTTTGAAAAAATGGGCCAAGAATATGAACCAGCAATTCACAAACGAAGAAACTTAGATAATCAGTAAACACACGAAAGCTGAACAACCAGAAAATCAGAGAATTTAAAACAATCAGCTATCACTTAATAATCAATAAGACTGGTAAAAAAATATATACATATATAATAATTAAGTATGATAGTGTCAAATTCATTCAGGATCAAAAGAAATGGAAATACATTTTGTCATGGCAACTTCCCCTGCATGATGATGTACAGGAAAGCTAGGGATCTACTGCCAGGACAGACTCTGTCCCCTGGTATGTGGACACTGGGAGCTTAGGGGTCACTTAGGAACAGTGACGGAGACATCCTAAGGGATCGGCGGGTGTGGTCCACTGGCAGCCATGAGGTCAGAGCTGTCCCAAATCATTACACAGACCTGTGGCTTGTGGAATGTTAACTGTACAATCATCAGAGAGAGATCAATTCATCAACAGCTAATCATTCCAAAGTGAAAATTCAGTTCTACATATATACCCTTCAGAACTTCCACAGCTATGCATAAGAAGACAAGTACAAGAATGTTCCTTGTAACATTTATAGCAAAAAATTATAAACACTTTACCTATTATTAGGAGAACAGATAAATTAATTGTATTATATTCATAAAATGAAATACTGTTCAGCAATTAATGATGAATAACTTACAGTACATGAATAAAAATGGATAAATCCAAAAAGAATGAGTAATGAAAAAAGGAGTTTGGAAAATGATACATACAGTATAATGCTTTATAAGGTTTTAGAACATGTCAAACAATGCTGTGTATCATATACATGTGTGGTACAAAAATTTACAAATTCTTTCATAAGAGTGATCAACATAAATCACCTTACTGTGGAAAGAAGGAAGAGAGAGAATGGGGTTGGATTTCCCATTATATGAGGTTTCAAATGTATGTGTTTTTTTTTATTCAAAATAATAAGTTGAAGCATATGTGGCAAAGGTTAACTTTTATTAAAGCAAGGTAGTAGGTATAGTACATGCATTTTTATTGTATCATTTTATAGTCTGTAGGTTTGCAATGTTTTAAAATTTTTTAAGTTTTAAAAAATATTGCAAGAGACTGTGGAGGGGTTGAGGGATTGAAACAAGTGAAAAAGATTTGGAGTCTTTTTTTTTTTTTTTTGATCTGGAGTCTTAATTGTGGAGAATGTACTAAATTCAGTTTATTGGAAATAAGTTATACAATTGCCAGTGAAATACAGTAACTGGACAGCATGGAAGCAATGTATGGAAAAATTCAAAACAGGGTTGTTTAGATAGCTGTTCCCTAAATCCATTTAATAATGTCTATTTACAAAACATTCTACTTGAATTTCTCTGCCCTAAAAAATAGACAATTGTATACTAATCAAAGATAAATCTCTGAAATCATAATATAAGTTTATATAAATATATTTTGTTTCTATTAGCAACTTTTAAGTTACCTCTACTTTATAAGACATATCTTCTCAAGGATACAGTAAGCAAAATGCTGTGGGTTCTGAAAGCCAGTATTTGAGTGGAAAATGCTTTGATTTGATTAACTAACTGACACAATTTAAAGGAGATCTATGAAAACCCTCTTGGGTCTTCCAAATTTTAAACCTCAAAATTATTGTATAGCTTCAGGCTATATTGAAAATGGCTATAATTTATTAAAAGACAAAAATTCATTATGAATGGCCCTACACTTAACAGAACAAAAAACCTACACTTCATCTCTATGATCTCTGGAGTCTGATCTTAACAGTAATTACCTGATCTGCAAGTGTGTATTTGTTCATTTTTCTCTACTCTTTGAGGGCAGGGAATGTGTTTTGTGCATCTTTGTTGCCCCAATGTCTAATCCATAATAGATGTTCAATAAATATTCATTTGTTGAATAAATGAAATGCATCTGGCCCCCTCCACAGACAAAGTCTCAAAATCTCTGCAACAGACTATACAGCCAAAGCAGTCATCATGGGACAGACCCACTGGCTCTTTCAGCTTAGGATTCAGGAAGTTACTTGGAGAGATTACCCATCCTCAGGTGCTGTACTCTTAATGCTATTCCCTACTGCCTCAGGCGGTAAGCAAATGATTTGGATCTACAATTCCTTTGAAAGTAGAGGAAAAATGGCTCTTTAAAATATGACTTCCTAAAAAAGGTTTATATATATATATGGGAATTTCATACTTCATGAACTAATTTTGCTTCAAAAAGCCAAGATTCATTGCTAATATAGGTAATGAGATAATGAAGACTGAGAGGTCACTAAATTTCAAAAAGAGAATGTAACTCATGATGCACAAAGGAACTATTTCAGTAAAGTAGTAAGAATAGAAGACAAATTAACCTTTATAAATATTATTATAATAATATAGTTTAGATTTCTTATATTTAGAGACTATGTGGCTGATTCTACTAAATGCTAATACAATACAGAAGCAATCTTAATAGAAAATTTCTACATATCTATATAATATAGGTCAAGCTAAAAGAGATGTTATCAACTTTTTGAGGTTAGTTTATTTCATATACATTTTTATCAGACAGGATACATTAAGAGCAGGATAACTTCTTTTTAAAGCATAGTAATTTAGTAAACAAACACTTTTTATTTTTCTGATTTTTGTCCTGAAACAGGAGGCAGTACCAAAAACATCTTAATTTTAATGCTGAGGATGAAAACTCCAAATTGCAAGGTACAGGATGGTTGGTGAGAAGTAAACAAAAAAGTAACAGTATATCATCATAGGAAAAGCAAGTCAAATACAGGATAAAATTTGTTCCTATATCTACTAATTTAAATAACGATACTAATAATCATCAAATAACTACTAAGTATTTTTTAAGGATGTATTATATATATGAGACTATATTCTAGGCAACTAGTTCCTGATTGAGTTCACAAAAAATATAAAACCTAGATCTACCATATGTTCTTTTTTTCCCCTTTTTTATTGTGTTAAAATAAACATAATATTTACCATTCTTAAGTATACAGTTCAGTGGTATTAAATACATTTTCATTGTTGTGCAGCCATCACCACTATCCAACCCCATAACACCATATATTCCTTTAAGAGCACTCTTAAATAACAGCCTGATTGCATGCAGTACAACTAGAGTAAAAGGGCAAAGCAGAAAGAAAGTTTAATGAGTTAACTGCAATGGATGAAACATAGAGGTGGTCAGACAACACAAGTATTCTGTGGTATTTTGGCCCAGAATGTGAAACCTGAATCTAACCATGAGGAGACATCAGGGAAACCCAAATTAGGGGCATTCAATTGAAAAGAGAGTGAGGGGGGATATTTTCATCAAAAACATCAATGTTAAAGATGGTAAAGAAAAGCTACAGAGAAGTTATAGCTAGAGAAAACCAAAGAGATATGACAATCACTTTCAAAGCTTGATCCTAGAATGGATTCTGTATTAAACGGAGGGAAAAAATACAAAGGACAATATTCCCTCAATAAAAACTGAAATATGCACAGGAGACTATAACTGTACCCTTATTTTTGAGGATTAAACACTGAAGCATTAGGGGTAAAGTGTCATTACTCTCACTTGGTTCAGAACAACAACAACAAAAACAAAAATAGATGAATTTGGAAAAAGGAATAAAGGCTATATTGAGTGTTCTTCACTATTCTTATTCTTGCAACTTTTCTGCAGTTTGAAGTTATATATAAATAAAAAGTTAAAAACTGTGCTTCATTAGGCAGAATCCATATACGGAACTCTCACAACAGTAAAGAATACAAGGAATCATTAACATACAACTCTTACAAAAGTAACTTTAAAACAATACAAAAATACACGTAATTTCAAAGTACTGTCAATTTATGAAACCTAATTGTGAACATGTCCAATCTGTGTCTTTCATGAAACTGGGCAAATATAATGGGATCATTTACATCAGGACATACTATATCTTGGTCAGTAATTTTGATTAAGATTCGGTACTTACAGGAAATTACCTCTAGCTATGTTTATTTATGTTATAAATGCTGAAAAAAAATTTTTTTACATCATTGAATTCAGTTCGTGCTGACTAACACTTCATAGGTCAAAATGGATTGGTTTTCTGTTGACTCAGCCAGTGTGATGATTGACAAATACAATTCAATATCAGCAGAATGAATAAAATGTCAACTTCTGTGTCTGATATTTATGAGACTCCATCAGTGATTGTTTTTATTCTATACATTTAAAATTATTTTATCTTACTTTTGTTTTACTTTCTTCCTTGCTAACTCATTGTGTTAATTTTTCAGTAGCCTTTTTGTGTTCTTTCATTATTTTTTAATTTCACTTTTCCTTTCAATTTTAAGTTTTACCTTATTTATTATTATTTGTTTAGTCTCAGTTTATAATGATGAGAAGGAAACAGGAAATATGGTTGATAGAAATCATGAACATATATAGCAAAGTAGATTAGAATGCTTTTTTCCATCTACTTCTATGTTAAGTTTCTACAAAATCTGAGCCTTAGGAAATTAGTTTGACATAGTTTGATATGTTATCATACAGAAAGATATTCATGACATACAGTTCAGTGAAAAGCAGGTATACAGCATAGAATGGATAGTAGGATATCTATCTATCTATATCTATAGCTATACCAGTATAGAAAAAAGTAAAATAATTTACACCAAAATATTTAGTAATTATCTCTGGAAAGTGAGATTTCTGTATTACCTGAAAAAAAATTTTTTTAAATAATATACTCTTAAATACAAAAAAATACCCATCTTCATTTATTTTTTAAGGGGTAAGGAGAGGTCAATATGTCCATTTCTACAGAGAAGTCATGCATGAGAATTGAAAAATTCCCATAAGAATTTAGCAATGAGTAATTGTTAGGGATCTTCCTTGAGAACAGCTGCACTGGAATGATGGAAGACAAACTGCAGGAGAGTACAATAGTAACTATCATCTTCAAGTAGACCTTCATCTCTATGCCCAAACAGCTCAAAACCTATCATACTGTTATTATAACCTTCAACAGGATTTTAAGATTCAACAGGACTATCATCAAGGACCACATACTCTAAGTCTACACATCTTTCCCATCCATCTGCCCTAGTCAAAATTATTTCTTTCTCTGTGGTTCCACAATATTTTACATATCTATTTATGGATATTTATGATTATTATTTATATTTCAATATATTATTTATATTTCTATGACACTCTATCATGTTATATGGTCCTTGATATCAAGCATAGAGTTATTCACATCTGTTCCTCAAAATTTTAAACATAGTATCTTTCATAGAGCCTAGGCACTCAGCTGATTTCCTATACATTTGAATTTAGTTACAAAGTTTCCAAATCACTGAGATAGTTTTAAAAGAGCTTCAAAAAAAGGTTGAAATTAAAGAACAAGTTCAGAGAGTGAATCCAAAAGAATTAAGCAAGGAATGACTGGGTTTTGCTATGGCTGTTACTTTCTATTTCATGACAAACTGCACATGGATAGTAGTAGTAGATAGTAGTCTACTTCCTGACTGGCTGTGAACACTTCAGTATTTTGTTTATTCTTCATAACTCAATTAATAGTATGTATGACTAGGCAATGAAATTAAAAAACTAACCCACAAGTGAATGATCACTGCAATGTGGTTTAGAGACTGTTATCCACCGATTCTTGAAACTTAATAAGTATAGAAAGTCATCTGACTTGACTTCATTATGCTATGCTTTACTCTAGACTGTATCATTGTATAAAGTCTCTGAACAAGCAGCATTGATTTTTATGAAAAAGTTCTGAACAGGCATGCTGTAGTTCCAGAAATTATAAACCACCTTCCTTCTTGAAGCCTGACTGAACCAGCAAAGCTCTAAGAAATTTCATTCAGTCACAAAGCCACATAGTTACTGCCAGGGTAGCTCACTGTTGTTTTAATCTGCGTTTCCCTGATGACATATGATGTGGAGCATCTTTCCATATGTTTATTTGCCATCAGGGTCTCTTTGGTGAACTATCCATTAAGATATTTAGCCTGCTTTTTAATTAGGTTGTTTGTTTTTATATTGCTGAGTTTTAAGAGTTATCTGTATATTTTGTGTAACAGCTCTTTATCCGATGTGTCTTATAAATATTTTCTCCCACTCTGTGTGTGCCTTGTCTTCTCATTCTCTTGTAACTGTCTTTCATAGAACAGTTTTTAATTTTAATGAGATTCAGCTTATCAACTGTTTCTTTCATGAATCATGGCTTTCACATTTTATTTAAAACTGCATCCAAACCCAAGGTCATCTAGGTTTTTTTCCTATGTTATTCTCTAGGAATTTTAGAGTTTTGACTTTTACATTGAGGTTTGTGATTCATTTTAGGTTAATTTTTGTGAAGGTTGTAAGGTCTGATTCTAGATTAACTTTTGCATGTGGATATCCAGTTATCAAAGCACCATATGTTGAGAAGATTATGTTTGCTCCATTGTATTATTGTCTTTGCTCCTTTATCAAAGATTAGTTGCCTATGTGGATCTATTTCTGGGTTTTTCACTTTGTTCAATTGAGTTATTTGTCTATTATTTGGCCTATAGTATAGCACACTGTCTTGATTATTGTAGCTTTACAGTATGTTTTGAAGTTGGGTAGTATCAGTTCTCCAGCATTAACATGGAGCATATTAAATTTGAGATGCCTAATAAACATGTAGGTATAGATGTCAAAAAGGCAGCTGGCTATGAGAATCTGAGTTCAGGGGAAAAAATTTCAACTTATAAATTTCCTACTTTAAAAAAAAAAAAAAAAGGTCCTTTTCAAACTCTTCCAAAAAATAGAAGAGGAGGAAACTCACAAATTCATATGAGGCCAGCATTACCCTGATTCAAAAATCATACAAAGATACTGCAAGAAAAGAAAATTACTGGCCAATGATCTCTGGTGAACAAAGATGCAAAAATCCTCAACAAAATTTTACACTTTGTATTACAAAAATACATTATAAGAATTATACACCATGATCAAGTGTGGCTTACCCTGGAATGCAAGGATGGCTCAATATCTGGAAATCAATTAATGTGATACACCACATTAATGAAATGAAATATAGCAATTATGTCATAATCTCAAAGGTGCAGAAAAAGCATTTGACAAAATTCAACATCCATTTATGATAAAAACTCTCATCAAAATGGGCTTGGAAAGAACATATTTCACCATAATAAAGGCTGTATCTGACAAGCCCACAGCTAACATCACACTCAATGGAGAAAAGTTGAAAGCTTTTACTCTATGATCAGGAACAAGACAAGAGACAAGAATGCCCACTCTCACCACTTTTATTCAACATTGTATTAGAAACTCTAGCCAGAGTAGTTAGGCAAGAAAAAAAATAAAAGGCATCCAAATCAGAAAGGAAGAATTAAAACTGTCTCTATTTGCAGATGACATATTATATAGAAAACCATAAAAACTCCACAAAAAATCTGTCACAACTAATAAATGAATTCTGTAAGCTGTAGGATACAAAATCAATATACAAAAATCTGTTGTGTTTCAGCATGCTAAGAATAAACTACCAGAAAGAGAAATTAACAATCCCACTTACAATTGCATCAAAAAGAATAAAATATCTAGGAATAAATTTAACCAAGGAGGTGAAAGACCTGTACACTGAAAACTGTAAGATACTGAAAAGGCACAAAAAATGAAAAGATAGTCCGTGCACATGGATTGGAGGAATTAATATCATTAAAATGTCCATACTACCCAAAGCAATCTTCAGATTCAATGCAATCTCAATCAAAATTCCAATTTTGGCATTTTTCACAGAACTAGAACAATCCTAAAATTTGTATGAAACTACAAGAGATGCTAAATAGCCATAGCAAAATCTTGAGAAAAAAAGAACAAAGCTAAAAGCATCATGTTTCCTGATTCCAAACACTATTATTACAAAGCTTTAGTAATCAAACGGTTTGGTATTGGGATAAAAACAGACACACAGATAAATGGAACAGAAAAGAAAGCTCATCAATAAACCCACCCATATATAGTCAATTAATTTACTACAAAGGAGCAAAGAATATACACTGGGGAAAGGATAGCATCTTAAATAACTGGTGCTGGTAAAATTGGACAGCCATTTGCAAAAGAATGAAACTGGACCATTACCTTACATCATACACAAAAATTAGCTCAAAATAGATTAAAGACTTGAATGTAAGACCTCAAACCATAAAATTCCTAAAAGAAAAGATAGGCAGTAAGCTTCTTGACAGGGGTCTTAACAATGACTTTTTGGATTTGACACCAAAAGCAAAGGCAACAAAAACAAAAATCAAGTAGGATTAAATCAAACTAAAAAGCTTCTACACAAGAAAGAAAACCACAAAAAGTAAAAATAAAAAGGCAACTTAATGAATGGAAGAAAATATTTGCACATCATATATCTGACAAGGGGTTATTATTCAAAACATATAATGAACTCAAAACAACTCAAAAGCAAAAAAACAAACCATCTGATTAAAAATTGGGCAGAAGATCTGAATAGACATTTTTCCAAAGAAGACATACAGATGGCCAACAGATATATGAACAGGCACTCAACATCACCAATCATCAGAAAAATGAAATCAAAACAATGATATATCACCTCACACCTCTTAGAACAGCTATCACCAAAAAGACAAAATAATAATAAAGTGCTGGCAAGAATATGAAAAAAAAGGAATCTCTGTGCACTGTAGGTGGTATTGTAAATTAGTGCAGTCACAATGGAAAACAGTATGGAGGTTCCTCAAAAAATTAAAATCAGAACTACTATATGATCCAGCAATTCCAATTCCTGGGTGTTTATCCAAAGAAAATGAAAACACTAACTGGACAAGATATACACATCTCCATGTTCATTGCAGCAATATTTACAACAGCCAAGACGTGGAAACAACCTAAGTGTCTATCAATGGATAAGTACAATGTGTTTTTATATATCAATTATAATGTTCCTAGATAGATATCTAGGAATATTATTTAGGAATAAAAAGAAGAAAATCCTGCTATCTGTGATAACATGCATGAAACTTGAGGGCACTATGCTAATTAAAATAAGTCAGAGAAAGACAAATACCATGTTATATAGAGACTCTTTTAAAAACCCACAAAAACACAACAACAAAACTCATAGATATAGAGAACAGATTGGTGGTGTTGCTAAAGGTGAGGGATGGGGATGGTGGGCAAAATGGGTGAAGGGGATCAAACATAAAATAAATGTCATGGTATGTAATGTACAGTATGGTGACAATAGTTAATAATACTGTATTGTATATGTGACAGTTGCTAAGTGAAAAAATCTTAAAAGTTCCCAGCACAAGAAAAAAAAAATTTAACTATGTGTGGTGATGAATGTTAACCAGACTTGTTGCAGTGATCATTTCACAATATACACAAATCTTGAATCATTATGTTGTACATCTCAAACTAAAATAATGTTATATGTCAATTATTTCTCAGTTTTAAAAATTCTTCTTTAAAAAATAAGGAACAAGCAAATTTGAGTTATTAGCATTTAGATGCTATCCTAACTCAGGGGATTGAATTATTTCACCAACAGAGTGATAACAGTGGAAGAACATTAGTTGTGCAAGGACTGAGGCCTGGGGCATAAATGGAGATGAAGAGAACCAGCTAAGAAAGGAGGAATAGAAAACTAGGAGGAAAAATAAAATATGAAGTTCTGGAAGGGAAACTAAAAAGAATGTTTCAAGGAGAACAGAGAGGTAAAATGTGTCAAATGGTACATGTTTTTTCAAGATGAGAACTGAGAACTGACCAAAGTCACAGCGGTCACCAGGAACACTGAAAAGAACAGTTTCAGTGAAGTTGATATGAAGCAAAAGCTTGACTGAAGCCAGATCAAAAAAAAAAAAAAAAAAAAAAAAAAAAAAAATGGTAGGACAGCATTACAGGTAGCAAATACAGAAAATTAGGGCAATAATGAGGGGAATGAAAAGGTCAAGAGAGCATTTTTTTTCCTAATAAGTTGATGGTAATAATCCAAGAAAGGGAAAAATTACGATGGGGTAGGAAGGTATGAGTAATTTGAAGGGACTATAGGAAAACAGAGGGGTTATATCCATCTAATAAAAACCTAGGGGTACGGGGAGAGGGAAAGCAAGGGTACCAAGACTGACCTCCCAGAACTACCTCAGGGCAGATCTCTTTGAGATAACTCTCAAAGATGACTGGAACAAAGAAGTTTTGCAAACGCAAAAATCTTAATGGCAGTTATTTCTTTCTCTTTCCAGCAGGCCATCATATTTGATTTGCAAGCCTAAGAAATTTTGTTTGCTCTCAAACCTATTAAGGCTAGTAATATCTGATACTATATTTATGTAATTTTATTAATTAAAACATAAAACAATGAGTGCAAAAAGAGAGGTATTTCCCCAAAAATTGAGAACTTCTGAAAATTTTGATAAAAGTGGGTTTTTTTTTTAAAGTTACTGTTAAATTAGTTGTATGTAAATTAGATGTAGGAAAACAAGTATAAAATATTGGTAGAAAACATCATAAAAATATACAGGGACTCTGCACCCAGAAAGTTTAGTAAGTATCTAAGTTCTGGCTCCACTTAATTTAAAGAATCTGATACAAACCTATTTTGGAAGTTTGTTCAGGAAAACCAACATGTGTTCAAGGACAACAATGATTTTCAATTAGGGAATCTATCTGCAAAGAAAAAGTACAGATTGGCCCCCACAAACACATTTAAAAAAAATCACAAATGTGTAAGTTTTAATTTATTAAATGTTTACATCCATATGTGTCTTTTTTATGATTTTCCATTTTGAATTAAAAGTATTAAATGAACAGCTATCAGCTCCAACTGCATTGGATATGTCTTTGTTCCCATAAATTCAGCAAATAATAGTTAGAAGCCATTCTTTAAAATTTAAGTAGCAATAAATAAATAAAATGGTTAAGGTAACTCCCTTCTTCCTCAAAATATGAGTCTTTTTTCTGATTCTCAACAAATCAACTAGATATTTCCTATGTATTAATTTCACGGCTATAATATAGTGATGCCCTCATTAAATGACTAGGACTCTGTTCCTATGTTAAATGGCACCAGCCAGACTGCTTTCAAGTTTTCTAGTTAGTTCTCTTTTATCAGAAGGCTTGTCAGTTGTGATCTGCGTGCTGCCTGAATGCTTACTTAAAAATCATCTTTTTTACATTATTGACCTAAATAAATGGCTTTTTTCTTTATACACCTACTGATTCCATATTTTTAGCAAAAGTCATCTTTACATTGCTCACTAAGAAATTTAAGTATAAGTAAGGCAGATTTAATATTCAGAATTAAAATGTATTAGTAAGCCATTTTATGTGTGGTAAAGATGCAGATTGTTGTTTTCACAATACTATTTATTTCACAGTTTCAGACTTAACATTAAAAATCACATTAAACCCTGGGGGGAGAGTAACAGCTGAGTGGTAGAGCACATGTTTAGCATGCACAAGGCCCTGGGTTCTATCCCCAGTGTCTCCATTAAAAAAAAGAAAAAGAAAAAGAAATCACATTAAACCTAAAAATCCATCAATTTAATTCCTTGATGATCCAGAGTTTGTGGTAATTATATTATGACTAGAAGTTTACATTCAGCATAGCAAAAAAGGATTTGAGAGGATCTCAAGACTAAAAGTCATTACTTGACTCCTGAAAATATATATTTTCATTTTGTGGCCTAAATAGTTTTATTTGGGTTTTTTGTGTGGAAGGTGTTAGGCCATATACAAATCTGCGGGGTAGAAGTAATCAAATCACCTAATTATAAGTACAACTCAGAATTTTTCTTGCAAATTACTACTAAGCATGTTATCAAGCTGCCTTAAAAGTGTTAACTAATCTTCAGTTGAACTAATTTATCAACTTTAGACTTACAAATTTCTTACTTAAAAAAACACAAGCAAGATCACTAATTATTCTCCTTGTTCTGTAACCAAACACCACTGGTATAAATGAATTAGTTATTTTGAACATTAAAAAAACTGAATCAGGCATCATAAAGAATAACTAAAAATGTAATTGTTAAATAATAAAATATACTTAGACTGGAATAATACAAACTCAAAACTAAATAATATGAATTAATGTATAAAAGCCTGACTTTCAGTTAACATTTCAATCTTACAATGTTTTACATGTGTGAAGGTCACAACTAAGAAATGATAAGGACCCTCTCTCCTCCCTCAACTACATCTTCCACAATGCTAACAGATACCTTTCTAAAACATAAATCTGACTAAATCTAATCACATCTCCTCCCCTTTTATAAAAACTTAATTTAAAAAACCCGTAACTTTAATGATGCCCCATCGCTTGCAAGTTTCTCCACTGCTTTGCTTATCTAAGCCTTGTCTTCCAACATTATTTGCAACATGTCCTGCAATACCTGAGTTCTTTGAGTCCTTCCCCACTTTGCCTACCTGGACAGACTTCAATTCATCCTTCAAAAATTTGCTAAGATATCAGCTTGTTTAATCACTAGTATTTATTAACAATACTGTACTATCAAGTTTAAGGTCCAGTGCTATATGCTGTAAATATGTAACAGAAGAAAAGATGTGCTTATTCCTTGCCCTACATCTTTAACAATATGGTGACTTTCTTACCCATCTCAGAGCTACCCTTCTCAGAGCTATCTCTTTACATTAAATCTAATTCTTCTGATGCACTTATCATATTTTATTGTAATTATTTATATGACTCTTTCCCCCTCCTAGCCTATGAACAGGGAGAAAAGTAATTGTTATCCAACCCTATAGTCTCAGCACCTAGCCAAATATATTACCAATAGTAGATACTCAATGCTGCAATGAATTTTATGAGCAAAAACAATTTGCTAATGCAAGGAAAATAGCTTTTATAGTTATACTTAGCCATTATATAAACATATACAAATGAGCTTTAATTTTAATCTGTAGTATAAAAATATTAATCTATGCACTAATTGTGTCTTCTTAGCAAATGATAACTCTAAAATGTGACTTTAGCCCTGTGTTTTGCAGTTACTACTATCTTGGATGGAACAATTCTTCATTCAGGTAAGGCCACTCCAAACCCTGCAGACAGTTAATACTGCTGGCCCTGCCCTCTCAGTGTCAATAGCTGCCTTCCAAATCAAAACAGACTACATATCTGAAAATGCCCCCTAGGTGAATAATTCTCCCCTGAGATGATAACTCTTGCTTAGTTTTATAACTTTGTTCAATTTTATTTGCAAATAAATCTACTTCACAGAAAATAGTTGCTGTGCATCTCTATAACTAAAAATAAATATATGTAAAATTAAAAAATTAATATAAAATCAATTGCTCAGATGTGGGATACAGATGTAATATATTTAGGCTCTCTACCTTAGGGATATATACATAAAAAGACTAAACAATCTATTTAAATATAGGAAGAAATCACAGAGAGTCCAGTTTTGGGGGAAACATTGGCCATATTACCAAGTCTTCGACTGGAATGTCATATTTGAGAGAGATGTACATAGACTCAGATATGACCACATAGCTTCAAAGAAACTGCTTGGAAAAATCAACCTGGTACCTTGCTTATAAGGTTCCAGCAAAGCAGGTTTTAAAAAGAACTTAAATGGTCAATCAGTATTCTTGCTGTACTTACAAAAATAATCAGACCAAGTTTAATACAAGTAAATTAGTTTCACTGTGATTATCTTTGGGAAAAAATGGGGGTAATTGTAGAAAGAAAAGTTAGGTTTGCACCTTTTGTAGACATTAGATTGTAGTCTTGTTGATTGTCTTTGAAGTTTTATTATTTTCCTGGGAACTGCACTAGATCTGACTCCTTCTAACTTCCTCAAAAATCTGGCTAGACTCATCAAACTGATATTTCCCATTTTCTCCCACCCTTCTGACTTGGAATCACTAAGAATGAAGCCCCGTTGGAAGGGACCTTATCAAGTGCTCCTGACCACCGACACTGCTGTAAAACTAGAAGGTACCTGAGTCTTGGGTACACATCTCACAGCTGAAAAAGGCTCCACCTGATACCTGGTCCTGTACAAACAATGCAGACCTACAAGTCAAACTGACGAGGCAGAGAAGTAGCTGATATCGATGCAGCCTGCATCTGCTCAAGATGCTAGATCAAGACTTTCTACTTTGGCTAAATATGAAGAACCATTTCTTCTTTTCTTTCTTTCCTTTACTCTTGCATTATCCTGGAAAGATAACACCCTCATCTCTATCTCCAGGCCATTGCTAAGCGGGGTAATCGCTGGAATTTAGGATGATTCTTTATGCCAGGCTAGGAAAAAATCTAACTGACCCCTGGTTTGAATGGACAATTGTGCCGTGATAGTATTTATCTTTGTGGTGATTATCATTCTCCTTGGGTCTATGAGCATTTAGATGGCAGGCCTGCAGTTGGGGAATGCTCTTAAGTGATTTAACTAAAAAGGACCTATAAGGAGGCTTTTCATGATGCAGGGTTTGCTTCCGTTTGTAAGGCCGTATTTCCCTGGTTAGGAGTAACTATGAATGATAATATGATCCTTAACTGAAAGTACTGCAGAATCCACAGTTGCTAAAACATTAGCTGCCCAGTAAAGCTCCTAACACTCTCATCAGAGTTGTTCTTGATAAAATAATAGCTCTTGATTATCTTCTAGCTAAGCAAGGCGGTATCTGTGCTATGGTCAACACCACCTGTTGGACATGGATTGACATTTCTGACGAAGTTGAAAATCAGTTACATAAGATCATTGAGCAAGCCACATGACTTAAAACAGTGATTCTTAAAGAGTGTCTTTCTTTAATCGGTTTGGGACTTGGGGACCAGGGCTCTGAAGTACATTCCGAACAATGGAAATTATCCTGCTTATAGTTAAATCATAATAATCTCCTTGATGCTGTATCCTCTTAAAAACTTTCAATGCATTTTGCAGCAGCTAACTGCCAAGCAAATGATATCTCTAACACTGAAATGTTAGAAAAGTAACAAAGAGAATGGCTGACTTAAAATTCATAAATCTGGAAACATGATCTGTAGATGTCAAGGAGATTAAGCAAAAACGTTATGCCACGCCAAGGATCAATAAAGCTGCAGAGCAGTAGCTGAGTGTGATACTAATACATTAATTTTTGATCACATATTTCTGTTCTGAGAGTCTGATCAAAAAAAAGAGGGAATTGTTAAAGAGGAAACCATGGGCCCAAAATGGCATCACTTGTGCTAAGCCCATGATACCAACCTAGATTTAATACCTGACTTAATTGCAGTTATGCCCTTCCCCAGAAATGTAATCTTAATTAACTAGTTTAAAATTTTCTGGTCAGCACCAATGAGGTAATCAGTCACATGGGCCTTTCCTATCCCCTCCAAGAGGAAAAAGAAACAATCTGCATGTTAACAAACAAAACAAAACAAAAAACAAACAAAAAACAACCTGCCTTCCCTTCACTTCACCCACAGAATATGTCCTGGACTAAAAACAATTCTTTTCTTATGCTAATAGTTTCCTTGCCCCACATTACCTCCTATGAAAATCTTCCATTTTTTACAATCCTTTTGAGCATCCTTCTAATGGGATGCTGCTAATTCATTAATCGCCCAATATAGCCAGTTAGATCTTCCAAAAGAAGTATAATTTTTATTTAGGAAAAATAATAAAAATCTGCTAAATACTAACACTAATATTTAATATGCATATTGAGGCTGGAGCCACCCATGCCACTGAAGCATGTGCAGAGGAGAAAATTTTCACCTCCAATAAATCCGGAACCAATGTTTCTCCCCTGACTCATGGAACCAAAGGACCGGGACATGACCAGAACCTTAATGCTAGAACTCTTTTCAGAAGCAAAGGGTCGGTCATCCAGGAAGACCTATTGTTAAAGCCCTTTTACCATAAATGGCCAGGTTCCAAAGCCCTCCAATTGAAACCTTCACATACCAACCCTCCCTGCTAACTCATAAAAGACAGAACCCCACCTGATCTGGGAGACAGATTTGAGCCCTGCCTCCTGGCCAGTTGACCTCACAATAAAGCATTTTCTTTTCTCAAAAGCCTGTGCCAAAGTATTGGTTACTTTGTGAATTAGGCAGCGAGCCCTTGCTAAGGTAACATTACCACATGAGGGCAGAGCCCTCATGAATGAATTAGTGCCCATATAAAAAGAGGCCCCAGAGAGCTCCTTTGCTCCCTCCACCTTGTGAGGATACAGCAAAACAAGATGGGTGTGGTCTATGAGCCAGGAAGTAGTCTGTCACCAGACTTGGAATCTGCTAGTGCCTTGATCTTGGACTTCTCAGCCTCCAAAACTATGAGAAATAAGTTTCTGTTATTTATAAGCCACCCAGGCAATGGTATTCTGTTACAGCCCAGACTGAATGGACTAAGATAGACTATAATACCAGTAATAAAATCACAAGAAACAACATGAAAATGCCAATGTTGCTGCTTCTGCTTCAAGTTATCAGCAACATTATGAGGCAAAAACAAGGGTGATCTCAGCCAAAAATAACTGAGTTTAAAAACACATTATTTGAAATCTACTATTGTTAGCAACTACCACCCTAAGTGTCCAATGCCCTGAGAAACTGGCTAACAATATAAAGTCTTCATCATCAGCAAAATATTTTAAGATACTATTTTATCATCTTTATCTCATTTTATTTTCATTTCTATTTATTAGTGTATTATATATCTTACATAATATATTAGAATATTATTAACTTTATATAATTCATAAACAAATGTACATATATTGGTGATCTACGCTCCAAAACATTTTTACTGATAGGGAAGCATAATCAAAAGAGTTCAGAACAAGACGATTAATACAGAAGACTAGAGCCTAAAAATTATGTAGTCTAAGAATGAGAGTGAACAAGACTTAAAGACAATACTCAAACAAAAGTCACCCAACAAGAAGCAACTACAGCCCACCCTCAGTATCCTACAGGTTCTGTATCTGCAGGTTCCACATATGCAGGTTCAACCAACCAGGGATCACCAAAAAAAAAAAAGGAAAAAAAAAATCCCGAAAGTTCCAAAAACCAAAACTTGAATTTGCCCCAAACCCAGCAATGATTTTCATAGCATTTACATTGTATTTACTAATATTTACATAGCATTTATATTGTATTAGGTAGTGTAAGTAATCTAGAGATGATTTAAAGTATATAGGAAGATGTGCATAGGTTATATGAAATTCTATGCAACTTTATATAAAGGACTTGAGGATCCACAGATTTTGGGTATCCACAGGGATCCTGGAATCAATGCCAAATGGATCCCTAGGGACCACTGTATTGTTAATTACCACTCTAAGGAAGGCCAAGTAAAAGTTCTTCAAAACCACACAAAAACACTGCCTCTTTGAGAACAGATTTAATACAAGAATTAAAAATTTTAAAGGTAACCACCAGAAAAAGGAAGCTTTAATTTAAGCTTCTAAAGCAAAAATTCCAAAAAGTGTGCAATTTTTTTAAATTGTAGTAGAGTCAATTTACAATGCTGTGTTAATTTCTGGTATATAGCATAATTTAGTTATATATATATATATATATATATATATATATATATATATATTCCATTTCATTTTTTTTCCATTATAGGTTATTATAAAGTATTGAATATACTTCCGTGTGCTATACAGGAGGACCTT
The DNA here is from genome assembly GCF_036321535.1 of Camelus dromedarius. NCBI lineage: Eukaryota > Metazoa > Chordata > Mammalia > Artiodactyla > Camelidae > Camelus > Camelus dromedarius. The sequence goes on from NC_087439.1 coordinate 36,936,231, forward strand.
GCTCTTTATCTATTTTAGATATAGTAGTATTTGCAAATCCCGAACTCCCAATTTATCCCTCTACTCCCCCTCCTTTTCCCCCCGGTAACCATAAGTTTATTTTCTATGTCTGTAAATCTGTTTCTGTTTTGTAAATAAGTTCATTTGTCTCATTTTTAAAGATTCCACATGTAAGTGATATCATATGGTATTTTTCTTTCTCTTTCTGGCTTACTTCACTTAGTATGACAATCTCCAGATCCAAAAATGGTGCCATTTCTTAATTGCAAAACAAAAGATGAGGGGAAATGAAGGAGGCAAACTTCTACCAATCTCTAATAATTTATCTATTTACAATATGGACATTATTGGACTTACCTACATTTCAAGAGGAAAACAAATAATGCAAAGAAGCACTTTTTAAAAGCCTCTAATTAGCCTTAAAAATAACATTTTACATTTTAAAATTTAACCATTCTAAAACATTTAGTTCTTGACAGGATAAACAACAGTCTGATTACATTTAATAGTATTTTTAATACCTTCTTCTCAGAGTTTAAGGTCTGTATCTATTTTTCAAGGTTTGTTTAAATAATGGGTAAAAACATTCTGACCACAGTAGGTAGCCTAACGTCAAATAATGTCAAAACTTATTCCCTAGAAAACATTTATTATTTTAATGCCTATAAATGAAAAGCATATTACAAACATTTAAATATTTATTAGTATGGAAAGTATAGTCTCACCATTCACAAGAATGAAAAGCTGTTCTCCAAGCTATTAGAAAAGCTCTTTCATAATAGCCTTCTAGACAAATGAGGAAATCTGAAGCAAATGAGAGTTAAGTTCCAGGCTTTTTTTCTCTCCGAATCAACAGGCCTTATGTTGCCTGCTTATTTCTATTAAAACAAGAGTTGTAATGGGACACGCCAACTACAGGTGACGAGTTAGAATGCTCATTAATTTCAGTTCCTAGCTGTCTTGAAAGTTCCCTAGTCCACTTCTGTTTCTATGGTAACAAAGGCAGAATCAGGAAGCAGAAACAAACACTTTAAGATAGCAGTTAAGTAGGGAGAGTCAAGTATTGAACGGCATATACAGTAATTCAACTTTAATCATCTAAAATGTAGAAAGAAAGGGAATCATAGTTCATACAATCTTAAAGATACTCAAAGGGAAAAACCTGCCAGTCCAGTATTTTTTCTTTGTTTTCATGGAAAATTACTTACATTTTACTTATAACTTTTCTAAAACTTTGATTCCAGTCCTACCATGAGTGGCCAAAAGACTAAACAAAACAAAACAAAAACCTAGAATCACCAAGTGTCCAGATTCACTTTCTAGTGCAAAATTCACAGTACTAGAATTAAGGCTTTTAAATATGGTAGCATATTTTGTGACCCTAATTAGAACTGTAAGACTTTTTCTTTGAAAAAGTTGATTCTAATATGCTTTTTAAGTCAAGCAAAGTAGCTACCTTTAAGAATGAAAATAAACCTTCTGTTAATACTGATAGGAGCCTTTTATATCTATAAATACTGTATATCAATAAAATATATACAGTGTCTGAAATGGAAATTTCTTCAGTATATTTTCTAAGTTTTTCTGGGATTGTCTTAAATTTACGAGTGTCCAAAGTCATGACTATTAGACCTTTTAAACTGCTTATTCTTTTTCAAATTGTTTAAATTTTTCTTCTTCCTCTCTCACAACATTGTCACTCCCGAGAGTCTTTCATCACTCACTCTAAGGTAAGCAAGCTGCCATGTCAGAAGCAGCACTATGGAAATGACCATGTGACAAAGAATTGAGGCCTCCTGCCAAAGCCAACAAGGAACTGAGGCCTGCCAATAACCATGTGAGCTTGGCAGCAGATCCTCCAGCCCCAGTGGAGACTTAAGATGACTGCTGTCCCTACAGGAGGCTTGACAGCGCCTCGGGAGAGAACCTGAGTTAAAACAACCTAAATTAATCCCAGATGCCTGACTCACAGGAACTGAAATAAGTATTTGTTGTTTTAAACTGCTAAACAGAATTAGATAATCAATAAGGTATCTTATTCACCTTTTTATTTTCTCCCACCTCATCTCTAAGAGTTCCTTGCCTACAGCAAATACTTGAGAAATAAATGACAAAACATTAAAATGTAATAGTTTGGTCAAAACTCTACCAAATGGGCTTGCTCTCCCATTAAGAGAAACAGAAAAAATGTAAGCCCATACCTCCTGTGACAACTGAAATAATTTTTTAAATGGTCATTTATAAAACATATGATGTGCTAAGCTGTAAACATCAGAAAACGAAGAGTATGTCCCAAATCTATATTTCAATTCTATCTACCACTATTTTCCACAGTAAACATTCAAACTTTGGCCAAATTTTTGCACCTTATCTCTATCTATAGACAGTCTTAACCTGTACCTCTATTTAGTTCTGTGCATCCAAATCTTACTCCTCTTATAATAATGTTCCTTACAGAAAAAACTGTGGAAGACTTTAGGATAGGCATAGATTGCTGATGTCCTATCTAGGACATCTTATCAAGTTATCTGTGCCTTTCATTGTCCTTGTTTTTTTGGTGGTGGTGGTGGTAAAATACATATAACATATCAGTTACCATTTTAACAATTTTTAAATGTACATTTCAGTGGTATTAAATACATTCATAATGTTGTACACTATCCCCACTATTTCCAGGCTTTCCATTGTCTTTAAAACAAAATTCTCAAGAGGAAAAAAAAATTGAACTCATTTTAAATATGCTTTAGAAAGCAAATAAGCAAAATACTTACAAAAACAAAGTCAGGACCTTTTAAGAACCCAAGTTTGCATAATTAAGGCAAATCTTTGGTAAATTAGACTAATTTAATAAATATGGTTTTTAAAAAGTTATGCCTTTAACCAAGTAAGCTAAAATCAATCCCATACAAGGCTTATAGTTTTGAAAAATATAAATTCCTATGTTCAAATAAAAGGAATCATTATTCCGGCCAATTTTTTTTCAACAGTAACTTTTGTAGAATGGCAACTTGAAGGTAATTTTCAAGATCTTTAGGTAATCTAAAACCTTGGACTGATACTAAATTGAGTTAATCAAATGATGATTATTAAATACCTAGAAAATATCTAGTAAGATGAAATACTGAAATATTAATTACTAAGCATAGTTTTAAGCTTACATACATTTGCTTTTTAATACTGACAAGATATATAGATCTGGGTCATGTTAATGAAACTATCAATTTTTGCCACTTTACGGTGTAAAGGGATATATGTGGCTATAAAAAGTTGTATTGTGTGTGCTCAAGGGGTCTGCTAAATTCTCAATAATAATAAAGGCTCCTCCTCACGAATCAGCAAACATATTATCTTCTATATTTATTTTTATTGTTACTTTGATGAAATAAGTAATCAAGTCTTATTCCTCAGGTACCCATGATTCTATTTTTTTCAAGCCCCAAATAATCTAACAATTCTCTATTTTGCATTCTCCTAATCATATCCTTAATATAGACAATATAAAGCTTATTACAATATTCTACACCACACTATCTTTGAGATTTTCCAGTGTTCCTCAAAAAAACCAAAAAGATTTGTTGCTTTACTGCATAAAAACAGAGCTGTTAGAAAGAACTGGGTTTGTTTTGCATGTTACTATTCTAAGAGTTACATGGGAAAAGTTGTCAAATCAAGAAAGACACTTCTCCTTTCCTAGGTTAAGTCTGTATCGGTAAGTTGTTCATGTAAACATTTCAGAAATTTTGTGTTGTGAGAAGTCCCTGGAGATATGTCAATGCCCTCACAGTCTATTATATCTTCACCCTCAGGGGAAATTCCAATCAAAAGTTTTAGGAAATAGTTACATATCATACCCCAGTAGAGAATTATACATGCTTCCATCCTGATACTATAAACTCGAGTAACAAATTAACCACAGCCATTAAGTCTCTGTTTTCCACGAAGAGCTTTTGTTTTTAACTCTGATGTTTTCTTGAAAGCTCTAAGCTATAAGTGAGAGTTTGTATCTTCAACAAAAAAGTTTCAGAACTTGTAGAAAGGATTATGCCAAGTACTTCTAACTATTAACACTTGAAAGAACAAGGTATCAGTAAGGCTTTTTGATGACATCTCTCAAACAACTTTCAGATCATTTTTGGACTAAATAAAAATTTCTAGGACTCCTTTTAGTCTAGAAGCAGATACCTTCCTAACTGTAGACAGCTAACTCAACTCTAGAGAAATGGCAACAAAAACTATATAGTACTGAATGATTTACAAAAGAAAGTTTACTTGACTGAAATATTGATGATAATATTTTAATGTTCTATTTCCTTTCTTCTGAAGTTATATATAACCACAACAATTTAGTAAACCCTGCTTATAAACCAAAATGAAACATTTAAAAATATTATCTGATTCTTACTAACCCTCAGAATTTAGAAACTCTTTAGAGAATCACCTTTTCATGGCAATAGAGATATTTGTATAGATTTAATAAGAATCTGCCCTCCTTTTTACTAGGATATAATTGAACAAACCTACTAAGCAACCAAAGTTTTACCTAGAGAATCACATTTGAGAACAATGATCATTTATACAGGTATCTGTAAGGAACTAAGGCTGACTTTACTTACAGATCCAATGCCTAGAGAGCCCTTTCAGAAAAACTGGCCTGGTCCCTGGCTTATAAGGGTGCATTACATGTGATAAGGAAGGTCACTTCCTGGCAGGATAGGAATCTTAAGAAATTTGAGGGATATTTAAGGGTACTACTGTAGGTGAATTCTGATAGCATCCTGGGCTTGCTTTCCTAGCTGAGGAAAGCAAATAACAATGGGTTTTAAATGTTTGAGATTCCCTATGAAAAGTTACAGTCAAGTTAATTTTGTAGCCTTAAGAGTTGTACAATAGTGTACAGGCTCTAAATTTGCAAAAGCAAACTCAAGGATGTGTATATGGCTAACACCCTTATGGCACCTATGAAAATAACCAGCCATACCTCATAAGGAGACCAGTTTTTTGGGGGGATCAAGAAAAATCTTTAAAATTATTATGATCATATCACTCCAAAAATCTTACGAAAACTACTCCTTCTAAACAATCCAAACACAAATACCATTCTCCAATATACTTAGGGATATATGATTATCTGTAACAATTAAGGATACACAAATTAAAATGAAGTTATACCTATTAATACAATGAAAAAAATTCTCAAAGTCCAGTGGCAGTGGTATAAAATGGTATGACTTCTTCTGAGGAGAATCTTACAGATATATGAAAAGAGCTTTAAAATCTGAATAAGGTGGCATCCATTCACATTCACATTCATTCACATCACCCCCAAAAATCTACCAAAAAGGACCAAAACTAGTGACGGAAATGCCATCATTAAAGCCAGGAAAATACCAATATTATAAGAAGACTATATCCCCCAAGAGTACAAGGCACAGATTTTAGAAAATAAGTGAGAATATTCTTAAATATCCTAACTCTTAACTTGCAGAATTAAAGTTTAGGGACATGGAAAGCCTGTAAGAAAATTGGGAATCACAGAGCTTGGGCCCCATGTTCGCATAGCAGCAAAACATTTTGGCCTCCTTGTTTTAGTTTTCCTCAACCAGTTATTAGAGTTGAAAGGAGCCAGCTTTTTGCAGGTGATGATCAAGTTTGACTAGGCAGACATAAATAAGCACTAACTCACCATACAAAACTCATATTCCACAGTATTGCACAGTGTTCATTCTCTCCCACCTCATACCACCCCCGTCCCACCCACAGGTAGACCAGGTTGAAGCAGTAGAACTGCTAAAATCAAAGGTTGACCCTCAAACACGGGATCATAGGCATACTCACAGCGCAGATCTCAAGAGATTCAGAGGAAAAAGTTCTAAGAGAAAACATATCTGAACTGTATTTTCTGTTGCCCAGTCGCCTGGTTGCTTACACCAAATATTAAAAACTATCAACATCTAAATCTCTAGCACAAATTATAAAACAAAAACCAACCAAACAAACTGAAACAACACTAAGATAGAGATAGTCATCAAGAATTACCAATTACGTGAGTGTGATGAGGACAGGGACGTGGGGACGTTGAGACCCACCCTCACCTCCTGCTCCAGGGAAGGCAGGGGCCTGTGTGGAGCGGCGCTGCCGGGGGACACCAACGTGGTCAGAAAAAAAAAAAAAAAAAAAAAAAGAATTACCAAGCTTTCTGTGCACTTAAATAAAATTCAACTTTCGTTACAAATTTTTTAAGTCTTAATAGAAATAAATGGACACTTGCTTAATATGATTTTCAAAACTACATAGAACAAACCAAAAGCCACCAAAAAGGACCAAAAATACTGAGGGAAATGCCATCATGAAAGAAATCAATAATGATAAAATTTTTGAAACATTTCCATTCAGAAAAAAATAAGGATGCTCAATGCAAAAATTGCTTTGTAGGTACTGACTAACTTTATTTTATTCTTTACACAGAAGAATAAAGCTACAAATACTGGAATCGAGGCAACAAAATTATCTTTATTTGCAGAGTATTATTATATATCTAGAAAATCCTAGAGAATCAACTGAAAAATAATAGAAACAATAAGAGAGTTGAAAAATTCAATCAATTGTCAGTAGGAATTACTCAATAATGTTTTGGGGAAAACTGAATAGTCTTTTAGGGAAAAAAATACAGCTGGGAATCCAAATTTCACTTCTTTCACTCAAATAGAGTCCAACTCTACTATAAATTGCAGCGTAAAGCAAGACAACCTCAGAGCCATAAACAAAAAGACTAAGACATTGGTCTTCTAAGCATTTATGTCTTCCTATACTGAAAACAACACTTTTAGAAGAAAAAGTCCACCATAAACATCAGAAAAGGGAAGAAGGAAGGGGAAGAGGAAAGGAAAAGGAGGAGAAAAAAAAAAAGCCTAGCAGTGGTGTGCTGGAGCTTAACTACACTAACTCACAAAAGCCAACTGTTATATTTTCAGGAATTTTGCAACTCAGTTGTTAAACACAGTCATTATTAAAAATTAAATTATATAAACTTATCATTCAAAAAATTATACTAAAAATAAGGTTATAAACAATCAAAACTGATCACTCCCTAATTATTTTACTACATTGTATTATTATCTTTGCTGTTGAGGTTACTTACATCTATTGTTTCAGTTTGATGCAAATACTATATAACGGTTGTGTGACTGCACATCTCAACTCTGTTCAGTGGTATTAAGTCCCTGGATGGAAAAAGACCATGTTGGGAGTATTTACACTAAGGAAAACAGCACACACTACAAATCAGGGCTCCCTCTACCAGATACACAAGCCAGTTGTTATTTACCAAAATACCACTGTATGTATGTAAAATATTCATATGCTTTGACCCAGCAATTCAATCTCCAGGAATGTATCTTAAAAAAATAAATTAGAACATGCACAAAGGCTTAGGGATGTTTGATGTAATATTACTCTAATATATATTATAATATATGTTAATCAAAAACAATTTAAATATCTGAAACTTGAGTAGCTGAATA